>NC_133111.1:41300062-41950062 GCF_022965805.1 Primulina eburnea | reverse complement strand
TCATCTCAGCTATTGAGAAATCTGGACTTACGAGAAACGGATCCTTATCATCTATGGATCAGATGGACATTGGTCGAAACAGCACAGATTGCAGACCAAGGCCAAGCTTAGATCAGAGAGAGAAGTCGAAATCAAGCATAGACCACAGAGATAATCCTCGAGTGAGCATAGATCGAAGAGAAAAATCTAGAGCCAGCACTGATAGGAGAGAAAGATCTCGAAAAAGTGTGGATTATTCTGAGAAACCGAATAATAACACAGAACAGCCAGAGAGAGCACGCAACAGCATAGACCGGTTAGTCTCAATGTGTATTAGTCTAAGTTTCTTCAGTTATATGCTTGTACAAACAAAGATGGACACAAAAACTCCATTCAGGGGCGGGCGAGAGAAGCCTATACCGATGATTTCTTTTAGTAAGGGGGCAAAACTTTAAATGCACTCATAAAAAATCAAATATTTTGAAACGAGACTGGAGTGCTCGTTCACCCCCACTGTGTTGTATCCTCCCCTGTGTGCAAATGCATGCATTTTACATCTCGTTTTGTTATTACCAACTTTTTTTCATTGACCATTGGAATTGAATTGTGGCAGCTTTGGAGACATGATGAAATCGGCTGTTTTGTGTAATATCGACTGTTTCAAGCCTGTGGGAACTAAGGTTTGAGGGAAGGGATTGTAAGTTCAACTCCGGTCACTTGTTAAATCTACTGTTAGTTTGTAGATTTTTGTTTATTTTTATGTGATGTTCATTCCATAGAGGTGCAATTGAATTTGTTTCAGGTGTTAAAGACGATGGATATTTCTTTGTCCAATTGATTTTATATTTTAAATCGTTGTTTAGAAAAGTAGAATTGAATTTATTTATCTGGTTTGATTTTCTTTTCATTGTTTTAAGGGACTCTCCAGTCCTTTAAAGGACTCGGACTCGAAGTCGGGTTGAAGTTTGAAAAAGCAACGATATTGCGTTCGAATTTGGCAAGATGGAATTTGAAGTTTGAACGTATTTATAGGGTTATGTTGAACTTTATATGACTAGTTCCTAACTGAACTTCTCTTTTGGTGTGACCACACTCCAATATTTTCATTTCGCTGACTCGACTCAACTCAAACTCAGATGTTGATCCGGGATACGCATATGCGTCGGACAAACTGAGCGAATCAGCTCATCTTTTAGTGAATAGTGTTGATCCAAGACATGATCCGTGAGATCGTCTCACACAGATTTTTATAAAATTACGTTCAGAGATCGTTGTAGTTATTAATTAAAATTATTAAAAGACAAAACACTTAATAAATAGTGATCGATATAAAAATATTTGTGCCACTAAAAATTAGTTTTCGTGGATCTACATAAGCCCAAGTTGTATTTATCCTAAGCCCAATAAATCCAACCCGACATCGTAGACACAGGCCAATGATACGTCATCCGTCGGCTTAAGCGTGAGGTCGAGAATACATAAAATTTCGATTTCCAATTTCACTTTTGTTTGTTTAATTTTTTTATTTTTTAAAACCATAGCATGTTGAATTATATTGAGAAGATAAATTATATTTAACAAATCATATATGATCATCTCAAAACTTGGATGACAGAGACATAAAGAAATTAAACCTATGATATATTGACAGAAACTCACCCAACAAACCCTACTATCCAAGCTATCCAGGAGTGATTGTTTAATTAGATTATATTTTGGTTGTTTTGACGAGATTGAAAAACTATTAAATATTTAGTTTAAATTTAATATAGACAAAAAAATTGTGTGAGATGGTCTCACATGTCGTATTTTTTGAGACAAATTTTTTATTTGGGTCAACCATGAAAAAATATTACTTTTTTTGCTAAGAGTATTGATTTATATTGTGAATATCGATAGAGTTGATCTGTCTCACAGATAAATATTCATGAGACCGTCTCACAAGAGACATAATCTTAATATATTGTTTATTTATTTATTTAACATTAATCAATATTGATGATTTATCTAACCTCAATAAAATTATAATATTACTTATATATATTCAAATTTTATCAACCTAACTAGCCGGCCCACTATGTTAAAAATGGCAGGTGGGGCAGCAGTCCGCAGTTTGCCTCCACGTGCCACGGTAAAGTAGGTCACGTGACATCACGTGCCGATCAAGTCAGTTATTTTCTATGTAAATTATTAAATATCAATCTCCACTTGCGTAATAAAAGAAGTCGATTCATTTCTCAGTCTGGAACCTGCGACATTCCAAACGGTATGATTTTCCTTGTGTTTGGTTTTTTTTCGATCCATTTTCTTGTAATACATTGTTGGATCAAATCCGTAAATGTTCTTGATTCTGTTCTCCAACGTTCGAAGTGATTCTTCCCCCAATTTGAGGTTTGAATTTCGCTGGTTTCGTTGTACCCGTGCATAAGCAAGGGGAAATTCGATTTCTGATCATTTCTTGGTGTCTTTGATAATCAAATGGAAATTAATAACAGACATGTTTAGTATTTGATCATGCATAAGTTGATGGAAGGGTTCAGAATTATGGATCATCTTGTACGGAACCATAAATTAGTGAAGTTGTGTGAGATAGAGTGGATTTGAGTGTTGTGAGAGATGTGAATTGTACTTTTTTCATGTTGTAGACTTGGTGTGTGTGTGAGAACTTGAGATGGGATTTTGGGCTCCCTGTTATGAAGTTTTCTTGATTGGTGAAAAGTTAAGGCAATCTGGTGTCTGGTGGTGAGGGTGAGAGAACTCAGGGTCGACTGGGTGTACTCTCTGGAATTAAGGTTTCTTAGTTAGAGAAATTATGAAATTTTTTTGAATTTTTATGGAGGGATTTTCACATGTACACACCATGGTTTGATCAGGCAGCAAGTTTCATCAGACAGCTGCCAAGATTTTGCGCAAGATTTTCGGGGCTGATGTTGGTTGTGAAAATATGTAAAAAAAAAATCTGAAAGTAAAGCTAAGTGAAAGTCGATTATGATTATTTGCTAAGCTCATCTGTTCACTTCTTCCACGTACACGGTTTAAACTTTTGATTTTCGTTCATTTCGTCTGCTATCTTGCTTTTCACACAGTTTCATCTTCTAAGGTGTAGAAGCTGGTTTGGCCAGCATTCGTGTAACTCTAACCATGAGCAACACATGGTAAAATCTTATGCCGATTATTTCGCAACGCTTTTAGCCTGTATGTTCACCATTCATAATAAAACTACCCAACACAAAAGCAAAGTACTTGTAATCCTCTTCATGTAATATGAAACCCGTGTAGTTTATATTAGTTTTTGATTTTAAACCCAATATATTAAAAACATCGTGAGTGAATAGTTTGGCTGAACTTCGAGTAGTTTTCTTTAAGTGTCTCATCTACTCCACATGACTCCTCATTATGACTGATCTGTTGAATCGTATTTCTCCTTTGTTCAGAAAAGATGTATAAGCTCTATTTTACAGGGTCTAAACTTTAATAAAAGCTCTATTTTACAGGTCTAAACTTTAATAAAAACTGACTAGAAGACTTGAAATGGGTTCCGATACCATTCAAGATGAATCTGCATCTGTTGATTATGTTGGTTCTGGTGAAATGGAAGTTGAATCAAATAATGTGGATTCACTTGAAGTTGTTTCATCTCATGGAGACATCGTTGAAGAGCTAGATAGCGCAGCAAAATCTTTAACAAGGGTTGAGTTAGATTTAGCATGTTGCTCTGAAAAGTTGGTTAATTTGGATATACTTGTGATGCATGTGGCTTCAAGGGAAAATGATTTTGAGGCTTTTGCTTTGGAGGGGGAGCGTACACTGGAAGGCTCAGATGAGAAAGCATTTCAATTTGACCTTTTATATGGATTCTTGGACGCTGAAATCAGAGAACTGGATACTTTTCTATTGGATCTTCAAACGGATGTTGTTACTTCCGGAAAGGTTATATCATCATTCAAGCAGCTCGGTGAAGGTTTTAGGGAAATGGAAGAAAAGTTGCGAGACTGTGAGGAATCCCTGAAGCTGTCATTTGAACAGGTATCAGACATGAAAGTGCAATCTGCCAATTTCCAGAGGATCTTGTCAACTTCTTCTGAAAATGAAAAATGTACGTTCATCACTTTCTCAAATTTTTTTCCTAATTTCCCCCTCTTTTTATAACTTTTGAACATAGGATTCAATATTGCGGCTCGATAATTAGTTTTCGATGTGCATATTTTAGCAATATTTTGCTGGGATTTCAGCCTTGATTATAAATAGAGGAATCTTTTTGGTTTTTTATTCAGGCTACTGTCGCATCCCTAGTACAGCAGTCCTGAAGCGTCTTTTGTAATTGCGTTTTCTTGGGACTTGATTTGCTTTTTTATTAGTCTAACAATCTGTGGTACCATTGGCAGCGAAATATGACGAGGAGTTTGCAGGTCTGGAAAATGGCGACCTCTCTAATTTGAGTACAAAGATTAGAATGCAGACTTCAGAGCAGCAGAGGAATATTTTGAGAATGCTGGAGAAGTCTTTGGCTCGGGAAATGGATTTTGAGAAGAAGCTAACCGAGTCTAGACAAATTGAGGAAGATTTAAAATTTAGGCTACAACAAGAAGTAATCGGTATTGAAGAAGAAGCTGAAATTATTTGGGAAAGATTGTATGTGGCAGAAAATAGTTCAGAAATTCTGTCGGGTATTATGAATGAGCTAGTTGGAAGAATTCAGATGGCAGAATTTAATTTAAATGGATATATTCAGAGAGAAGGAGAATTGGCATTTCAGTGTAAAGGTTTAAATGAGCAATTGCAAGAAAAAGGCCTTGCTTTACTGCACTCAGAGCATTGCAGGGCTGAACTTTTGGAAAAGGTTAATTTAGTAGAGCAGAAACTGAGCCAATATGAGGCTCAACTGCACTCTGTCGAGGATACTTCAGAGCTAAATGAAGAATCTTCCTCAAAGATTTATGACACGGAAAATATAAGTGATGAAACACTGGAAAAAGTCACTGAAGCTGAGAAGTGGGTTGAGAGTTCTGAATCTGAGTGTAAATTGCTTAGAGCGTCTAATATGGAGCTTAATAATGACCTGGATCGCTTGAGAAGTGACATTGCTGATGCAACTGAGAGGGTGGAGCAACTAGAGCGGCAGTTAAAAGATTCCGAAATTAAACGACTACATGCAGAGGCATCTGCTGAAGCTAGTGAAGAGAAACTAAATATGCTAAATAGCATGATCAAGGATATGGAAGATTTGATCAAAGATCTTAAATCAAAGGTTTCAAAGGCCGAAAGTCAGACAGAGAGTGTTGAAGATAAGTGCATCACCTTGTCAGAGTCCAATGCCGAACTCGTTGGAGGAGTTAATTTTCTAAGAGGTAGAGTGGAACACTTGGAAACATCTTTGCATCAGGCTGATGATGCAAAGAAGGAGACTGTAAAAGATGTTAGGATATATACTAAAGCCATTGCTGATTTAGTTGTGCAGTTGGCTCTTGAAAGGGAACGTCTTCACAAGCAGGTCAGCATTCTGATTTTTCTATCATGGTGGTTCTTGACTGAGTTACTAGTGAGAAAATTCTGGTTTGTATTAAAGGAGATGTTACCCTGTGGTCCAGATGTTTCGCCATGAAAGTCTTAAGCTGTCAGTCTGCGGTGAAATTTTCAGTTAATTTTATAAGGTTTGCCTACATAGACAGCAGTGGATGTGGATCTCCATATCATGCCTACTTGATATAGTTCCAATTGAATGTCAGGCATCTATATCTTAGTTTCAGTCTGCAACTCTAAAAGTATTGAGGCAAAAACATAAAAGCTATGTTGGATACGCCTCCATGCAGTGAAAATATATTTCTGTACTTCTAGTCATTCTTATTGTGCACAAGCGCAATGAGATTAGTGGTTATTTTACTTTTCAACTTTGAGAAGCAATGCTCTGCTTTTAGTCTTATAAACCTCCTTGTTCATTTATCATTGTTATATTGTTTCAGATTTCAACTTTAACAAAAGGGAAAAAGGTAATGGTTAAGCATTTGAAGCAGATGAATGAGGACAATTCATTCAATATGGTTGAAAACCCTGCTGCCAACACAAAATTATTGAAGGTCTCCAATTTTAGTATTAAACGTGGGACCTCGGCAAATGAAAGTGGAGAGAACATAACGGGGTCTTCAGCTACCGATTATCAGGTTAGTGCTTCTATTACTTATTCGGTCAGTTGTAATTATTCTGTTTATTACTTAATACCACGTATTTTATCATCTATGAGTTTGGGGTTATCAGCCTTGATGGACTTCCATTTTTCTGGTATGGACAGATGCAAGTCGAAATGTGCGTGAATAGCTTCTCCAGTGGTTATTTTACTCACTTCGCAGTTTAGAGCCTGTCATTTTATTCATTTGGTCTTTCTTGTCATACCCTTTTCCACTTCGATATATAGCAACATTGGGGTGAAGTTAGGGGTCCATTAGTACTTTCTTTTTAAGCTGCTCAAATGCATGACTCAAATTTATCATATGCGGCATAATCTTTTATTCCTTAGTTCCACATTTGCATTTTAAAGAACAGTTGGTTAATTCTTGTGTCGCACCAAAGTTTAAGTAGGATGGTTCTTTTCTTTTTGCTGAACTCGTTCCCTCTGCAACCAAGATAACAGAAAATCCAATCTTTCTGAGCCAAAATATTTATTATTTGCTTTTTTTAGATTGGAAATGATCCTGGAGATTCATCATCAAGTGAAATCCTCAAGATGAAGCAATGCATTTCCGCCTCCAAGCTCGAGCCCGTGAGGAACATAGAAGCGAGTCAGCTGCTAAATTTCAAGTACGTGTCCGTTGCTGTTCTTGTAATGGTGATGTCGTTGTTGGGGGCTTCTCTCTTCCAGCGCTGTGAATAGCAAAATTCGAAGAACTCAGACTAATTCACCTGAACGCGATATGTTCAAGAGGGAAATGTTTGTGATGTATCATTTTAGGTAATGTTTTGGCCATTTTTGTACATCCGAAACATCCCAAGAACCAGCTCTGCTTGGTTAGGGAATTGTAATAAATCTTTTGTGTGATCTGTCAATGATGAAATTTGAAACATCGAGTGCAATTCAATGCTATATTTTATCATTCTGACCTTGAATATCATTGTTTCTTTTGTCATTGCCGTAGGGGAGCTTCAGTCCAAATATTTAAATCTTACTGCTTATGTAATTGAGAAGTTGACCCTAATCCTTCTCTTAGTAATTATTATTAATTTTTTAATTGATTTAATATTTAAAAGACGCAGGCAGCATGATGAGCCATTGCGTACCGCATGCAGGGGTATATCCAAGGGTTGTAATTTTTTCTGGTCTAATTTTTTTTTTTATTTAATTTTTTTTCCTCATGTGGAATCTCAACCATTGATATAAGGTATGAGCACTACCCCACACCTAGGATCGAACGAACCGCGAAATATCATACATAATAGTTACTCTATACACGTGTTACGTGTTAATAATTTTTTTATCATTATCGATGGATTAATGTGAAATTTGACAAATTATAGAGAGGCTAAATTAATATTTGAATGGTTGAAATAAAAAAAATGTGTTGAAATTTTTTTAAAAAAAAACAAAAAGTTGTGTCATTTTAGATATGAGACTAAAATTAGAAGAAAAAAAGTTGTGTCATTTTAGATAGTTAATATAATATAGTATAGAAGTATTGATATACCAAATATGATCTATCTAAAATGTTAGTATTTTTACTGTTTATATTTTTATCATAAAACAAAGAGAGCATTTTTCGACACAATAACGACGCGGCTCAAATTTCTGCAATGGCGGAGGTGTCTCATCTACACCGCCTCAACCACCATCCGCTGGCGCTTTCCCGGCGCTCCGTGTCATCCACAGCCACGACTGGGTCTCTGCAAGAAGAATCCGGAGAGGAAGAAGAGGAAGAAGAATTCTATCGCCATCCCGAACCTTTGTTTTTGAATTTTGATTCATTCTCCTCTTCAGGTAATCCATCAGACCCCACATTTTTGGATGATTACACGAGCTCCTTCAATTTCGATTTCGAGGTGAACGCAGCTGATAACCTGGATTCTGAATACGAGGACCCTAATCACTTGTTCTTCGGGGGCGAAGAAGATGAGGAGCAGATGAATTTCGTCACAGATCTATTCGAATCGCGTGAAACCCACTTGGCGGAGGACCCGATCTGGGAGTTTGATTCAGAACCGGTAGACGAGTCTGGACTTGAGTTCGGGTTTGGTCCGGGCCTTGGGACAAACGAGAGCCTTCGAGTTGTGGACATGGATTCAGAGTCGAATTCTGAAGAATTTGAGGTAAATTCTGGTTTTGTCAACAACGATGATGATAATTATGATGATGTCTTTGAGGTTAATAATGATAATTATCATAGCGCAAATGAGAGGGATGAGTTTGAATGGGAGGAGGTGAGTGAAAGACTCCATTTTGATGAGGTAGAGAATTTGAATTCTGTTATTGATAGGATTGAGGAAATATCCGTTTCTTCGGATATTTCTCCCTCGGACGGTGGAAATTCGAGGTTAGGTGATGATATGCGAGAAGAGGATGAAGGAAATATAGAATGGGAAGTGCTGTTGGCAATGAATAATTTGGAGAGGAATTTTGAGTTGGAAAATTCTGCAGAAGGTGTTGAGGAGAGTGGGATTCCCCATGGCAATCTGCGGGACCGTGAAGATTATATTTTGGCATTGGAATATGATGCCCTTTTCGGGCAGTTGGTAGAGAATGAGAATGCTTCAAAGGGTAGTCCCCCGGCTGCTAAATCTGTGGTGGAGAACCTGCCTTCGGTGGTGTTTACAAAGGAGTTGGAGGAAAATAGTCGTGTGGTTTCTTGTGCAGTTTGTATGGACGAGTTTGCTGTTGGGGAGAAGTTGAGGAGGATGCCTTGCTTCCATTTATACCACGGTGAATGCATTTTTCCGTGGCTCCACGGTAGGAATACATGTCCTGTTTGTCGATACGAATTACCTACGGATGATGCAGATTATGAGAGGAGGAGGTTAGAGAGAGGAGGTGGAATTTCTGCTTCAAGGCTAACGATCTTGAGGTAAGGTACAGTTTTGAACTTACGCCTCGAAAATGTTGATTATTATGTAAAATATTTTTTTTAAAGATGATAGATTTTGGATATTTGGGTGTGCGTAAATATGGCGTTGTATATAAAATTGGTGAAACCACGAAGTTTACTATGTTTATGGCTGCCATGTTTAATATATGAGTTTTAGGTGATTTGCCTATAATTCTTTTAACATCACAAAGCTGTATGTTGGATCATATGGAAGACAATCGTTGGATAGTTGGGTATTTCCTTCTGGATTTACCTGCCTTTTGATGGTTTGCCGATCTAGGATATTTATCGAGGACGAATTAGTTGGTGTAAAGATAAGATGCAGATTGCAGTCAAATGCCAACCCCTATTAATAATGGGATAAGATAATATACGAGTAGTTTTTGCTGGATGAGCTATGTTTGATGTACATATTAGGTTTGTGTTAGACAAAAATTAGCCTCGGTTTGTTGAAACCATCGAATTTGCAAACTTTTTCACTGCTTGTTTCCGGCTCATGTTCTACAGTTCAAGTGTTATGTAAAGTTTCTAATTATTCAGTTACATGATTACATCATTGTCGATGCTCGTCAACTTTACTATTTTACGGGTAGTCTTACCTGCCGTTCCTTCTCTATCTGTATACAGAACTTTCAACACACACGCCGCAGGCGTGCACACTTAGCTTGACTACTTAAAATCTGTACCGCCTATGGATCGCCCTTGTTTGCTGATTCTCCAAGATTCTTGAGTTTCAAAAAAAGTATGCTTCTATCTTGTCTTCGGAGTTTTCACTCGAATTTTTACATTCATTTTCGAACAAGAATCATTACATCTTGATCCATCCCATTATATTAAATAAATCTTGTGCCTCAGTTGCTGAATTATCATAGCTTGAATTGTGGGTAATCGCTCGGTATCGTTTTTTGCATAGTCAAATACTTTTTAATCACTGCCTTTTAACTAATTATCCTCATGAGAGCATTCAATATGTCGGTATGTACATAAATCTAATGTCACGTATTCGATAACTATCTTTATTGTACTGATACTGGTCTTTTCAGTTTATATTTTTACTCACACACTCTTTGAGAAACTTTTCAGGGATTGATCACTCATAACAAAATTGTTTTAAGTCAAACAAGCTTAGCTTTGGAGTTTTGAAATTACGAACTCCCGAAAAAATATGCATCTTATTGATACGAGTGGTATATATCAAATCTTTTATCTCTCATGCTAGTGTGAAATCAATTTATTCACGCTCCTCGTTGCTCATTCATTGGTGGGATTTTAGTTTTTCAAGTATTAATCACCCATATCACGGACCACATATCGCCTTCGACTCCGGATGCCACAATAATACTATACTCGAGTCGAGCTCAGCTCGTGAAAAAAATAATACAACTTGAGCTCGAGCTCAAACTTAAATTCAACTCCTATTTCCAAGCCTTTCTAGTATTAACATTTTATTTAGAAAACCTTTTTAAAAATTGAGATTTGAAATATGTAATTAATTATAAACCTTCGGGTAAATGTTAACATAGATAATATTATTGAAAATAAAAAATAAATTCCTTGATTTCAAGCTCTCTGTAGGTACTCCCGACATGCATCAAATTTGAGTTCTCTGGAGAGTATTCAAACACAGGTACAACTGAACTTTATAATTATTTAAAGAATCTATTTTTTACGTTTTACTTGGGACTCATCGAATACAGGTACGACTCTTAATATATTAGCAAATCAGTTTACCTTTGGAGAAAATCGACCGTCTTAATTTGTTTGCTAGTGTTCTATAGATCGATCAATCTTTATGTTCTCTAAACAATTCTTGTATGTAAATTGACCACTATATATATATATATATATATATATATATATTTTACCATAATAAATTAAATAGAATGGTGACACTGAGAAAAGATCAATGTGTTATCTCACAATATTTAATTTTCATAAACTTTTTAGCAAAAAATTAGGTATAACGTAATCTCTCTCTCTTTTTTTTTTTTTTTAATATCTTATGCGCGATATATGCTCACACTCAACACCCCATTCAATCGATATTTCCGAAAACAGGAAAAACACGAACACAAAACACTGGGAATTATAGTGGTTCGGCTCACTTTGCCTACATCCACTTTAGAACTCAGAGCAAGATTTATTGAAATCTTTTTTTTTTTTTTTTTGAAAAGGATTTATTGAAATCTTAGCTAGCTTGATATGTAGGTGGAATTAATTAATTCTTATCATATCAATGAAATATTTTGCAGGTGAATCTATGTACTATGATGAGTTTTGCTTGTGGATCGAGGAATTATTATATTGCAAATAGACAAGAGTTGGCTCCACAAAAGGCTTGCATATAATATATATATATATATATATATATATATATATATATATATATATATATATATATATATATATATATATCCCTTCAAATATTGCAATTTTTCCATCATACAAACATGAAACATTCTTTTATGCACTCCATTATGGGGGTGATTTAGAGATGTATAGAATTTTATCTTGTATTTTTTTTATTATTTAAAAAATAAATACGTATTAAGAAACTATTTGTACAAAAAAAATTATAAAGGCATTGTATTTATCTTAATATACTTTTTAAATCTAATTTTTGAGTTAATTAAAAGTAATACAATAATCAAACAAAAACAATTTATTATATCTAACTCTCATGAATTATCTATCATATTCCACATTTTTTTTGTTATTTAATATCCTAATGGGGTAGATATATGAATAATGATAAATTATATAGTTTTCAATAATCACATTGACGTTCATTCTCGAGAACTTTGAAAAGAATGTTTAAAATATTGAATCTAAATACTTAGATTCTATCAATTAGGAACAAATAATTTGTTACGACAAATAAAACTAATCTAGTTAATCAGAGAAAAGCTAAATTTCAAATATAAAAACTCATGTAAGATAGTCTCACTGGTAGAGGTGGTCGGTATGGTATACTGTACTGAAATTTCGGATACTGTATACCGTAACAAAAACATCAATATGAGAAAAATGATATCATTAACGTACCGATCGATATGCTGAATTTTCGGTACATTATCGGTAAAATATTGTCATACCGAAAGTATGTATAAAAAAATTCATTATCTTATAATTTCAAGGCCAGTGATCACCAATACTAAATAAATCCTTCAAGACATTCAAAGAGATCATGAAAAGATATATACAAAACAAATCCATCGAGATAATAAACACCAACTGCAATATGTGTCTGGATATCCAAGATATCAATGAACACCAATAAACTTCAATTGCAACATGTGTGATTTCTTCATTCGCTACCTTAGTAACAATGTATGAGATCCTGTGATTCTGAAGCCTGTCATCTTTTTAACAAGTCGAGGCTCAACATCCAGTCTTCTAGCTAGCTCTAAGGTTAGGCGACCGAGATAAAACTTTCAATAGTTTTTCTCAACTATGAGTCGAGTTACTTCACTGGACTTTGATTTAGACTATTCCAACATGATAATCCAAATAGAAGTTAAATTCTTTATTTTGATATTGTATCGATATATATCGTTTTATACCAAAAAATATCTTATATTTTTTTAAAAATTTAAATAAATATATTATTTAAAATATTATATATTTTTAATTTATATATATTATTTCGGAATTTCAATATAAACCGAAAATTTCAAATTTCATATCATTACCGTACTGAAAAATTCGGTATACCAAAAATTCGATAAATTCAGTATTTTTTTATTGTGGTAACTTCGGTATACCGAAAATTCGCTATTTTTCTCCACCCCTGCTCACGGGTCAATTTTGTAAGATGAATATTGTATTTAGGTCACTGATGAAAAAATGTTAATTTTTATTGTAAATACGAGCAAGTTTGACTCGTCTCACGAATAAATATCCGTGAAACTGTCTCAGAAAAGACTGACTCAATTTCAAATAAGAAAAATGATGTATACTTTATCCAAAATTTATTTTACATAAATTATACCATACGAATTCGTAGTAATTGAATATATAAATAAAAAAGTTGACATGATCACACGTATGACCTTTACGAATCCAGACAAAAACTCGATAGGGCTCACAACATGTTTTTTATGTATCGAAATCATTTGCTTTACACAACACCTGAAAGAGAAAACCACATGTAGGTTAAGTGGGATGCATATGCCAACAAATTGACCTTACCACAAATTATTTCAACTTAAATTCCGAAGTTCTAAAAAATATTTTAACATTTCGTTTAATAAAAATATATACAAAAAATTATAAATATTATTCAAAAAATTCATTTTTTTCCTTACAAAAATATAAAATTACCAAAAATAATTTTTTTTATACCCATCTGGTAGACACATAACACATGCCTATGCAGCTCTAAGTCACTTTAAATCCCACCTCCTCCGATACTTACGGGCCCTGTCTCTATTTATTAGATTTCTTCCACAATTTTGATTTTCCCAAATTCTTCATATAAATAAAGAATTAATATAATTTCCCGCAAAAATATACTATTAAATATAGATATTCGAAAAGAAAATCAATAGCCCGTCTCAAATTCGCGTCTGTGGGAAAAATGAGACTTTAATTAATTCGGGAAGAAAATCAATATCCCGTCTTAAATTTGAGAATTTGATGTTAGACGAGAGGTGACGACTTAAACAAGAGGTTATAATGGGAAAGATGATGAGATACGGGCACGATTTTGAAACACAGATAAGATTTGGCGACAGAGGTTGTGCCTTAAGTGGGTATTAATAATTTCTATCATTTAACGTCAAAAAGAACAAGGTTTCCAGCCAACCCTTTTCTTGTTCTTTTTCTTTCCTTGCCTTGTATATTTTGTATTTTTTATTTGAGAAGATAGGAATGAATCAAAAAGCAAAATCTTACGTCTCCAAATCTTTATTTTTAAAATTAAACAATCAAAGGAAACAAATTAAAGGCCACATAAAGTATTTGTAGTGGTGTTCTTTTAGGAAGGTAGTATATATAGGCAAAAACTCGTGTGAGAGGTCTCACAGGTCGGTAGTTCTGAACATCGAATTGTAGTACCGAGTATCCAGGGGCGGAGTCAAAGGCTCTTATAAGCTCGGGTGGCCCAATTTTTTTAAAAAAATTATATGTAAATTTTATATAATTTTGGAATAATATAATATTACCACGGATAGATCAATTTAATATATTAAAAAATTATAGAGTTTAAAATTTTAGCTCGGACGGAACTATATTTCTGATTCCGCCACCGTGAGTATCAACTCTTGAATGGTAGCTAGGCTACGAGCAGGTGGAAGAGTCAAATCCCAGTTTCTTAATTCAGAACACTCTTGAGCCATATAAACTAAAACCTCGATTGAGATAAATAGAAGTTGGATCTTACTAAAACTCAGTTGATTGGAGATGTCTCTTTTTTTTTTTAATTACTAACTAAAATTTATACCATGTGAAACATGCAATTTTCTTGAAATACATCCGTCTTTTCAACGAGTATTTTAAGATTCACGGATAACAATTTCCTAAGAGAGTTGATTTCTCGAATTTCTGTGAGATGGGTCGATCCAATCCATATTTGGAGTGAAAACTTATAATTTTGGCATGAATTAGGTCAATTAAGAGATCTGTCTCGCGAAATTAATCAGTAAAACATTCTCAAAAAAGATTTTGGGTTTCAAAAATAGAACGAGTTAAAGTTGCTTCAGATAGACAGAGTAAAAACTAACCAAAGAAGCGAGCTTAAATTCAGGAAGATTCAATAGTAAGGGAGCTTCTCGTAAGGTAGTCGAAATGAACAGACTTGACTTTTAGGCATTAATCTAACAATAGTAAGGGAGCTTCTCGTAAGGGACCAATTTTCCGTCTCAAAAGAGAGTTTGGGACATAATATTTCATCTAAAAAATTTGTTGCCGAACGCCGTCGTTACAAAAAATAAATAAATAAAAAAATTGGAGATTTGTAACCGAATTAGAGACCGACAAAAATTACGATCTCTAATTTGAGACTGAAATTAGTAATTGGCAAAAACTTGTGTGAGACGGTCTCACGGGTCATATTTGTGAGACGGATCTCTTATTTGGGTCACCCATGAAAAAGTATCACTTTTTATGCTAAGAGTATTACTTTTTATTGTGAATATGGGTAGGGTTGACCCGTCTCACGGATTATGATCCGTGAGACGGTCTCGCATGAGACTCACTCTTAGTAATTTCGGTCGCCTCTAAAATAAGACTGGAATATGAAATTGGTCTTTAATAAAACTTAAATATTTTAAAACTCTCCACCGGTGTCCTCTTGCTCCAGTCATATCTCAAAACCTAAAAACCTTACGCTTTCAACTCTTCCAACACCATCGGCGCTTGTCAGTCGCCTACTGTCGCCGCCAACTACAAGGGTGTCTTCTATAGCTCCACCATTTTGACAATTAGCGACCAAAGTTATTGATAGCAATTAAACCGATCGTTAATTGATCTCTATTTTGCTGTAGAGACCAAATAAAGACCAATTTTATTTTTCTTGTACACCTTGTCTCAGATATTGAAATGGAAATATTCCGTTTCAATATTTTCTCATTTATTTAAAATTCAAGCCATGTTTTCTATTCAAGTAATCCAACTTTTCCGACAGAGATATAATCTTTTACAATCAAAAGATAAGACCACATAGATAATACAAAACAAAGAAGAATATTACAGTTATCAAGCTCCCACCAAATCATCAAATACTGCACCGTTTATTTTGTAGCAGTTGCTCTTAAAATCAGGCCATATGTTTAAAATTAGAGTGAGTCTTATGTGAGATCTGTGAGACGGTTCAACCCTATCTATATTCACAATAAAAAGTAATACTTTTAGCATAAAAAGTAATATTTTTTCATGGGTGACCTAAATAAGAGATACGTCTCACAAATACGACCCGTGAGACCGTTTCACACAAGTTTTTGTCTTAAAATTATGACGAGAAAATTGTATTAAAACATGTTAGATATAATTAATTAATATATTAAAAAAATCGAAGAGGCAGCAACTAAAGGAAATAATACATATTCTCTGGCATCTGTAATTTTCGTCTATTTTTTTTTTTGAAAATATATTTAAATTAATATTATATATATTAAGAGTGTCTACTTTTTTATTAGACCAATTTTTTTTCCCAACTTATAGTTTTCTATAGTTTATTTTTTAGATTAAGAGTGGTATTATTATTTTATAATTAGATCGTCAGGTGTTAATTAATTAGGCAAAAACTTGTGTGAGACAATCTTACGGGTCGTATTTGTGAGACGGATATCTTATTTGGGTTATCCATGGAAAAATATTATTTTTTATGCTAAGAGTATTACTTTTTATTGTGAATATGGATAGAGTTGACCCGTCTCACATATTAGAATCCGTGAGACGGTCTCACATATCAGAATCCGTGAGACGGTCTCACATGAGACCCAATCAATTAATTATATACATACATATATATATATATATATATATATATATATATACACACACACACACACACACTTAAATAACTCAGTTGTTTCTTGTTCTTAACAAGAAGGAAACAATCATGAAAATTGGAGATCATATCAAAAGCACAGATAAGTACTACTTGTTTGTTAAAAAATTCCTTACAATTATGAAAACGTATGTATTAACAAAATTAGGTCTCATAACACAACCTTCCATTGTTTATAATATTAGCATGATTAATATTAAATCACATTCATTGTACTTATCCCGCTTTTAACATCTTTCCCATTACATATCGACCATTAATTAAACACCAATTAAACATTATCACTTTTTCGGACAATACAAAAATTCTTGTGAGATGATCTCATTAGTCAATTTCGTGATACAGGCGATTGATGAAAAAATATTATTTGTAATGCTAAAAATTTCATTTTCGTTTAAGTATGAATCGAGTTGACTCATCTAACATAAAAAAATATGTGAGACTGTCTTACGGGAAACTTAGTTTTAGAAGAATGGATAGGAACTATCGTTAACTTTCATTTAGCCATTTAGGTATAATATATCTACATATATATAAATCATTAATGTTCTTAGACATCCCTTTCTATCATGTAAAGTTGCACTCATGACTCTCTGATTTCAAACAACAGAATGAAATAAAACAAATGACACTTAGCACGAAAAGATATAAAACCCCTTTGTAAAAAGATAGTGGACTCATAAAATACTACATTTTTTTAAATATAAGGGATACCATTTTGACAAAAACTTATGTGAGACGGTCTCATGAGTCGTATTTGTGAGATAAATATATTATTTGGGTCATCTATGAAAAAATATTACTTTTTATGTTAATAGTATTACTTTTTATTATGAATATTAGTAGGGTTGACACGTCTCACAGATTAAGATCCGTGAGACGGTCTTACATGAGACTCGCTCTACCATTTTTATAAATGTGTTGATTTTTAAATACACAAAATTTAAAAGATAATTGTAAATTGAGTTCATTTTTACAGAGGTATTAGATGCAGTTCGTCCGAAATAAAACAAATAAAAAAAAGTAAACTTAATTATATTTTTTTATTTTTTTAAAATTATTAATTTAGTAACATCTTTGGATAAGACAATGAAAAAATTACTTGAGTGAATAGCAAAGAAAATCATTAATTAAATATTTAAAACATGAGATATATGTTTCGTACAAAAAATTATTTTTTTATATAAAAAACTAAATTAAAACTAAAATTTTTAATTTTTGAAATGGAAATGAGAGAAAATAAGATCAAAGGAGAAATATTATTTTTGAAAATGATTAAGGAGTGTTTTTCAAATTATAAAACCATTAAAACCTACCAAAAAGTGAAGAAATTATTACTTCGGGTGACCATTATTGTTTGATTGACTTTTCACCCCATAGCATTTTCTTGCTAAGGCTTTTTCTTCCACAATAAACATTTTCTTTTCCAATTGTCATTCATGTTCCACCCATTACAAAAATATTCCTATGATGTAATAAAATTTTCCTTGCGAAAAGATTATCCTCGAAAACGAGTTAGACAAAAACTTATATGAAACGGTTTTACGAGTCGTATTTGTGAGACGGATCTCTTATTTAGGTCATCAATGAAAAATATTACTTTTTATATTAAGTGTATTAATTTTTATTGTGAATATCGATAGGGTTGATCTGTCTTACAGATAAAAATTCTTGAGACCGTCTCACATGAGACTTATTTAACAATTAAATAATATGATCTGATATAAACTTCAATAATAACCAATGAATTAAAATAATGTTTTCCCAGTGATTCCATAAAAATCAACCATGAAATGCTATTATATCTAATTTTTGGTTCTAATATAGAAAGACGATTCAGTAAAAAATATATTAAAAGAATTTGTTTTTTTCCCCCAGTTTTTTATCAGTTCTGGTTGCAAGTATGTTTGACTTTTTAAACGAAGTCAAATATTAAAATTTGCAAGGTTTTCTACTCAAAAAACATTGCAAATTTTCATGTGTACATTAATGAAAAAATGCAATTTTTTTTTTTGCATTCACTGATCTTGTATTTAATGTAATTAATTCGAAAAGTAAATGTCAAATACATAAAATATAAAAAAACACACAAAAACTCTCCAGTCTTCGATTTTTATTTTGTTCAGTCCCTGGGTACTTTTTTAGTATCACATTTCCACATGAAGTATACCACATTTCCACATGAAGTGTACCACATTTTGTATGACATAGTACCACAATTTTATAGGTAGAGAGTAAACCCAAAGAATTTTTTGATTGTGGAATTTTCATCAACTTCCCCATAATCAAACTATACAGAGAGTCAAGACTTTTTCGATATTCGAAATATTAAACTTCTTATATGTCATTCCTATTTTATATAAGTAATTTTGTTCAACAAGAGTAAACACGCTTAGAGTCATAATTTTTTTTAATTGAGAGGATATTTCCTTTGATTAAATAGAATAATATTTTTAGATACAAAATATTTCCTTCGAAAATAACTTTTACTATATTTTAATGTTTTAAATTATATTAAAATATATGCATCGAATACAATAAGACCTAATGGTGTTGTCCGTAGTATTATAATCTCGGTGTTAATTTAAAAAATAGAAAACAAAATATATTCAATAATATATATTCCACTGCTGGCATAGATGAGCTAACTCGCGTTGCGTAGATCCCTCGTCATAATATGTTTTTTCTTTTCATACAATATATATAATTGAAAGCAAATTTTCTAAATTTTTAACGAGAGAATAACATTTTTAGTTCTGATTCTTATAAAAAATTCTATTTTTCGTATTATTATCAGTCAATTCACGATTTTAATAATTAACTTATACTTTTTCTCTTCAATTTATTCATTTTCCATCGAAATGCTTACGTGAAATTGAACACGTCAATGATATCCATGATATCAAGATCGTGAATTAATACTTGATAAGGTTGGTGTGCCTTGCTATATAGCTAGGGTCCCTGGTTAACTTCTAAAGTGTCTTCTTATGGTCTACCACGAGATGAATCATGTAGACGAGTCCTATAGAGTGTTCAACCTTCGGTAGGTTCGGGATGGGAGTGCGTAAGCACTAGCAGCACGGTGTCGTGGAAGCCCTCGAGAGGATCTCGGGTCTAGTCCCTAAAAGAGGAAGCTCGATTAATCATCGAACCATGCTATGCGAAGAAAACATAAAATCAAAAAAATTATTTTCTCATTTAATTTTTTTTTTAAACATTTACTAAGTTCAAATATTGCTCCACGGCATAAAATAAAATATTCTGACTAAAATATTATCATGCTTGCTTTCTTTACCATTTTTCTACCTAATTGAATTTCAATATTAGTTTTATTTTTTTTAGAAATTTTAGTTTTTTCGTGTAACGTTAATGTGATACTAACATGACACTGACGTATTTAATATCACGAGAAAAGACCAATAAACAGCCTAAGCCAATTTCACTTAAATACTTTGGAGTAATGAATTCTTATTTTGGATTATCCTCTGCGTAAGTATCCTGGATTAAACATGGGGCAAAAAGTTTCTCCATTTTCATCATACTATAAATTCACATCTTCAACCAAAGCTTCACTTCGTCTTCAACCTCCAATTTCTCCTCCATTCAATCCAGATAATCTCAACACATATTCCACCGAATCCAAAAGCAATGCAGTCCAGAGAATTTTCAGAGCTCCGCTACCCCCTCGTCCCACAACAACCGTCTCAGTTTCCGCCCCAATTCCCCCTCCCCGGCATCAACCCACCGGCCTACCACCACTTCAACTCGCCGTATCCAAATCATAACTTAATGCAAGAACTCAGCCCCCAACCACTCACGTGTAGTTTCAGCAGCAACTCGACCTCCGACGAAGCCGATGAGCAGCAGCTGAGCATAATCAACGAGAGGAAGCAGAGAAGGATGATCTCTAACAGGGAGTCCGCTCGCAGGTCGCGTATGCGCAAGCAGAAGCAGTTGGACGAGCTTTGGTCACAGGTCGTCTGGTTGAGGAATGAGAACAGCCAGCTCATGGATAGATTTAACGACTTCTCGGACCGCCATGATCGAGTGGTGCAGGAGAATTCGCAGCTCAAAGAGGAGGCTTCGGAGCTTCGTCAGATGATCGTTCACATGCAGCTGAACAGCCCTTTTGAAGGATTTAGGAGCTTGACGATGAGCGATCCTTGAAATGATTTCGCTTTATGAATGAATAAGGAGTGTACGTCTGCAATCTAAATAAAAGTGATTTTTTTAATGTTTTTGAAAATTTTCAAATGAAATTCAAATGAAAAGTGAAGAATCACTTTTATTCAGATGTTGCAAACGATCTTCCCTAAGTGTTCAGATTAAAAGTTCTCCAGAATTCAATTTCTTGGTTATTTTTCTTTTTTCTTTCGTTGTGGTACTATATGATCATATCAAATGGACTACTTTTCAAATCGTTAGTTGTGTCCAAAGTAATGAGTTGTATAAATTTTGGAAATGGAAATCTGTTATCTCCGAGCATTTTTTTGCTTCAGAATATAATATATCTGTCTTACAAAATTAACTTACGATAACTTCAATGTTATATGTGGATGAAATATGAACGACAAAATATTGAGTGTAAATAATGTTCATCCATTCAATATACAAAATTCATATGTGTACATATATTATTATTTTCAATGAATATACTGTCCAGAATATCTTTGTCATATTATGATGCTATGAATCAAATATTTGTTAATATTGATTTTGCTTTTTACAAAAAATTTCTAAGTTAATGATGATCTGTTTATCCTTTTATTAGTTTGTTTATCGATCATTAAATCGTTTATTATATGAATACTGAAAAGATTAATTTTATGTTTCTAATGTTATTTGTCTAATTTATCCAGAATATTAGAGTAAGTTTTTTTTCATAAAATGAAATGTAAACAAGCATAAGAGTAATTTTATTTACAAAACTAAGGTATATCACATAATTTGGACTGCAAACAACATAATATTTTGACATATATACTAAACTATGCTTTTACTTAGTCTTTTGCTAAAGTAATCTCTTCATGTGTTCTTTTGATTCTTTATAAGACAGACATAATATGGTCTAAATCGAGAAATAAAAAATCAAAAATTGAACTGAATTGTAATGCTATAAAACTGAATCAGACCGTTATAAAATGATTTATTTATCGAACTAAGTATTTCAAAAATGGTAAACCGAAAAACTGAACCGTAATTACATAAAACCGATTCAGATCCGCGTTTGCCTAACTACTAGTTTTTTGTACTTCAAATGTTCCAAATAAGAAAATCAAGTAGCGGTATATGAGATCCTACCTATGTGGGCACTACCCTCGGTTCATTTCAACGAGTAAGATCTTGCCACACATACAATTTCAAAAAAAAAGTGGGTCATATATATGTATGTGCAAATCTTGGTCATCCATCATATCATGGGAACAATGTCCATATGAGTGTGATGAAATAAACCTCAGGTAGCCCTAATAAACACAAACATTTATGCTAATTAAAGATGTCTTAATACGAGGGACAAGTGTTCACTTGGGAAGAAGGAAATGCAGTTTTTTGAAAGGCTTTAGTGTGTATGTGTGTGGTTTTTTCAAATAGTCATCTTCTTTGAATTTCAACATATATATATATATATATATATAATTGTTGTGAAAAAGTAAAAATTTATGGTAAAAAATAAAAATCTTAAACTCTCAAAATTTACCAAAATACACACTTTATAATATTTTTCTCTCTACTCAATTGTGATTTTCTTCACAAATGAGAGATCTATTTATAGGAAATCTTTACAAATAATCCAAAAATAAAATACATCATTACCTACATCATCACTCACTAATTTTCAATATTTACAACTCTTATTTTCAACATTCAAATATTCAATATTCAAATATTCAATACACATATTTTAAATATTATTTTTCAACAAGAATGACTATATTTAAAATCATGAGATAATTTTCTTTAAATAAAAAGAGAGAGTGAGAGAGAGATGAAATATGGGTCTAAATAAAAATCAGGAAAGCATGTGGCCTTATTGTCAATTCATAAGAAATAGTGGACCATATTGTAAATATCAAATTATTTATTTAAATAAACCCACCGACGCCGATGCGGCTCGGGTCGAACCGGCTACTGGTCCTCCTGTTCTTCTTCTTCACACTGTCAGATCTCAATTCCAGATTTTTCACACACAAAAAACCTCTCACGTATCTACAGCCCTATCATCATACGACGTTTTATATTATCCACTCGAAGAAGGAGAGAATTGAGTAATCTGTGGTTGGACGATCGTGATGGCGGTTGTGGTCCGCGGCGTTCGGGTTGGATCTGGCGGTGGATCCGGAATTCGAAGCTTTTTCAGCTACCGGATCTTTGTTTCCGCCATGTTTACGCTCCTGTTCCTCGCCACTCTCTCCGTGCTGTTCACATCTCATCCCTCCCACGAAGAAGCCGTAAGTGCTAGCCTTTAGCTCGCACTTTGTGTATTTTATCTCTAGCTGTGTCTACATTTGCACCGTTGTTGCATTTTCGTGATTGATTTACCTTTTGCTTGGTTCAATTGATGTTGACAAGGAAACGGTGCGTTTGTTTTATTAAATGCAGTAGTTGATAAGCATCCCGTTAGACTCCCCTGTGTTTGTTTACTTCAAAATTTATGATAGTATTTGCGAGAATGTGAATTTATTTGTGCCGATTGGGGAGATTTGAGTTTGGTTTTTCTTGATAATCATTATTTATGCATAGTTGAATGATAACTATATAATTTTGTACATTAGAAAGTTTTGGGAAATATGTGAAATATTGGTTGCTCGACTTGTGGTAGTGAATGCAGCAATTTATTTTCTACTCGATGAATTTGGATTATTATCCCCATGAAATTATGCAGTGCCGTGTATTTAGCTTTGTTTAGGATCACCGAGACTACTTCACTAGTTTGCGGCGACTTGAAAATTGGTACTGTTCTTGGGTTAATAATGTGGAAGATTGTGAAAATGGAATAAAGATAAATATATTCATTGATACCAATCACTTTGTTGTCAACAAAAAAAATTCAATAATACTTGTCCTCCACAAGAAATCTAGATCCAAATTCTTTGCAGTTAGTGCACCATAGGGTATGAAATAAATTCCTAAACTATTCAAAATCTTGCATGCTTTTCTCCTCTGTGCTTTTATTTAAAATCAGATAAAGTGACGTTTTATTCTTACGTGTTTAATACACCAAAAAAATCCAAGGGCCAAACATAGTGTTTTATTTTTGTCCTTGGTGTACCTAAAAGCATGTGTTTTCTTCTATAAACAGATTATGGAGACAACAGGAAATGCATATGTAAAACGAACTTTTCTAGCATGGCAGTCTGATCCACTGAAGACAAGGCTGGATTTGATACAAAATCAAGCAAATAATCATGTTGCATTGGTGAATGCATATGCTGCTTATGCTAGGAAGTTAAAACTTGAGATATCTAAGCAGCTTAAGATGTTTGATGATTTAGCTAATAATTTCTTGGAACTTCAATTGAATCCAAAGTATGTCACGGCATTGTTCGAATCCTATGGGCCAATTGATGAGGATATTTTGAGGCAATTTGAGAAGGAGGTTAAAGATAGAGTTAAGGTAGCTAGGTTAATGATTGTTGAGTCAAAGGAGTCATATGACAATCAGTTAAAAATTCAGAAATTGAAAGATACAATATTTGCTGTCAAGGAGTTGCTGGTGAAGGCCAAGAAAAATGGGGCTTTTACTAGCTTGGTTTCTGCAAAATCGACTCCCAAGAGTTTACATTGTCTTGCCATGCGGCTTGTGGAGGAGAGAATTTCACATCCTGAGAAGTACAAGGATGAAGAGCCCAAGCCTGAGTTTGAAGACCCGAGTTTATACCATTACGCGATTTTTTCGGATAATGTGATTGCAATATCTGTTGTGGTTAACTCTGTTGTTAAGAATGCAGATGAGCCATGGAAACATGTTTTTCATATTGTTACCGATAGGATGAATTTTGCTGCGACAAAGGTTTGGTTTAAGATGAGGCCAATTCAAGGGGGGGCCCATATTGAGATCAATGCAGTGGACACTTTTGAGTTCTTAACACCCTCATATGCACCAGTACTCAGACAACTTGAATCCACAAATCTGCAGAAGTTCTACTTCGAAACCAGGGCAGAGAATACCACTAAAGATATGAGCAGCATGAAGTATAGAAACCCAAAGTATTTATCAATGCTCAATCATCTACGGTTCTACTTGCCTGAACTTTATCCAAAACTGCATAAGATTCTTTTTCTGGATGATGACGTCGTAGTTCAGAAGGATTTGACTACTTTATGGAAAATTGATATGGATGGAAAGGTGAACGGTGCAGTTGAGACATGCTTTGGTTCTTTCCGACGCTTTTCTGAATATTTGAACTTTTCTCATCCTCTGATCAAGGAGAAGTTTAATCCCAGGGCTTGTGCCTGGGCATTTGGCATGAACATGTTTGACCTAGATGCTTGGCGTCGAGAGAAATGCACCGATGAATACCATTATTGGCAAAATTTGGTAAGCTGTATATTTAGTTTTTTATCCTTGCTTGTTTTTCGAAAATTTTTATGTGTTGTTCTTCATTTTCAAACACACTTGCTGATTTTTTTATTGATTGATGAATAATCAGAATGACGACCTTGCATTATGGAAATTGGGAACATTACCTGTAGGGCTTCTAACTTTTTACTCTACTACCAAATCATTCGATAAAGCATGGCACGTCCTGGGTCTTGGGATCAATCCGAGTATAAGTATGGATGAAATCAACAAAGCTGCGGTAATTCATTTCAGTGGAGACATGAAGCCTTGGCTGGACATTGCCATGAACCATTACAAACATCTGTGGACAAAGTATGTCGATAATGAAATGGAATTCCTTCAGATGTGCAATTTTGGAATGTAAAGAAGCATTCCCACTTCAACTCGACTGAATAAATTCCAGCCTTTTTTAAATGTTCATCACAAGTTGTAACTTTCAAAGAAAAGGTTTTAGGTATTAATTTCTCCTACATTTTTGTTCCACGTAGTTACCATTTTGTGCAGTTGTTATGTGATGGCCTGAAGCCAAGATTGATAGTGGGTTTATGCTCTGAAGCACATTCGTTGTACAAGATAGTTTATATACCATCTAAAACAATTAATATCTATATAATATGTTCAGTTGTGTGAAGCAAGCAATGGCTCAAAGTGTTCTTCAACGATACAATTTTTTTTTTGTTTCTTGTTATGTGTGCTAGTTTAAAAATGATTTTTCCCCTGGAAAATATGAGAATATTTTGTATCTACCCAAGTCAGTTGTATCAATGACTGCTGGCATCCTTTTCCCTAACCTTTGATGTTAGAAATGACATGCTTAGAGACTATAGCCTAAGGTTGTTGGAGGAGTTCAGCAATGGCCGGCCTCCGTTGAAGCTTATGTTTTCTGTTTGTAAAGTAAAAGTGGAATATGCCGTGCGTGGATTAGTACTAAATACAAGACAAAGTGTTGATAAGAATGATGATTATTCTTGGTGCGAAAACTTGATCCGTTGCTTTTGCAAGTCCTTTCCGCGGCGTATTCCATATTTTATTGATTATGAATATTCTCCTATTTGTGTAACCACAGAAGCTTATGTGCTTGGTCGTTTCGAGAGAGAGGATGTAAGATTGCTTTTCTCGGCTTATAAATGGAACTTGTTTAAAGTGAGAGGATTGAGAACCGAGCTATTCGCTGCTCCTACCAATAATTTCCTCTGTTTTATATGTGATTTATTATATTTCGTTTATATATATAATGTTTAGTGTATGTACTGTTTAATCCAGTAATTCATGACTTGTTTAAGCAAAATGTAGAAAATTTGATGGAGCAAAGCATATCGTCCCGCGGTGATGAGTGCCATCCAAGAATGTGCCGCCGCCGCACCGCAGAACCAAATGCGACCCGGAATATCCAATAAGAGATTCGTTTGTCCGCCATAAAAAGCAAAAAATGGCCAACAAGTAAAGGAACTAAAGAGTATAATGATACCACAGTTGTCTCCCACTAATCAGTACAGTGTATGAAACGAAGTAAAGAAATAGCAAAATCCAATTTTATAATGAAACAAAATTCTCCTACGCCATCATTAAATGTTTGCGTACTCTAGCCGCCGCATCCGCCTCTCTCTTCACACGAATTTTTTTTAAAAAAAACAAGGCCTTTCAATTTAAATAAATATAATTTATTATGTAATATCAAATATTTTTCTTAAGTGTTGCATCATGTTTGTTATCATCTTTTTTATAAAATTTGATTTATATTTAAATAAAAGTATAATAAATTCGTAAGAATTAATGAAGAGATATATTGTAATTTGAATGATTATTATATATTGTAATTCATATTGATTATATTTAAATGTTGACAAAAACTTGTGTGAGACGGTCTCACGGGTCGTATTCGTGAGACGGATATCTTATTTGGGTCATCCATGAAAAAATATTATTTTTTATGCTAAGAGTACCACTTTTTATTATGAATATGGGTAGGGTTGACCCGTCTCACAGATTAAGATCCGTGAGACGGTCTCACATGAGATCCACTCTTAAATGTTTTAGGTAAACATAAATTACATAAAATTATTCTTTTTTTTAATTGTTTGAGGTGGAAATTAAGTTCTAGCATCTTTCTCACCAAGTTTTTTTTATTTTTAAAAAATCGTTATCGTTTTTGATGTTAACTTGGACAAATATTTACCAATTAAAGTTCACTCGGTCGGAATTTTTTTTTGTTGAAGTAAGAAACTAATGGAACTATGACTTGGATGCAATTAACATTTAATATAAATGTCAAATTTCCGATTTAGATTGAATAATTTGTAGTACAGTTGTTTTGTAAAGAAAAAAGAAAGAAAGTTTCACCAGATCAAAATTTTCTTGATATAACCAACACAAAATCTACTAAACTACAAGCTCTTTAAATCCATTTACATTCCCTGATAAACTCTATGGAAATCGGGAAAAATACCAAAAACCCATAATTGTTTAATCAAGAAACTCCTATATGATCTAACACCACAAAATTTCTGCCAAAAATCTTGATCAAGGCAGCTGTTTGGCGCTGAAAGAAGAAGGGACAGGAACTGCGAGTCGGGTTGGATTATCATCTCCGGCCATGATCACGACAATCTTTGGCGTGTTATCCCCGGCAGTGACGGCGGTGGGTAGCTGAGTGGCCTTGTCTCCTCCATGATCGGTGGAGCGGGAAGAGGATTTCCGGTAGGAACATGCTAAGATGATCAAGGCTGTAGCGATCAACAGAAGCATTAAGCCTAAGCCGCCGAATAAGTAAGGCAATGGAGAATTCCAGTTCAAGAATCCAGAAGGATTATTGTGTGCATCTGCTGTTGGTGTTGGCCTCATATCTCCCACCTTTTCTGTGTGTGATTTTACGTGTTTTTCTTCTTTCTTGTATCAATTGAGAGGAAATGAATATGATTGTGTGTAATTTATAGTGGTGAAAGATGATGGGATTTGCTTTGCTCTGAAATTACTATTATGTCCTGTTTGTGATTTATACATACATACACGTATACTCATCCTTTAAATCAAGGGCAAAAACTGGTTTGAAACAATTTTACGGGTCGTATTTTGTGAGACAGATCTCTTATTTGGGTCATCCATGAAAAGTATTACTTTTTATGCTAAGAGTATTATTTTTAATTGTGAATATCGGTAGGATTGACCTGTCACATAGATTAAGATCCGTAAGACGGTCTCACATAAGACCCACTCCTAATCAAGACAATATTTTTAACTATTTTGATTACTTTTATTCTTTTGGGTTAATTACTTGTATACTTTTTTCCCATATAAGTTATAAAAGACATTTGGGACACTCAAATATCATCAATTACCGCACGTTTCACATAAGAGATGTCTTGAAGTTATTTAGATCTAACAAAGATCCTCGAAACAACGTCCAATGCCACATAATCAGCTTTTCTCGATAAAAAAATATTAATTTTTATATCAAAAATATTATTATTTATGATAATTATAGACCGGATATACTCGTCTCATCATTATAAATTTGTGGGACAGTCTCAAAAAATACTTACACACCAAACAGTCGACAAATGTTTAGCTCATTTTTTTCTCAAGCCTTACTGGCGAGAAAATTCTCTTGATATCAATTCAGCGTAGTTTTAAATCATAATTTGGGTCATAATCAAATCACCGGTGAATAATATTCAATTTGTAATGGTAATGATATAATAGTTGTTTTTTTTGGTTGGGAGAGCGATCAAAATATAACGTTTGAATAATTATATGATTTAAAATGGTTGAGTTGAACTATTATCATAAGCCATAAATTTTGGTAAAACGAAAAACGTTTGATCCTACAATCAATATTAAAGTCAATGTCATGTGTTCAATACTTATTAATTACAAAGAATGTCATTATTGATATCCAATAATTATACTAATTAAAAAAATTAAACGTTGACAACTATATAATTTTAAATAATTAAAATAATACATTACAATAACGATAATTTTTGATAAAACAATAAATATCCGATTACGATCATTTTAAGTAAATGACATGACATGTAGTAGGTCATTGGATGTTTCAAGAATGTTTTAGTAAAATAAATGATATTGCCAAACCTAACTCTAACTATAGCATTAATTAATTTGACTTTGGTTCACTTCACTTTTTCTTATTGTTAACTTGATTCAATTAATTCAGTATCTAAAATTTTTGAAACCTTTTGAATGATTAGTTAATTAAGTATGTGAGGATCGTCAAATCAACATGAAATATTACTTAAATATAAATATGAGCATGATTGACTCATCTTACGAATAAAAACATATGATATTGTCTCAAAAAGGATAGATGAAATCCTACATATGTAGGCACTACCCTCACTTCATTTCAACGGGTAAGATCTTATCACACATACAATTTAAAAAAAAAGTGAATCCTATATGCATATGCATGGACAAATCTTGACAATTCATCCTATCGTGGGAGTAATGCCTACGTGAGTAAGATGAAATAAACCCTCGAAAAGACCTATTGTTGACCAATTTGCCACAATTTAATGCAGGGAATTACACTTTTTAATTTCTGGCCTGCGGTCTCTTTAAGCCAACCTTAAATAAATTCACACTACTTAACCAATCATACTTCTTACCTTTATCATTGGCTACAACAAATTACACAGCCGAGGCGCCACATATTTAATCCAATAAGATCATAATTTTTTTTCCAAAAAAATTAAATGAAATATTTAAAGTTAAGAATATCTTATTGAAATTTTAAAAGTAAGGATATCTTATTGAAATTTCCAAACAATACTGTCAATAGATTGGGCATAAACGATCGTTATTTTAAAACTGTTTTTTTTTTTAAATATTTATTTAACCGTGAAATTGCAATCTCGATCATTTTAATTCTCTATAAAATGGTTATATTATAATTTAAATCGCTTCTTATCGAAATTTTTGAAACAAATTGACAGCACTTATCAAATACCGTTGGCTCATATATGGAAAATATGAACACTGGTTTTGAACATTTTGGAATGAGTAGGTCTCATGTGATACCGTCACGGATCTTAATCTGTGAGACGGGTCAACCCTACCCATATTCACAATAAAAAGTAATACTCTAGCATAAAAAGTAATACTTTTTCATGGATGACCCAAATAAGAGATCCGTCTCACAAATATGACCCGTAAAACCGTCTCACACAAGTTTTTGCATCTTGGAGTTAATGATATCTTGACCCCTTTTATTTGCGATCCTCCACTAAAAAAGAATTTAACTTTTTACTCCATTATATATATATATATATATATATATATATATATATATATATATATATATACACGAATCTTAATCTATGAGACATGTCAACCCTATCGATATTCAATATAACAAGTAATACTCTTAGCATAAAAAAGTAATATTTTTTCATGGATGACCCAAATAAGAGATTCGTCTCACAAAATACGACACGTGATATCATCTCACACCAATTTATATATATTATAATCTGTTATACAATGTATATATATATTTACTCCATTATATTAGAAAGACGTCACGATTTATCTTTATTCTAGTTCAGACTTAGAATAAACATATTGTATAGCACATTAGAAAAACGTCACAAAATTATTTTATATTTTTTGGTTTTTATAGTTTTGAGGGTATGATAATTGCTCATGTTAGGAGAGTAATCGAAATGTGATGTTTGTGTTTAAAAAATTGAAATTTCATCTCTAGTATCAGCCATAACTTTCGTTTAAATGCCAAGTGTTTTATTTTGCGTTAGTTTTTGACTTGAGAATAGTTTTTTTATGTTTGAAATTTATTATAAAGTTTATAATACTTATTCTGGTTTTGTATTGTCTTTTTTCCCCTCAATGTGATGAATTTTAATTTTCTTAAAAATATAAATATAGTTTTCAAAATTTTCATTAGTTTTAATAATAAACTTATTTATTTTGTTCTTGACGTATGTTCATTGGCCAAATTCCAAAAGGAGACTCCAAGTCAATTACTATCAACTTCCATGAAGATCCCGAGAAAGAAAGAAAGAAAGTGGTAGAACACTAAATCAACAATAATTATTAACAAATATATTTATAAATAGTAGATTTATTGTGATACAGTTTCAAATATATTTATCTGTGAAATGAACGAATTATGCTCATATTTACAATGATTATAAGTCATACATTTTCATATTAACTCAAATAAAATATATGTCTCACAAAATCGATATATAAGAATGTCTTACAAAATTTTTTTTTGTGATTTATATATAGTAATTAATGTGTGTGCGCGCGTGTGCGTGTCTTCCACTAGAGAAATTGATGAGAAACTTGAATCTTCCTTTAGACTAATTTGCGACAATTTATTGCAACGCAATACGACTTTTACTTACTTGTCTCTTTTCATTAAACCAGCCTTTGACAAAATTTCAAATCGTTATCCAATCAATATCTTTTACCCTTTATTTAGAGGTTTTGACAAAATTACATGATCGAGACGCCACATATTTCATCTATCTAACCATTTACAATTAGGGAGGAAATCAAATTTAATTTTTCCATCTATCTCATTGGACTGATCCAATTATTGATTTCTTTAAGAGAGATATCTCCTTGGAAAATTATCGAGAAATCAAAGTTTGGGATAACATATGATTTAAAATATTTGAACTGCTATGATTCGATCAAACATGGATATAATTAAAGTGATAAGTGCCTACTTTTAAAATTGATATCAAAACGAAGATCATGCATTTGATTTTCATTAATCATAATTTGAAGTAAGGTATGTTTTTTTAGGAATCAACAATCACCACAGCTGAGTGATTAATCGATATTTTACGTTCATGTGATATAAAGTATAGAAGATTCAAACTGCACAATTACCTCAATTATAGTTTTTTTTAATAACAATGATTTTAGAAATACTATATAAGTTTTATGGAAATAACACACTATTTCCAAATTTACATTTTGAATACGATTTTTATATAATTGGTTTTTCAAAACAATCAAACAAACAATTTGGGAGAAAATTGAATGAATCAGCCACCAAATCACCCTAATTTTTTTTATACCCAAATTGCAAGTTTGGAACAAATTATAAATATAATAGAGTGATTTTTTCACTGAATTTTCAACTTAGCAACTTCGAACTTTATTTTAAAATAGATATTCTAAGAATATTATAATTATTTTATTCAACAATTTTAAGTAATAAAATATCAAATTATAGCTCAATATTCACACAAATTTAAGGGCATTTGAATATATAAGTTTTAAATTTAAAAATTAATTTTAGGCAACATTTTGGAATTTTTTTTTTTTTGTGAAAAAATTAAAATTGTTCTATGTTTCAATATATTATTGATAGAACTTTATAAATCTTTTTAAAGAATACGCGAGACAAAAATTTAAAATTCACCCATTTTTTTTGCTTTAAAACAATTTTTTAGGGAAAAAAATCCCTAAAAATTAAATTATATTTGATTAAAATCACTCTCTTGTTTTTATTTTTAATAATAATAAAAACACGTATATAATTAAAGCCTAGGGGAAGTGGACACTTGAAACCCATGTACGGAGTTGGACAGGGGCGGCCCATTCAGCTTTAACAAGGACTGTACCCAACATTGGTAATCCTAATGCCTCTTCATCACATGTATTCCATTTTTAATTTTTTTGTTATCTTGATTCCAATGGCTCAAGCACTACGGTTCGTTGGCTATTCTAACAGAGTCAATTATTACGTCCAATAATCTCGCTCTCAATAACTGCATTCATTGCTATCACTGTAAATTAAACTCGTAACAGTTGCTCTGATATTAATTATAGTACCGAACACTTACCGCTTCACCAAAAGTTATAATCGATGGTAACAATGCAACTCAAATCTTTTAAACAATATAAAAATTTAAACATCAGAGTTCAATCTCTCTTCCAACAGACCCAACAAGCTGATATCATCCAACAATTTTAAGTTTAGGGGTGAATTTTCGAGTGTAGCATAGCAAAAGCAGATATCATGATACAAATTGCTCATTAGTTATTTAAAATTCTCCGCGTGCCAAAATTAGCAGAAAAATAAATAAATTAACCTAACCAAACTTAATTATTGAAAGGGAATAAACACACTATATATATTATGGAGCTCTCACTTTAATATGAAGAAAAAGAAAAAAAAATTTGTGTCAAACTTCTTGCAGACTGCGTGGAGCAGCGGAGATTGGTTTGGCGAGGTGCGTAGGATTAGTTTCACCTGCCATGATCACCACCATTCTGGGATCCATTTCAGGCTGTAAAGCATGCTCCGGACTTTGCGATCTATCGTCTCGAGGTTGATCAGCCGGTGGCGGTTTTCTGTAAGAGCAAGCGAAGATGATCAAGGCCGTGGCGACAAGCCCAAGCATGAGAGCCAGAGCACCGAAAAGGTAAGGCATCGGCGATTTCCATTGTTGCAACTCGCCACCTGCTGCGGTGGCCGTGGGATGTTCTGGTATTCGTCTCATTTCTAGGTATTTTGTTTGTGTCATGGGACGAGGATGTTTGTGTATGTGTATTATTTATTTATATGGGCAAAGGTTCAGTGTATCACTGTTGCCAATACTAATTATTAATTATATATTATGATATGTCTATATAAAATATTACGATTATGAATGGTAAAATTATTTATAATCATGATGAAATATAAAATTATATATGTTTCTTTTTATAAGGTTTTTTTCCGTAAATTTTATGATATTTTCTATTCAAACTCGAATTAGATTTAATTATATTGAGATAGTTTCTTGTGCATGTTTTAAGAAGTTTACTTTCTATATGTATATATATATATAATATGATGAAAATTGTGGGAGTGACCCAAACGAATTTGATAAAAACTTGTGTGACACGGTTCCACAGGTCGTATTTTGTGAGATAGATATCTTATTTGGATCATCAATGAAAACAATATTACTTTTTATCGTGAATATCAATAAAGTTGACTCATCTCACAGATAAAGATTCGTAAGACCGTCTTACAAAAAATCTACTCAACAAACTTTACTTAAACTTGGGATTCTTTCTTTTGCTTTTTTTTTTTCCATGAAATTTTCAAGAGGATTGATTTCTTTGCAAGTCACTTCATTTGCTGAGTTTCCATATTTACCCTTCTAAATTTCACTATCATGGAAAGTTTAAATTGTTTCATCCAATTATTTTATTTGATGATTAAGAGGGCATTTTCATAATTTCGTATGTAGATAGAATCACAAGTACTCGACAAAGCAAACCAAGAATGAGAATGAGTGTCGAAGTTGTCCTAATAAAACTAAAACCAATTTCCTCGAAATGGGCTTTAATTACTCATCCCCATCGGGCCCACTAAGCGTGTTCATTCGGGTCAAGTATCCCCCGAACAAAGTCTTTCCATTTCTTGAATTTTACCCCTAAATAGTCAAATATTAGAGGACTACTCCAGCTAACTGTGTGGTCATTTCATCCAAATAACTTTATTCGGGTAATTTGTATTTATCATCCTTTTGCCTTGTATGTAAAAATCAAATCTCTTTTAAAAAAATGGCACATTTATCTCATGTCTTTAGATTTAGGCAAAAACTTGTGTGAGACGGTCTCACGGGTTGTATTTGTGAGACGGACCTCTAATTTGGGTCATCCATGAAAAAGTATTACTTTCTATGCTAAAAGTATTACTTTTTATTGTGAATATCCATAGGGTTGACCAGTCTCACATATTAAGATCCGTGAGACGATCTCACATGAGACCTACTCTTAGGTTTTATGTCTGATTGTTAAAAATCTTTAATTTATATCATGTAAGGAATTATACAACACAACATAAGTAGCTTGACGTACGAGAGCTTTTCGAAAGACCGTCCCTCCCATCTCAGTTCTTCTCTCTATCTTTCATGCTTATCCCAAACATTATGTCAAGCACAAGTGTTAAAAGTTTTTAAAAAAAACACACAAGTTTTGAAGTGATCGAAACTAGTTAGTTTTCCATGAAAAGACACAATCATGGAAGGATGTTATTGGAGAACACTACCGAATGTTATCTCCTCAACAAATCACTCACGGCTTACAACAAAATACACATTCTATTCTTAAAGAATTAATGTGAATGCCGCAGTCCTTGAATCTATGGATCGCTTCACTGTGAGGATTGTGGGCAGGGACAAAAATGGTCATCTGATTTTTATTGAAGGAAAAATTATTGATGCACGCGTTCCTCTTCCGCTATTTGGTGTCAAAGAAGGTACATTGCAGGCTTTAAACTCGAGTTGGGCCAAGGTGATTTCGAAACCATTGCATTCAAAGTACGTCATTCAAGATATACATTACTGCGCTCCTTTCTCCATGGCATTGGCAGAGCCAATTGCAGAGCATATACAGATTATCTAAGCCTACCGAACTGACGCTCGGTGAGCAATTGAACTAAAAGATAGCTGAGTTAAATTAAAAGGATATTTTTTGAAGAATCAATTAGAATGCTCAAAGTTACAAAACTGAATTATTGGATAAATTATTTCGTACAAACAGTAACTGAATTGTCAGAAATTCATTAGCACTACCTACATGGTACAATTTGTCAGAAAGGACAATATCATGAGAAAGACGAGATTAATGAATATCATATTTAGAACGAATATAATATTTGATTTTACTGACCATTGGATCAAAGTATATAAATATAAGAACTTGTAAATCGGTTAAGCGCTCTGAAATTATCCTAATAGGTCAAATATTTAAGTCGGCCAGTTGCCCAACATATGTAAGTCTTCTTAGCACACACTTAAGTAAAAGATGACATCATTAAGAATCAATTTGTACTTTTTACATTTGGAAATACTTGTAAACTTAGATATAATGTACTATTCGGTGTTTTTTTAAGTAAGTAAGCTAAAATAAGAGTTTCAGTTAGACAGTGATAAAGCTTAATTGAATCGAGTAGTTGTATTTTCCAAAGTCTTCTACTAAATATCTTTTCCACGCGGAAAAAGGATTGACATAGAAGTTGCTCAAATATCCGAACATCCAAAAACATTTTTGTGTTATTTACATTTCAGTCAGTCTACTCTTGATAACCCAATTGTTTTTCTTAATTAGTCATTTTAAAGTGTTCAATCTGTCAGTCTAGCTTCTTTCCGTACATAAATTATCGCACATAATCAGACATTTACTTGACGAAAATTACAAAATTCAAAGTTGTTACCTCCAACGAATTTCAAACAAATTAGTATGATTGTTTATTCAACACATCATTCTAAACAATCACTCTATCTTAACAACTTGTAAGAAGTCTTCTAAATAATTGATTGCCAAATTAGCTTTCTTGGCCTAACGGCTCTCATGTTGAACCATGAAACAATTAATCTTAGGTCATTTCATATTAATCAGAATTTTTTTTTTAAAAAAAATTCTAATTTCTAATAAAGCACATATTAATTATGCGACCTTAAAATTTACCTTCCGGATATGAAATATCACCAGTACAAGCCACAATTATCGGCTCGTTAATTAATTATTTACCTTAATTATAAAATTTTGGTTTGCCTATACTTGTCAGAATATTATAATTTTTTTTTTAGAGTTTTGTTGAGTTACGTGTGGTTAGTGTCATTAATCATAATTTTTAGAAAACTGAAATTGTACACGTTTATTGTTTTGTTATAAATATGTGCGAAATAAATTAGGAAATTAGGCTAAATGATCATCTAAATTTTCTAGCTAGTGGAATATATTGTTACAATTGAGTCTCGAAACTCGCCTTGATCCATCGACATGCACAACTTAATTTTTCACCATAAATTGGAAAAAAATAATATATTGAAGAACTTGAGGGAAGATTAATATTTATTTAAAATAAATAGAAAACATGCACACAATGTTCTCAAAACTCCAACCACAAAGCAACTCAAAATGGCCAAAATAAAACTCCAACTTTAAATCCCAATGGAACATGAAAAAAAAAAAAAATAACTAAAAACATGAAATCAGACCATGCAGCCGTCACTTGTTCATGCCAGTGGCATTCTTGACAGATTCAGCCGCACCTTGCGCCTTAGCCTTCATCTGCTGTCCAGCCTAAACGTCCACGAAATCGTCATGTTATCGACACAGTATCAGGACCCATATTAGCATATATATATATATATATACTTGAAAGTAAAAAATGAAGTATGAAAACTCTTGGTATGTTTCCGCTGTCTAAATATCATGAATAGTTCATGGTGCGTCTAACGTAAGTGGTGAGCATCGTGGAAAGATTACCTCCTGCATTGATTCCTTAGCCGATTGTGCAGCGTTACTAGCCTTGTCCGTCATCTGGCTACATTTTTCCTGCAGTGAGAGAGAAATCTTTAATGCGAATTGGATTTTTGACGCTTCATTTTACTTAAAGAGAGCAAAGTAAACACCTGTGCTTGGCCCTTGGCTTGGCCGGCTTGGTAGCTCATGTTCTGTGAATTATCCATTTTCTAATTAGTTAGATCGATGAGGTTGTAGACTTGTGGCAGCTGGTATTTATAGCATTTTGGGGCATGCTCGATGTTCGCCAAGTGTGTTGTACATAGAATCAATATAGGGATTTTTTGTTACTAATTGTATATATGATCGATTCAAAGGGCAATATACTAGGAAATATCGTTTGTTGAAAATATCTTCTCATGCACGTTTGTCTCTGGTTCAACAAAATTAGTGAAATACTATTCGAACCACATCACTTGGCGTCTCGACACCACTCATTTTACTTTGTGATTAGTTACTCAAATTTATACGGACTACCCAGATCCTGTTATATCGGGTAATATCTTTTTTTTTTTTTGGGTCCAAAACTTGATATAGATAAACTTGATTCTATCCCATAATTATGCTTCGTCTGTTGTTTTACGTACGTAGACGACAGACAAGTTTGTTGATAGATTTTTTAACTTAAGTACAGAAGGTACGTTGAATATCTCAGGATCGAATTTATCTTATGACATAAGCGTAAAACTCTTCTTCAGCCAGTATGATTATGATTTTTCTATCGGTATATATAGATAAAGTCATGTGGGGAAGATGTATATAATAACATATAGATAAAATTGCAGATCATACAAATTAGTATGTTTCGAGGTTTTAATCATGTAATTTGTTAATATTTTTCTCACACAAACTTATTTTTTTGTAATCCATTTTTCTCAGCCATTAAATCTATTAAAATTGATATTTGACATTGATAAATTCTGAGATTTGTATAACGAAAATAAAACATATACTATACATATTAAAATCTATAAAAATAAAATAAAATAACAAGTGCTTTTTTCCTCACTTTAAAATATTAAGTGACATTTTACTTTATTTGTTATCTTTGTTTTTGTTTAAATTTATTTTAAAGTGTATAATATATACTTAATCTTGTTAGAAGAGTTACAAATTAGTGTCAAATAAATAATATTTAATAAAATTCGTGACTTTTGACTCAAAAAACCCCCCCAAAAAATCCAATAAACATTGACGAATTATATTTACTAAAACGACATGTGAACTTACAATCATAAAATTACAATTTTTATTAATATATATAAATATGAAAATTATGGTTGTGACAGCGGTCACCATCCATTCTGCTTTGGCTTCCACGACGACAGTGGGCTGGAATCTTATTCTAATTCTTACGCATCAAACCACCGTGAAAAAGGCCAAGACAGGTGCCAATTTCTTGGGCGTACAAATTAGCCATTGGAAATCTTTTCATGGCGCCGAATGGAATGTTCAAATCTCTAAAAAAGCCAATTCATTTTTGGCGTGAAACATGAAACACAGTGTAGCACAATTGAACTCAACCTCGAAACATAATAGCAGTCTTAAATCAGGGATGCATGCTTGAACAGAAACACCAGATTAACATGTATTTTTTATCCAACGGTAGTGAAAAGTTACAACACACAAGCGATATATTTATTCATACCACAACGTTCAAACTCAAAATCCAACGCAGAAAATGCTCGACAATCAAGAAACATACAGTAAACTGTTCGACATTTATGGAAATATAAAAACGGTGAAAAACCAAATCTAGTACGAAGCATAAATTATTTCTTAACTTCCTCATCCTCATTCTCACTCCAACATGATTGCAGAATGGACCTGGGTGATCCGCAGCTCCTTGAGCTAGTGAAGCTGCAGTACATTATGGATCCTCCATTGCCAAGTGCTTCACAGTTTCGTTCTCCACAGCCATATCCCTTCATACATAGAGTAAACTCAGAATCAAGGTCCTTCCGAGCAACAGCTGAATGCAGAGCAACAGAGAATTTTGCTGGCTGGAAGCAAGCCAACACTCTCTCCAGTAGTAGAGACAAATCTTCTCGATTAAAATCGTAGCCCACTGCTTCAAAACTTGCATAACTGAAGCCATCTTCTGGTGTGATGTGAATTGTAGAGATTGCACCGCCTTCTATTGCATTCATCGAGTAACCACAGGGATCAAAATCGAAATCACATATATCAGAATGCGGAAGGATTTTTCTGATTCCAGACACTTCAGTCATAACAGATGCAGAGCTTGATTGGTTCTTGAAAAACACAGAAGCCTTCTTTCGGTCCAAATTCGTCATGCACATCTCTAGGGTGTAAACAGGGCTCAAACCACTAGTCCCACTGGCACAAGCAGAGTAAACGTGCCATTTCTCAAGGTCATCAGAATCACCCATCACATAGGCCTTACTACTCAGACCAAGTTTGCTAAAATGGTTATCGAGAACAGCAACTTCTTCAGAAAAGTTGCGGTGCGGAAATGGCTGCGCGCCAGGGAAAATGAAACTTCCACGAGTGTATCTCACGGAACTCACAGCAAGACCAAGTATACCAGCCAGCTTAAGGATAGGTGGGATGGAAAGCAGCAGTTTGGTAGTCCCACAAGTTTTCAATATAATTTTGTAAGGGTACACAAAGAGGCTTGATTCTGATAGAACATAGGAGTCTACTTCATCATTCTTTAGTGAAGACACAATGGTGCATTGAGCTGGTTCCAAAATTTCATCCAGTTGGAATTTGGACAGAGATCGAAGGCCACGGCCTCCAGGATCAGCAAATATTCCAGGCTCAGAAAAAGTAATCTCGAGCCTCTTCTCATAACCTTCGAACCCAATTGCAGAGATTGGTACATCCATTTGGACTAGAGAGAAAAGAGTGGTGCTTCCAAGCAGGAATAACGAGAATGAGGAGGAAGAAGAGAAATGAGATAGCAAAGAGTTAAGACACTATTCTTTTGTTAAAAAGGTGGTGGTTAGGAAAATTTGGCTAGTCTCAGGAGTCAGGATGGCTTCCGAGCGCACTGTAACAAAGAAAGCCGAGTTAATATTCATGTTTAAACAGTGATTTTATTAGCATTCAGAATCCATTAAATGAAACAAAATCAGATCTTTCAAAAGGTGAAACTCACGTTGGAGTATGCAGCAGATCTGAATTTCTTGATTCCACCGTTTGGGCGTACGTCTTCGATGCTGTAACCGAGGGGAGCTTCGTAGAATAAGGATTTACTATTACTAGACTTCTTCTTACCACCCTTCGACTCCATTAAAACATTCAATCCTTCTTGGCTGTACAATAGAACGAGAATCAGAACCACATAAATCAATACAAAACTGAAGCACGAAACGTGAACCAAAAAAGTATTAATTCAACAGAATTCAAAAGTTCACGATTTTATATGCATCCGATAGAAGATAAGATCTGGAAGATTAAACGTTGTAAACAAAATCAAGGGACACTTGGGCACCAGAGAAAACAAAAATTATGTAAGCCAACAAGTGGATTCCACTGCAACAACCCATGAATAGGACATTGATTTCAGAAAAAACCAAAATTTCTATTAAATCAACAGGTTTATCATAATTCACCGATGAAATTAAGAAACGAACAAGAAGGAAACGAGATGCAACAACTAACCAGAAACGATATACGCGACAATGGCCGAAGAGAACCTATTTTCTTCCCGTAATACTCCAATATCAAATCTGTGAATTAAAAACCAAATAACACCTCATTAACACATCATGCACATCACAAACCACAAACAAATAAAAATCTAAGAACAAATAACGAGTTTTTTTTTTCAAAAAAAAATATAACACTTACAAATCGAAACCGAAAAACCTGAAACGATCAAAAACCAACCCTAAAATCGAGAACCCGTGGTCGTGAAAAGCATTAAATTAAAAATCGGAGAGGAATCTGAATTCGGAAAACTGGGATGAAGCGAATCAATGGGGGAATGGGAAGTGATACGCTAGAGGTCTGCTTAAATAGGGAAGCGAAAGAAACGGGATGTGTGTAACTACAATATTGCCCTCCGCTCCATGGGGCCACTGATTTTTCATTTACTAATTTACCCTTTTGTTTTGTTGTGCGGGGATTAATTAAGAAAATAGATTAATAAAGATTCGCTGGCTAGTGTGATTCTTTTCTTAAGGAGAATTTCCTGCTCCTTACATAATTTTTTTTTAAAAGTAATTTATTTTTTCCTTCTTTTTTATTGAAAAATTGGAGAAGAATCAAAGTCAAAGCATGTTTTTCGTGGGAGACATCATATCACATTTAGGAGCTATTTTTGCGACGATTTTATAAATTTTTATTTATTAAATGGATAAACTGTGTTCATTTATAATAATAAATAATATTTTTGTTATAAAAATAATAATTTTTTATGGATAAAATTGAAATGAGACCGTCTCACAAAAGTTTTCATTATCACATTATCTATTCTTTTATCAATTTTTTACAAGACAAAAACTTGTGTGAAACGGTCTCACGGGTCGTATTTTGTGAGACGGATCTCTTATTTGGGTCATCCATGAAAAATTATTACTTTTTTGCTAAAAGTATTACCTTTAATTGTGGATATCAGTAGAGTTAACCGATCTCACAGATAAAAAGATTCATAGAGATCTGCTCATACTTAAAATAACACTCTTTTAATATTAATACGATTTGATCAATTAATATGATAGATCAACCTATTTTTTTAAAAAATATTAAAAACATATGTTATTGCTAGACTGACCGCATTTGAAGGCACTATTTTGGGGTGATTTATCGTTTTAGAGAAAGCAATAACTGGCAAAATTCAAATTTATAAAATAGTACAAAAATCCAAAACCATGGTTTGATTATTCTCTCGATATGGATTCAATCATCGCACAACTTCTTAATTAATAAAACATGTGATCGTAACTCTAATATCATTACAACTTAAGCAACACGTTTCCGTTGACATTAACATAATTGTAAAACAAATATTAAATTTTTATTTAATAACATAATCATTAACTTAAAAACAAATCGTTGAATAAATAATTTAGCCAGTTAGTCATTTTAAACATAGAGTGGGTCTCATATCAGACTTAATATGTGAGATGGATGAACTCTAATATTCACAATAAAAAGTAATATTTTTTCATGGATAACCCAAATAAGATATATGTCTCACAAATACGACCCGTAAGACCGTCTTAAATAAGTTTTTGTCTTAAACGTAAATAATCGCTTAATTATAGGACCACAATAAAATGTCTTGGTAAACCATAAATTTCGTACCCATTTCGTATACTCCCATCACACAGCTCTCCCCTATAATTTTTATTTTCGTTTTTTTTTTTGGCAAGAAACCAAATGTAATAAGACCATCTTTGATTTTGGGGACAAATGTTCACATTCGATCGCGTCCACATTACTATCCAACTGGTCCGAACTTTCTCCATCGTCAAAATCGAATTTTGATTAAAATAATAATAATATAAAAGTAATAAAATAAAAATTGGACTGAAGATCGACACGTATCTTGGGAAATCTCCTCGCATAAATTTGAGTGTTCATCCAGAAATTTAATTCTCTCGATGGAGGCATATGTTAGGGTGTAGGTTTCATGTGAGACAGTCTCACGAATCTTAATCTGTGAAACAGGGTCAACTCTACTCATATTCACAATAAAGAGTAATACTCTTAGCATAAAAAGTAATATTTTTTGATGAATGATCCAAATAAGAGATCCGTCTCACAAATACGATCCGTGAGATCGTCTCACATGAAGATTTTGTCAATGTTAGATACTTAGTTAACCTAATATGTATTTCGTGTGTACCCATCTCATTTCATCTTTATTAATATTAATAAGACAGTCTTAAAAACAATCGTCGATAGTAAAATATAAATGAAATTTGAAAAAAAAAATGTATATATAAGGAGAAAATATTACCTTGTTTTCTAAGCTTTCCAATTCCTCTTTACAGACTATTTTAGATAAATACATAATTATCTTCAGAGACGTAGCCAAGAAATAAATGGAGACTGGCTGTATAGCGACGGCTCTTCCAAAGACCGTCGCCGATCTAAATCGGCGACAGTTTTTACGTAACCGTCGCTATGTAGCGACGGTTAATAATAAACCGTCGTAATAAACAATCGTCGATAGTAAAATATAAATGAAATTTGAAAAAAAAATGTATATATAAGGAGAAAATATTACCTTGTTTTCTAAGCTTTCCAATTCTTCTTTACAGACTATTTTAGATAAATACATAATTATCTTCAGGGACGTAGCCAGGAAATAAATGGAGACTGGGCTGAATAGCGACGGCTCTTCCAAAGACCGTCGCCGATCTAAATCGGCGACGGTTTTTACGTAACCGTCGCTATGTAGCGACGATTAATAATAAACCGTCGTAATTTTAGCGACGGATTTATTAAACCCGTCGTTAATCCATCCGTTTTTTTAGTGTGGGCTATGGGCTAGAATTTTCAATAATTCTAAAAATTTAGCGACTCCCACCATATTTTTTAATAGGCCCAAAAATCTAGCCTGAGCTGGAGCCCACCTCAGCCTTTGAGGTGGCTCCGTCCCTGATTATCTTGAATATATTAATCAGTTCTTTCTTGTCCAATCATCTGAAAGACGGGTGGATTATAGAGCTAGACAGGTGATAATAAAACGTATCTTTTGATATTATCTCGCTGATTCTCTTATTCAGATACAACGATTCTGCCTTTCTTTTTAAAGTAGATGGATCAATAACATTAATCAGACGTACGGATATTGAAATTGTTGATGATTGCGTGTTAAAGCAAGAAAGACCACTTCTCCCGAACCAATTAGAGGAAGATTGAAGGTCGAGACATTGTTGGTCAACCAACTAATGTGACCTATGAGGTACAACAATTATTAGAAAACAATCGAGCTAGAGCGGTTGCGACATAACTTTTACTTTGAATAGTCTCGAATGTGACTCCGTTGACTTAGTATCATAAGAAGTCGGAAAAGTGAGTGTCTCCGTTTTCGAAAGAGCTGCGGCCGTGAGATATATCGGCAGCAATCATCGAAAGGTCCTAAAACCGAGAATTTTGAATTATTAGACATAAAATTAATCTCTTTTAGTATCAAATAGAGAACAATATCTTCCTTTGGGTTCACTCGTACGTAATAGTTCTTGTGATTAAAATAGCTTAGGAAAGATCCAAAATTTTGATTGAAGATAGATTTGAATAGATAAATCTAGTGACATTATTATTTTAATATAATAAAAAAAGTACAAATTTACTAAGTACATACACATTCTAAAATCTTCGTAGTATCAGTATTTTTCTTATATATATTTGGATCCACATATTTGAGTCGTGAATTTAAATCATCCACGTCAATTATTAATGAGTGGATCTCATGTGAGACCGTCTCACGGATCTTAATATGTGAGACGGGTCAACCCTATCCATATTCACAATAAAAAGTAATACTCTTAGCATAAAAAGTAATACTTTTTCATGGATGACCCAAATAAGAGATCCGTCTCACAAATACGATTCGTGAAACCGTCTCACACAAGTTTTTATCATTATTAATAGCATTTGCAATACAACTGTAAAATCATTTTCCCAATTAAATTGTTTCATTAAAGTATAAAAAAAGATAGTGGAATATATTCCATGTTTACAAGGATTCATAATTTATTTTCTCGATCGATTTTGCATGCATGCATGCATGGCCGCCGCGTGTCCCGTTTATTAACCACCACACCTCTTAAACTTGACATTTTCTCCTATATTTTATTTTACTATAATAACCCTCCAATTGACGAAAGCCATCTGAAATTCAGTTTGCAATTCCTGTTTTACCCCCAAAAGAACGTGATTCCATTTTTCTTTTTATAAAACTAATCCCACACCGTAGGGATTAAATTACACGCTTCCTCGAAATTTTTTCTACTTACAAAATTCTCCACATTTTGTGTATTATTATTACGAGTAGGTTTTTTTGAGACAGTTTCAAGAATATTTATCTGTGAAACAGATGAACCTTATCGATATTCACAGTAAAAAGTAATACTTTTAGGCCTTAGCATAAAAAGTAATATTTTTTCATGGATTATCTAAATAAGAGATATGTCTCACAAAATACGACTCGTGAGACCGTGTCACACAAGTTTTTGTCTATTATTATTATTATTATTATTATTATTATACACAATGGGGGTTTATAATATATACATGTGTTTCACCATTCTAACCTAAATATTTTTTGGCAAAAACTTGTGTGAGACGGTCTCACGGGTAGTATTTGTGAGACGGGTCTCTTATTTGGGTCATCCATGAAAAAATATTACTTTTTATCCTAAAAGTATTACTTTTTATTGTGAATATGAGTAGGGTTGACCCGTCTCACGGATTATGACCCGTGAGACGGTCTCACACGAGACTCACTCATATTTTTTTATCAGACGTGTGTGAAAGAGATTACGAAATAAGATTGATTGACTTGGATTCACGTTGAAGTAAAAGATTTCAAATTCGATTAGTTTGTTTGAGTAAATTAATTTGAATGGATTTCAAATCTCATAAATTATTTTTTGAATAATTATGATAAATATTCATATCCATATAAAGTTATTTTAAATCATTTCAAATAATCTGTCACTTGATATATTTGGAAAAATATTGATTAAGTCCTATTAATAAATGATATTATTTCTTTTTATTTTGAGAATAAAGTATCTATCCTATTCATATATTATATCTATACTATAGATCATGAGAATTAAAGTAACGCTTTCGGTGTCTTCGAGTCACATTTTTAAATGCCAAAAATATCTCTATCGAATTATAAAAAAATTATCAATTTTTATCTCATGAATTTTTTTATAAAATATATTTTATTAAATTTGTAACTTTCCAATAATTTTATCAGGATCGAAGAACATGTTGCTACATGTACGGAGGTGGTCTTGAGACTGATCAACTCTAACGATTTTCACAATGAAAAGTAATATTCTTAGCATAAAAAATATATGTATGAGTGTGTCTCATGTGAGACCGTCTCGCGGATTATAATCTGTGAGACGTGTCAACCCTACCTATATTCACAATAAAAAGTAATACTCTTAGCATAAAAGTAATATTTTTTCATAGATGACCCAAGTAAGATATCTGTCTCACAAATACGATCCGTGAGACCGTCTCACAAGTTTTTGTCTATAATTAGTGTTTTTTTCAATTGGATCACGATAATTTTATTAAAAAATATTTGCGAATCTAAAGTTTAATCAGCGTTGGGTGAGTGTGCAATTAATATAATATTGTGGAATTGAAACGAAAGATCGGGGGATAAGATTGCAATCGGTGGAACAATCATCATGAGCTGGTTCCCATGAAACTAAAATTTGGCAACAAACGAAATTATCAAAACACGACAAAAATATATTACGTGCAATAAATTTTTAAAATTTGTATATTATTAATTAATTAATTAATTAATTGATTGATTAAATATATTTTCTTCCTGATAATGGGGTGCTTCGCCAACCTGGCGCCAAGTCACCCTCGCTTCTTTTTTTAAAAATAAATAAATTTATGTTGTTTTCATGGGATTTAAATTTTATTTTTCTTACTTTTTAAAAATCCCAAATTTTTGCAGTTCAAAAAAAAAAATCCCAATTTTTGTGATTTGATTATGGTATTTTGGAAAAAAATAGTTCGGTATTGTAAATAGGATGGATTGATGATATGTATTTAATGAGATAAAGTTGGATCAATATTTTCGTTATTTGAAATGAGTTGATTTTTTATAAGACGGTTTCACGGATTTTTACGACGATATGAATCAACCAGGTCATGTTGAAAATCTGACTCACATAATCGATTCATATTCTGAATTTTGTGTTTAAAAAATTGACATAAAGTCTCTTATAATTGAGGAAAATGTGCATGTTTTTTAAGCATACTATTTCATTCAGAAATTAAAATAAATCAACGGAAGGTTTATAAGAACCTTGACAGAACCAAAACGTCACTCAAAATTTCGATTTGTCGGTTTTAATCATGTATCGATCTAATTCTTATGACAAAAACTTGTGTGAGACGGTCTCATGTGTCGTATTTTGTGATATGAATATCTTACTTGTGTTATCCATGAAAAAATATTACTTTTTATTGTGAATATTGGTAGGGTTATCCGTCTCACAGATAAATATTCGTGAGACCGTCTTACAAGAGACTTACTCAATTTTTTATTTATGATATAGAAGCAAGTTTAGATAATTCACTCATTAATTCGTTTTCCATAATCATGTATCGATTTAATTCTTATTTATGATACAGAGTCGAGTTAGATAATGTATTACTAAACAAAACCCATTGACGAAAGCCCAATGGGAAAATAGGATAGATGTTGCCAAGCCCAATAAAAGCAGTGCCTGTCCCAGTCCATTTAAGAAGGGGTAAATATTTATTTGGAGTAAATTATTGCATCGAATTATTTAATAAGATTTTATTTCATAACTTTTATTTTATTATGATTCTATTGATATTCACGGGAATAATTATTTTTTAGAAAATTTAAGAAATATAAAGTTTAACTAAAAATTACGCTGTGAGAAATAGGTAAAATCAAATTAAATATATTGATTACATTAGGGAGTGTAGAAATTTATTATAATTTATAGTTTGAGCATAAAACAGAAAATAATATGATTATATTTATTTGTTTATTTGAGATTAAAAATGAATAATTCGAAGCAAAATCAAGCTAGGCAAAAACTTGTTTGAGACTGTACACGAGTCGTATTTAATGAGACAAATCTCTTATTTGAGTCATTCATGAACAAATATTACTTTTTATGCTAAGAGTGTTACTTTTTATTGTTAATATCAGTAAGATTGATCTGTTTCACAGATAAAAATTCATGAAACTGTCTCACAAAAAACCTACTAATCAAATAGATCTTTCATCAATGGAAAACAACTTGGATGTCTTCTTCGCCCCAAGTGGAAATGATTGGCTTGGATAAAGACACTATGACACACACACACCATCCTTTACGTGTATTTCTCCAAGATTCTTGGGTGCACTAGGACAAAATAATTCCACTAAACAATGTAGTGGACAAATTAATTTTTAATTTTATACGGTTTGGGGTTTGAAAAATTGTACATTTTGTTCTATAGTAGGTTTTTATTTTAGTTTTTGATTCTATAATAGTTTAAATTAATTTTAGTTAAATAGATTAGTTATTTCATTTACTTTTAGCGATGTGACACAAAATATTACTGAATTTTACAACTATAAGCATCGACACGACGTGGATATAGTTGATGTGTAAGTCACGTGAACAAGCCAATCTACTTGGCCAAAACTTCTTTAAATATAAGAGTTATCTGAGTTCGAAATGAATTCCATATGAATTGAATTTATCTAGCGTAGACAAAGAAAACGATTATATATGGATCACAAAAACTTTTATGAGACTGTTTAATGAGTCAATTTTGTTAGACGAATCTCTTTCTTGACTCGACCGTGGAAAACTTAATGCTTTTCATTCCAAATATAGATCAAGTCGATCCATATCACATATATAATTACGTGAGATTGTCTCACAAGAAATTTACGACAACTAGGGGTGAGCAAGATTTCAGTTAAACCGAATTAACCGACCGAACAGAGCTAATTCGGAAATTCGGTTCGGTTATTTCGGAAATTCGATTTTCAAATTTAAAAATATCGGTTATATCGGTTCGGTTCGGTTATGATTTTCAAAATTTTGAAATCGGTTAACCGAATTAACCGATATAATAAATACTATTATTTAATAAATTTGTATTATTTAGCCATTTTTATATATATTTTAATTTTTAATTTTAAAATCGATATAATATGTATTAATTGTGTTCAAACAAAACTTGTACATTTGTTATGTGTGTGATTTTATATTTTTATGCATTTGTGTAGATTGTAGTATTAAAGAAAAATTATATATATAATTAAAGTCAAATCACAATTTTTTTTAGAAAAACTAATCGGTTAATTCGGGATAACCGATTTTAATTAGGTTCGGTTTTAATCGGTTATGAAAAATAATTCGGTCGGTTCGGTTATGGAAAAATATTTCGGTTCGGTTCGGTTCGGTTATAGCTAATTCGGTTCGATTAGTAACCGAACCGACTGAATGCTCACCTCTAACGACAACCATGTACCGAATTATATATATAAATATAAGTTATCGAAATGATCATTTTGCTATGCACACGGTAAAGGCAACTAAAAAGAACAATGTCAATAAACATGACATTATCCCAGAAAGATAAAAAAAAATTCTTATTTTTTCTTTTTCTTATGTACATCAAATTTTCATTAACCCTTTTGTGTTTCAATCCCAAATCTACGTACAAATGCAACAATCAGATTCTTGGATTGTTTCAAAAAGTCAAGAAAATCTAGGAGTTAATCTCCGAAACAATTCCTTCCTGCAAAGAAAAAAAGAAACGCCGAACATTAGATTCAATCTGATTCAAGAATCTTGCTATATTTTTGGAATCTAATTCGAATGAAGTAGTGTGATCAAAGTTTGATTATACCTCATAAGTTGATTGTCAAGACATGAAGTAGATAATAAAGCTCTGTTTTCCTCAGCTCTTCTTAACAGATAGGGCATAATCTGCTCTATAGGCCCAAAGGGCAAATACTTGCTCACTCTAAAACCTGCATTTCTCAAACCAAAAGAAAGGGTATCTGCCATTCCATAGAGTTGGCCAAATTGCAGATTTTGACTGTCTTTTTCCAGTCCAAGATCGATCGCCTTAGAAGCCGCAAATTTTCCTACATTCCAAGAACCGCATTACACACCATCGCCGAGAAAATTCAAAATGTTCTGTAAAATGCCTACCTGGATTGAAAATCTTCTTGTATAAATATTCTGATTCTTGGATAACAAAATCTAACTAATCTCCGATTCAAGAAAGTTAATTAGAACTTACAGAAGAATCAGATTGCGATTTAGCAGATCCAGCAGTTTGAATAAATTGCTCCAAATTCCGATCACAATCCTCGTTATCGATTGCGTGTTCCAAACCATAATCCAACATAGCTCTAAGTCCAGAATCCCAAAGCTTCTTCACAGTTCCGCCAACCTCCTTCAAACCTTTCCCCGCGCAGAAATGATCGAAGATTTGGTCAGCTTCGAGGTCGAAACCGTCGAGAAAATCTTGCTGGAATCATCGATGTTGATGGGTCCGTCGCATGGGTTGGTGTGGGTGATCATGCCTTGTTTAGAGGCGGAGGTCTCCGGATTAAGGTTGAACGCAGGGACGGCGGAGATGGAGGACGGCGCGGTGGAGATGAGGCGGCGGAAGGAGGAGGGGAGCTTGTTGAGAAGCATTGGGTGGACGCTACGGGTGGCCATGATCAAAGAACACTAGTGGTTAAGGCCTAAGGGAGTTCTTTGCAGATATTAAGGTTAATTGGTTATTTATAGAAAATTTAGAACATTGGCGTTATTACTTTTGCGTAAATTAAGTATGAAGTCCCTAAGAATATTCTCACTTATATATATACTCTAAATTTTTTAATTATATTTTTTTATAACAAATATATTAAAAATTGATTTTAAAACTATTAAAATATATAAATAAGATATTTACTTTAAAAACTCTAAATTTTTTAATTATATTTTTTTTATTACAAATATATTAAAATTTGATTTTAAAACTATTAAAATATGATTATGTATAACACAATTACCGGATAAAAAGATAATGAGATGATAATGCACCGTCAGCACTTACACTTCAGAATGGGCACTGTCTTAGTCTTATCCATCCAGATTTAAATCACCTTCTAATACAATAAAAATATTTACTTGACTTTTATATATTTATTTTGAATGAAATTAGGAGTTTGTTATACTTGATTTTGAATTCGAAATCTTGTTTCAAATTTGACAAAAATCAGCATTTTTTTATGACGACAATGTACAAATTTTTTAATGAATCTCATTGTTGATTTAAAAATAATTTAGAAATAGTTATGCTTGTACACTATGACCCCAAAATAACTTAGAAATAGTTGATAGTATTAAGAATAGATAGCACGAATCTTTATCTGTGAGATGAGTCAACTCTACCGATATTCACAATAAAAAGTAATATTCTTAACAAAAAAATTAATATTTTTTCATGGATGACCCAAATAAGATATCTATGTCACAAAATACGACCCGTAAAACTGTCTCACACAAGTTTTTGTCTACTAATAAATGTTTAAGTAACAAAATTACATCATATCATTCTTGTAAAATTTATATATGAAAATAAAATAATACCTATTAATGTTCTTTAAAGTTTTTTTTATTTATTTCTAACAATAATATTCTTAACTTAATTTAGCATTTATTTGAGTAGTTATTATTGACTATTGAGTTTGAAATTTTAATTAGAAAATCAAATATTTTTATAAAATTGATATATAGAAAATAATTAAATTCCTACCCAATTGTTTGTTTTTTTTAACAATATTAAAGTCCATCTAAAATGATTTTTTCCATTATAAAAAAGGATTTTTCCTATTAGTGATCGACGGTGAAGATGGAGTTTCTTCACTCCAAACTCTAAAGCCTACGTAAATCTTTCTGCTTCACCGGCGGTTGCCGAAAACCTACTCGCCGCCGCGATCGAATCCTTGGAGAAGCTCTTCAAATATCTGCATAATACTCGGATTACATATTAACAATCCAGCCATTCGAAGAACGAAATTCGGAAGTTTTTGGGTAATATGTTTACCTTTGCTTCTTTATTAGTTAAATTCTTCTCCTGCATGTCAGGTGCAGTGTTCATATAATATGATCTTCGAGGAAGAAATTAATTTAAATTTGCTGAAACAGCCTATCAGGAGACCTTTCCTGTTTCGTTTATCCATGGATAAGTGAATGTATTTGTTGTTAAATTCTCTCACCAGTTGCTTGTATCAATTTCAGGCTCTTAGTATCATAGTACGTAGGAATGGTTAACTCAGGGGAGCCAAAGAGAAGAGTGGCTTTTGTCCTAATTGATGGACTGGGAGATGTATCACTTCCAAGTTTAGGCTACAGGACTCCTCTGCAAGCAGCTCACGTACCTAACTTGGATGCCATAGCTTCGGCTGGAATAAATGGCTTAATGGATCCTGTTGAAGTTGGGTTGGCTTGTGGAAGTGATACCGCACATCTTTCTATATTGGGTTATGATCCTCGTGTTTATTATCGAGGGCGAGGTGCATTTGAGTCTATGGGTGCTGGACTGGCAATGTCTCCCGGTGATATTGCATTTAAAGTAGGTGTTTGCTCTTTGATCATCATCCTGTTGTGCTCTTTTTCAGTTTCTTATGATTAGCATTCACTATTTCTTGGACTTTATCATGGCAATGATTAGTTCCTGTGTGCTGCCTAAATGTTTGGGACGATGTTTATGTGAAGATCGAACGAGGTGATTTTGCGAATTTATCAGTTCTCTTACTAATCTGGCTTCAGTATATCTCCAGGTTTCAATGGCAGAATTTTGTTTTGTGGTTCAGTTCTTAGCATGTTCAAGAGACCATAATTATCCCATCAGTAGTCATAAAGGAATTCATCTAAGCTAGTAATTAATATTCTCTCTTGAAAAAGAGGATTGGGTTTAGAATAAGATGCTTATTTTTCCATTCTTAATCAGTTTCATTTTCTAGTATACTGCAAAATCTTGGATGCATCATACTCCGGATAATCAGCTATTCGAGCATGAATGTCCCTGATTTTTTTCTACTTTGTATGCGTTTCTTTAATGGAAAATACTTATACTGACTGTATTGTAAAATTTTGTTCGCACGGTAGATTTTCTTGATACTTCTGCACAACTTTGATTATAGTTGTTGGGCTCAGTGATGACTTTTATTTTACTCAGTCAAACTTCGCTACCTTGGATGGGAAAACAGGAGTAGTTACTAGCCGGAGGGCAGATAGGCATTTTGAAGAAGAAGGACCCATTCTTTCTGCAGCATTGGATGGAATGAAGCTGCCCTCTTTTCCTCAGTATGAAGTTAGAGTCAGGTGCTTGTTTTTCCAGTTTCCATACATTTTCTACACTATGTTATACATAGGAACAGTGCATGTTTTTCTTGTGTTTTAAGCCTGCAATCCAAAGTAACTGGTGACTTAAATGAATGATTATGGGTTTAATAATCTATGGTGTTCACATATGTTGTCGTAACTTCAAAGCACCCATTTTTTACATAGATTTCAGGTTGTGTCTGCTATCTTGCGAAGTTAAACTGATAAAATATATGATGATTAAATGTATGCTTAAGGTATGCAACAGAGCATAGATGTGGGGTGGTTGTAAAAGGGCCAAAATTAAGTGGAAACATATCAGGAACGGATCCATTGAAGGATAACCGCCTACTTTTAAAAGCTCAACCACTTGATGATTCTGATGAAGCAAAAAACACAGCTGCGGTTGTTAATGAGTTATCCCAGGAAATATCTCGCATTTTGGTTGCCCACCCTCTGAACGCCAAAAGGGCTGCTGAAGGAAAGAATATTGCAAATGTCGTTCTTTTACGAGGTTGTGGTATTCGAATAGAGGTAATCTTTTTTGCGACTTAAGTAATCTTACTTCCTCTCTCCTGAAAAATATAATATCATATAGTATTTAAATTGTTTGCCAGAATTCATTTAATTTATCTATTGAGATGCCAAGAAACTATATGTTTTCACGATTATGTATTTCAGGTTCCTTCATTCGAAAAGATACATGGTTTATGGCCATGCATGGTTGCTCCGACTAAAATTATTGCTGGGTTGGGTTTATCCCTTGGTATCGATATTCTGGAAGCTCCTGGAGCCACTGGTGACTACAGAACCCTGTTAACTTCCAAGGCAACTGCCATAGCCAATGCCCTCTCAGCTCCTCTGCAGTTATGCCCCAATGTTTTTGTGCCTGGTGAAGAAGAGCATGAACCTGGTCGATCTAATGGTTATGATTTTGGATTTCTTCACATTAAGGTGTTGATCTGCAAATCTTTTATATTCATGTATATATATCTATTCAGGGTTTTAAATTTTTGCTGTAATGCAGCTTTAAATTATGTAATTGCAGGCGATAGACGATGCAGGTCATGATAAAGCGAGCATTTTCAAAGTCAAAGGATTGGAAGCTGTTGATAGAGCTATAGGCCAGCTAGCTAAGCTCCTTTGGCAAGCAGAGTCAAGTGGGGCATTCCAATACTACATTTGCGTCACCGGCGACCACTCTACGCCAGTTGAATATGGCGACCACAGCTTTGAATCAGTCCCTTTCACATTGTGTCGTTTGAAAGACTTTGTTGGTGCTGCGGGTGGGGAATCACATGTCATGGAAACTTCTCTCGACCCATTTCCACTTCCAATCGTAGCATCTGGTGAAAATATTGTAGATGAATATCAAAGTCGAGAAAAGAAACAAGGCAAACAATATCCAGCTTTCAACGGTGATACAGTGCTTGAATTCGACGAGTTGGCTGCAGCTAGAGGATGTCTCGGGAGATTTCCTGGTAGTGAATTGATGGGGATTATTAAAGCATTTATCAAGCTCTAACAGAAGCTACAACTATTAGTCAACCCGTTATTTGTAATCCATTTTGAGTAATAAAATGACAAGACTTTCTTTGCTTACCGACTGACAAAGGAAGCTATAACAAGCCAGCAATAAATTATATGCTTGTTCCCATGAACTTTGTGGACTGAGCTTGTGCTTCCTAGCTATTTTGGTTCAGTAAATTAAAAAACATATTACACTATTTAAATTTCTCTTGTTACGCAAGTTAAAATGGAGTAACTACTAATATTTGATCCTTCCAAATGATGATCGGATTAAAAAAAAAACAAAAACAGAAGCATTCAAAAGAATATTAAGAGCTCACAAAAGTTATCATGTCATATTTCAAAAACTAATCATTAAATAATAATATTGAACTTATGTTATGATTATGGTGCCATCAAACTGAAACAATATTAATATTTCATTCAAATAACAGAGAACAAGAAGAGTATTAAGAATGCATGATTTATCTAATGGTAATAGTAGAGTTAATTAATAGTAATATATATGGGATATTATAATTACCATTAATGGTTCTACAAACATGGAAAGAACATTGCTGGGGCATTTTTCGCTGAGGAAGAAACAATTTACTAGAACCTTTCTTCCGGTTCAAAATTCTGCGTTGAAGCCGAATCTACCAAGGCAATCGAAATTCCTAAGCAGTGGTACAATCTAACATCAGATCTACCAATAAAACCACCTCCTTATCTGCATCCAAAGACTTTCGAACCGGTGAAATCCGAGGACTGGCTGCCTTTATTCCCAGATGAATTAATAAAACAAGAGGCCACAAATGACCGGTTTATAGACATCCGAGAAGAAGTTTTAGATGTGTATAGGCTTTGGCGTCCAACTCCTTTGATCAAGTTAATTGGTCATACACTTTGCCCGACTGTGATGTATTATGCTCCACTCGTTGAGGAAAATTCTTACGCTTGTTAAGTTGAATGCAGAGCCAAGAGATTGGAAAAACTACTCAACTCTACTTTTGGCAAAAACTCTACAATACAAGTTTCTTATCATCCTAGAATAAAAACGTATACAAAATATTTATTATTAGTGGCCATTCCACATTGACCTAACGTGATATCATGTTGTAAAACTCGCCAATTTCAAATCAACTGTATTATTTATATAATCAAATTTTTTTAATAGATTATGGAAGATTGTATTTAGTAATTATCTGGATTATATAAGTGATATGAGATAATTTCATATTTGACTATAATCTATCTAAGAAGAATTCAAAATTTAAAGCTCAAATTTAAACATAAAAGGATCTTGATCTTCATCTATCCACAACCAAAATTCAAAATAATTCAAATAGCAATCTATCATGAATTCGAAATTTGAATGAAGGACAAAGTTCAAGTTCACTTCAAGCACTACATGCACTCTTATAATAGGGCAACACCCCACATTTGAAATCACACCATTCTCAAGCAAGAAATATTGAAAAATTCGAGAGCCACCTTGTGCAAGGGTTTGGAATTTTGATCCAAGTATTGCTGCAGTCATCGATGTGTTGTCCACCATTGAAAAATTATTTCATCGCTTTATTACTCAGAATCTATTCTCCATCATTCATAATAAGCTATCATATGTTTTGAATAACATATAAAATATTCAGTCAAATCTAACGGTTAGTTTTTCATATATAGTCTCCACAAGAAAACTATTCAGATTCTATGCGAGAACAATATACATATTGTTTTGCGTCCATAAACTGGTTCGTCTTCTAAACTCGATCTTCACAGTTCATAATTTATATGAGTTGTTTATAAACGTACTATCCAAGTTTAAGCTCGATCCAACGATTCAATAAGTCATAAATAATTCCGAATACAACTGATTTTTCGATCGAAATACGGCCAAGTTTTCGAAGTTCCGTTTACGTGATTCTTATGTGGTTTCAAATTATTCATTCAATACCAATGTAAGTTGGTTTTATATATAATTTGGCTCACTTGTTCTTTTAAGTAAGCCATGTTTCAAAAGTTTTATTAAAACATGAGTTATTCATTTCGTATTGTGTTGAAAGTACCCTATTTTTGGCACTGCGATGATTCAACTCGATATGTGTTAGAATCCTAACATACGATAAGTTTATGACATTTACACGTTAGAATTGTAACCGTTATATGGTCTCGCCTCCTTGTAAGAGTAAAAAATTAGGGATTGATATCATCACGAGAAATAAAAGAATCTCAGTGCATACACCAGTTTTATATTTACGTTTATGCTTGTGTTATGTGTTATGTGAAATATGTTATGCACGATGTGTTGTTACAAAGATCATGTGTATTTGTTATGCATGTACTTTAATGACATCCACTTGCTGAGTGATAACCATATCGACATCCACTTGCTGAGTGATAACCGTATCATTTTCCCTTACTCTACCCTCCCTTGAAAAGTCTGAAGAACAAATTGAAGAAGAAAAACCACGACAGTTTAGGGACTAGTGATGAAGATGTTAAATTCAAGAATTTAATCCAGTCACATTATTTCAAAATTATTTTATTAAGTTGTAAAATGTTTCCCCAATGTTATTTTATGAAATTAACTGGTTTTGATATATATTGTAATACGAATCTTGTTATTTTATGATTATGTGATTGTTGAACAACGTCGATATCGACCACTCTTGGGCTCAGGACGTGACACATATTCCTCATATTTCTTTAAGATACTAATTCGTGTGTTTTCGTTTCTTTAATTGCCATAAAATTTGCTAGGAGTGAGGGTTGGTAGCAGCACCAGAACCAGTTCATGCCATATCAGCGAGCATAAGAAAATGTCTCATCCGTATAATCCGTTTAACTCGGTAGCCGTAGGTTAGGTCTCCCTCCCTCCCTCACGTTGTACTAGGAAAAATCCAAACAATTGTGGCAAAATGAGGAAAATCATAAAAATTTTATTTTTTAAAAGTTATTTTCTTGTTTCCATTATTTTCTTGTTTCGATTTATTTATTTAATGCTTGTCCATGTGGAAATGGACGTTTCCCTGTTGAAGCCGACCAAATGCGAGAAACTAAAAACGCCGTCTCCGCTAGATTTCGAACCCAATCTATTGGTTAATCACGCTCCTGAACCGAACGACTCCAAGCAAATTCCGACGCCATCTCCAGCTACCGCAAGTAAAGCCAAGATTTTCCGGCGTAATGGCGGCACCCGTCCCGGTGATCGATATCCAAGATTTCCCGGGCCAGTTATCCAAGCTTATAGAGGCGTGCGAAGAATGGGGATGCTTCAGAATCGTGAATTTCGACGGGATTCTTCCGGGATCTCTGATGTCGGAGATGAAGGCGGTGGTGAAATCACTTCTGGAGTTGCCGGAGGAAATCAAGAGGAGAAACGTGGATGTGATTGCGGGGAGCGGGTACATGGCTCCTTCGCAAATCAATCCCCTTTACGAAGCTTTAGGGCTTTATGATATGGGGAATACTATAGCCGTCGATTCCTTCTGTTCCAAGTTGGATGCAACTCCTCACCAGAGGTTGGATAATTTCCTTATCTGCAAATTCAACCTCTTTCCATTTCATCAACTGCAATCACCTTATTACAAATTAAATCACTTTGGTTAAATTTCCACTTTTTCCCATTGACATGGAAGTAAACCATTGTTTGTGTTGAAGCAACCTTAAGTAGAGTTGTATGTACTGGTGATTAATCTTTCTAAGATGCTATGATCAACAGGACTGTTGTTCTGAAATATGCTAAAGCAGTGAGTGAACTGATGATGTACATTGGGCAAAGAATGGGAGAAGGGCTGGGGCTGAGTAGCGTTTCCTTTGAAAAGTGGATTTGCCAGTTCAGGATCAATAAATACACATTCACCCCTGAAACAGTGGGTTCGCCTGGAGTACAAATACATACAGATTCTAGCTTTCTAACTATTCTGCAGGACGATGAAATAATTGGTGGCCTTGAAGTAAAGAAAAGGTGTGGAACTTTTGTGGCGGTAGACCCCTGCCCTGGAACGCTTCTTGTCAATCTTGGAGATATTGCAGCTGTAAGTATATAAAATCTTTCAGCAAATTTGCCTGTATGATATGTGATGATACGTGGATTATTTGGAAATTCAAAGTTTGCTCTTTGTCGAACATTGTTAGTTTGATCGACCTGTACTTGTACTTGGCCAATATCTATTGAAGTGATATGCATGTGCAAATGATTAAAACGCCATTAGAATCTACTAAGTTCAACGTGTGTGAAATAAAATCTCAGTCCTGTGAAATTCGAGCTCTAGTTCCCGAATTTTAGGAGCGCCAATAAAGGGTAAAAAATTTACCTGATTGAAATTTGTAATAAATACTCTAACGACTAACTACAACCTTTCATCTGTCTTGAACTTGTTCTTGAACCCATGTGATGCATATAACTAAAGGTGTGGAGCAATGGACGATTTTTGAATGTGGAACACCGAGTAATGTGCAAGGAAGCTGGCTTAAGATTCTCTATAGCGTCGTTTCTCTTAGGGCCCGAGGAGACAGTGGTGGAAACACCACCAGAGCTCATAGATTTGGCACATCCCCGTATGTACACTCCTTTCATGTATCAGGATTACAGAAAACTTCGAGTGTCAAATAAGTTTCACAGCGGTGAAGCTCTTGGCCATTTACGTGTTGAGTCGTGAAAAGTTATGCCGAGGGTCGTATAATGTTGTGTTGGTCAGTTGCTTTGATGAATAACTGTTGGTGTGACGTTTATAGGAATCGATAGCTCGTGATTCTTGAGAACATTTGACAAGCATGCTGTATTAATATGTCTCTTACATCACGAAATATTAAATGTACCATTTTGATCACTTCATTTTTTGGCTTTCCACAATATTCTGAGCCTCCGCTTGAGCTTGTTGCAAATTGGAGTGCGAGGAGCCGAGCTGGCCGTCGATAAGTTACAAGTGTTTGAGCCAAGCTGCGTTTCTGGGATGCAGTAATTTACTCCAATTTAATAAATATATATATTAATACTTGAGACTAATTTTTCAAAATGTAATCAAGGAAAATTTATTCTCATAACTTTGAGATAATTGTTAAAAGTTTGATACAACTGTAACTTCATAAGGAGTAAGAAGTTCCAAATATCGAGGATGGTTGCTGGGATGCAATAGTTGTCTTTAACAAGAAAATAATTGTTATGAGACGTTACAGTTGTTATAAGATTTAAAATATTTAAATTACACAGTTATTATTAGTTATAGTTTTTATAAGCAGAAATTCTTTGTATTACAATTTAATTAGCTTTTTCTTATTTTTTTTTCCGAAGCAGTATGATTAAATTACTCGTGGATGTAAAATTTTAAATGTCAAAAGCTGTATTAATTGTGTCAATTTTGTGGTGTTGGTATTTTTTTTATATGGACAGGGAGGCGTAGATATTTTGTCCTTCGAGTTTGTCTTAAAAAAAATTTCTTTTTTTAAAAAAAATTTTTTTTTTTTAAAAAAGAGCAACAACATATATATTGAATATCGTATGTACATGAATGATTAAATTTAATGAAACAATTTGAGATTAAATTTAATGAAACAATTTGAGATTAAATTTAATGAAACAATTTGAGATTAAATTTAATGAAATAATTTGAGATTAAATTTAAATAAATCATGAATAATATGCTAGATTTATAAGATAATTAAATAAATTTAAGAAATTATTCACTATAAATTTCTGTTATAATTTTTCATTTAAAAGTGAAGGGTCACTTTTATTTCACACATTCAATAATACTATTAATGGACTTTCTGCTTTATATATAAAATAATCGATAATAGGCAGATAAATATATATAATCTCAACTTTCTTTAACGCTTTTTGGTCGGGATAGTTGAAAGACTTGTACGACGACACATGTATAATATAATATATAAATTTTTTATATATTATATATTTTTATTTTTTAAATAATTTGTTTAGTTATGATTTCTTTTAAAATAAATATTTTCATATATTTGATTTAGTTATATATTTTGCATCTAAATTAAAATTATAAATAAATGAACTAAAATGTGATTAGCCTTTATGTCAGAGTTAGTTGAAGGAAAGGGGTGGAAAAATAATCAGAGATGATGAAATTAAATAAATAGTTAATATATATATATATATATATATATATATATATATATATATAGAATAAAATCTACATATTAATATATTGTTAGTGAAAAATTGAATAAAAAACGAGTACTCTACCATTCAAAATTATTCATAAACGATCATTATTTATTATTTTTTAAATATATGAATCTACACTGTCTAACATCACCACCAACTTTGATTTGTTTGGTTCTGATTGTCGTGCATTTGCCTCTCATCAATGATTCTTAAAGTACTTTTTCTCCACCTTTTACATTTGGTTGGCTCCTTTCGTATTTCTTTACAAATTTTAAGCACATATGATTGCAAAGAATGAATTATTTACCCACATTTGATTAAGCGATAAATGTTTGAACTTATGATCGGTGTAAAAGTAAAATCATGTGTTTGATTTTAATGAATTATAAGGAGCGCAATTTTTGAGAGCGGATTGAAGGGGAATAATAATTATCTTTGCTACAAAAACGATACACACATGACGTTCAGGTTGTTGTGCGTTATGAAATATTAAAGTTGTACTATTATCAATAATTATAATATTTATGCGAGCTGTCATTCACATATTGTGTGTAAATGAAACATAGAAAAATTGTACATCCTCGATTTTTCTATGTTTCATCAGATACAATATATTAGTAATACATCATCAGTGATCACATAAATATGCAGAATATATAGCTTTGATATGTGCAATTTTATATATTTCATCACATCCAATATATGATGACATTTCATCGATGTTCACATAAAATTTTGATATGCTACAATCTATAGTGATGGTGCACGAAATACGGGTGACCAAGTTATTATGAGAGAATATCCACTACTTCTGCGTGCACACCAGTAAACTTCGGGGTCGCCACTTATGTCACGATCTGAGGATAGATGTGTCGGGAGACACCCGGCGAAAAATCCTCCAACACTCAAGTTAGCAAATGCCTCAAATATGTACTCACAAAAGCTAGAGACTTTTGGAGCATATAATGAGATAATGTGAATGTCTCTTTAAAATGGAAAGATAGCTCCTATTTATAGACTTCCATGATGGGCCATGGGCTTGAACCTCATGGGCTCTCTATAGAGCCTATTCCCCTAATCAATGGTCCATACCAATCTTTACAACCTTAATCAATTTTTAATTATGCCAAAATTCCATGGCCATGGGCTTGAACCTCATGAGCTCTCTATTCGACCTCATAAAATCAGTATCAAAATTAATTTTTTTTTAAAAAATAATTTACTCGTAAAATTTCAGTAATTTATTGTTTGAGGGATTAATCGCCCTCCTTCATCTCATAATTTATCGATAAAGAAATATAGAATAAGTATCTTGTGAGACGGTTTCACGAATCTTTATCTGTGAGACGGGTCAATCCTACCAATAATCATAATAAAAAGTAATATTTTTAGCATAAAAGTAATGTTTTTCATGGATGATTCAAATAAGATATCTGTTTCACAAAATACGACCCATGAGATCATCTCACACAAGTTTTTGCCGAAATATATTAACAACCATCTTATCCGACGTTTAACAGAAAATAAAAACATTAAACACGAATTTATTTGATAGCTTTAATATAGCATGAGAACTATTACATATATAACTCAAAAGCATACAACAACAATGGACCAGTGTGTGTATGTATATTAGTATATATAATCTTAGAAGTAGTAGGTTCTGGTCTTGGGTGAATCAGCGACTTTAAGTGTTTCTTCGATGAGCTTTCGCGCTTTCCGGCTCTTGATTTCGACCCTCATGCTTTCGCTCTTTTCGATCTTGTCGTAAGGCTTCTTCAATTTCATGGACTTGATGAGTTTCGACTTCAAGCTGCCCAACAACCTCTCCAACCCCATCGTTCTAATTCTGCACTAGTATCACAATTCAAACCATAAAAATACATACACGTGTGTGTGTGTGTGTGTGTGTGTGTGTGTGAAGGATTTAATTCATTTGGGAGAGATAATGAAAAAAAAAACCTGAAATAATTAAATGATGGGATTTTGGAAATGGAAGGGGGTTTCTTAAATTTTAGTGAAGGAGAAGACAGAGAGAGAGAGAGGAGAGGGAGGTTAATATGAATGAAGCAACCGTTTTCGCACGATTTTGGCACCTCAAAAGAATTTGGGCTGCTTAAATTATGGGTTTGACCTGAAATTCCTTCTTGGGTGAAAACTTTGGATGTAATAATTGAGTGAGTCTTATCTGAGGCCGTATCACGGATCATAATCTGTGAGACGGGTCAATCCTACTCATATTCACAATAAAAAGTAATACTCTTAGCATAAAAATAATACTTTTTCATGGATGACCCAAATAAGAGATTCGTCTCACAAATACGACCCGTAAGACCGTCTCACACAAGTTTTTGCCATAATAATTTCACCTTCGTATATTGCTATTCGGATTTAAAAGAAATGGCCATTAGAAAAAGAAACGTCAATTAGAAAATGTTCGAGTTGATAGAGTAAATAATCATTTGACCAATACTCAAGAGTTGGATTCTCGGCCCACTAATATTTTTTGGGACGATCATGTTGTACATGGTTTAATCATTGTGATTTAACATATCATTGTTGTTTCTATGTTATTGTGTTAGTATACACCAAAAAGTAGAGACCGTGGCTTCCATCGTCATAGAAAATATAGATTTGGTAAAATAACAAACATTTAATCACATCAAACAACAAACACATATATTTGAGACGAAGATGCAATATTTTAATATTTATATTATACTAGTGTGGATATTAATTAGCTTTTTATATATTAATTTTTTTTTGTAATTAAAGATCTGAATGTTATATTGAAATTTTAAAACTTTAAAGATGAATTTTTGGAAAAATAATTGATAATTAATTATGATAATTGTTTGAGTAGGATACTTTTTTATTTTTAAAATCTATGATGTTTTATAATATAGCGACGTGGTAATTTTGTGTTGTGTTATGGTGGTTAGTCTTGATATCTCAAATAGTATAATATAGTGTGGTATACATATTACTTATTTACGGTCAATTATTTATATTTAAAAAAATATTATTAATATTTTACTTCATTAATTTCCTCCTTTTAAATAAATGTTTCCCTTAAATTCTACATAATAATGCATTTTATTTTAAGTGGACTGTTCTCTTTTCTAGTTTTTAGACATTAACTCCCAACCATCCCTTGGCTTTACTAGTTCTCACGCAATGAGACCAAGACATATCGACGTCATTTAACAATAATACAATCGTAAAACAACAAGTCTCATAGTATAAATTTTGTCACATGTTTGATTTTATAGAGAAAAATTCTTGTATAGAGAAAAATGTCACATGTTTGATTTTATACATTGTAATCAATTCAATTATCGGGAAGAGAATTGTTATGAAATAATAATTGTTCTCGCTAAAAGAACTATTGAAATATGACAATTTTATTGTCGTATGATTTAATTTAAAAGATTTGAGTAACATCGTTACTATTAATCATAATTTTTAAACTACATATTGATGTGAAATATATACTGAAAAACATTTATTATGTAGATAGAATTTTACATATCACTTTCATGATTAAATGATATGGTTAAATGAATATAATGCTTGACTAACACATATATTAATAAATATTAAACAAGTGGTGTTTAATAACACACAAGGACCTCAAATCAAACAACAAATTTAAAATTATTAAATGTCACATTTAATTGAATAATCCAGCTGCCAATTCATGTCATGCATGGCCTAATAGCTCATATCTATGTATGTTTCATAATTATCATTTAAAAGGATGTCATATATTACCCATCCACGAATACATATTGTATGATTTAAAAAAATTTGAGTTACATCCGTTATTATCAACTATAAATTTTGATAAACCGGCTACTGCTGCACTCGATCACACAAGATTCATCATCTAAAATCATAACATGCCTGATATATTAATGTATATTAAACATTTTATACTGATCATGAAACCGATCTTTAATTATAATTGCCAAAAAGTTAATTTTAAGAAACTGTATATAACATATTAAAATGTAAAACTATGTTGTTTTCCAACATGGACTAGCCTTCCTTTTATAAATTTTAAAAATTCTCTACAATGCTTTTGAGAATTAAAATAATTTTTTAAATGTTGAAATTCTATTATATATCATTTAATTAATTCGTTTTTAATTTGTTTATGATATGGATTGATTGGATTTTAAATATGAAATGGATAATTATTTGCATAAGTGAAATTTTAATTAAATCTCAAGCTTTATTATTTGAATATTGGATCAATATTTTTATAATGTAGAATGACATTAACATGAATTAAAAATTAAAAAAACATATGGTGTATTACGAAAATATTATATTTTATCTATCTATATTTATACTATTAATTAAAATTGAGCCATTTATAGTAACCTATTTAATCCGTAAAGTATATTTTAACTAAACTATTGCAAATATTAATTAAAAAAATGGGAAAAACTTCAACTAATCAAACTGGAAACCATATTATAATTTTTAAAAATCACTTTTTCAAAAAATAAATATTATATAACACGCATCACATGTGCCAATCACTAGTATGAATTAACTCTTCATGCTACTTAAAAATAATAATTAAGAAAAGTATTCATTCATCCTATCAAATTTTTGTCATTTATTTTTCAAAACAAAATTGAACTATTATAAAAAAAATTGCAATTTTGATAATGTATATTTGTTTTTTTTTTTAAAGAATTTTGATATTTTATGTTGTCAAATTTTAATCTTAATATTCTAACTTTGTCTGTTTATAAATTCATTCATTTTCTCGACGTGATGCTTATATGGAACCGATGTATGGTACTGGTATGATGACGATGCGTGTACACCTACCTTCACATTAGTACACCAAAATTAGTATTTAAAAAAATCCAAAATTGTTTAGGCTTCTTCACTAGATGACACAAAATTGAGTACATTAATTAATAAAATATATATTAAAAAAAACCAAAATTGTTTAGGTTTCTTCACTAGAAACCTCATAATATACATGAGCAATCCTCCTTCCTCGAAACATTTCCAAACAACCCTTTAATTCCTCATCGACATATCACTAAAGCTCCATATCATGGAGCTTCACTCTATGAAAAATCAAGCACCAACTCAAAAATAAAGAAGCATAACACGCGTGTCAAACAAACTCTCACAACTTTTGGATTGTATCATTGTGTCTCTTGGTTGTATCATTTTATTCTAAAATGCATTTATATCAAATATTTACTAAAGTTGCATTGTTAATGGATGCATGAAAATTCATGAAAAGACACATTCATTCATAGAAAAAACACATTGATTCATGAAATGACACAACTCTCCATTGCAATTCTTGTCTATCTATAAATATATATACTCCAAATTTTGTATTGAAGGGTATTAGTCATTAGTAAACTTTGAGAAGTGAGAGCAAATAAAACCTCAAATGAAAGTACTCTTGATACGCCTTAAACTCGAGTTTTTCCCTACACTTCTCCTTTATTCTCTATTGCAGATTGTTTTCTCGATATTCACCAACAAATAATACTCCTCACAGTTATCCGTCTAAATTATCCCGTGACACCAAGATATCCTTCACTATCCTACATAATCCCTCCACACCATGCAGAAGATATCAAGATAAACGATAATTAAGAAAAGTGTGATCTATTTATCGGGGAATGGGTTCCGAATCCGAATGCTCCGTATTACACGAATACGACATGTTGGGGGATCCATCATCATCAGAACTGCATGAAATATGCGAGGCCGGACTCCGGTTTCATGCGGATGGATGTGGAAACCGGACGGGTGAGATTTGGCCACATTGAATCCGTTTCAGTTCCTGAATATGGTCCGGGTTCAATCAGGGGTAATTGACTAAATAACCTCGATCAACTCTTTTTTTAAGAAAATGACCTCCTCCAGTGTATTTGAATTATACTTGAGAAGATCATTTTCTTAAAAAAATAGATGACCGAGGTTAAAAAATAAAATACCCCGTTAAATCACTGGCTTTTGTTGGAGACTCTGTTGGGAGCAACCAAATGCAATCCATGATATGCCTAGCTCTTGTCCCGGATAAGTTTTTATCTTTCTTTTAACATTTTTTTTTTGAGTTTTCAATCATTTTTATATTGATTATGTAATTTAAATTATACATATTTGTATCACATATTTAACAAAAATAATCTATACTTCCAAAATTATTGTAAATTGTGCTAACGTGATAAAGTTATTTGATTCATTTTCTTGATTTCAACATCCGAATAGTACATGTAGTTTAGCAGTTCCCATCCACATCAACAATAACTGTACAATCATAAGTCAAGACTCCATAATTTTGAACATATTTGTAGTCTTCTGTATGGTTCACAAATTACTGCATGGTTTATCTTGTTGTGAGGGAAAAAATAAGTTAGCTAATAAAGATTGTATTGAAAAAGTAAAAAAAATAGTAGGTTACCTAAAGTGGTGAATCTATCCAAACACCCCATCACGGGCTGTGAAACGCCGGCGAGAACTTCGTGAGACGGCGGCCGTTCCGGAGCAACGAGATGATGCTGGAGGGATTGAATTTGGATCTGTACATGATCCAACTGGGGGAGTTTCCGGCGGCGGAGAGGCAGAGGAGGAAGAGATGGTCATTGGACTAATGAGAATGTCACTCTGTACGATGATTGTGTCCATTGGTGCTTGCCCGGGCCCATTGATTCCTGGGCCGATTTTCTGTTTCACACGTTGAAGATGGAGGCCCGAAGATCATCCAGCTAAAGACATCTAACGCGCAAAAAATAAAAATAAAAAAAATCTCTGAATGTTTTGCTTGAGAGTATTTAATTTGTTAATCTTTTTATGTATCAGAATTGTTTGGGCCCGAAGATAATATAATTTATCATATTATTCATATTTATTGATTTATCATTATACTACCACGTCTAATTGCATGTTTTTGGATATATTGTGTGAAGCCGAGAAAACATAGTCAACCCAACAAGGTTAGCTAGTAGGTCTTGTCACGTATATATACACAAAACATGGTATCTGGTCTAGACTCTAGAGCAAGGGTCCTCAATTAATCACAGGAAAAATGGCAATTAGTCAAAAGATTCGACACAATAATTACAATCCAGCATGAAAGAATTAATTAAATTGATGGTGGGACTCGTTTTCTAAATCCCTGATCCCCAAAAAAATTAAGTAATATATATTTCAATATTTGATCAACATTTAAAATTTAAATAAAGCTGGATTTTAGGCATATATAGTAGCAACTAGCAAGATACACTCACTCACTCTAGCTTCAAAGAAAGGCGTGCAAAAACCAATTGCAATGTCCCTTCTTGCAAATCTCCTCGTATGTATCTTCCCTTTTCTCCTCCAACTCAGCCCACTGCCACAAGTTTCCGGCTTGGGCATCAACTATGGGACAATCGGAAATAACCTCCCGCCGCCCAAGCGGGTGGCTCAGCTGCTTCAGTCCACCCTCATCAACAAGGTCAAGATTTATGACACCAACCCTGAAATCCTTGAAGCCTTCTCAAACACAGGCATAGACCTCATTGTTGCTGTTGAAAACTCACGTGTTGCCAACTTGAGCTCCGACCCTCGTGCTGCCGATGAGTGGTTCACCAGCCGCGTCGCCCCCTTCATTCCGGCCACCTCCATAGTAGCAATCAATATAGGAAATGAGTACTTAACAGCAGACGATAAGCTTGATCAGAAAGCTCTATTCCAAGCCATTCAGAACATGCACTCAGTTTTACTTGCACGTGGCTTGGACCGGAAAATCAAGGTCACAACACCGCACAGTATGGCTGTTCTTGCATCGTCCTTTCCTCCATCCGCTTCCACTTTCGCTGTCATGCTCCTCCCTGCCATGACAGCTATTGTTGGATTCTTGGCAGACACCGGTGCCCCTTTCATGGTGAATGCATACCCTTATTTCGCATACCGAGACAATCCTAGAACAATCAACCTAGAGTATGCGTTACTAGGCAATGGCACCAGGGTACAAGATCCTAAGGGGTACGTGTACACCAATATGTTGGATGCACAAATCGACAGTGTTAGATCAGCCATTGCTTCATTAGGATTCGGCAACCGTTCAATCAAGATTGTCGTGTCCGAGTCTGGTTGGCCATCAAAAGGCGAAGCCGGTGAGACAGCAGCGACACCTGAAAATGCAAGGACTTACAACACAAGATTAATCGAACGGGGGCAGGCAAATAAAGGGACCCCCATGAGGCCGAACGAAAATATAGACATTTTCCTTTTCTCTCTGTTCAACGAGAACAAGAAACAAGGAGGTGCAAGTGAAAGGAATTTCGGGATCTTCAATGGCGACGGCTCTAAAGTGTACGAGCTGGATCTGAGCTGCCAGTTTTGTTCTGGCGATAAACTAGAGTTTGGGCAGAAAACATCAGCCGCAGCAAGCACTAGGGGTCCTTCCGTATGGTGCGTCGCGAAACCACATGCAGATGACAAAGTGATTCAGGCTGTCCTGGACTTTTGCTGCGGACCTGGTGGTGTAGACTGTAGGGAGATTTATGAAAATGGAGATTGTTTCTGGCCGGATAAGATACATGCACACGCTTCATATGCCATGAATGCATACTATCAGATGCATGGAAGGAACTACTGGAACTGTGATTTCAAAGGAACTGGCCTTGTTACGTTCAGTGATCCAAGTACATTTCTGATATTCATATGCTACACATTTGCCCCATACAATATTCTTGATTAGCATACGTTTTAGATTGAATGAATGTTGCATTTTCTTGCCTATCCTCTCTAATGGATGTCCATCTTACACATGTTGGTTTCAGGCTATGGAAGATGCCGATATGCACATCAGTAACAGGACATATCCACTTTCTTGTTCTACGTCAAATTATAATCCAAACGAGTCTGAAATGGGGCAGAAAGTCTATCATGGGGAGAAGATAAAGTTAATTCCTCCACAATCAGAGGCTTTTAAAGTTTGAAACCACAAAAAGTGTCTTTTTTTAGAGAAGAAGAAATGTGTCTTTTGTCTGTGGCATGTTTCCACATTTTCTGAGAAAATAGCTCAACAGGAAATGAATTTCCCACCTATTAAGACTGTTCTATTTGAATTTTTAAGCACCCGAGGAGGTGTTTTTTTTGGTAAATTACATTTTTCGCAAGTTTTTTTTTTCGGTTATTAACATTTTTTTTTCAATTTTAGTTTTTTTGGCTAGGCTCAACAAAGATATATATCAATGTTAATCACCACGTCACTATTTTCTGATACCACTTTAGGAATCTGATGAAAAATTACTAAAATCGAAATAAGTGCAAATTAGTCTGTTAATATCATATATCCATCGACTAATCTGACAAAAATGAAAAAAATTATTTTCTTTTTCTTGGAAAACAATAATTTAAAATAAAACTTGATGCTCATGATAATAAATTTCAAGAAGCACCGAAAGAGATTAATAATATTATATAATAGAATTAAATGGTACAAATCACTTTATCAACATAAATAAATCAAGCTAGTTATTGAAATGTTTAGTGTATTAAATGGAATGAAAGCATGTTTTATTAGTAATCATAACTAGTTCATTATAAGTCCCCGTTTAATCTCACAAAAACGAATGGAGAGGTGGATGTGAGAAAATTAAAAGGCACGAAAGTTATTTTTTACAGGTAAAATCAATGAGTGTGCTAATTGTTGGGTATAATATCAATGAGTGTGCTAATTGTTGGGTATAATAATTGTCCGTTGGGTAGAGCAATCGAAATATAATCTTGAAATATTATATGATTTAAAAGATTTGAGTTGTATTGTTATAAAAAAACTATAGTTTTTTTGTAAAGTAGCAAGTGTTTGGTCATACAATAATCATTATAAATACATTATTGTAATAATAATTGATTAGCAATTGTTAGAGTATTAAAACTTTTCGTAATATATATTTTATATCTTTATTTTATGATTTTGAAATTGATCAATGACAATAAATTAACGTAAAAATAGAAATTTATTGGGAGAGATTAAGTGGGGTGTATTCAATTCAGAGTTTTGATGACTTTTAATGACTTTTTAAAATGATAGACTTTTATGGATTTGATAAATTTTTATTGACTTTTATGAAATCTCACAGATTTATAAACAGATTTATATGGATTTATGTAGACTTTTTTGCAAGATTTTTATAGACTTTTGTAGATTTTTTTTTTTTATAGAATTTTATAAATTTTGTACTTAACTATAACATGTGATTTTTTATTAATTTCTTTGAACCAATAATTAATTGATATATAACATATTCAATTTGAAATTATTTTTAATATTTATATTAATAAATAAATTTACTTATTCAAAAGTTAAATCGTTTAATCCTTACATGTATATATATGTGGGTTTATATGCATGTTTGTAAATTTTTTAAAATACATCAATTGATTAACATGTAATCTTATTTTTAAATTGATAATATAAATGTAAAAATAATATTATTTATTATTGTGTGAATATAATTTTGTATAAAAATATCATAGATTACATATTAATTTAAAATACGAAAATGAATTTAAAAAATCATTGTTGTTACGAAACTATTCAATTATTAAGAATTAAACAACATTTTTTTGATCATCTTTTATTATTATTGAATATTACATTAATTTGTATAAATCATAAATTAAAAATCACAAAATCAATTCTATAATTCAAAATTTCCCCGTGTTATTAAAATAAAAAATTATTAAATGAACAATCAGCCAAAAAATGAAAAAAATTGAAAAAAAAAGATGAAAATATATATAGAGATACATTTCGAAAATTTGAGAGAGTAATAGAAATAGATGAGAGGAGAGAAGATATGAAGATATGTGATGTGAAGCGACAGAGAGAGTTAGAAGTTTTAAAAATCCATTCAAATCTTTGGGGTGAACCAAATACAACTTTTTACAATTTGTAGTTGTACCTTAGGCTTTAATGCTTGTATGTCAATGAATTCCATGGAGTTATTAAAAATCCATTGAAAATTTGAATACCTGTAGACTTTTATAGAGTTTATAAAAGTCAATGTTGAATACCACTTGACTTTTTAAAACTCCATGAAAGTCTATTTTGAATACCACAAGACTTCTATAGAGTATGCAAAAATCTTGATTGAATACCTCTAGATTTTTAAAATCTACAAAAGTCATTAAAAGTCAATAAATTTCTCACTTTGAATACAGAAATTCATTAGAATTTTATCAAATAAATTAATTAATCGTTCTACTTATATAACAAGAAGAATGAAAATAAAATTAATAAAAGAATGATTGAAATGTTAAAAAAAAAGATTGATTTTTTCCCCTTAAAATGATACCAATCCGCTTCTTTTCTAAATGTCCAAAAAACTTCAACAAAAATGATTTTATTTAATAGTGATCCGTAAAATAATTATAAACTAAAATATCAAAAGTTTAAAATACTAAATTATTCTAAATATAAAATTATAATATAATAATCGAACTCGACTAGATTAAATTCATGACAAAAACTTGGGTGAGACGATCTCACGATATACCTACTTTAAATTGGGTTTGGGTTGAAGGTGAACTGGCACATCTTTGGAATTAGGTGGGCTTTTTACCTTATTCTTTTTTCAATGTTATTTTGATCCATTCTGGCAACGTGCAATCAAATAGGAATAACGAAGAGAAAATCTTCGACTCCAACTGCCCCCGAGTGACGAGTGGTCTTCTCGGACATTATTGAACCCATTAAAAACTTCTCAGCCGATTTTGGGGAAAATAAAGATCGATTTTTTAGTTGAGATCGTGCAGATGAAAAAATAAAATAAAATGATGCTACGATCGGGGCATCAGGCAATGGAGGACTACAGAACCACTGCAAGATATGGCCTTCATGGGTTTGGTTTGACTTTGCTTCTTAATCACACCCATTCTCCCATCCCATTAATACTTTAATCGCGAGTCATAAGTATTTTAATGTTCAGCTCATTTTTTTTTAAAGAAATGGTGAAGTTGTAAGTAGTCTATGGCAGGCTTTGTGCATGTTGTTGGACAGTTTCCAAGATTTACATTATTTTGCCACGAAGTCTTCGGCACTATTACTGAGTGGTACCCATGTTTTGTTTGGTGCACCTCCTTTATCTTGTCTTCCTGGAAAGAAGTTTATTGGGAAAATTATTTGGCGGGATTTCAAGATTCTGACTTTGTTTACAGAGAGGTGAGAACTTATTTCATTTTCGAGTCTTGTGGTTTCTTGGTGATTCAATTGCACAGCATTTGGGTCTGAAAAGGCGTTGAATCTTCTCTTGCGTACTGAAATATTTGATCTAGATTTGAAGTTCATTTTGTATATCGGATTTCTGGTGAAGTTGAAGTCTTTTTAAGTTGCTTGGTACATTTCGAATCTGACGTTCATGAGGCAAGATAAAAATGGTGTTTTAGAGGTGGTTTTTCTGATTTCTGCCGGATGAAGTTCTATTTGTTAGCTTCAAAAGTGGAGGTTGTAAACATGGTGTTTAAGAATGTGCAGCATTTCAATCGAGGTGTGGTGTTGCTGAACTAGATTTCAACGAAAGAGGACTTCCTTTTTTTCTTTTCTTTTTCTTTTTTTAAATCTGTGACAAAAATGGCTTCAAGATCACCATCGCCAAATTCTTCTCCTAGCGCAGTGCCACCATCTTCGTCCACAAATTCATCAGTTCCACCACCTTCTACACCCTCTGCTCCACCTCCTGTTTCTACTAGTCCTCCTCCACCCCCTCAATCACCTCCGCCTGTTGCATCGCCTCCATCTCCAGTATTAACTTCTTCACCACCACCATCACCTACGCTACCTTTGACTCCACCCTTATTATCCCCACCACCTTCTTCACCGCCCCCACCATCACCCCTATTACCATCCTCACCGCCCCCACAACCACCACCATCACCTACTCCGCGTTCTTCTTCACCCCCATTGCCCCCACCTTTGCCCCAGCTCCAGCCCCCTCCCTCACCACCCCCATTGCCTCCACCATCTTCCCCAGTGTCACCACGACCTTCAAATTCTACTGCTCCGCCCCCCACTACCAATTCACCGCCCCCACCAATCGTATCCCCTCCATCACCATCTAAAGCGTCTCCACCCAAAGAATCTCCTGCCCCTCCTACGGCACCTCCCTCTCCACCTCTTGCCATTTCACCAATACCTCCCCCTCCAGCCGTTGTCCCGTCTTCTCCACCACCAGCTATAGCTCCACCACTTCCTATCTCTAGTCCTCCACCTCCATCTGTAGTCCATCCACCCAGCAGTTCTCATTCCCCACTTCCATTGCCACCCCAACCAAATAGTTCAGCACTTTCTCCTTCTCCACTTACCAGCCCTCCACCTTCCACCCAATCTCCTCCTCCTGTTACAAACTCATCATTGCCGCCTTCTATATCTCCTCCCTCACCCCTGCGCAATTCCTCGATCAATGGCAGCACGTCAGCCGCGCCTCTACCATCCTTCCCTGTCGAAAAGCCCACTGCGACATCAACCAAATCTAGTTCTAATATAGCAGATGTAACATCAAGTAATTCAGGTGGCCTTAAAGCAGGAGGTGTAGCTGTAATAGGCGGTGTTGTGGGCTTTTTGGCACTCACTGTTGTGGTTCTGGCTGTATGGTTTACCAACAGGCGAAGAAAAAGGAACAATAGGCTTAGTCTGAACTATGCAGTGCCCTCACCTTTTGCATCTTCCCAGAATTCAGGTATTTGATTATGTTTCATTGAATTAAATGACCGTGTTTATTTCTCAAGTTTCTAAAGTTTTCAACAGATTCATCGTTTCTTGGACCCAAATATTCAGCTCCTCTAGCTGGAAGTGCTTCAGCAAACAATTACATTTACTCAACAGATGGGGGTATAGGCACGTCAAGATCATGGTTCACCTATGAAGAATTATCAGGAGCTACAAATGAGTTCTCGAAAGATAATGTACTTGGGGAAGGTGGATTTGGCTGCGTCTATAAAGGAGTTCTGCCGGACGGAAGAGAAATAGCTGTTAAACAGTTAAAAGCCGGCAGCGGACAAGGAGAGCGTGAATTCAGAGCAGAAGTTGAAATCATTAGCCGAATACATCACCGACATTTGGTATCACTTGTTGGTTACTGCATCTCTGAGCATCAAAGGCTGCTCGTCTATGATTACTTGCCCAATGACACCCTGCATCATCATCTTCATGGTAATATCGTGTCCAGCGTAATAAAAACTTGCTAATCTGCTTTCTTGCTTTTACTTACATAAATTGAAAACTTGAACTGAGATAAAGTACAATATTTTAAGCTATTATATTGTCACTTGTTAAAAATGATAAATTTTGATCCACTTGTCATACACGTTCACAGTACCAGAACATCATTCTTTCTTACCAAACTAAGGTTTCAGCTCAAATGTAATAGTCTATCTGAGTCCTTGATTTGATGTTCTTGCCAAATGAAGGCAGGTCGGTCATGGATTGGCCTACCCGAGTCAGAGTTGCTGCTGGTTCTGCTCGCGGACTGGCATATCTTCATGAAGATTGTAAGATATAGTCTCTTTATTTTAAATATTGGCTTTTTTTTGAGAACCTAATGAAAAAGTTATGGTTTTCTGTTTATCAGGTCAACCACGCATTATTCACCGAGATATCAAGTCATCAAACATTCTCTTGGACAAAAATTTTGAAGCACGGGTTCGTTGATTTCTTCGTACAATTCTAATAGAAGATATCTAATGCAAATTTTTCTTATCATTGCATCTTAACAAAAGAAACATATTCTCTCAACACTAAAAATTATCTTAATGGCTGTATTGTGCTGTATATGAAACAGGTTGCAGATTTTGGGCTTGCGAAGCTAGCACAGGATTTGGAGTTGCATACCCACGTTTCCACACGTGTGATGGGAACCTTTGGGTAGGTAACCAGTTCTTTCGTGAAAGTTACGGCACGAAAATGGGGCTGCAATAGCAGCTTGTTGGATGTATGTTTTGCATCCACACATTTACTCATTGATCCATTATTCTTGCAGATACCTGGCTCCAGAATATGCATCAACGGGAAAACTGACTGTGAAGTCTGATGTTTTTTCATTTGGTGTTGTTCTTTTGGAGCTCATCACCGGTCGTAAGCCTGTTGACGCATCTCAGCCTTTAGGAGATGAAAGCCTTGTTGAATGGGTAAACACCATCAATCTGTTCTTTATTTCAATCCATGTGATTTCAAAGAACGCCTTTCATTTATCAAGAAACCATTTGAATTTGTATCTCACTCATGAAGGCTCGACCCTTACTCACCAAGGCACTTGAAGCAGAAGATTTTGAAGATTTAATAGATCCAAGATTAGAAAACAACTTTGTTGAAAGTGAAATGTTCAGGATGATTGAAGCAGCTGCAGCTTGTGTACGCCATTTAGCTTCGAAAAGACCGAAGATGAGCCAGGTACCGAACCTTCCACCATTAAGCACTCAAATACCATTCAGAACATTGAATTTGATCCCCTTAATACATTCTCGAGTTTCAGGTAGTGAGAGCTTTAGATGCAATGGACGAGTTAGCAAATTTGAACAACGGGATGAAACCTGGACAGAGCGGAGTCATCGAATCAAGTGAACATTCAGCACAGATGAGAATGTTCCAAAGAATGGCTTTTGGAAGTCAAGAATTCAACTCAGATACCTTCGGCCACTCTCAAAGTAGCTTGAGAAATTGATGGTTCTAATAACCTGTAAATTCAAAATTTCCCAACTGGAAATAAGCATTTATCCTTTCCAACTACCTTGTCCACATGCACAAATGTCCAGTTAAATTTCGAGAGATTTATAATTTGGTAAATATGACATTGTAATGATGATTATGTTTCAGTTTTGTTTGCGTTAAAATCTTTCTTGTCAGGCTAACCGGCTTTCTTGAACTATTGTTTGACCTTGCACATTTGCTTATTATCCGTAGCCTGATGTTTCTATTCTTGATCTTACTTTCATTTGTTTTGAAATAATAAATTCTCCAAAATATATATTTTTTAAACACAAAACAAATATTTTTTTAAGCAGCAGGAGGGCTGAGTTATTACAATTGAGCTTCGAACTCAATATCTCAAACTTAGAACATTGATTTCAAATAAATTATAACTTATTCGCATATCCAATAAAAACTTGCAAGACTTAGACCCCTTTAATAAAATCAATTAATTCGGAAATGATCTATTAAAATATTTTATATCATTTTACCTCTTATATCAAAATTAGTTTATTAATTATTTAAAATATAGTTTTAAACGAAAATTTAAATAAGGATAGAGGTGTGAACGAAATGAGTCGGTTAACAAAATTTTCATGCCAACTCGAATTTTTTTTGATTCGTAGTCGAATTTATTGAACTCGAACATGTTCGGAGTTTTATTGAGCCGAATTCGAATCCAAGTTATATCGTTCGATAGTTCGTGAGCCGATTGTAACCCTTGATATTTTAAAAATATAATATAATAGATTTTAAGTATTTTGAGTATTTATTTTCGAGCAATAATCGAATAGCTCGTGAGTATGTTCGAATCTTTCGAGTCAAATTCGAACTCGGGCAAAATTATTTAACCTTTTCGAGCTTTTGAATCGAGCCCGAGCCCGAATATATTTATTTTGAGTCAGATTTCAAATATTAAATTTTTCTGCATATTCAGTTCGATTCTTTTTCTGCATATTCAGTTCGATTCGTTTCATTTAAAGTCGGTGCAATTTAATATGTTGGTATGATACTTTATTAAAAAAAAAAGATCTTTTAAATAAAATTTCTGTTTAAGGATGTGTAGTGTAGTTTTGTAAAAACAACAAGAATGATTAAAGTGAACATCTGACCTTAAGTTTGATTTTGGAAGTGGAGCTTAGTTTCAAGTACTTACACTATTTATGATTTCTATTATCTCTTATGGATGTCCAGAATTGTAAACTAACAGTTTTTATCGTTTTTAATGAATGTTCTTCGTTCAAAAAAAGGTAATAAAAAGCAGTAGGTGGTAGACGGATGACTATCTACCATCTAGGCGGTTTATTTAAGCTAAATTCTCTTGGGACATTTATGAGTATTATGTTTTTCTACGAGTAAAAATTCACTTTATTTAAAAAAAATTAAAATAAACCAAAACAGATTCAGAATGTAAAGCGGAAGAAAAAAAAAAGGAGTAAAAGTGTCATTATCACAAAACAAATTTTACTAAATCGATTTTTGTAGCTGCTTTTTGTTTCTCGTTGTTGCTTGTTCTCGCGTGAATGATAAGTAATTTTAAAATGAAAAATTCTATCTTTTGATATTTTTTCTCTTTAAAGTATTGTACAGTTAGAATATAACTTAAAATGCTCATCAGTTCTTTTCTTAATTATCAAAGATTTTTTTGCCATTATCTGCAAAGATAAACATCTTTTTGTCTTTTGTTCAAATCTATAGATAATATCAAATTAAATCAAACAAACCCAAAAAAAAAAGATAACTATATCATATCAAATAAAATAAAACTCAATCTATAAATAATATCAAATTTATTAAAAAAAAAAAGATAACATCGTGTAAAAATAAAATAAAACCACTTGAAATCTTTTAACAATCAGGTCTTACGATCATAATAAACTCTTGAGAAAAATTGATGATACAGTGTGTTTTCAGGTGGATTATGGTTTATGGGGCAAAAACATGAACAACATGAGTACCTTGAGTAGTTTACATTCTCGTAGAAATAAGAGGTCGTATCTAGAATTTTCAAGTAACCAGCAGATTTTTCGACATTGACTCAAACCATCAAGTTTCTAGAGAACAATTGAATACTGATGGAATCTGTAATTTTGATAATGCCAATGAATTGGCAAGAAGCATGTAAGTTTTGCAATTTGTAGGAGAAGTTATAGTTGCCGTTGGTGACGCTTGCACTATCTGGTTTAAAATTTTCATTCAAATTAACACTGGAACTTCTCACATCAATTCGCAGAGAGGAAATCCACAGAAGAATAATATTTAGAAAACAAAAATTCACGAAATTTTAAACCTTTTTTTAAAAAAAATTGTAGCATGGTGAGTCGGTGACAGACCATATTTATGCTATATTTACATATAATTATATTTTTACTCAAGTGTACAAAATTTAAATTTGAAAGGGGTCGATGGTGTGTAATAACATGTTACTAACACAAAAAACGAGATGTATTTTCAATTCGATTCGACTCATGAAAAATTATTATTTTTTATGTCAAAAACGTTATTTTTCATGATAAATAGAGATCATGTCTACTCGTTTCATAAATATAAATATATGATACCGTCTTACAAAAAAACATCTTCACTACTAATAAAGTTTACTAATGAGATATAATTCAAAATAATTTTTGAATAAATGGTGTGATTGATATTTAAGTAATAATTAATAGATCTTCCATGACATAAATATATATATATATATATATATATATATATATATATATATATTTATATTTCAACGATATTATATATATTTCAACGATATTATATATATACATATAAATAATAATAAAGCCAAAACATACTTATTATTTATTTATTAATAACAAGAATGACCCAAATAACAAATCCAAGATAAATATTTTTTTATGTTTTGTTCAAATCTATAGATAATTTCAAATTAAATCAACAAACCAAAAAAAAAAAAAACTATATCATATCAAATAAAACAAAACTCAATCTATAAATAATCTCAAATTTATTTAAAAAAAAAGATAATATCATATAACCATAAAATAAAATTCTTTGAAATTTTTTAACAACCAAGTCTCACAATCATAATAAACTCTTGAAAAACGTTGATGATACACTTGAACTTCTCACGTTCGCAGAGAGGAAATCCACAGAAGAAGAATATCGGAGGGGAGAATGTATAGATCAGAATTTGTTACTGGCACGAAAAGCGTATTGCCTGAAGGCGCTGCTTCTAAGGTACTATATATAGACTGTTAACCATGGTGGATTTCTTATTTCTTCGTTACTGGTTTGGCTCATTCTAAATCATAGGTTTTTGCAGTCTTTGTGCCATTCGAACTTCTTCTTCTTCTTGTTTTATACAGTTTGTACTACACGATCTTATGTTAAGCTGAATGATATGTTTCTTTTATCTAAACGAGAAACCGAAACATCCCTTTCTAGAGCAGGTTTAATATGAAGAACAATCGGTTAAATTTATTAGAGACTTTAATTTGTGGGTATTGTCTTGACTCGTGAAATCTAAATCTTTTTAGGAGCGCTGGAAGCCCCGAGATGTTCATGCTTCAACCACAGGATAGCATGCAGCATGGATGTAATAATTTCCTTGGAACATTTTCGTCTCATACATCCCCTGTTTCAAGTATTCCCAGGCCAAGAACAGAATTGGGAGTCCCCCTGGATTCCTTTGGCTCAAATCCATCTTGCGTTTTCTCTGTTCCAACCACAGGTAACAATATCTTGCCACATGCCATATTGTATATGCCTAAAAATATGTCAACCTCTTTATGTTTTAGTTTCAAAGAAAATATTTCGACGATATTCATATATTTTTATGAATATCGTTGAAATTTAAAAATATGAATATATATATATATATATATATATATATATATATATATATATATATATATATATATATAATAATAATAAAGTCAAAACTTATTTATTATTTATTTATTAATAACAAGAATGACCCAAATAACAAACTCAAGATAAACATTTTTTTATCTTTTGTCCAAATCTATAGATAATATCAAATTAAATCAAGAAACCAAAAAAAAAAAAGATAACTATATCATATCAAATAAAATAAAACTCAATCTATAAATAATCTCAAATTTATTCAAAAAAAAAGATAATATCATATAAATATAAAATAAAACTCTTTGAAATCTTTTAACGATCAGGTCTCATGATCATAATAAACTCTTAAGAAAAATTGATGATACAGTGTTGTGTTTTATGTGGATTATTATTTTTGAGGCAAAAACATGAACAACATGAGTACCTTGAGTCCTTTACATTCTCGTAGATATAAGAGGTCGTATCGAGAATTTTCAAGTAACCATTCCTATTATTACTTGCTGAATTATTTCACTTCACTTGCCTGGTTTTATAATGTTATCCATCTTGTTCGAATTCTCGTGTTTGATGACTGAAATATATAGTCTTGTCAAGAATCATCGCACACGTCAAATTTGTCTAACTTTTGTAAATTTATATTGCATGGTATTTTTCGCCAAATTCTTGCTAGATCAGGACTGAGGGTTGTGTCACATATATAATCAACTTGATTTTGCTATCTAATGAAATTTTTTACCTCAGGTCTGGAAACAATGAAACAAGAATTTTCAGGATATATCCGCTATGGACATCGTACTTCAATGGGCGTTAACGTTGAGGATAGTCAACCAGTTCATAAAAGTAGCAAGACTGAGGATCCTGGTTTATCTGATGATGGGTCATTGTACACAATAGTTCGTGAAGCGAAACAATTATCTGAAAAGAACCGTCGACAATTAGCCACTGTGAACAGTAAAAGGTCTAGCTCCATGCAGAATTCCGAAAAAGATCTTCGAATGGATAACAATGTTTCTGGTAATCAATATATGGGCAATGTCGTTGCTTCCTTGTGTTCTGAAAATAGTTGTCTGGCTGATAAACAACAGACGGGCTGTTGTTATACCAGCAAGGTCAAATCAGATCTATTTTTGAGTTCAGAATTTAAGAGATATAATGTCATGCCTAAGCTAATTGAAGTGCCTCCTCCCATTGTTCAAGAAGAAGAGATCAAAATCAAGTCTTGGGCTAAACGTGGAAGACCAGATGCAAATTGTTTCTCACCTGAATCAACTGCTAGTAACCTGTCTGGAGTAGAATTGAGGAAAAACGGAGCGGGAATTTCTTTAATTGATTTCTTCACAGCTGAGCAAATTGAAGTACACTTGCGAAGTCTAAATCAGCGAAACAACCTGGTACATATCCACACTTTTGCATCGTGCATACCATGTGATTTGATGTAAATTTTTAATGCATGACAATTAGATGTAATCGCGGTTAATATCCTTGTCTCTGACTCTTTTCTCTTTTCTCATAGATTGATGGTGAGGAATCAGTTGAAAACACAAGAAGACATGCTTTGGGTGAAAATATGTGTCAGTTATGCTTAATGGATGAGATTAAGCTAGCCCCTCCAAGTATGTACTGTGCATCTTGCGAAGCTCCTATCAAATGCAACTTGAGCTATTATTGGACTGAGGATGAAATGGGTACACGACACATTGTTTGTACTCGTTGCTTTTGGGGTTCTCGTAGTAACATTGTAGTCAAGGGGCTCTCTATTTCCAAGGAAAAGCTTTGTAAGGACAAGAATACAGAAGCAGATGATGAAGCTGTGAGATTAATCTCCTTGTTTCCTTAATCTGTTTTTATTGCCAGCAATGTTGACTACTGACCCGTTTTCCTATTTTCTGCTTACAGTGGGTAAAATGTGACAAGTGTGAATGTTGGCAACATCAGATTTGTGCTCTTTATAATTCTAAACAAGATTTGGAGGGGGAAGTTAAATATACTTGCCCGTTTTGCCGATTAGCTGAGATGAAGGCAACGGAGCATGTATCCACACCTCTTGCTATTGGTGCACAGGATCTCCCGAGAACCATGCTTAGTGATCACATAGAGCAGAGACTTTTCAGAAGCCTCGAGCGAGAGAGAAAGCAAAGGGCGGATTCATTGGGAAAGTCTCCTGGAGAGGTAAGCAGTACATACAAATATCGATTATGGATATTCAACAAGTCTGCTCGATGATGTGATTTCTTGTATTTATTGTTTTTTGTTTCTTCTTTTGTTCTCTTCTCCTGCCTTATTTCGTTTTTTCTTCCTTTCTCTATCAGTTCACTATCACAAAGGAACTTGTGCGAATTTTTAAAAGGCGGTCTATACACATGTTTTGTGGTCTATGAGTCTAACTTAGCAGTTTATGATATAAATTCTACTGTTCATTTGACAAAGGTGCTTGTGTCGGTTCTTCTGTTCCTGGTTCATTACAATGATATGTTTTCTATTTTAAAAGGTACCTGGAGCTTCAGATCTCACAGTTAGAGTGGTGCTGTCTGTCAATAAACAAGTAAAAGTGAGCCCGAAGTTTTTAGATATCCTCCATGGTGAAAAGTATCCAACTGAGTTTCCATATAAATCAAAGGTCAGTGTTTGTTATTCTTATGAATATATCCTGTGCTTTGTTTTGTAATGGGGCAGGGATTCCAAAGAAATATTTTAAATGCCTTAATTTTTTTGGTTGGTTCACTCATGAATGATGTTAAATCTCGTTTGAACTTTTCGGCTAGCAGTATTTGAGTTAAAATTGGTGCTTCACATCCTAGACATTATTCATTAAAGAGTTGCAACTCGGACTTCTATCTAGGCTCAATGGCTAAAGCCTCGTTGCACAAAAAATGACAGATGTCCTCCTTTAGGACTATCAATAACTATGCTTGAAACTTTCAAATAAAATTGAAGTAGAAATAGAGGGATATGGAAGGTTCATCTAATAAAAGTGTGATGGAGTGGATTGCAGTTTTTACACCTATAATTGTTTCTCTGCAGGTAATCCTATTGTTTCAGAAGGTTGAAGGTGTAGATGTATGTCTCTTGGCTATGTATGTCCAAGAGTTTGGATCAGAATGTGAACAACCAAATCAGCGCAGCATATATATTTCATATCTCGACTCAGTAAAGTATTTTAGACCGGAAATAAAAACTGTTGCTGGAGAGGCTTTGCGTACTTTTGTATACCACGAAATAATGGTAATCACACAGTCTCTGGTTATCCTACTTTCTCTCTTTTTATACAAATTAAAATTTCTAATAAAGATTGTGGATTACATGCATGAGCTGCTTTATTTTTTATGCATCACTGCAGATTGGATATCTTAGCTACTGCAAGCGACGTGGTTTCACTACCTGCTACATATGGGCTTGCCCACCTTCAAAAGGAGATGATTACATATTTTATTGTCATCCAGAGACTCAAAAAATGCCAAAAAATCTGAGAGCATGGTATTTCACTATATCTTCCTTTTGCTTCTCCTTCTTTCGGGAACATGCTTTTTCAACTGTTTGAATACCCATAAGTGCATAATCCTGAATTAATTCTTATTAGCTTTAATGCTCTCTTCATAAGATAACTACATATATATTGTCAGGCTTTGCTTTTACGTCATGACTGACCAAAACATTTTGTACATTTAGGTACAAAAATTTTCTTCGGAAAGCCAAGGAGGAAAATGTTGTGGTGGAATGTACAAATTTCTATAACTGCTTCTTTATTCCAAGTGGAAAAGACAACTACAAGATAACAGCTGCTCGATTACCTTATTTTTTTGGAGATTACTGGTCTGGTGCTGCTGAGGATATCATACGAAACATTGAGAAGGATAATGAAGAAAAATCTTCAAAAAAAGTGAAAAAGACAATAACGAAGAGATCTTTAAGAGCAACAGGACATAGTGATTCATCTGCTGATTCAACGATGGATATTCAAGTGATGCAGCAGGTATGTTTTTTCAAATGTAATTCTCGACATCTTGGTTGGGATGGCCACGGTGAGCATAGTGTCACTTCTCAATGGGTTTCCTTTCCCCCTTAAATCTATGTTTTATTATCCATGCTAGTTGGGTAATAGCTGTGTGCAAACCTTGGGTTATACGTTTCAGTTGAGAAAATTAGTTGGGGGAGTGGAATGATCTTTGGCCTGTCAAGATTAGCATATCCTGTGAATTAAACAAGTAACGTTGGAACTTTGTATGCTTAAAATCAACAGCACTTAGCGTGGTCTCCTTCATTCTTCTCGAGGTTGGTCAATTTCATTTTGAGCCCTTCAAGGATTGATAATAAGAGTGCACGATTCTATGCCTAAAATGAAGTACTTTATGTGGCATAAAACTTGGGAAAGTAATTGCAAATGAGTTTCTGTATGATATCATTATCATTCCAAATAACGGCTTTAAGTTTCTCTTGAAGATTGAAAAAGGACAAGTCACTAATCCAGAATGGACAGAACTAACAATGCCTCTAATTTTATGTTATTTCCCGAATGGACAGCTTGGGCATACTATCCTGCCAAATAAGGAAGACTTTTTCGTTGTCCGGTTGCAATTAACTTGCGTGAACTGCCGTGAAGCAATACTCTCTGGAAATCGTTGGAGTTGCAATCAATGCTCTTACCATTTATGCAGCAGGTGAGTATTGTCTTCCATACCAAGACATTTCTTCTGTTTTAAGATAAGAAATACCATATGGAGGTGTCTATCAACTTTGTTTCATATCATCCATCAACAAGCTTTTACCTGGTTTTGCTTTATTATCCTTACCATCAACATGTCCAATATGATTTTTGATTATGTGTTGAATCACGTCTTATTAATTTGGAGAACAAAGAAACTAAATTTTTTCTGCATAAGATTAATTTTACAGAGGATATTTTCCCTAGTTCATTTAATACCATTTTCTGTGCCATTTTAATCCCAGATGCCATGACGTGATGAAAAATCCAGCGGGGGATACACACACTAAAGTCTGCCTGGAAAAACATCTCCTCCTTCAGGTGCTTTATTAACCTGAAAATTTCTTGTCTCGATTGCCTGAAGTTCTTTACTCAACATCCTTACCTTTCTTTTTCATATTCATTCTTTTCAGTTTGCTGTGGATGTACCTGAGAACACGGAGGATAAAGATATCACTTTAGATAATGAGTTCTTCGAGAGCAGACACTCGTTCTTGAGTTTCTGTCAGAAAAATAATTATCAGTTTGACACACTTCGCCGCTCCAAGCATTCATCAATGATGATCTTGTACCATATCCAGAATATGACAGAACTAACAATTGGGACCATCTGCAGCATTTGCCAACAGAAGACAACCGTGAAATGGCATTGTGAAATTTGTTCTGAGTTTCTCGTTTGCACTGCCTGCTATCAGAAAGAGGGCGATGGTTGCCACGTTCATAAGTTAATTCAGCACTCAATGAAAGCCGATTTGAGAACGACGAGTAAGAAAATGCAGCAGCAGAGAGCAGTGGAGGTATATAGCTGATATCTGTAATATCCCTTTAAACTATTGAAAGAACATCAGTAAGCTCTCATGGAAATTTTGTATGGATAAATTTTCTGTTATGTTCCTTTTCCTAATAAGTTATCATAACACCCTCTTGCAGGCAAAGGCATTGTTGGATCTTTTGTCACATGCGAATCGGTGTTTCTCATCAATAGAAAACCCCTGCTCATATCCCAATTGCCGAGCTGTTAAAAATCTCTTCCTCCACAGTCGAGGGTGTGCACGTCGTGCGTATGGTGGTTGTGAAAAGTGTAAGAAAATCTGGTACCTCCTGTGTCTGCACTCAAGAAACTGTGCTGATTCAAGTTGCAAATTTCCTCGTTGCATGTAAGCCTAAAGCTTCAGATTTTATGGTCCCAAATCTTTCATGGTTTTAAATACAAGCTATTACCAATTTGAGCTAAACTTTGTACAGGGATATAAAGAACTTTAAAGAAAAGAGTGCAGCAGAATCCGAAGTTCTGAGGAGAGCTGCGGTTAAAGGAAGCCACCGCAACAACATTCTGTGATATTGGCGAATAACCAAGAAAAGTAACTGTACAGTTATATACTGTGATGAATACAATGTAACATAACCACTGTGGCATCATTTTTTAAGCATGGGAGAATCTTACATGTTTGAAATTTTGTTCAAGAGATCAATCCAAAGCGCCATCAGAAGGCCATGAGCATTAGATTTAAGCTTAGCCTTTTTGCAATTTCTTGCCAATTGAATTGTGTATAAGATGTGGTCAATTTTGGGAGGTTTAGGGATTTTCTTCTCTTTTATATTATACTAGTGCACTGACGTACACGTTGCGTACTTGTATAATATTTTTTATAATTCATTTGATTTATATTTAAATGATGATCAAAATATAATTATAAGAAATAGTGAGGGACTACGTTGTATTTCGATATATAAATTAAAATAAAAGAATAAAAAAGTAACTTCAGTGAGAATTGAACATAAATCCTAAGAAACAATAATTCTAACTACTGAACTACATATAAATTGCATTAAAATTTTAACGTTTTATTAATCAATACTATTTTATTAAGTTTGAGCCACATAGAGTTACTAACTTTGATGTTATGATCTGTTTTAATAATTATATATACTAGTGCATCGACGCACGCGTTGTGTGCTTGTATAATAATTTTTACAATTCATTTGATTTATATTTAAATAAAAATAAAAATATAATTATAAAAAATAATGAGGCAAAAATAGTGCAGAATGAAGCTCACGCTGCACGCCCAGCAGCTTTCATCGAGCCTAGCCACTGTTGCTGGGCAGCTTTTTTTTTTATATTAATTTTTTTTAATTCATTTCCATTTGTGTTTTCAAAATGAAAATTGAAATAAACATTTATTTTTTAAAAAAATATTCTACAAATACATTTTTTTTACTATCTTATTTTCATTCATTTCAACCTTCTAAAAAAAAAAGCACTCCTTGTACTAGAGAAAAACACTGTACCAAATTTTTATTCAAAATAAATAAAAATTTCAATGAGTCAACAAAAATATAATTGTAATCCATGTTTTAATGTGGTGTATCATTTTTTAAAATAAAATTTTAATATTAAATTAATTGCACTAGATAGTTGTCAAAATATATACATAAATTCAATATTAAATGAAAAATATTAACATAAATTTTTTAAATGAAATTAATTAAATTTAAAATAAAATTTTAAAATATAAAGCATTTCATTTAAATAAAAAATTAAATGAGTTGTTGTGGTTGCTCTTGCAAACTTGAAGGAATTCCACTGTTATTGCGTCAAGAAGACATGGCCATGGAGGGAAGCATTTTTTATATGAGATGTTTATTGTTATTGTTCATTCTCAATATATATTAATTTTTATTTTTCTTGGTAAGTTTATATAGATGCTTCATGGGAAAAAAATATTATTGATGTGCTCAAACTACGCGCATCCATAAAAATACCTTGAATCGATGATCACGAACCAATTCTTCAATATTTCGAATCAAACATCTCCAAAAATATAACTACGTATCAAAGAAAAGGGGTAAGATGACTCCGCCCAAGGGCGAAGTCACTCCGACACTCAAGTCAGTATCGTGTTTGAGAGAAAAATACAAGACTAACGTAAATAATCGTAAATGAAAACGTACCTCGATTAGGGTTTATGAGCCCTTTATTTATAGGTGTAGAGTCTTAGTTGATATGGAATTTTATAATACATGACAACTAGATTTGTGCATATCCATATAATATTTTGTGACATCTCTAAAATATAATTAATGATATGATAAGATTTTTACCATATCATCAATTATGGTACATATATTTGGGAAAAATAGAGGTGAAAATGTTGGCGATAAAAGATGGTGTGACCATGTTATATTTGTGCGCCTAATTTTTTTAGGTATTTTATACCAATAAAAAATGATAAAATATAAATAATTTAAAATTTAAAATTAAAAATAATATTTATATAAAAAAAATGGTGATAAATTATTTAAATATAAATTTTTTAAATCGTTTAACATCTTATTGGAGGTGAATCAAAGTTTTATATAAAACACACATATATATATACATACATAAAGGTAATAAATAATAAATTAAAAAGTTATCGTTATCGAGTATTCTTTAATTTTTTTGGGTTGTAAACAGCTATCTTCTAATAAAATTTAGAGTATTTAATTATAATCATAAAACAAGACAAAAACTTGTGTGAGACAGATCTCACAGATCGTATTTATGAGACATATCTTTTATTTCGGTCATCCATGAAAAAATATTACTTTTTATACTAAAAATACTACTTTTTATTGTGAATATCGATAAGATTGACCCATCTCACAGATTAAGATCCGTGAGACGGTCTCACATAAGACCCCTCTAAAAACAACTCGTGTCAAAGTATTCATTGACAATTGAAATCGATCATTTATTAATCAATAAAGAGCATTCTAGGATTCTAGCCCACTCAGACACCAATTTTACAACCAAAAAAAAAAAAAAAATGTAACAAAAGTAGGACAATACAGGGAAGTTAAACACACTCTTCTTAAGCATTTCTACGGAGCTAGTCGAGATATCCAAAAACTGCTCGGAGAGGCGGATCATTTGCACTCTTCACGGAGTCGGGTGGAAAATTGAATCAGTAACCCAAAAAATATCAATTCTTGGCCTGAGACATTGCAAGGTTATTATTCCAAAAGGGAATATAATAAGAACTGAAAATGTGAAGCTGCTGCTTGGGGGATCAAAACTCCTTCTCATCTGAAAGCCAGAACACTCACTGCATCCATAAGTTTTCTCTGCCATATTCGCGCACAACAACAGGAACACTCGTGGGTGGGATCTAAATTATAAACATCAACAGCTTATTAGCATAAATGGCACATATCACAGTAAATATTGCATAAATTAGTCCATGAGCCACACTCTATTCCATGCTGTCGGGAAGCCTAAAGACAGGGAACTCGGGGCCAACATTTTTGGACTAAATGATATGATAGAAAATAAAAGATATTAGTCATCACGGTGAAGCGACTATCTATATGATGCAACTATAATCTGAACTCTTGTAGGGGAAAGCAAACAGCATAATCACATAATTTATAATTCAACCTACAGGCAGCAAAGCAACAACTTTACCATGCCATAGTCCGTGATAATCATTGAAACATAATCTGAAGGTGTCGCATCATAGCTAGAACAATAAAATCAAAAGGTCAGCACAGCAACAATCAACAGCACAGTGAAAAAATAGAGTCAAGATTCAAGAACAAAATCACTCACATCAGATTCAGAATCTGTAGATTCTCACTCTTCACCCAGCCATTCAAGTAACTGATTTCCTTTCTACCAGAAACCCTAGCAATAGCATCAGGATCACCTGTGATGGAACATGGTATCATTAGAATTAAGTTAGAAATTGGGTATGCTACCATCAGTTTAGTAGGCCATCCAACATGTCTCCTTACCAAGTTCATTAGAGCAAATCGAATCAAGTTGAACCCTTTCGTGAAACTTGTATGCTTCACAACAAATCAAGACCGGGACCCGGAATTGATGAGCCACCATAGCAACAGATGCAGTGCCAACCCTCGAGTAAACCGTCCCATTAGACAATACCGATGACGCACCCAAAAGTACTCTAGTTACTTCATGCATGATATAAGAAACCGCATTTATGTGAGTATATGTACAACTAATACCCTTTTCCACAAGCCTACGAAGTAACTTCTGGCCTTCGAGCTTTGGACGAGAATCCACCACAACAACTCGGAACTGTTTACCAAGTTCTTGGGCATGTGACAATATCATCTCGACAACAGATGACGATGCATAAGTGAGAAGAACATCACCATCCCTAATTTTTGTCACGGCATGCTTCACAATTACCTTGTCTGCTAGAGTTATCTTCTCACTAATAAAACGGTCAATATCATCAATAAGACTCGCTTTTGCCTCTGACTCTGAGAGGGTCAAAGATATTTTTGCAATTCGAGTTTTAAGAAACCTAATAGCATTCCCCATGCTGATTGAAAGGGGTCTGCATTCAATCAGAAAAGAGACATAACCATTTATTTTTGTAGTCAAGTCCCGGATGAGGGTTTTCTCGGGTGGCGTAGTGTAGTCTTTGATAGATTCTTGAAATGCTTGAAGCATAGCAATACAACGTGCATTGCCGCCAGATATTTCCCCAGCTAGATATCTCAGACCAACCTGACAAGCACAAAGTCAGAAAAGGGTAAAGTGCATCAAGAAATTTGTATTTGATTCTTTTACTTTATATAATGGAAAAATTGTTAAATTTCTTTCTTCCTAGTAATGTTTGTTGTCAAACAAGATCACGTGAAAATATAATCCACACTCTTGTTCTCCAAGGTACTTCCTTTGAGCAATGTGCAGATGGGTAAATTAATGCAATTAACTTTAAAGTTACCTTGTAAACAGAAGGATGAACTGGACCTAATTGAAAGAACTTCGCTTCGAGATCAGGAAGCCGTGTTCCATGTTCGTACTGTGGTAGATGCCTAAATAGTTCAACTCTGTTTTTTGCCTCTATTTGTTTTACTACTGAACGCTTCTTTGCCTTCTCGACTCTATTTTCATCATCAAACTGCATCCTTGTCCTTGGATGAGTGACATCTTTCTTCCTATCTTTATCTGGCTGACGATCACCACGTTTTTTATCAGAAGATGCAACCAAAGAGCCATCTTTCTTCAGTGGAACAACCTTCACAGCCTTATTGGCATTTGCAGAATTGACCCCAGATGCCGCAGCAGATGCCTCACCTCCTCCACCTGGAAAAATTTAGCATTCGGAGATACAATAAGCATATAATGGAAACATTTCTGGATGGTTTATATGTTTGACAAAATTGACCTAAAACAGACCACTACTCACCAAAAATCCAAAAAATAAAAATAAAAATGGTAGAGCAACAGAATATGGCTAGGAAAACTACAGCACCAAACCGAAACATTGAATCGCACCACTGGCTCAGAATTCAAAATATCAACCAAACTGATCATCAACTAACTACTAATCTCCAATATAATATTGACCATTCACCTTTATCAGAAGCCTTTTTCGCTCGTTGAGCCTCTTGAATAGCACGTCTCTCAGCCTTTGTAGTCTTCTCCTTCGATGTCTTTCCACTAGCAGGCCCCAGCTCTTTCCGAACTTCCGCATTTGACTCTCCATCTATTTTCACCACAGAACTCAAACCATAAACTCAAATTAATGATAATCAGAATAAGTATGAAATTCAGAAAACACAACAAACCTATAACATCCGTAGTCAAGTTCGCTACACTCTTCTGCTTCACAGCCGCCATATCAAATCCCCCAGCTGGCAATGAAGTAGCGAATTTCCCAGAACCACTCCTGAGGCCCCGTTTAGGAGACATGAGGTCCTCCGAGAACTCCGTCGTCGCCGTCGGAGATATAAACTCGGACGGATTATAACTTCCAACCGGAATCGAAGAATAATCCCTAGCTCGAGCGGCGTGTAGATGAGATAAAGGCGTCCCTTGAGGGAAACGGCGGGAGAGATCCGCAGATAGAAGGCGCGGCGGCGGGATCATGACCGGTGACAAGGAGTTGCTGGAGGGTGAGATGTTGGAGACAGGAGGCGACGAGGATGTCGGGTCGGGTGGACCCGATTGAGATCGATCGGGTGCAGCCCCCGGAGCGAAGAACCCGACGTGCCGAACTTTAGGGTCGCTGGCGGCCCGTGGAACGCGGCGAGGGTCCATCCCCGTCGCTGGATTGGGGTTCGGAGAATTGGGAGCGGTTGTATTTTCTTGAGAAACCGCAGTCACGCACAAGATTTTAACTGTACCTTACACTCCTACAACTATAAATAACCTTGTACTTGGAACATTTTTTACTTTATTTATTTATAGAAGTGGTTTTAGGAATAATACATAAAAAAAAAAATTTAAAGTAATTTTGGGCCAGGTTTTATCATACCATTGTGCCCATTAGATATTTCAGTGGCCGGTCCAACTTCTATTTTGGGCTTTAAAGTCTACATGTTCACCCAGTGGGCCGAGAGAGTTCCATATCCCGCATATAAACAGTCCAGTTTGTCTCATCCGTTGGTAGAGTTTGTGTTGCTGTACTGTTCGATCATCTCTCCCCCTTGTACTAAAAAAAGATCAATTACTGTTCATTTCAGAGAAAAAATACCTATCAAAATTAAGAGTAAGTCTCATGTGAGACCGTCTCACGGATCATAATCTGTAAGACGGGTCAACCCCACCCATATTCACAATAAAAAGTAATAGTTTTAGCATAGAAAGTAATACTTTTTCATGGGTGAACCATATAAGAGATCCGTCTCACAAATACGACCTGCGAGACCGTCTCACATAAGTTTTTACCCAAAATTAAATATGAAAGCTAAGTTCCATTTAAAAGTACGTGTTTCTACATTTATATTCAAAATTGATTTGTAAATAATAATTTAATTACTAGGTAAAAAAGAAACAAATCTGAAATTTTAAAAAGAAAGTTTTTAATATGTTGCAAAAAATTTGTCTTTTAAAAAAAAAAAAACAGTTTTTATCCGTTTTCTATGTGTAAAAAAAAATGTTGTCGTAAGCAATGTTGTTAAAAACTAGTTCAAAGACAACGTATAAAAATCGTCGTCTTTTCTGTCAAAGACAACGGTTTTACAACGGATGAAAACTTTGTCTTTGAGAGAAAAGACAACGGGTTTTAACGGGCTTTTAACAACACTACTTATGTCCAAAGTGGTTTTACGATCAACTTTTTCATACAGATCTTCGACATAACTCATGAATTTTTTAATTTTTTTATCTCCAAAATATTATTTTTATTGCAAATGTATCAAATTTTTTAGTTATGTTATGAATACATATTGTGCAATATATGTTGGTTTGAGTGAAAATATTAATTTTTATATCATAAATATTAATTCTCATTGTTAGTATGGACCAGATCGACCATTCATGTGTAAGATTGTTGCACATGATACATAATCTTAAATTAGTATATTCTGGGTTTGCTAAACGTATGGTGAAAAATGAACCACAATGCAGAAACATCAATTTATTATATTAAAAATAAATTTAGATTAACTATAAATGAAACCAGAATGAGTAGGTTTTTTGTGAGACGGTCTCACAAATCTTTATCTGTGAGACGAGTCAATCCTACTGATATTCACAATAAAAAGTAATACTATTAGCATAAAAGTAATATTTTTTCATGGATGACTCAAATAAGAGATCTGTCTCACAAAATACGACTTGTGAGACTCTCTCACAAAAGTTTTTTTCAACCAAAATTTACCATTCATATAATGATTTTAGTAATTTGTTAATATCTACACATTATATTATGAGTCAGCCTCTTGTAAGACGGTCTCATAGATCTATATCCGTCAGATAAGTCAACCCGATCTATACTTATCATGAAATTAATAATTTTAACATAAAAAATAATATTTTTTCATAAATTAAGTCGGATGATCTCATAATAATTTTTGTGATATATTATTATTTAATAAAGCAAGAGTTCCCAATCTCTAACTAAATTTGGTAAAAAAAAAATATTCTTATTTTCAAAATTACCTCTCACACATTTGGCTCTAACATATAATTTTGTCCTTGGATTTTCAAAAAAATAAAATTTATTGTTTTTTATTTATTAAATTATGATTTATTTATTTATTTATTTTGTATAATTGAGCCTGCTTAGATTTTCATGTTTCATAGCTATAAAGTCATATTTAATTTTATAATCGAAATGGAGAACTTAAAGATCTTCTGGGCGGTCGTATATCTTTTCACCTACCAACAATCCCCGATCTTCCAGATTTCCCGCACCCCATTCCTTAAAAAAAAAATTCGTAGAATTATCAGTCTACCAACATTAAAAAAAACCTCATTATCATCATTAAAATTTCGAGTCAAACTTTGACACATGGCTCCATGTTTGCAAATATATATATATATATATATATATATATATATATATATATATACACAAATTTCAAGAAATAAACAAATAAAATAAATTGTCATTCAAGAATTTAATGACGGAAATATAGATAAATCTTCGATTTCATCGTAGTACTTTTTGTAGTATTCCGCTGATCTCCGATCCTGCGTTCACGTCTCCTCAGATCATACCAACCCAAGAAAAAAAAGGTTTGAGGCCTTCTAAATACAGCTACTATTACTTGAATAATTACCTCTACGGGGTGGGAGAATTTTGTTATTGAGCACGTATTATTCCGTGAAATTTTTGGGTCAGATTTTGTACCTTTTGCTTTAGATTTCGTCTACCCTTTTTGCATCACAGCATTCCATTATCTGAATTTATTTTACTTTTAGGAAAAGATAATGTAAATATATCTTTCACATATTTTAAGTCTAAATTTATTATTAAGAGACTGGTTTTTTATCTTTTAGGCCGAAGAGTTACTGGTATATTCAGCAAGATGAAGAGCGATCTGCATCAAATGAAGGCTCAGTTTCCATGCTCCAGGTAGTTTGATTACATATCTTTAAAGGGGAAATTTAAATTAATTAGGTATAAATTCGATTTCTTAATCTTTTGCGTTTAACTAGTTATGACACACCTTATTCTGAAAGTTAGAAGAAAACTTACCCAACCGGCCTCTATATTCTGTCACATGGAATCATGGGAGGCAGTAGAAAAGGTACTACAATTCGACACCCTCGACAAATTTCCTGGTCCTATTTGTTTGTAATTAAGTTTTAAGGTACAAATCTCATAATTTCTAACACTATCCTATGGTGAAAACATTTGAAGCAGTTCTTGGACATATACCCTCCTCGAGAAGTGATCAAACATGTAGCTATAGAATACATCTTGTTTCATTACCAGGTTGTTTTGCCGATATCCGAAATATATTTACCGCAGTAGCATAATGATTGAGAGCTAGCATGAGTATGTCTTAAATCTTTATTTTGGTGCATTCATGGTTTTGAAACATATATAACAAAGAATTTTCAGTGAAAATTGTTCTCCTGTCTTCCAAACGAAGAATTTAAAGCTACTTGGTCGGATTTCATATTCAAAGTGTTTTGCGTAGAATCATAAGTGACTTGTGTAGAATGCTAACACCGGAAAAGTACGTTAACAAGAAGACCAAGAATGGAACAATATTGCATATCGTCAAGAATCACGACGTGCATCCCCAAAATAACATAACAAAATTATGAAAACTATGTAACATATAATACAGTACTTCAGATAGATTTACAAGATAGTATATAATCACTTACTTATCAAACTCTATATATTCACATTAGATTTTCAGCTTTTCACTTCTGTTTTCAAATGCTACAAACTTCATTTTTTTCTCGATTTCTTTGTAATCTATAAATTTAATCAATTTTTTAAAAGCAGAAGTTGTTGCAAACACTCTCTAAATATGTTCATAAATTAAAAAGTCTTTGTGAAGATCGTCATGATTTTAATATCGTATATCTGAAAAAGAAAACCAAGGTTTTTGTTTTGTTGTACTTCTTGAACATGTATAAATATATAGAAATAAAGGAGTGATTTACAATATTAATGTTATAATTATCATCCTTTAATTCCAAAAATGATAGTGGGATTAAATAAAGAAAAATGTGTATTATGTTACTTTTAAACTGTCAACATGACTTTATCATATATAACTAAAGAATATGTCTCTTGTGAGACGGTCTTACGAATCTTTATTTGTGAGACGGGGCAACCCTACCGATATTCATAATAAAAAGTAATACTCTTAGTATAAAAAGTAATACTTATTCATGGATTACCCAAATAAGAGGTTCGTCTTACAAAATACGATCCGTGAGACTGTCTCATACAAGTTTTGTCATAACTAAATTAACTTTTCGAAATGAACATCTTATCATGAAAAAAAATGAATATCTTTAAGCATGTGGATTCTGATGTTGTACTCTAAAATATAGACCAATCTTATCAGAATGCAAGCGTCAATGTTTTTCTTAGTTACCTTGGAAATAATTCACACTTTGGTCAAAGAGTTGTCCAAAATAACTAAATTGATATTTATATATTCTTGACATGATTTTCAGTGAAATTATGATTTTTAATTAGTTGTAACATAGATAATTTTGATGTTTTCAAGTCACTGTCTGCTTTTATTTCTTAAAAAAAGACAAAAATTGACATTTATTCAATCTCAAAAATGGCATCTCACCTGCACAAAATTGAGAATTGCAGTGACGAAGACAGCTGAAAGTGTTTCAGTTTGGGCATTGATTATCATGTTCCAGCCATATCCACGTATGGGGTAGACAACATTAATGATATTTGAAATAAGAAGAGATTAGTGACCAATAAAAGACAGCAGATTATATATATATAAATATATATAGATTAATCCAGACAAAATATTTTACATTTTTATCGTAAAGATTCAAGGTTAATCATTGAAGTTCATGTCGTAAATCTTACATTCACTTGTAGCACGGGCGAACTACACAATTCTGATCTTGATCAGCACAGATGCCAAAAGATTCTTATATGTTTGAAGATCTGTATATAAACAAATTGACGTGAGAAATCACTTGTGATCTGATATATATATGCATTATCTTTACCGAACCGAATTAACTGTTTAGAAAATAGATTTACCTATTGATGAACTTGTGCTGCTGATCCAAAATGTCACAAAAGTTGGATTGTGAGGTTAAACTGCTAACATCCCAATTCTCATTGATATTAGGAGATGGGAGACTGCAATGAAACCCGAAAAACGAAGGATGGTGCCTCAGCATCCTTTTAACGACATTTGATTCTTGAATTATGTGTCCAGTTGCTGCTACTGTGGCAGCAGTAGCTTCATTGGTTATGGGACAGTGAAGAATAGGCTGGCTACTAGATGCCGATGGTCTGCAAACTTCAAACAAATTGTTCATGTTTCTTGATTCATTTAGCTTCTTGATGCACATTTTCTCCTTCGTTCTTTCCCTAGCCCTTGCTCTTGCCTTAGCCCTCGATTCTTTAGCTAGAGATGACGCACTCTGTGTCGGATCTTTAGCTCCTTTACATTGGTTAGCATTCATCAACATTGATTTTCTCTTTGAATCCGCAGGTAATAAACAACTCTCATATTCAAAAGCTTCACCATTTAACACTACTTCGCATTCGGAAGGAGAAGAAGTGCTCTTAGCACTAGAACTCTTCTTTGTATGAACCAGATCTTTAATGGCTACTTTCGATTTCGTTAACAACCACTCAAGTGTTTTACTTGGCTTGTCAAAACCTAGCATCTCTTGAAGATCAAAGAACTTTCGCGCTATGCCAATGGACAACCTGACTCTGCGATCCCTCGGCCCCTGAGACGTCACGATTTTACTGTGCCGATCTTTTTTCAACGTTTGCTTTATTGAAAATGTGTTGGCCAAGGCAGAAGGATCTTCATTACTCCCACCAACATCTTGATTATACAAGGTTGAAGTCTCAATAAACGGCGCATTTGTGGCTAAATAGTGGCCGGAAAGCATGTCTTGCTGCTGCTGCTGGTCATTAAGTAGAATTTCATCTCCATTAACGATGTCTACGGCAGAAGTAGACCCACGAGATTGGAGAGACTGTGAAACCTGAGGAGGATGAAGGTAAGAGCTCTTGCCAAACATTGTTCTCCTGTGGGGGGTGGGGAGTCAAAGATTCAAATGGTAAACCCTAGTCAATTTTCTGACACGAAGCTGTATCTTAATAAAAAAAAAACTGTAGAAAAAAACCCTTGTAGTCCTCGAAAAATAAGCAAATGTTTTTCACTGTCGACCTTCGATCTGAATAGAAAGGGTTCTTGGAGAGGACCACCCCTTTTAACATGCTGTTACTTATTGATCTAAGATTAGAAATTTTTGGTCTTGGCTTTAATTATTTGCAATCTGGAAAACCACAGTCCGAGGCTAGCGAGTAGGTAAAAAAAAAGGAGGATGAAGAAATGATGAAACGGGGGAGTTTAGGTTCTCTGGGTGTAAAAGTGCTAGACCCTTTTTCTTTAAACTTCCAACAAGAATACTCAGATGCGCCAGATACGGTATTAATTGTGATAAAAAAAATACATTTTTTTAAACTTATCTTCTTCAACTTTAGAAGTACAAATTTATTTGTCGATTTCAAATGTAATCTACAGTTCTGCAACTACAGATCCTCCACTTCAGCAACAAATCTCAAACCCATGATTTGTTCATTATTTGGTTAAAACGCAAGAATAGCAAAATTTAAGATTGACATAAAGTTGCTTCAACCATCATAAAACCTAACATTTTAGACATACAAACAGAAAGATATAGTGTACAAACACTATTGACGAACTGGGCTTTGGAAACTTTAGTCATATTACAGTTTTGGTGTGTGACTTAGATCCAAGCCTTAGGTTTCAAAGGGCCGTGAGCTTTTTGTAGGTGTGAGTGGTGACCTTTGCATGAATGGTGAAAAAAAAGCTGAGATTAGAGCAGATTTAAGACACTAAATACGTACGTACCTTTGCCTACAACACTACGCAATGGACAAATTTAACTTCAATTTTTGCTGTAAAAGGGGGGGGCCCCATTAGCATCGTGTCATGTCCACCATCCACCTCTCCATTTCTGGTATGCCAGTGAACAACTCACGATTTTCTTCTGTTCGTTTTACAGCTTTTTTCCCTTCTCTGTAATGGTTAAAAAATATTGTGCAAAATTCTTTTGTTTTGTTTTCAGTTTGAAAAAGCACAATAAATTTTTCTTCAGAGGCCTTTTCCTCTTGTGATTCTTGGGCTTTTTCCCTGCCATTTTACGGTGTGAATCGAGGTGGAGGAACGACTGGGGTTTTTAAAGAACTTGTGCAAACCCTAATTCTCGAATTGTCGTCTTCTTGCTGCATTTTTTACCTTTCTGATTTTGTTTTATCTGTAAATTTTCAATGGGTTTGTTTACGTTTCTGGGTTCTTGTTGAACTGTTGGTTGAAGCGGATTAGGATCCAAAGAAGACATGAACGGAAGCTTCAGCTTGGTAGAAAAGTTGGTTTTTTACATTCGGGGAAGAGGGCATGCTGATTGGTAATGGTAAGTTTATATATATTGAATCTTGATTTATTGAAATAAAACTTTGAATATTATGAATAAATTATGAACTCTAAGTAGAGTATTTGTGTTTTTAATTTTGAAATTTTTTTTATTTGGTAGCTTAGCTCTGTTCTTATTATTATTATAACTATAATAATTATTATTTGAAAATGTTACTGAGGATATTTCTTGAATTTTATTTGTGTTTTATGTGTAAGTTTAATTTCTTGAAATTATTGGCTTAAAAAATGTAAACAAATTTCAGACTTTTTTCAAAGGGCGAGGATTTACTTGGTGGCTTGTGCTGATTAATTTAAGAAAATTATTTTTCCTGAATTTTTTTACATCTTAATAATATTTATCCTCTTAGTCTTTCCTATAATTTCATGCCACTAGAGGCACTTGTAAATTAATTACCTTTTTATTATTATTTCCCAAATATATTATTTATAGACACCACAATTATTTGAATATTTTTGGATTTCATGAATTTGAAAAATAGATTTGATGACTGAGAATGTAGATTTTATATATTTGATTAAAGGAAAACATCCTCACAATTAAAGTTGGATAAAATTGAAATGATTTTATGTCTTTTTTAATAATAAAAAAATTAACATTAATTTTTTTGAAAAATAGTCAAATTCATCTTACAATTAAGTTGGTTTATATTTTGATTTGTTATTCAAAGTTGGACAGTAAACTTTTTTTTAATTTATTTTTAGTCTTATTTCGTTTGAGTAACGACCTACACTAGATATTAACGATGCGATTTCATATATTGTTGAGTCTGGTGATGTCATGTCAGATTTCTAGCAAAATAAGACCAAAAGAAACAAAATTACTACACCAATACTTATTTTTGACAAGTTAAAAGACGAAAATTCAAAACATGACAACTTAAACGTTATCTTCACTTCATATTATGTTGAATTATAAAAGATGGATTATACAATCCGTAAAGCTAGAAACATATTGATCATAATACATAAAACCGGGTTAAAGCGAGTTCAAAGTAAATCGATTACATAGTGTTTTTGGTCTTTTTCATGTGATGTCCCTTTATGTTACTTTTTTTTTTCTTTCTCAAAATTTTTGGTGAAGTGTGAAAGTATTATTCTGGGATGAGAATTAATCTTAGGAAAAAACTTGTGTGAGACGGTCTCAGGGGTCATATTTGTGAGACGGATCTCTTATTTGGTTCACCCATGAAAAAGTATTACTTTTTATGCTAAGAGTATTACTTTTTATTGTGAATATGAGTAGGGTTTATCCGTCTCACAGATTATGATACGTGAGACGGTCTCATATGAGACTCACTCTTAATCTTAATTAGTGCACTCTCCACGCATTGCGTGCATATACAGTCTACTAAATAAATGTATCTGATATTTATAATTATTAATTAATAAAAAGTACTATGGTGTAATTTGATAATATCAAGAGAAGGTTGCGTTTTAATATATAATATAGATTAATAAGTCAATAGCAGTATCTTAATTATATTTATATTTCATTAAAAGCCAACGGGAAAAGATTAATTATTGATTAATTTAAAACTTAAAAATTAAGAATTCTTTGGATGGTTAAAGAATTGATTTTTTTAGAAAACATACACAAATTTCATTAGAAGATAACGGTGTAAAAAAATATGGAATGCATACCCTGCCCCCTTTATTTTTTTAAAAAAAATTCATTCATAAATTTTTCATATAAAAAGTATAAAAAAATTCCTTTAAAAAATTTTGTTATAAAGTAAAATAATAATTAAAATATATATCTAAAACTTGTTTTTTTTTATTATTTCATTTCCTAATCCCCACAATTTTCTTAATATTCATAAATTTCCAAATCCCAATTCTTATATGATTTTTTGCCTCTCATAATCGATTAGCTAGTTCATTATAGTGTTTTTATTTAAATTTTTAAATCTCAAAGTAGTTGGACGTAATACCCATTAACATTTTTACTTATCTTACATATTTCCACCTCCATTAAAAAAATTAATAAAAAAATATTATCATTCAAAAATTTCTACAACATTTCAAATTTACCCAATAATTAAAATTACTTTTTACAACTTGACCAAAATGCCTTTGGTTGTAATTTTTAATGCTTTCATATTTTTTAAGAGTTTTCATAATTATTTAGATTAAATATAAATTTTTAATATTCGAAAAAATTATTGTATTTCCATTAAAGTATATAATCAAATTAAAATAATGAAAAAACCATCATGATTTCGTATATTAAATTAATCATATAATTTTTTTATGATTTTTTTGAGGATATAATTGAAATTTCCCATTTTTGTTATATTTCATGCACCCCAACAAACTCGGAGGGAGGTAGCCATAAAAAAAAAAAAATCTATAATTATTTATTAAATATTTTTGACGAGAAATTATCTTTAAAAAAATCCGCCACACCTCAGAAAATAGTCAAGCTCCGTCCCTGCTTCGTTGCTCTTTGATACTAGTGGTTTTAAACTTATATATATCCTGGGAAAAATGGACGTCCATAGAAGCCTCAAATTTATATTTCTTGGTTGTCCTCGACTTTACAGTTTCAAATAATTTTGACTAGGGATGAAAAAACTCATAAGCCGGCTCGATTCGTTTATCACTTAGAACATGTAAGCAGTCATCGCTGCCTGAAGCGAACTTCATTCCTATTGCCCATCCATTCTATTTGTTGACTCTACCATGTGGAGAACAACATCAACACAAGTCTTTCATTTTCGAAATAAAAAAAAATTTAATGTTTTTTTACTCAATATAGAAGGTGATAATATTTTAAAATTCATTTCCACACCAAAATTTAGGGGAAAAAAAAAACTTTCGTTTCCATGTAAAATTAAAGAAATATTACTATTGATCAACTCTGCACTCCACATGGCAGTGTAGTTCATGTCTTATTTTTGTTGGGTGGTCACTATGAAGCAACGAGACATGGAAAATACACTTGCCCAATAAGTCGTTTGTAACACCATATTTAATAGGTAATAGCCCGATGGCTATCACTTCCAAGTTAAAACTTTCGAAGAAGACAAAGAATCTGATATAATTTATTGGTGGGTCTATTCATATATACATGAGGAGGGGGTCATTTAATTGGAGCCCACTTAATGAATCAGATTAAATTTAATAGTGTCGTGCAGTTGCGTTTTTATCAAAAGTTATAGTCAGTGATATCAGCGCACTCCGATTTTTTTAAAAACCATACAACAATCCAAGAGCCACCTTCGACCACCATGTCAGCAATTAGACTTCTTTTGCAACTTTTAATTTAAAACTATACTAGCTAGGGTTTTTGCTCTCTCATTTTTTGAAAGAGATTTAGCATAACATTTTAATGTTATATTGTTGGATATGCAATTCACCCATTCTGGAACATTTTTTTCTTCGTTTTTTCTAAGTTTTGAATTAATCGTGCACAACTATATCCAAAACTACGGTTACTGTGTTAAAATATACATAATTCAAATGTTTAAATTTGTATAATACTTCCATCGTCAAATTTCGAATTTTGATAACATTTAGACCTAAGAATTGATGATATATATGTAACTAGACGCTATAAAAGATGTTATAGATATATATAGTTGGTATTTGGCATAAGGATGCATACAATTCTCACCCTTTGAGCTATTATTTGGGGTAGAGTTGGGTCATAGCTTCAATCTTAACTTGATATCAGAGTTAAACTCACCGCTATGTGGGCCCTCCTATGTGTCACCCACTAATATCTTGTAAAATTTATGCTCCAATTGTTTATTCATGGACGTGAGAGGTGTGTTAAATTTCTCAAATCGACTGAATTAAATTATTGAAAGTTGTATATATGGACTTGAACAATTTTCCCATTTGGACTAGCTTTTAAGGTGGAGTTAGACTCAAATGCTAATCTTAACACAAACCAAACTCATTTGATTTTATACAACAATATGCATGATTAAAATTTTGATCGTCTGTGAGAGCCCATTTCCCTCAAAGCCCAAATGAACCCCAAGCCCGGCCCAATGTGATTAAGTTAAAAAAAAAAAAGAAAAATGAAATGATAATCATCTTCTTCTCTCTCCATCGGCAGAAAGCTGCGTTTCCTTTCTCTTTTCATTTTCAAAATTTCATCCGTCGATTGTGGCCGCTCCGCTTATCCAAAAAATTAAAGTAAATATATATTTGGAATCCTCTCGCCAAGAGCTATCCAGTGATATCCATTTTGCTAAGAAAATCGCGAGCCCCGAAAATCCCGTCGGAGAACCGTCGCTGTTTTCGCCGGAAAAGTTGAGAGAAATCTCGGGTTATGCTGGGTGAAGCTTGAATATGATGTTTTGAGTAATATTCGAAATTTCAGAGGTAAAATTCAGATTTTAGGGTTTCGGATTTTGGGTATTTTGATTAATTTGAGTTCCAACAATTAATATATATTGGGTTATTGATTGTAGGTGATATATCGGAGCTAATTGGAGGTATTAACGAAATTTCAGAATTTAATTGGGAATAATTTCGAAAATTCAGAATTGTAAATTTGGGTTTTCGAATTTCAGTGTTCAATAATTAGAGGTTTGGATGCTATAGAATTGTCGCATATTAATTTTAGAAATATTAAAGCCTAAATTATGATTTTTGGAATTTTAGGCTAAATTAGTGAATATTGGAAAAATTAAATGGGAGTTGATATGAAATGTATTATTTGCCACAGGATTGGATTATTCGAGAAATCCTTAAGAAATTCAGTGGTAAATTAAGGGTTCAGTTGAGGTACGCATGAACTGTTTTATTATGACGTCTATAGTGATGTGAAATGACGTTAAGTATTATGTATGAGTTGTGGCGTGCTTTATGTGCTTTTGTGAATAACGTGATTGCATTCACGCATTTATTTGAGTTGATCTCATTAGTGCATAGCATTTCGAGCCTTGACTCCGTTGATTGCTATTGTTACTGATCTATCGAGTTGTAGCGTCATCGATGGAGTGGGTGGGTAGGATTAGCACTCCTGATGACTTGCATGAGGACTGAGCGGGTCGCACCCGTACCCTCGATGCTACGTGCATGGATGAGCGGCGGCATGTTATTACGTTGCTGCAGTCCTGGCACGGGTGGCCACTGTTACTGTTGCTGATGCGTTTCATTTGGACTCCGCTTTGGTATCCATTATTTTGTTGTTGCCTTTCACGCATTGCATTACATTGCATTGCATCACATTGTACTTGATTTTATTTCATGTCAGTTATATTTGTCGTAATATTACTGGTTCGTCGTACTGGGGCCCGACCCCTCGTTTCTTTTTATGCTGTGGTTGTTTTTGATGCCATAGCAGGTTATTCAGGAGGATTTGACGCGTCTGGTGGAGCGTCAGGTAGTGGTGCCCAGTCGTCGAGTCGTGGTTGAGAGTTCCCAGATATATATATATTATATTATGGAGTCATACATTTACCGGGGAGATGCCCCGTGTAGCTGTACTGTTATTTTTACGATGTTTTGAATTGATAGTTGTGTGATCGAGCCTTGCCGGCTCTACATGTGTTTAGTCCTGGCCAGTGCGGCTATAGGTTTGTGAATTGATGTTATGACTTTATTTCGAGTATATAAATGTTGTTGTGATATTTTGATATTTTTGGGATGTCCTATTTACGAATAGGTCATGCCGAAATTTCTGTAGGCCCAAAATGAGAAAATTTTAATCGCTTTCGCTGTTTACATTAATAAATCCTGGTTGTTTGGTCATTAAATATTAATCAGGAGCACGGGCCCCCACAGTTGGTATCAGAGCGTAACTGGGATATGCTCGAATTAGAGTTTAGGGCACTTGAGTCTAGACACAAATAACATGATTGTGCATGTGTTTGACTATTTGCTCTTATTTGAATTATTTGGTGTGATTTGATTGAATTTACCTGCATTAGAATGACTAGCTGATTAGGCATGGTATGTAGTTTAACAAACAAAAAAAAAAAAAAAAAAAAAAAAAAAAAAAAAAAAAAAATTGCCTATAAATTTCTTTTACCTGTTATCTGCCTGTGGATTTAATCCTCGTGTCTTGTAGAATGGCACCTGGAGGAAGAGGTAGAAAAGGAAACGAAATAGCACAAGAATCTGAGGCGCAAAATGTTCGAGGACTTGCAGATATCATTAGAGGTAGACGTGGTCGACCTCGAGGACAAGTCGCTCAAAATGTTGAAGAAGAAGTTAACCAAGAACCTTCTCGACTTGAAAGACCTGGAGCTAGACAGGTAGCGATTGAGCAAGAAGTGGAACAGCTGACACAGAAAGTTGGAGGAATGCAGTTAATAATTTCTCAGTTCCAAGAACTACGTCCTTCAAAATTCTTTGGCAACGAGAGCGGAGAAAAAGCAGCAAGCTGGCTGAAAAGTATAAATCATCTATTTAATTTGTTGGAGTATTCCCAAGATATTAAATTGAAGCTTGCCATCTACCAACTTAAAGATCGAGCACAACTCTGGTGGGAAGCCACAGAAGAAGCAATGAAGGACTCTGGTGAAAGTATTACTTGGGATGCTTTTCGTGCTCACTTTACCCAGGAATATGCACCGCCATCATATTATGCTGCTAAAGAAGAAGAGTTCAATCAGTTGGTACAGGGCAACAAATCAGTGGTGGAATATGCTTCACAGTTTTCTGCTCTTTTGCCCTATGTTCCACATGTTGCCAGGAATGATCAGGCTAAACTATCACGTTTTTTGCATGGGTTGCAGCGGACTGTTCATACGTTGGTGATGACTGGATCGCCTAATACGTATATTCAAGCAGTGGAAAAGGCGAAGAAAATTGAAGCAAGTTTGCTTAGAGGAGATCCCCAGCCAGGTCCATCATCTGTTTCTCAGGGATCTGGGAGTAGTATGTCAATGCCAGTGGATTTACCTCCATATCAGCCTGTACAGTCATACCAACAACCCAAACAGCAGAGGTACAAGGCAAAAGGAAAGCAATTCAAGAAGAAGTCTCAATCCAGCTCCTCCAGTTCAGGCAGTGCACGAGGGGGAGGTTCTGTTGGGTCGTCTAGCACTGTGCATTGTGACCGATGTGGTGGTCGACATTTTAGTTCCCAATGTGTAGGAGTTCAGGGGTCTTGTTACGTTTGTGGTCAAGTTGGACATTTCGCCAGAGTATGTCCTAATGCACAAAGACAGCAATTTCAGCCACAACAGTCTGGACAAGTTCCCCGAGTACCAGCTTTCCAGCCACATGCTCCTGCACAGTCATTTCAGCAATCTGGTTATCCACCGCCTAGAGGTCCTCCTCAGCAACAATTTACAGTGCCACAGCAGGCTAGAGTCCATGCATTGACTCAAGACCAGGCTCAGGATGCACCAGGAGGAGTGATTGCAGGTATTTGTTATGTTTTTGACTATCCTGCACGCATATTGATAGACACAGGAGCATCTCATTCATTTTTATCTGCCGCATTTGTTGATGAGCATGAGATTGCTACTATTCCTTTGTTGGATACTGTGTCAGTTGCTACTCCTGCCGGTGTATACTTGATGTCCCATGAGATAGTTTTGAACTGTGTGATTAGATTTGAGGATAATATTATGATAACTAATCTAATCAAATTAGCTATGTCTGATTTCGAATGTATCCTCGGTATGGATATATTGACGAATTATCGAGCTACTGTGGATTGTTTCCATGGAGTTGTCAGATTTAGACCGTATTATGGCAGCAAATGGAATTTTTATGGTTATGATTCACAGTCTCGAATTCCATTAGTATCTGCAATGGAAATGTTCAGGTTGTTGTCAATCGGCAATGAAGGATTTTTGATCTATGCTCTTGATGCAACACGGGAAGAACGATTGAAAGTTTCAGACATTCCCGTTGTCAAGGATTTTCCAGATGTATTTCCTGATGAGATTCCAGGTTTTCCGCCTCAAAGGGAAATAGATCTTAGCATTGAATTAATGCCAGGGACAAATCCTATTTCTAGAGCACCATATCGTTTAGCTCCAACAGAGTTGAAAGAACTCAAGGAACAGTTACAGGATTTACTGGAAAAAGGCTATATCAGACCCAGTATGTCACCTTGGGGAGCTCCAGTATTGTTTGTAAAGAAGAAAGACGGAACGATGAGAATGTGCGTCGATTATCGGCAGTTGAACCGGGCTACTGTGAAGAATAAGTATCCTCTGCCGCGTATTGACGACTTGTTTGATCAGTTGCAGGGTACTTCTGTGTATTCCAAGATTGATCTTCGTTCCGGATACCATCAGCTCAGAGTCCGAGAGGAAGATGTTCCTAAAACAGCATTTCGGACACGTTATGGACACTATGAATTCCTAGTCGTGCCGTTTGGTTTGACTAATGCTCCAGCGGTTTTTATGGATTTAATGAATCGTGTATTCCGGGAATTCATAGATAAATTTGTTATCGTTTTCATTGATGACATCTTGATTTATTCTAAGTCAAAAACAGAGCACAAAGAACATTTGAAATTAGTTCTCCAAACACTCAGAGAAGCGCAATTGTATGCCAAATTTTCTAAGTGTGAGTTCTGGTTGGACAGAGTTTTATTTTTAGGCCATGTTATATCTGCACAAGGAGTATCTGTTGATCCTAATAAAGTTGAAGCTGTTATCAATTGGCCTAAACCAACCAATGTGTCTGAGATTCGAAGCTTTTTGGGATTAGCTGGGTACTATAGGCGTCTCATTGAAGGATTTTCTAGAATAGCTAGACCTATGACCCAGTTGACACAGAAAGATCGACGTTTTGTATGGACTGCAGAATGTGAGTCTAGTTTTCGGACTTTAAAAGAAAAGTTGACCACATCTCCAGTGCTAGCTTTGCCTTCAGGCTCGGGTGGATTTGTTGTCTGTACAGATGCTTCTTTAAATGGACTGGGTTGTGTTTTGATGCAAAATGGGCGAGTGATTGCGTATGCTTCTCGTCAATTGAAGTCACATGAGACTCGATATCCAGTTCATGATTTGGAGTTAGCTGCCATTGTGTTTGCATTGAAGATATGGCGTCATTATCTGTACGGAGAACAGTTTGTGATTTATTCTGATCACAAGAGTCTGAAGTATCTTTTTACACAGTCTGACTTGAACATGAGACAGCGTCGATGGTTGGAATTACTTAAAGACTTTGATTGTGAGATTCAGTACCAACCAGGGCGAATGAATCAAGTTGCAGATGCTCTGAGCAGAAAGGTTCAGCCTAAAATGTTGACATCTTTGACTATTTCAAAGATTCATGAGCATTTGGGAACTTCAGGATGGACTTATCAGTCTAAGGGCGACTACTTTATAGTTTCATCTATACAAGTTGAACCACAAATTGTTTCAAAAATCAAAGCAGCACAGAGAACTGATCCGCATGTTCATAGATTGAAAGAATTGACTCAGACAGGTCAATCAGAAAAGTTCAGTGTTGCTTCAGATGGATGTCTGCGCTATCAAGGTAGACTTGTGGTTCCGAATTTGATAGATTTGAAAGAATCTATACTTCGTGAAGCTCATTGTAGTCGACACAGTGTTCATCCTGGAATGAGAAAGATGTATCATATCTTGAAATCTCATTACTGGTGGGAAGGTATGAAAAAAAGAGATTTCTGATTTTGTGGCTAGATGTTTGACGTGCCAACAGGTTAAAGCTGAGAGAATGAGACCTGGTGGTATGTTACATAGTCTTGAAGTACCACAGTGGAATTGGGAGCACATTGCTATGGATTTTGTGACACACCTACCTCGTTCTAATCGTGGTTGTGATGCGATTTGGGTGATTGTTGATAGATTGTCTAAATCAGCCCACTTTATTCCTTATGATCGTACTTGTACTTATAAGAAAATGGCGAAAATGTACATCGATCATGTGGTGAGATTGCATGGTGTGCCCGTAACCATAGTATCAGATCGTGATCCCAGGTTTGCTTCGAAGTTTTGGGGTAGTTTGCAATCAGCATTGGGTTCAAAGCTGGCGATGAGTACTGCATATCACCCACAGACAGATGGTCAGTCTGAAAGGACCATTCAGACACTCGAGGATATGTTGCGAGCAGTCGTGATGGATTTCAGGGGTGGTTGGCAGGAATCATTGTCACTTGTTGAGTTCTCTTACAATAACAGCTTCCAAGCAACCATCGGAATGGCACCATTTGAAGCTTTGTACGGTAGAAAGTGTAGATCTCCGATATGCTGGGAAGATGTAGGAGAAAGACAAATGTCAATGCCAGAATTTATTCAAGAAATGAAAGAGAAGGTTGAAATGATCAGGAAAAGAATGAAAGCAGCTCAGGATCGTCAAGCCAGTTATGCTAATAAAAGGCGTAGGCCTTTAGAATTTCAGGTTGGCGATCAGGTTTTCTTGAAAGTATCACCGTTTCGTGGTACTATGAGATTTGGGCGCAAAGGGAAACTAGCTCCGCGTTATATTGGTCCATATGCGATTGTTGAGAGGATTGGCACTTTGGCTTATCGTTTGGACTTACCGCAGAGTTTGTCTGCGATACATGATGTGTTTCATGTATCTATGTTACGAAAGTATGAGCCAGATCCTTCTCATGTCTTGAGGACTGATGAGGTGGAGTTGGATAGTTCCCTTAGCTATGTTGAACATCCAGTGCAAATCCTTGATCGCAAAGAGAAGCAACTGAGGAATAAGACGATTCCACTTGTTATGGTGCAGTGGAGTAGACATGGGAGAGAAGAAGCTACATGGGAATTAGAGGCTAAGATGCGTCAGGAATGGCCTCATTTGTTTGAAAATGTAATAAATTATTCCATGTATTCTGATTTCCCTATGTACTATCAGTGGTAAATGTTTGTAAACCACTTTTGTATAACTATTGTGTATGCTAGATTTCGAGGACGAAATCTTTTATTAGTAGGGGAGAATGTGAGAGCCCATTTCCCTCAAAGCCCAAATGAACCCCAAGCCCGGCCCAATGTGATTAAGTTAAAAAAAAAAAGAAAAATGAAATGATAATCATCTTCTTCTCTCTCCATCGGCAGAAAGCTGCGTTTCCTTTCTCTTTTCATTTTCAAAATTTCATCCGTCGATTGTGGCCGCTCCGCTTATCCAAAAAATTAAAGTAAATATATATTTGGAATCCTCTCGCCAAGAGCTATCCAGTGATATCCATTTTGCTAAGAAAATCGCGAGCCCCGAAAATCCCGTCGGAGAACCGTCGCTGTTTTCGCCGGAAAAGTTGAGAGAAATCTCGGGTTATGCTGGGTGAAGCTTGAATATGATGTTTTGAGTAATATTCGAAATTTCAGAGGTAAAATTCAGATTTTAGGGTTTCGGATTTTGGGTATTTTGATTAATTTGAGTTCCAACAATTAATATATATTGGGTTATTGATTGTAGGTGATATATCGGAGCTAATTGGAGGTATTAACGAAATTTCAGAATTTAATTGGGAATAATTTCGAAAATTCAGAATTGTAAATTTGGGTTTTCGAATTTCAGTGTTCAATAATTAGAGGTTTGGATGCTATAGAATTGTCGCATATTAATTTTAGAAATATTAAAGCCTAAATTATGATTTTTGGAATTTTAGGCTAAATTAGTGAATATTGGAAAAATTAAATGGGAGTTGATATGAAATGTATTATTTGCCACAGGATTGGATTATTCGAGAAATCCTTAAGAAATTCAGTGGTAAATTAAGGGTTCAGTTGAGGTACGCATGAACTGTTTTATTATGACGTCTATAGTGATGTGAAATGACGTTAAGTATTATGTATGAGTTGTGGCGTGCTTTATGTGCTTTTGTGAATAACGTGATTGCATTCACGCATTTATTTGAGTTGATCTCATTAGTGCATAGCATTTCGAGCCTTGACTCCGTTGATTGCTATTGTTACTGATCTATCGAGTTGTAGCGTCATCGATGGAGTGGGTGGGTAGGATTAGCACTCCTGATGACTTGCATGAGGACTGAGCGGGTCGCACCCGTACCCTCGATGCTACGTGCATGGATGAGCGGCGGCATGTTATTACGTTGCTGCAGTCCTGGCACGGGTGGCCACTGTTACTGTTGCTGATGCGTTTCATTTGGACTCCGCTTTGGTATCCATTATTTTGTTGTTGCCTTTCACGCATTGCATTACATTGCATTGCATCACATTGTACTTGATTTTATTTCATGTCAGTTATATTTGTCGTAATATTACTGGTTCGTCGTACTGGGGCCCGACCCCTCGTTTCTTTTTATGCTGTGGTTGTTTTTGATGCCATAGCAGGTTATTCAGGAGGATTTGACGCGTCTGGTGGAGCGTCAGGTAGTGGTGCCCAGTCGTCGAGTCGTGGTTGAGAGTTCCCAGATATATATATATTATATTATGGAGTCATACATTTACCGGGGAGATGCCCCGTGTAGCTGTACTGTTATTTTTACGATGTTTTGAATTGATAGTTGTGTGATCGAGCCTTGCCGGCTCTACATGTGTTTAGTCCTGGCCAGTGCGGCTATAGGTTTGTGAATTGATGTTATGACTTTATTTCGAGTATATAAATGTTGTTGTGATATTTTGATATTTTTGGGATGTCCTATTTACGAATAGGTCATGCCGAAATTTCTGTAGGCCCAAAATGAGAAAATTTTAATCGCTTTCGCTGTTTACATTAATAAATCCTGGTTGTTTGGTCATTAAATATTAATCAGGAGCACGGGCCCCCACATCGTCTGTGTGGAAATTTTTTAAAATTCGTGCAAAAACAGTGCGAAATTTTCATAGCTGGTTAAATTTACGTCATTTTTAAACAAGTTCACGAGGCCCAACTCATTGTAGATCATCCTTGTTCATTGTTTTTCTAGTTTTTTTACCCAAATTAAATCCCATTTTTTAAAGTCTTGATTAGATTGTCTGGTTTTAACAGGCTTTATAATTAGACAAATTAAAAAGACTTTAACTTATACTGAGGCTTAGGGTTAAGCAAAATTTGGTTAATTCAAAGAGATTCGATTAAATTAAAATGTTAAAAAATAGGTTACTTCAGTTGATTCGATTCGATTCGATTCGAGTTAGCGAGAGTAGTGAATTAGGTGCAACGTGTTTATTTTGTTTTTTGTTTTTTTAATTTTTATTCGACAGCGTTAAATTCAATTTATTTTCCTCCATGCAGACCGATAATCAAATTTTGCTAAAATTTCGATTTATATGGTTATGGATCGAAAAAAGTTATTTTTAATTCAGATCGGAATGTTAATTCTATTTTGATGAAAATTCGATTTGATTTGATTCACCAGCGGAAAAAAAAATCGGTTTATGTGGTTTTATAAAACTTGGCTGGATCGATCGGGTAACAGAACCGATCGATTGGTATAAGCTTGTTTATTATGCTATTCTTTTCTGAAGGGATAAATCCTTATGGAGTTAGTCGAGGGGCCAATACGAAAAAAAAGTGAGCATGCAATGCATTCATTTTACATGTAAATTATTTACGTTTTTAAATTCAGAAACATTCCCTGTAACTAATAATTAATGTTAGAGTGAGTCTCATGTGAGACCGTCTCACGGATCTTAATCTGTGAGACGGGTCAACCCTACCCATATTCACAATAAAAAGTAATACTCTTAGCATAAAAAGTAATACTTTTTCGTGGATGACCCAATAAGAGATCCGTCTCACAAATACGACCCGTGAGACCGTCTCACACAAGTTTTTGCCTTAATGTTAAATGATATCTTAGTGTTGAAAAAAAAATTGAAACTTTTTTTTTTAAATATTGATTATTAAAATATATATGGGAAAATTATATTTGTTACCTCTATGAAATATTTTGAAAACATAAAACACCTTATATAAAATTTAAAGTCTTTTGAAACCCTGTATTTTCAAAAATCAGGGGCATTATTTACCACATTCGCAAGAGGTTTTACGCCTGATTTTTCAATCACATAATTTTAAAATATAATTATTTTTGGAGTCGTCGTGTAATTTTTATAAACCAAAAATACCCTTATAAAATTACAAAAATACTTCATTTTATTTTATTTTAAAAATATCGTAAAAAATTATTTGAGTATATTTTAAATTTATATTGAACTAATATATATCTTAATAAAAGTATTTATTTATATTTATCTATATTTTTTAATTTTAAAATTATCATACCACCACAATAAAAAAAATATATTATAAAAATTATTTTAAAATGTTGCTATTTTTAATATAATCTCCAGCGTCCTTTTGCAGCTGACACATGATGGTTGAGGTTGTATAAATACTAAAAAAAATTTATTACATAATGTTTGTGTGAACGGTCCAGAGGTTTAAATATGTATGAATGCAGCGCTTCAAAAGGAGGCTTGTGTATAAAAGTTATTTTAACATTTTAGAGTGAGTTAGCTATTTTTTGTGCCACCAAAAATATCATTTATATATGTTAAAGATCGGTGGAAAACAAACATTGAATTACTGATTTCAGTTCAATTGGTCAGCTGCTGTATTGGTTCAGTTTCAGATTTTCTACTGAAATCAGCCTTACTGATTTCAGTTTGTGCAGAACCAGTAGTTTCATTATCATTTATCAGCATATTGAGATTCGATTCACACTTTGATTTCTGAAAATGATTTGTAGATCATCGTCTTATCTTTTTAAGCATACTGAATCGCTTCATTCTAATAACCGAGCTGAGAGATATGACAAAAAAATACCGCAACTGCTCGTACAATCAGTTTGGTAATTCAGTGACCAGTTAAACCTAAATAACATCCGATTTTGCTCCACTAACATGAAATACTATTTGTTCCAAATTTTGTTTTCTAATTAGTCAAGTTGGCGGATTTTCATCTGAATCATCCAGCTTAGAGATATCATCAAAACACCAAAGCTCGTCAGAAATTCAGTTTCAGTTTCCTTCTTGTGTTTGCAACTTCACACATGAGTAAATACGTACGTAAGAAATAAAATAACAAGTTTTATTAACATCAAAATCAAGATTGCGAACATAAAATATTCCAACAAAACAGTAAACTTGTAGCGATCATAGATCATTAGGCTGAACCAACATGAGCCTCAACCCATACCCATGCACTACGTACTATTTATCATGGGTCGTTAAGATGGTCCAACATGAGTCGTAGCCCATGCATCGTCACTCATAGAATATATCACATCTGAAAAGTAGTTTCTTTCGTCTTCCCCAAAACTTAAACTCAAGACCTCCAAGCTAAGATGCTAAAAGAGTAACCCAACTCATTCAAAAGGAACTTGGAGAGTTAACTCAGTTTAGGTCATGCATGTTTTATAGTCCCAATGAAAGTGAAAGTGGGACCAAAACTATACGGGGATTATATCCAATTGAATTTGTGGCACATACAAAACAAATTTAATGTAATGCAATGGTGGATAATATCTTCAGTGCATGCACGTCCAAAACGACAACATTCGACTCAAATTTACCGTTTATATTTGATCCAATATAAAAAAAAAAATTATAGAACAATGATGATCATCAGATCTATATTACGATGATTCACATTCTCAGTGAATATATATATATATACGACCAAAACAAATAATGTTTTAAACATGTGAGGACCATGTTTAATCGCACGTAAAAACGTGTGTGTGCTAGTGATGCGTCCTATCGATCCCAAAACAAGTAGGTAGCGAATGAAAGCTGGATTCTGCTCACCAATCATACTAACACGTGTACACTGCTCGTGATAAGTTTAGGGGCCCCCCTACACCATCACTCACTAGATTTGTCACTCCATAGGGGCTAAATTGAAAAGGTTGTCCCCCAGGGTCCAATTGCAAATATTTTTTTTCCGATTCAAATTTGGAGGGTAGCTGCATGTCTTAGGTAGTATATATTGAATAATATTAAATTTATACCCTAAGAAAGTATACCCCAAACAATTATATGACCGAGTTTTTGACATTTTACTAAAAATTACAGTTGATAATAATTAATATGTAATTTTAATATTTTAAATTGTGTTGTTGCACAATAATTACCGTGTCGATCGATTTCCTAGGACGGAAAAATATTTCACCTAACACATTGGAATAAATTTTAACTAAATCTAACATAAATGAGTTAATATGTAATTTATAAATTTTGCATGTGTTATCAATACCACAAATTAATATGTTAAGATCAGTTGTTTATCGTTAAACCAAAAATTAGATGTTTTCCCATTAACAACTTTATTTCTTTATATTTATGACAATGCAGAGCTCTATGTACCCTAAGCGACGGTGGATGTGCGTCCATGAGGAGTTACACCTACTTGGGTTCAATTGGTCGAGTTGTTAAGCCCGAGGATCTGGAGAGTGGTGTACCAGCTTATTGTTGATCTTGTCTCATATCACCTCAGATATTATGTTTATCATTTTCTTGTTTTTGGTATTGTAGCCAGCAGAAAATACTCTTACTCGTTAAGATTTAGTGTCCCTATTTTACGACATCTAACCAACTAAATGATATAATATAACGTCAGCAGCTTGACGCACGGAAAATCACAAAAGTCACTCATCTCAAACTTCTTGACTTTTTCTGACCCAACTAAGCCTCCATTTCGCCCTAGCTTTTAGAATTTGGCTAACTAGTTATAATTCATAGTGTGAGCTAGCAAAAAGTACAAAATTAAGTAAAGGGTCACATGTATTTGCTACTGATACATCAATTCGTGGCTGAATTGTTGGAAGTTCATGAAATTTTCCACTGCTCTCCTTAGCATCTATACAGTTAGACAAACGCATTTTCACAAGAGTTAGGCAACAATTGTGCTAATTATAGGGTTGGACACTGTTCTATTTTGATTGTACCATGATATGATTCATGTGTCACCAATTGAAAATATATATTGATCAAACGAGTATCTAAAAATTAGTAAAGTTTTAAAATTAAAATTCCTAGTTATTATATCGCATATTTCGAATTAGATTATCATTATAAAATAAATTTACAACCTATAAATTAGTACTACACATGTGAATTTTTTTATTGATTATAAATTATCTAAATATATATTCTTTTTTTGTATGGATCTTTATGTAAATAATAATCTATTTTTAAATATATTGACAATTTAAAAAATACGGATTAGGCCAACAATATGAATAATGTATGAAGAAACTCCAAAGGGGCTTGATTTCAGGGTTTATATTTATATATGTGTGTGTGTGTGTTTAATTTTGACAATGATAGATTGATATCTTTAATTATAAGGATCTTTGTCTTGTCCTTTTTAATTCTGATATTTAAAATTATCGTTTAACAGTTCTTACCACGAAATATGTGGCGATGTGTGATAGATTAATGGCAAAAATTTGTGTGAGACAGTCTCACGGGTCATATTTGTGAGACAAGTCTCTTATTTGGGTCACCCATGAAAGATTATTATTTTTTATGCTAAGAGTATTACTTTTTATTGTGAATATGGATAGGATTGACCCGTCTCACAGATTATGATCTGTGAGACGGTCTCACATGAGATCCACTCTAAATTAATATATACATTCATAGAGTCCTGTAAATTGATTTATATGGAGTTTTGATGATCTAATTATTTGAAACCTGATTTAATGATATAAAATATTTTTATGTTTAGTTCGATTTTCGTTAAAATACTAACATGACACCAGACATATCTGACACGACGAAAACATTGTTGAAATAATTGTGAACTCCAGCAAAAATTAGAGGAGATGAGAAATTAAAAAATTTATTACTTTCAAACCAAAAGTCTAGTAAGCTAATTTACATATCCAATTTTAGAATCTGCCCCCTCTCAAGTACAATAGAAAATATGTATTTTAACTATAAAAAAATAGAAAAATCTGTGATTACTCACGATCAAAATTTTCTTATTTAATTCTAATTATATACGAATTATATGTACCAAATAATGTGAAAATGAGGAATTGTATAGTTCTTTTGGTTGACGATTCTTTGGGTAAGTTTTCACACGCAGTACTAATGTTCTTTCCTAGGGAGCTTATTTTTTCGACCGGCTTTTCTGTAAAAAGGTAACTTCCCAATAAATTATTTCAGCAATTTCAGGAAGAAAAAAAAAAGGAAACTTGATTTATTATATCTAATAAAACTTAGTATATTTTTTTTATTGTATTTTCATCATTTGAAAATGGCTCTCGTCCACTTAATTTTCTTCACCAACGGTTGATTCATTTCGATTGTAATTGAGTTCTTCACTTGGTTAGTAACACACCTTAAAAAATGATTGCAAATAGGAAATCATTACTATTTAAAAATGACATTATTGAGAGAAAAACCCTTTTCTCTCAAGTTATTTTTATACATATAAGTATATATATATATAGATTAATATTATATATAGCTAGTTAAATAATTAAATATACAAAGAAAGAACAAAATTCTAAAGATCCGAGGGGCAATTAGCCACCCAGTGTAGCATAGAATCTTCGACGCAGGCACGGTCAGTCGTGCCAGCAAATAAGCATCACCACACACCTTCTTATAATGTAGAGCCTCCCTCTTTGTTCCTTGAGAGATCTTCCCAATCTTCTACTTGACAATCTTTTCTTGGATCTTCTCAAATCCGATGAAGATGGAGTACTACTTCCCATTTCTTCAAAATTAATGCACCAAATCATAACTAACAAGAAAGTAAAGAGTGGTAGTATGAAATAATATTTATTTAGGTCTATTTTTTTATATATATGTTTGCATGAAAAAACATGATGCAGAGAGAGGGGGAAATGGCGTGAAATTAATTGATGTTTGTTGAGTTAGAAACGATGGGCAAAAGGGGTTCTTATAATGAGGAAAAGAGTGGCTAAAAAGCCATGAATGCCCCATTTCTTCTGTGGGAGACATCATTATCTACAGGGAAAATAGTGCAAGGGTCATCATCCAGTATACTTGGTCGGTCCCAAGGGGTAACGTTACAAAAAAACGGATGGATTAGCGACGGTTTTGTTCAATCCGTCGCTATAAGAGCGACGGTTTTCCTTTAACCGTCGCTTTTTTAACCACTGTTTATCATCAACTGTAGCCATTGTGGCGACAGTTTTAATAAACTGTCGCTAATATTGCGACGATGTAAACAAACCGTCTCAATTTTACGCGACGGTTTTTAAAACAACCGTCGTTCCCAAAATAAGCGATGGTTTAATGAATATCGTCGCTTTTTTAGCCACGGTTTATTTGCAACCGTCGCTATTATAGCGGTAGTTTTTAATAAATTGTCGCTAATATTGCGACAGTGTGACTATACCGTCGCATTTTTGTGCGACAGTTTTTAATAATACCGTCGCTAATCAAACGAAGCGACGGTTTAATAAAAACGTCGTTTTTTTAGCCACGGTTTATCGTCAACTATCGCTATTGCAGCGACCGGTTTTGTGCGAGTCACCAATATCGGCAGTTGTCCACCAACCGTCGCCGATCTAGATATTTTATGAGTGATTGTGCATGAGCTGGACCATTCTAACCACCAATGACCAGTAGTGGTGCATGGGTATAGGCCGGGGCCCATGTTGGTTCAGCCTAATGACTCATGATCGTTACAAAAAAAAGACACATATTTACAACACTTCATCCGCTTTCATAAGTATTCCACTAAAAGATTTAATTAGTATAACACTTGTACAACTCAGTTAAGCTCGATTCACAAACTCTAATGAGCTGAAACTTCTAACAAATACACGACAGCTACAATTTGTTCAGTAATAAGTTTATGACAATTACAAACTTTTCATGATACAAATTAGCCCAAATATACAAATTTTAAGTGAGAATTAAAAGATTGGACGAGTTCATCCTTAATCGACACGACAAACTTTTAACGTGTGAAAATAAGCTCAATATGATAGATTCATTTGGAGATGTTGATAAAATTTCAGGAATTAATGCTGTGATTCGAATTTTCAGTTGATTCGTTCTTTTAATCATTATCTTAAATTAAAACAAATTTATTGTTTTTTTAATTTTTGACTTTATTATGTATATGTGTGGATCGGTGAGCGTGAATTTGTATGCTATTTTTAAATTATCTTATCTTTGCAAAATTACTTCATCGAATGGTGTTTGAAATACAAAAAGCCGGAAAAAAACTAAGCCAGAATAATGTGGGGGTAAACACACTACAAGAAAAAATGCTTATGGGGACATTCATAAATATCATTATATTCAATATTTAGTGACATTTAAGTTTTAGTGACACCTCCAACAAATGTCATTTATTCCAATGTCGTCTTAAACTTACTGACATTTTTTAATGTCATTATAAGATGTCAATGACAACTTTATACGTATTACTAATAATTCAGATAATGACAATTTTAAATGTCAGGAAAACTCATATTTAAATACATTTATAGATGCCTTGTTATTATAGTAATAATGACAAATTTATATGTCAGTTAAAATCATTTATAATGACAACTAAAAGTGTCGTGTATGTTATTTATAGTGACAATAATAAATGTGAGAATATTTGGATTGGATAAAAATAGGAGGAGGGAAATTAGATAAAATAAATGTGAGGATAAAAAAAACATATTTGATTAGTTATTCTGACATTTTTAATTGATGTCATTTTTTATATGGAGGGAGACAATTATTTTCCCTCCTCCAATATTTTTCTAACCCAAATATATCACACTTATTTATAGTGAATTTTTTTAGTTTTTAACGATTTTTTACGATGTGGGAAAAGTAATTTTTTCCCTCCATATAATAGATGACATCAATTAAAAATGTCATGATAACTAATCTAATATGTTTTTTTATTTTACACATTATTAATTTTTTACAAGTGTCATTATTAAGTATTTGTAACAATATTTAATTAAAAATGTCTACAAGAAAGTGTCACAATAATCATTTATTGTTGTAGTGACAGAAATTAATTCGTTTAATTCAATAATATCATTATTTTTTAAATTCAAAACTTCATTCCATTTCAAAATCCCCATTTCCTTGTATTATTTATAGCACAATACACTATGTTTTTTGTTGAAAAAAAATTGAAATCTTATAATTTTAAAAATAAAATTTCATCAAAAATTTCATGCGTGGTGATAATCGAATAGCAAATTAAATTAATTTTTTTTTCTAAAATAATAATAATAATCTTCAGTAAATTTGTATTAATAATCAAAGTTTCGTTGGGTCGAGTTCAATATAACAAAATATTGCCCCAAATCTAAAATTGGGCTTATTCAGCTATTGTAAATATTTGAATTTGGGCCTATCTGCCTACTAAGACCATTAAATACAAAAATTAGAGACGCCGTTGCCGGGGATCGAACCCGGGTCACCCGCGTGACAGGCGGGAATACTCACCACTATACTACAACGACTTTGTTGAAACAATGTTCAGCTTAAATATATTATTAATATTTTTTATGTCACTTTGAATGATGACCGGCAATTTTATCATAAAAATGAAAAGAAACTGAAAGTTTAAGGATTAAATTGATGCAAGGCAACAAATGATACATAGAATAATCTAGGCTCTGAATTAAATGAAAAGAAATATGCGTATGAAAGAAAATGAGATCTGGAAATTTACTGAAAATTGATTGAAATTTGCTCGGGGGATCGATGACCTTCTTTTTCTACACTTATTTTGTTCTCTTCGTACGAAATGTTTAATCATTTATCAGAAGTTGGATTCTCCCTAATGAAATTTTCTCGGGCGAGCTTTTCACATAGGACATTTCCAACGTAGTTTATCTGACTAACATGATTTACATAATATTACTCTAGTCCGAAAATTTACCTACATAACACCAAAAAAAATTCGCACCATAAAAAAGTTAATAAGCTATCGCTTGATGTGTCCTCACGGCCACGACTTGGTCCAGAGACGGATTTACGCTAGGGCTGTACTGGGCTGTAGCCCAGCCCATTTTTTTTATTTAGCGACGGTTTTAGCGACGGTTTTTTGATAACCGTCGCTATTTTTGCGACGGTTTTAGTAAACCCGTCGCCGATGGACATATTAGCGACGGTTATTTCTAAAACCGTCGCTAAATTATTAAAAAATTCTTTGATATTTTTGATGCAACAATAGATTTCATTTTAATGGAGTTAAATACTCGGTTCAATGAGTTAATCGGTGAAACTTCTTTATCTTAGTATAGCTTTAGATCCTAAAAATTCATTTGACTCATTTAACAGTGATGATATTTGCAAGCTTGCGAAGAAGTTTTATCCTGGAGATTTCACAGATCAAGAAATTGTTGTTTTGAAGTATGCATTGATACATTTATAAACTCGATGTGATGCAGAATTTAAAGGTTTCTACACTTGTTGAGTTGTGTCAGCAATTGACCGAGAGTGGACGGTCAAGTGTTTATGTTATGTTGACTAGATTGATTCATCTCGTTGTGACATTGTCTGTGTCTACTGCCACTATTGAACGGACTTTTTCAGCAATGAAGCATGTGAAGACGGCACTTCGCAATAAAATGGAGGTTGACTTTCTTGCCGATTGTTTGACACTCTATATTGAACGAGATTTAGCTAAACATATTGATGTAAATTCTATTATTGATGAATTTTATGTTTTAAAATCCCGTAAGGCACAACTTCGTTGAACGATATAATGTATTTTTTTTAATAATATATAATTTATCATATTGAGTTCAAGCCCACCCCAACTCTTATTCTTGGATCCGTCCCTGACTTGTTCGATCCTCCTGTTACCACAAATTCATTTTTTATTAAAATGTGCCAAATCCCTTTTCTCCATAGCGTTTAAATTAACTCGGGTTTTCCACCAATTTTTGTGTGGTCTTAGTTTGGGCCAAAATTATTATTTTAGGTGAAGAGGTACCTAGCTAGCATAGGGGCTTGGCAGTCGAGAAGTTTTTCGTATAATTCTTCAGAAATAATTGAATTATATTATCAGAACGATTTTTGTCCATTATGTTATCAGATTTTTGTCTCTACTCTATTCATGCCCAGAATCGGGAATTTACATTTAAAGAGATAGATTTTGTGTAAATTTAAAATTTAATTGTATGTAAGCATGCAAAAGTTTGCTAGTTATTATTAGGATCAAGGGCGAGAGGTCAAGTTTAAAATTGTTTTCGACAGTGTATACAAGGTTGTTCTACAAATTGCAATTCGTTGGGTAACAGGAAAATGGCCCGATTTGATGACAAAAATTTATGTGAGACAGTCTCACGGGTCGTGTTTGTGAGACGAATCTCTTATTTGAGTCACCCATGAAAAAATATTACTTTTTATGTTAAGAATATTATTTTTTTATTGTGAATATGGGTAAGGTTGACCCGTCTCACTGATTATGATCCGTAAGACGGTCTCACGTGAGACCCACTCCGATTTGATTGTATATATTGCATTTGGGCCGTATACTTAAGGTCTTGTTGTTGCAATTAATTAATGTTGGAAACATTCTTAAATGAAAACCTCGAAATTGCAAGGAAGAAGACCAAGACTTATCCCGGCTGCTACCTTCTTCTCTGCAACTCATCTTCTACTACTTCACGCGGATTATACAGACAGACCCTGTCTTACGATTCTTGAAAATTTCTCTCAAATGGGCAGCCAAATCAGCAGAAATGATCGAATCAGCAGCAGCAGTCGCGACCCGCCACCGCCTCCGCCTCGAGCAGCCTCAGATGCCAACTTCAACACCAGCGGACAAGAGGAGCCCACGGTCCCCGATCTGAACTCATATGAAGACGCTTGCCACGAGGATCCTGATCTCCGGAAGTTAGACGAGAACCTCCAGCTTCGCACGCGCCGGACTGTCAACTCCATGGCCGTAGAGCTCGAGGTTCGCGCCATTTCTCTCGACTCGCTCGGTGAAGCCACGGGATTCTTACTCGAAATGAATAAGGAGGTGGTCGAAATCATCCTCAGGGACAAGAAAGATATATGGAAAGATCCTGAATTGTTGGAGCTCGTGGATGATTACTTCGAGAATAGCCTTTTAACTCTAGATTTCTGCAAATACCTTGATACCTGCCTTAAACGTGCTGAGATTATCGAGTCTATTATCAAGGTTGCCCTCAAGAAATTTGAGGAAGAACGTCATTCGGGAGACGGGCCTGTGAAGAGTTATTCAAGAACATTGGAGGAACTGAGGAATTTTAGGGCGGCTGGGGATCCGTTCGCCGCAGAGTTCATTGAGGTATTTGATTCCATTCGATCTCGGCAGGTTTTGATGTTGAAGAAGCTGCAAGCAAAGAATAAGAAATTGGATAAGAAGCTGCGGAGATTAGAAGTGTGGAGGAAGGTTTCCAATGCGATTTTCATAGCGACATTTGCTTCTGTTTTGATCTGCTCGGTTGTGGCAGCTGCAGTCACCGCACCTCCAGTTGTGACGGCTCTGGCCGCAGCAGCAGCCATCCCTTTAGGATCAATGGGGAACTGGCTTAACTCGTTTTGGAAGAAATGTGAGAAAGATTTGATGGGGCAAAGGAAGCTTATTACTTCAATGGAGATTTTTGGTACCATTGTTCTTACGGATTTGGAGAGCATCGGAAAACTGGTTGATAGGTTTCAAATTAAAATCGAGGAGTTGTCAACTTACACAGATTTTGCAATGAGAGACGCTGAATCAGTGGAGATTGTGGTAGGAGAGATTAAAACAAAAGTCGATGACTTTATCAAGACTATCCATGATTTGAGTGACCGCGCCAATAAGTGCAGCCAAGAAACGAGAATGGCAAGGACTGTGATATTGAGGAGGATGATTACTAGCAGTTCAAATCAGGACATCGGCAGCTAGAAATAGATGCAGGATGGAATCATTATGAATGGATCATAGAGGAGTTCTCTCTCCCATTTTTAATTGACATGAAGGAACTTTATGATCAAATATTTTGTTATTTTTCTTGAGGATTAATTATGTTCTGATCAAACTATCACTGTAAAACAAAGTGGAATTTATGATCTTAACCTGCTATGTCATGCCGTGACCCTGCTGATTCCTACCATTTAATTCTATCTTGTTGAATAACGTAGTAGAATAAAGTACTCAAAGTAAATGCTAGCCTTTTGATTAAGAGACTGACGCAGAATTGCATCAGAAAAAGAATTCAATTCCATGTTTAGCACTACATGATGCAATTCACACGTCAATCAATATAGGGTACAAAAATTGTTTCTCCTAACTCCCTTTCAAGTTGAGACTCGTACCCATTAAGCAAGCAAGTATGTCTCATCAGCACAACAATTGACAACATGGTACACTGTTAGTGTTCGACCTTCCTCCCCCAAATTGTGAACTGCCTCTGTATGTTTGAGGGATCTCAGGCAGGCTTGCTATGCTTATAATACTGAATAATTACATCAAGAACCTGTAGGTTTTTGTAGAACTGAAAGGTCCATGTCATCAATGATGGCCCGCAATCCAGACCTAAAAGTAGGATGAAGCAACTTCACTTCCAGTTCTTTCTTCATACGAGAATTGGAAACTCGTTTCTCGCCCCTGGAACCTAACCTCTTGACAAGGGATTCATCTCTTTCTATAGAAACATATTGTTCTCCATGTTCAGAAAATTTCTCCTCAACCAAATCCTGGGCGTACTCAAAAACTTCCATTCTTGGAGCAGGATCATCATCCACGATGTTATATATTTTCCTAAATACATCAGAACATATGAAGAGGATTACTTTTGATGTTTGGAGTGCAGGTAAAATCAGTATTCTATCACAATAAAAATACACCATTCATAATCCTTCCTTATATTTCCCACTGGTGTTTCAACTTTTTCACTGAATCTGGAAATAGAACACATTGCATGTTTTTACTTGCCCCGGAGACGGTCTCAGAACACTGGCATTGAGTGCTTGGCATACGTCGGCCACATGAATACGAGATGTGTAGTTTTTATACATTCTTGTTTTCTGACTAAATGATAGAGGCTTCTGTTTCAGCATGGTATCAATAGCACTGTCAAACAAGAAAAGACACAGGATATAATCCTCCACAGAGATTGAACTTTAATCCAACTGAATAAAAGCCACGAAGTTGGTAAAATGTTGAAATATTTGAATATTACTATAAACCTTCTACCAGGGCCATATATACCACCAAGGCGAAATACATGAGCTGCAATCCCGAGATTACGACCCAAGCTCAGCCATTCTTCCTCAGCAGATAACCTATCTATCACCCGCTCACTCGTAGTTCTTATAGTATATCTGTCACAAGATTATTTGTGGAATTTTTAACAGAATTTAAGTTTGACTGGAACCCGAGTAAATAAAATGTGGACGGAAGCTTACTCTTCGTCTACCCAAGCACCGCCACAATCTCCATACACACCTATACATCAAAATAAATAATCACTTAATCTTGGATCCAAAAAAAATAGGGAAACTTGAGTGAAAGAAAGGCAAACAAAGGGAACCACATTAACAGACAGTGTGCCTAGAGGTCTCTCCTTATGCATGCTGATGACAATTTTTCTACTTCCTTTCGTGTATGCCTAATAGTTTGTTAGACATTCACATACTTGTGGTTGATAAATATACTAGCCATTGGAGTCTCCCATCCTTTAAAATGTTCTCCACAAATTCTTTATCACGCAACATCTGCCAAAAGGCAAGCCTGATTAGCAACCCGGATGATATCACAAGAATGGTGTAATCATATTCATGAAATTGAGTGTATGTTTTTTGAGGAATGCTTGCAGATTGAAGCATTTGAAATCTAAATGCTGAATCTCTTTTGCTTGTTTGAATATATATGAATTCAGAATTCCGTAGAAATTATATTCTTGCTCACGTATGTAATAATAATCCTAAATTCTCCTAAAATAAGGAGTTCAATATTTTTCCGTCAAATTCTACCATTAAATACATATACAGCAATACAACCACAATCTGAAAGATTTATTATCAGAAGTAAACTTTACCGGATCACCAGCACCCGCCACTGGGGGTATGGATACGACGAGATGTGTATGACTTTTAACAATCTCTAGAATTTCAGTTCTGAACAATGCAAGTATAAAACTTGTTACATTAGCCAAATACCAATAATTGCACAATAAAATTGTAAAATAATCCAACCATCAAAAAAAGGAAAACAGAACACTGAAAATGAAATCTTGAATCCTCGACTAGAAGTGAACTAAGCCATCAAACCAATTTCAAATATCATAAACACAAAATATTACCGTGGGTCATTTGCATCAAAGACATGAGATGCATATCCCATTTTGTCAAGTTCATTCTTCTTGGCGACGCTTGTGCAGCTCCCACTCACCGCCCTTCACGATCAACAAGCACCCACAACTGAAAAAAAATCGAAATCACAACACAGTTCACAATTAGAAGTCTTACCAGCCTCTGCTCTTCAAATCAGAAGCGAAGAAGCGGCCGACGAAACCCATTCCGAGAATGAACATGTTACGACCCAAATGTTCCGGCGATATAGGGTTTTGGGATAGATTGCATCTGACAGTAAGGGGTCGAAAGGCGTCCATTTGGTGAAATCGGAGATTAATTGACGGGACTTGCCCGCAAATCTCCATCTTGCAGCGGGTTGGACCAAATCTTTCAGAAATTGGAAATCTTTCTGATCGCTGCATTCCTTGAAAGTTTTGTCATTTTATGATTCGAAAATTTCGAAATATTAATTTTTTAAACTGATTCGAATTATTTCAATTTTTGAAAATAAATATTTTCAATTTTCTTACTATTTTGAATTTTCTATGTTCTGTCATTTGGAAATTTTTTCGTTTCAGCTTATTTTATCAAAATAAATTTGAGTTGCTCTCATGTGAGACCGTCTCACGGATACTAATCTGTGAGACGGATCAACCCTACCCATATTCACAATAAAAACTAATACTCTAAGCATAAAAAATTATATCTTTTCATGAATGACCCAAATAAGAGATCCGTCTCACAAATTCGACCCGTGAGACCGTCTCACACAAGTTTTTGCCAATAAATTTTGCACCTTTCTAATGTGGTTCAATTTTCTTTTTTCTGAATATATATATATATACATACACACACGCCTTTTTCTTTTTTCTGAATATATATATATATACACACACACGACTTATACGGGAAGAACTAGGGATTAGCAAACCCTTCGGTTAATTTTTTTTCCTATTTTAAAAGAATTTCTTACATCATGTTGGGATGAAAGATTAGTTTGGGGTTATATTATCAAATTATTAACTTTGCATGAATATGGCATGATTTTTATATTAAGCACATGATCTAAGTTGATTTTTACATTACAAATTGAATTTTCACATGCATAAATTCAAGTGCATAAGATAAAAAATTTAGTGTAATGGTGAATTCCCAATATTCATTGATAATTCATCAAATTTGAAATTATGTTTGATTTTTAAAAAATAAATTTCATAAATAAATCTATTTAATTTCATTCTAAAAGATATAAAAATACTAAATTTCGCCAATCTTAAAAACTTCAAGTCATCTATGGAGTTTAACTGATAGTTTATTATTATTCGTCCAAAAATTAGCACAATACATCTTTGGTATGATATGATTTGATTATTTTGAATTTGAAGAGGAAATCATGGTCAATGACCTATATACTACAAGCTGGAGATTCTTACAGGATCAGAAGTTTCCCAGTTCTAGATCAAGAAAATGGACTAGAGAATCTCAAGGTGTTAATGGACCCTTTGTTGCAAGGAAATTACCCTCCGGAGCTTGGCCTTTTAATATTCAGATTGATTGATAATTGCCTCAAGAAGGATCCATCAGATCGCCCCAGCACAGATGAAATTTTCCGGTCTCTTTCAAGAATTTCGAATCCAGAGTATCCGGTGAATGGGCGATTTGCATCTCAGAACACCATGCCAGGCCTAGATAAGCTGTTGCAGATCTTTTGTGGCTGTCTTTTGCTTTCAGACATGTATTTGTTAGTCTGTGTGATTTGATTTTTGCTTATGGCTGATGATTTTTCGCATTCTTGATAAAGTTTTTAATATAGTAATAATTATATTTGACCGAAAAGATAGAGGAAACAGGAGACAGAAGCTCATTGCATTTCTATGGATCGATCAATCCACGAAAACTTTTGTACATAATTTATACATTTTCTCAACTCTAAAGCCAATACAAAATTCCGAAACGCAAAAAGATTGATCCATTTTCATTTCTTGGAGACATACGCATAGTACTGTGCCATGGGAACGACAAAAGCAATCACTAACAAGCCTCCAACTACAAGTGAGAACTGACCTCGTTTCTCTTCTGTCTCCTCTTTGGTTTTGAAGTTAGACTCTCTTTTATTATCTTTAGCCTGCGGGCCACCAGGATCAGGGAGGCCATCTATCGCTGCAACTAGACGTTTTGCAGCACTAAACAAAGCTTCATTATACTTTTCCTCCACTGCTAGCACTGCAAATATCCAATCAGCTCAAAAAAATCAAGTTCCTGCTGAAGAATTATCTTAATAATATCTAATCTAGTCAACCATTATATTCAATCTACCAGGAGTACACAAAAAATGGGCTAATCTTGCAACGATGAAAAAAAATCCAAATATTCAAATGATACCCGGGAGATTCTCTGATACTGTGGCATCAAGAACAGAATCACCAACAGCCTTGATGAATTCAGGTCCACCTGTAATCGCACCTTCTTTTTGGCTGGTAACTAGCACAATTATGCCTTTGTTGTTGCCTTCCTCCACAGTTGGGTACCAGCGTTCCAGTACTTGATCAGCATACTCGAATGCATCGGCTTTGCTCTTCAGCCAAAGAATACCCACAATTCAAAATGTAAAATAAAAGCTATAATCTCCTTGAATCTGGAGTAAAAAAAATCTCCTTGAATGTTACATTCTACCCGTCTCAATCCGAAGAAACTTCATCTCAATCCCATAGTGATTATTTCTTCTTTTCTACGAAAAATTTTAAATTTTCCTCATGCAGTTTCGCATAGGATTGAGCTATCAATTAATCTGAGGCAGTGACTTCAAATATTGATACTAACGGGAAATTTAAGGTCCGATTCTAGCAAGTGTCACTAGTGCAGACACATGTTTCGAATTTGCCCTGAGTCTGAAATCACGAAGAAAGTCAGAAACTGAGGATATGACGGGAGCAGTTAAGGATGCTGCTGAAAAACAATATCGCCCAGTGCGTGCCTCGTCTTCCCGCAAGCTCGCCCAACATGCCGACCGCACGCTCTCGCCCTCCCGTAAGCTCGCCCCCAGTGCCTGCCTCGTCCTCGCGCAAGCTCGCCCCACTCGCCGCCCGCGTGCCCTCGCCCCGCCAAGCCCTCGCCCTCGCCGCGCTTCACCGAGTGCATGCTCGCCCTACTTCGCACTCTCGCCTAGCACAGCGTCTCGCACTTTTGAGCGTCGGAGGGGCTACGTCGGGACATCTTCCCGCTCCCTTCTAACGATCTTCTTCGTCATCTCAGGCTTAGAGCAAAATCGAAACATGTGTCAGGACTAGTGACACTTATTGGAATCGAATCCTAAATTTCCAGTCAGTATCAAATATTTTTTCGAAAACTACGCATACTTCAAAAATTTTGCCTCACTTATCATTGGAAACACTCGATAGATCTACGCCTTCCAAGCACAGAGTTTTACTTATAACCAACTACATTAATTAAGACGCAAAGAAAAACAAGAAGGAATCGACTTACAGTGAGCTTGCGGACAGTCACAACGTTAATGTGGTAGCCTTTTCTGGACTCCAAATCCGACAATAATCTCTTCAAATCAGATTTGGTGACACGGCTAAGCACACCAGCATCATCAACAACGAATGATTCTGCCGGAGGGCCGTCGCTCAAAACATCAAATTCAGAGGCCAATGCAGAGTCGGTCAAAATCGGGCAGGAGAAGTTTAGTGCTAAAGAAATGGCGAGCGCTGCTATTCCCTGGTTCACATGAGAAAACCAACTGGGATTGCGGAAAGATTGTTTGATTGATTGAGAAATCTGTTTTCTGAGGGTGCAAGCAATGGGTTTGAGCGCGGAAGCCGGTTTGGGTTGGAAAAGAAGTGTCTTGAAAAGAGGGCAGAAGGAATTAGCAGAAAGAATGGTTTCCATTGAAGAATATCAGAAACAAAATGTGGGGAAACTGTCATGTGTTGAAGAAGAGTTTGGTCACTGGTTAGTCTTCGATTTAGTGCCCTTTTTTGGGTTTTTTGGATTCTTTAATTTGGATGGTTGGCTGGATTTTGGTGGAGGATAATGTTTATCAGTTGTGGAAACAAGTGGGCTCGATATGAAGCTATCAAAGGACTGTTTTGTCCAGACGATCTATGTGGCTTACTGGTTTTTTCTTGGTAAATAGTGGATAGAATTGTCCATGAATATCCTTTCAACCCCGCATGATTACACAATTTACAAATCAAACATCTGCTGCGGAAAAACTATTGATCAGAATAAGGTCTGCTTCCTCTACAAGAAAATGTACACATGGTTTGTTTTTGTACATTACATATAACTGTAGTGATGCTGAGGAAAAGAGCCATAATTCGCTAAACCATGGTTTGTTTATGTACATTTCAACGAGCCATAATCGGGCTAATAACCGGATAAACTCCAATGGCTTCCAAATTTGAAATCACAGACTTTTCATACATCTGAGGAGATGATTCAGTTAGAACACAGAGGTTGAACACTATCTCCGCCATTCGTGGTCTGTCGGATGACTTTTCCGAAGTACATGCTCTTGCCAAATTCGCCAAGCTTAGAGCATCATCAATGCAGAAGCAACCCTTCAGCCTTGGATCCATCCACCTCCTTAGCCTCTCTTTCCTTTGATCTTCAACTTCTAAGATACCCTTTATTTCTTTCCACAACATTACAACTTCACCGTTGTCCTTCATCTCGATAACTTTCCTTCCCGAAAGTAACTCTAAAAGAACGACCCCAAAAGAAAAAACATCAACTTTTAGCACAGTGGAACAATTAGTTGCTGTAGCTTCAGAGAAATTGGAAATCTTGGGCTTGAAATTAGAATCAAGAAGTATATTGATTGTTCTGATATCTTTGTGGACGACACTTGGTTGAGTGTGCTCATGCATGTATTGGAGACCATTTGCAACTTCCAAGGCGATAAGTAACCTCTGCCTCCAACTAAGGGACTCAACTTTGTCTGAAGAAGACGACACTTTTGGGAACAACCATTTTTCCAATGATCCGTTCTCAACGTATTCATACACGATGAAAAAATTCCCATCATTGTCTGATGAAATTCCCATCAACTTGACTAAATTCGCATGATTCACTCTCTGTAATATTTGGAGTTCCTCTGTTGCCTCTCTTGTTTTCTTCACAGCAAAAACTTGATCATCTATTATGGCCTTGTAAACTGACCCACCAATTCTGCAGTGTTCAGTGAAGTTCATAGCTGCTTTCGTGATCACATGCAGGTCATACATTATTGGTTTTCCAAGATAGCCTGACACTCCTGGAAGCAGCTTATCCTGAATGATCTTTGGTGAAAAAGCTTCCTCTTTGGAGACTCTGAAAGCAGGGATGAGATCAGAAGTTTCTAAAGAAGAATTATTACGAACCAACATTTTATTCTTCTTGTACAAGAGGTTAAAGTATGCTGCAAAACCCGATAACACGATCACGAGAGCCATAACAAGGCTCAATATTGTGATGAGAATCAAGTGGTGTTTGGATTTAACGTAAGTTTCCGTAGAAGGAAACGTCTGCAATTTAATCGTTGACTTAACTGGTATCAACACGGGAAGGCATATTGCACCTGTGAAGTTTCTGTTATTATTCTCCGTGACAATATCTGATGCTGATGCCCGAAACATCGTACTCACAGAAGATACATCATCACTTGGCTGCCATACGTAAGTAATCAGATGTCGAATTTTATTTTCTTTGTATGATTTTCTTGGGCACTTACAGAGCAATGGAAAGACCGCTTCCACTCCGATAGTCAATTTGTAAGGATCCAACATGGGATTCATATCTTCGACAAAATGGTATTTTGTTAGATTCTGAAACCGCTTTATCGAAACCGAGTAAAAGTTGTCCCCTTTCGTGATTCTATAGGTGACATTGGAGAAATAATATGTTCCGTTGCAAGTACATTTGATCGGTATCAGTAACAATTGATTAGGAATCAGAATAGGATGCTCTGATGGTAAACGAGAGGCTGTCGCTATATCCATACTGCTGACTCCGAATAGATCAGATATACTTGCAAGATCTGAATAAGGTGCCCGAACACGGTATGTAACATACGTTTCACAAGACATTGGTGTCTCTGCAGACCATGTAAAATCAGTATCTGCTGTATTATTAGGCAGCTGCGCAGAAACAAGGGAAGCTGCAAAAATGAGGAACAGAGAAGAGATTGGCAGAAAGGTATTATGAGGGACTGACATTTTTTTCGAGATTCATTTGTAAGATGGCAAGGTGTATAAATAATATAAGCAGGATAATATCAGCTTGTGAAAAGTTCGTATAAAAAACGAAGAAGGGTTGCTATTTGATGCATAAATGAATTGTTTAAGAATTATTTAAGCAAAATCTCAGAGAGCTTTGTCCCCAGCTTTGCCTACACTACAGTATCCCTCATCTGTCATAGTCTGCCTGATACGTCAATATTTGTTAAGTTCTGATATTTTTATTTGAAGCCTTCAAGATTAGTTTCACAAAGAATCCAAGTTCAGGCGGCACTAATTTGTCCTTGCTTCTGAGTTATATATACAAAAATCAGCACAAGGGTTTTAAAGAACCAGAGTTGATGGCCTAATTAGATGTGGACAAAATCATAAGCCTATTTGATCATGGTATTATTTTCTTGCGAATTCGGGGTTGTCGTTATAGTTTTTTTTATTAGAGGAAGGTTTCGAGAATTCTGGCAACTGGGAATTAGGACAGTCATTGTCGGTTTTATCGTCCTGCATGAGAATCTAGTAGAATAGGCAAACATAAGATCCATTTTGTTCATATATTTCCAAGTTTGTAGGTAATATTCTAAATCAACAACAATTTCAGATTTCATAAACATGTACGTGATAATATATGTAAGAATCAGATCAGTACATTACATTGTGTTTTCATTTTTTATTTCTATACTTTTAACTTTTCTTCTTTCTTTCTTATGTATGACAAGAACTTCACTTGAAGTTATCAGGGAAAACTTCCTGTAAGCCTAATGTGGTCAAGAGTACTCTTTAGGCCCAACTCCAGGACCGCCTTGTTGCCTTGTCTGAAACCATCTCCGTATGCTACCGAAGGGTTCGATTCAATCTGGTGTTTGAAAAATTCACCAAGTTTTTTCTCGAACAGGGATCGTTTCCCCTTCTTCGAAGAACCAGGTGGTAATGCTGTTGACACTTCCGAAGATGAAAATGAAGTGGAAGCTTCATCATTACTTGAACCAGGAATTATTTCAGAATCTAACCACATATGAGCCAGCACTTGGCAGATACCTTCTTCAACGTCTGGACTCAGACTCGGATAACCTGAAAGAAAACCGGTTTTGAGAGACGGAAATCAATACAAAAACTGGCAGCATCGCAGAAAGAGAAAGCAAGAACCTTTGAGTCGAAGCCAAGCATGCATCATTTCGTGAGCAAGGATGGATCCAGTCAATAACCTGAATGTTTCGTAATTATTCGATGAATTAGCCAAATCAGAAACAGAAAGAAAACACAAATCTTACCTAGGAAGCCCAAACAAGACAAGGATTGCAGTCACTTCACATCGACGAATCAGCCTATAAGGTTCAGTGAACAAGTCTATTATTCGATACCCACCAATTCGTGGTCGCTTCAAAATCTGTAAATTTTGGTATAAATGTAAGTATAAACTTCAATATCAATCATGAATCATAATCAATATGGATGTCAGTACCGTGCGAATGGTTCGCTCTTCTGACAGACAAAGACCTCTAGTCTCAGGCATGTTGTGGTGACCCTATATAACAATACAGATGATACCAAAATGACTTGCTTTTATAAAAACTTCTCAACTTTTGAAAGTTAACGCAATCCAAAAGTAACCCCCTTACGATTTTCTCTCCCTCCATGGCCTCATTTAGAGCATGTCTCTCGACCAAGAGCATTGTAATTTGCTGCTCCACCTTCATGTTTAAACCTTCATAAAATTCTTGGATTTCGAGGTACAGAGGTTGGCACTCGTGTGTGTCCATTATCGAAGAGTCTAAACACTCCAAACATAGCTTCCTTCCATCATCAAGAATCAAATATCTACAATCCACGGGCTGCAAGAACGAAATATTTCTTCATCAGTACACCATGTTAAGTATGTACATAATCCTGACTAGGCCCCAAGAAGACAGGTTCATTCAGATTATATAATGTGTATATCTATCCTAACCTCCATTCTTTCGCAGCTGCAGCATCGAGGCGTCCCATCATTCTCATGAGACGGGCAATACTTTTGATGCCAGAAAGGATGCTCTCTATATGCAATTTCTCCAGAGGCATTGCTTGGGATCTATATCAGAAACGAAGAAACACCAAATTCAAGGTAATGAACGAGAAATGTCTGAGAAATATTATCATATTTACTGTACTACTGCTCTATGGAATCGCTTCAGCTCTTACAAATTGTTTGCAAACATCGCACTTGGGGTGATACAGATCCTTGTAGCAGGATTTATGGTAAGGTCGACCATCGGACATCGAAAACTGAAACAAATTAAGGAAACAATTTAGTTTTGCAGAACCATAGGTGACTGAAAATCAGAAAAGATATTAGTACAAAACAATAATTTCAGAACCTCATAATCCGAAATCGGTTTATTACAAGCATGACAACGGAAACATTCTGGATGCCAAAAGGCCCCCATGCCACTCAAAAATTTTCTATTGCCAATTTCACTGTTGCAACCACTACAGATTCTGCTGAAAACAGAAACTATTGTTTTGAAAAAAGAAAGAATAAGCAAACGAAAACAAAATCCCAACCAGTACACCAGTTACCTGTGTCCTAAAGGATATCGAAATAGATTATCGGGAAAGAAACTGCCAGAATCATATCCAGATGGCCGAGTTCGAGGGGCTCGAGGAGGTGATTGAGGTGGAGAATCCACATTCAAACTTTCTTGAATGGCCTTAGCTAGCTGCTCATCATCTTCCAAATGAGATTCTTTATCTAAAAATCGACACGGTTCGATAATTTAGCAAGAATGTCACATTAAAGAACTATATGCAATTGGTTCTTGATTTATACCTATTGCTTTTTTCACTTTCTCATCTTCTTCAGCAATGGAAATTGCTATGGCTCGATCGATTTCTTCTCTGTCAAAATCTGACCTTGTCTCCTGTATATCAGATTTATAATGAAAATTTTCAGTTTCAAATGCTGGAAAGGGATCAAACCAGTAACTCTCAACGATGACAGGGTAACGAATACCTCTGAAGTAGTCGGAACTTCCAAAATAGTATCATCTTCATATCTTCCAGCATATTGGCCACCTGATATTTTGTGGGTGGAACCTTTGAAAATCTTGGTTAGCCAACCCATCGTGTATAGCACGTATATCTACAGAACGACCCACAATTTAGTTCCACAAGCTGGCTTTATGATAAATTTATTCGAACCTATAATTTTCAGAAAAATTATACACGAAAAATAGAAATATTTTCTTTTGAGGGGAACCGACTCCACCCCATCCATGCAAACACGGCCATTTTCTCATTCCCAAATTTCATAGTTAGCATCCGGAAATCGATAAGGTAGATTCGAAGACGCCGGAGAGTAAAAGTTTAGTCTTCAACCAGACATCAAGTGAACGTGATCTTGGGACAAAAAACAGAAGAAAAGAAATTCATACATATAATCCTAATCAAACGAAATTGCTGCTTCAAGAATTTAAACATCAGTCTCATCCATCAAGAAAGATAAACCAACCATATACAGTAATTCTTGGCCAAAACTATATCTCATTCCAATAATACAGCAATCCCACAGTGAAAGTTCCAACTTTTAATCATCTGATCATCTAAATATGGAGATTTATTATTCAAGATTGGCCGGTTAACTCATTCTTTTCGACGACACCATTAACATGAACTCAAAAGAATGTGTTTCAGTGTCATAAGCTACTCACCTTAAACTGTTGAACAGTCTGAAAATTTTCAAGGAACCTGATTAGTCCCGGATCAAATTAATCATCTGAATTGGAGATTTGACCGAAAATATATTCCATTTCACCGAAGAACAAGAGCAGATGTATAGAAACAAATCATTACTCACTTTCTTGATTCCAAAAAAATATTGTTAAAAAGAAAAGAACAACAGAGACGACGCGTATGACTTGTCAAGCATCTTAAGCCAAAATATGTGAACTTTTTTCCTGACCACTATTGTATTGTTTAATATATAATAACAAAAAGAAATAATTGTTGCCATGATTTCACAGAACTTTCTCGAATAATTATATTATTTGACTTTCTAAAAACTGACTAAATTTTACTATAATTGAGTCTAAAAATTGAATATTAATTTTGTTAAATTTTATAATAAATTAATCGCAATATTCAATTCAAAATATAATTTAATCTCGAACTTTGGATATTTAAATATGTGATAATGTTCAATCAATTTAAATATTTTATTTGTTTATTGACGTAAGAAAGTGTCGTCAGGAAACTGAAAAGGAGCCTTCCACATAGTTTCTTTCTTTTCTTGGTTGACTTTTCTTTACCCATGTTAGCTTTTTAAGATTGAGTTCACATGGGATCGTCTTATCTATTTCATTAAAGTCTCTGGGTTTCTTCATCTTTTTTTTTTTTCCCATAAAGTTGAAGTAGTTTTATATTTTCTTAGCTTTAGTTGGTAAAAGACATGGATTTGTTGCGATCAAGTTTCAAACCCGAAAGCTCGTCTTAGATTTAGTGTATTGGTGTCACATGAATAGTAAGTTCTCTTATGGACGAGTCGAACCGATGCAAAATAATAATTTTGACAAAAATACTAACATATTTTATACGTTTGGACGGATTGAGTATATGTCTCGCATAACTAACATGTAAAACAGTCTCATTGATTTTTATGCACATGAGTTATAATCATGGGCAGAAGTAGTTTTGTATTTTAATAGATTAAAAAATACATTTTTAATTTTTTTTAATAAATTACAAATGTATTTTTAATTTATTAAAAATACATTTTTAATTTTTAAAGCAAGCGAGAGTTTTAATTTTTATTTTATTTAATTTTATTTAGAAAAAAAAAACTATTAGTGGATTGAATGTTAGAGCCATTCGACAGTTTTCTTCATGCCAATGGGAGTAGGGAAATATAATAGGCCCAACAATACTTATTGGGCTGATGAAGGACCCTTCTCCATCCATATCCAGCCCAACCATGGATCCAATTTAAGCTCCATTGTAGATGTTTTCCTGGACTGAAATTGACTAAATTCAAGCCCATATTCCAATCACTTTTTTTGAACCACTTTATAGTAAAATTTAACTAAGATCACTACTTTGATTTTTTTCTACTTGGGGGTGTTAAATTCAATGCTCATCATGGAAAAAATATATATAAATTTGATATTTATGTATTTAATGTAAATTTTATATTATATTATACTCGCTAAATATTCCAATTTGAAAAATAATACGCTTGGTTATATTAAATAAGGACAAAAACTTGTGTGAGACGGTCTCACGGGTTGTATTTGTGAGACGAGTCTCTTATTTGGGTCATCCATGAAAAAGTATTACTTTTTATACTAAGAGTATTATTTTTTATTGTGAATATCGGTAGTGTTGACCCGTCTCACATATTAAGATTCGTGAGACGGTCTCACATGAGACCCACTCTTAAATGAGATGAACACTTTTGATAATTAATTTGATCACATCATCCACAAGCTATCTTTTAATTATCCCCAGTCTGGCACTTATCTTTTTATTTCGACACATGTCGCGGTTCGAACGGGCTCGTCCTGTTTGGACCACCGCTCCCATGTGGCTCCGGCCACCCCATGCCGGCCAAGCCACCTCGATTGGTGGAGGACCACCTCAATTGGCCACCACATGTCATTTTAAGTGCCCCTCCTTTTAATTATTTCATGTCATTGTCTTCATGGCGGCCCCAATCCCCTGAACCTATCAATCCATATATTTCATCTTCCCATTTTTTTTATCTTTCCATCCTTCTCTTCGTTGAGTGGGTCTCATGTGAGACTGTCTCAAGGATCATAATATATGAGACGGGTCAATCCTACCCATATTCACTTCACACAATTTTTTGTGCTCTTCTTTTTTTTCATCAGATTCGTCACATAACCGGATAATCGTCGGTTCGATTCGAAAAATTCTCATTTCATTAGAATCGAAATCATCGATTTCATTTGATTTTTTTGAACCAAATTCATTTAAGACTTTTAACATTTTCAATTATGTAAAGAATTTTACCTCGAAAAATAGATTTCGCAATTTTTCGTTAGAAAACAATATAACAACGAGTATCTTGTGAACAAAACAAAAACTTTAGTATTTGATCTGGTTTTATTTTAATTTTATTTCGGTTTGGAAAATTCAGACCAAGTATAACCAACAGTAAATTTTTAGATATTATTATAATTTATGTAAATTTCGTTTTCAAGATGATTCCAGAGGCCAACCAAATCAAATTTGGCATTTTCGCACAATCCACAGGTAAAAGTGAATGAAAATTTTGATTTGTGTGGTAATATTTGATTCCAATATTTGCACATAATCCAAGAAGAGCGCATGCCCGAATTTTATTTTGGGACATTTTGTTATTCCAAAGAGTAACGTCCTTCTCAATTGGGGTCACTTTCTATTTTGAAGGTTTACATTTAACAGAAATGACCAACATTCTCATGGTACGGTCCCACTCTTTTCAAAATTAACCATTTATATACGAGTAGGTCTTTTGTGAGACGATCTCACAAATTTTTATCTGTGAGATGAGTCAACCCTACCGATATTAACAATAAAAGTAATACTTTTTCATGAATGACACAAATAAGATATCTGTATCACACAAGTTTTTGTCTTTATATATATATACTAGTATTTTTTATATTTTTACAATATGATGGATATTCTTCGAAATTATGATTATTACATAATTTATATAAACACCATTTTTATAAAATGACGCGATTATGAATAAAGTATAATATAAAGATGACAATTTTTAATATATGTAGACAATAAAGTGATGTACTCTGATAATTGGGAGAGATATATTTCACCTTGATATTTTAATTAACTATTACAGTTAATGGTGTAATAGCTTTCGATGATGATGATGATGATGATAGTTTTCTATTTCTCTCACTATTCACAATTACCATTTTTTGATCCAGCAATGTATAATAAAACGACTTTTCTAAAAAAAATAAATTGAACTTTTGAAGTCAAGCAAAAAAGTTGATGTGCACGATAAATCGAAATTGATGGATGAAGAAGTAGCATATATAGCATGATAAATTGTGTTAGTTTGAGAAACCTAAGCAATCTCGGTGATACAAATGACAAGTTGTCAAAATGAATGAATAGAAAACTCGATTTTACACATGTCATATTTCACAACTGCTCAGTTGATTCGAATGTTATCTAGCCAAAAATATTAGTTGCAAGATTGAGCTTATGAAACAGAAACAACAATCAGTTTGGATAGAGCAGTTCTGGTCAAAATTTGATTCGGATAAGAAGAAGTTGATAAAACACGATAAAGTTGTTGATTCTACACATAATAAATAACAAATTCTAGATTGCTAACAGCCCGATCTGTCAAGTATATATTTCTCATACAGACTTGAAATTGAGTGATTTTTTATTTCATGAAAAGCTAAGACAAATGTCTACAACTTTTATATTTATCACTTTGTCCAAAAATCGACGAATCAAGAGCCATGATAAAACAAAGCCAACAGCTTGACTTGTACTAGCTTGGCAACAGCTTGCTTGGAACAGCTAAGATCAAGCCAACAACTCAAGCTTATAAAAGATTAGATCAAACCATCATACTATCACTGTTTGATCATATCTGATAACAGCTCAGTTTCAGAAAATAATCAGAAACGCGAATTTGACCATTGCAATTAATAGAATCCGTACACAACATTTCCAAACAATCATATTCTTGTGTCTAACGTATATATCATTATTGGATGTTATATATACAATATATTGAAGATTAAATCTAAGCTTTGGAAGGAGATTATGGATAGCCTACATAAAGAAATAAACTAAAATGAGATTAAGCTCAAGTGTGAGGATACATTTGATATTGCGTACACTGTAAAATTTGTCACACACAATCACTCACAAATATACATGGGAGTTCAGTTTCAAATTTTAGTTGAATCAAATCAATCCTATCAAATTGTACTAATATAATATTCCATTTGGAAATAGATAAATGCACTAATCGTTTTAGTTTACTATTAGTATTAGTTTACTATTAGTATTATTATTATGACGACGAACATGCAACCGCTAATTTTCGCTAGGTACGGATAAATTTTCAGCTAACGAAGTAAATGCAAATCATGTTAGTCTGGTAAATCGCATCAAGCAAATTTTGTGTGACATACTAACACGAAAAAATATTGGCAAGAAAACCAAATAAATAACTATTGATTAAATATTTATTTACTCTACTAGCCCGAACATCTTACGATCGAACTACTAATTATTTTACTTGATCTATAGTAACACGGTAAAAGCACATGGTTTAAATTTTAGTAGGTATCTTGTAATACGATCTCACGGATCTTGTTCATATTTATAATACAAAATAATATTTTTTTGTATAAAAAGTAATATTTTTCATTGATGAACCAAATAAAAGATATATTTCATGAATTAAATTGTAAGATCGTCTCATATAAATTTTTGCTTTGAAATTTTGGTGCTCCCGAAGGCATTTAAGACGTAATCCTGGCCCAGACTGATTATCCAATCACAATAATTAATATTAATAAATAATTAAATTACCAGTAGCCTTTAATTTGCTTTTCCCCAATAAAATAACAAAAATAATTAATCAACTCGTGTGTGACACGGATGGCACCTTTGAAATCAATTAATTTTGACATTATTTTAGTACTTTTTTCCCCTTGGTATACTTCCCAACGTGTGCAAATTTCAACTTTTTGGACCAATAGAGGAGGAGCCTGAAATGCTAAGTTAAGTAAAAAGGGTTTCTGTTGCTTAAATTACATCTTATCTTGGGATCTGATCTGACTTCAATTGTCGTAAAGTTGTCGGTTAATATTTTACATCATTAGGTAGAATGTACCTTTAGTGAACTTAATTGCGATTAGTCTCGTTTAAAGGTACAACCGATCATGAATTTATTTCAATCTTGCATATATAATATATAAATATATATTTTGTGAGTTTGACGTGACACTGCATATATCAATGTCACGTAAAGAAAGAATAAAATTATCATAAATAAAATCAAAGATGACGAACATAAGGCTGAAATTTGATTGTATAGATAACCAAAATCTCAAAGATACATATACATACAAAAAATACTGAAATTGTCGTTTTTCTTAAATTTCAAGTTAAAATAGCGTTTACATTGCAATTATTTGAAAGCCCAATTTTAGTTTAATTTATATGTTTACACCCGCTCATATATTATCTTTATTAAAAAAATTATCCAAATGATCTGTTGTTTATTTGAAAGTCCGATTTTATCTTAACATTTGGGATATCTGATGTAGACACACAGTTATTAATGCTGAATATATTTCACCAATTATGAAACATAATAATCAATCACGTAGTGAGCTATTGTATTTATATATATCATACTCACTAAAGCGGATGTATTCAACGTGGGAAATTTATTGACTTTTAATGAATTTTGTAGATTTTAAAAATCTAGAGGTATTCAATCAAAACTTTTGCATACTCTATAGAAGTCTTGTGGTATTCAAAATAGACTTTCATGGAGTTTTAAAAATTCAAGTGGTATTCAACATTGACTTTTATAAACTCTATAAAAGTCTACAGGTATTCAAATTTTCCATGGACTTTTAATAACTCCATGGAATTCATTGACATACAAACATTAAAGCCTAATGTACAACTACAAATTGTAAAAAATTGTATTTGGTTCACCCCAAAGATTTGAATAGATTTTTAAAACTTCTAACTCTCTCTCTGTCGCTTCACATGACATATCTTCATATCTTCTCTACTCTCATCTATTTCTATTACTCTCTCAAATTTTCGAAGTGTATCTCTATATATATTTTCATCTTTCTTTTTCAAAATTTTCATTTTTTAGCTGATTGTTCATTTAATAATTTTTTATTTTAATAACACGGAGAAATTTTGAATTATAGAATTGATTTTGTGATTTTTAATTTATGATTTATACAAATTAATGTAATATTCAATAATAATAAAAGATGATCAAAAAAATGTTGTTTAATTCTTAATAATTGAATAGTTTCGTAACAACAATGATTTTTAAATTCATTTTCGTATTTTTAATTAATATGTAAGCTATGATATTTTTATACAAAATTATATTCACACAATAATAAATAATATTATTTTTACATTTATATTATCAATTTAAAAATAAGATTACATGTTAATCAATTGATGTATTTAAAAAATTTACAAACATGCATATAAACCCACATATATATAAATGTATGGATTAAACGATTTAACTTTTAAATAAGTAAATTTATTTATTAATATAAATATTAAAAATAATTTCAAATTGAATATGTTATATATGTCAATTAATTATTGGTTCAAAGAAATTAATAAAAAATCACATGTTATAGTTAAGTACAAAATTTATAAAATTCTATTAAAAAAATCTACAAAAGTCTATAAAAATCTTGCAAAAAAGTCTACATAAATCTGTTTATAAATCTGTGAGATTCCATAAAAGTCAATAAAAATTTATCAAATTCATAAAAGTCTATCATTTAAAAAAGTCATTAAAAGTCATCAAAACTCTGAATTGAATACACCCCACTAAGTAATTTGAGTTGCGCTTAGAAATTGATTTTAGTAGCTTAAATTACTCAGTCTGATTGAAATATTGACTTGAGCTATTAATACAACTTAAGGTTAGCATTATTTTATTACACAAAAAATCTTAAGTAAACAAATAGGGTCCCAAGTGGCTGCATGATCACAGAAAAATAAAAGCTAGGTATATGGATTGTGTGTGTTGAAATTTATAAGAAAAAGGAGCATCTCGAAAAGAAAAGGAACAATTTGGTCAAGTCAAAAGGGAAAAAAAGAAGGCAAAGATGTTCCAAATTCAGTTACATTTAAAAAAAAAAATTAAAAAACATCCACATTTTTTGTGTAAGGATCGTATTAGGTGAGTGCATACCATGTCTAATGATACACAAGATGTTAAGGATAATATATTGAGATCACATTAAATTAATCGAACTTAAAATAAAATCTCTGTGGAGCATTTAAATTAAAAGATTTTAAATCCATGATCTAAATCCTTCACGTTGTATGAATGAAAAATAACAATTTTATCCTGAAAGTCGGACTTAATTGGATTGTTTATTTTATACTTCTAGTCGTTTTAGTATTGACATAACTATTACATCATATATATCGACAATATTTAAAACAATGTTATTAGTCTTCTAACGAAAAAGGAGTTAACAATGCAAGGAAAAAAACCCAAGTTATTGCACTATAACATGCTTTTAACTGATTAGGTTGTGTTGAAAAGAAATAAGTATCTCAACTGGGATAGTGATAAATGACGTTTGAGTTGCTGTATATTTAAAATATTAAAGTTGTTTCATTATCATTAGTTATAATTAATGGTAAAATGACAAATGTTCGATCATATAATTGTATTAAAGGAAAGATCATACGTCCGTTAAGTATGAATTGCAAGGATCAGATTGAAATTATTCGAATAAAAATTGTTGAAAATTAATAAATATTTTTTTGGGGAGTTGGTCTCATGTGAGACCGTCTCACAGATCATAATCTGTGAGACGGATCAATCCTACTCATATTCAAAATAAAAAATAATACTTTTAGCATAAAAAGTAAAACTTTTTCATGGGTGACGCAAATAAGAGATCCGTCTCACAAATACGACTCGTGAGACCGCCTCACACAAGTTTTTGTCTTTTTTGGGATATCAATTGAACGTAACACCATAGTATTAGTTTAAAATATTTGAGTTCACGATTACTATCGATCATATATTCTTGTAAAGTGCCAAGTATTTGATCCGACAAAATATCAAAATCAAAATTTTCCAGACTTACATAAATAATTTTGTTATTTTCCTCATGTGTCATTTTCAATCTTATGAATCTGGAATTACTCCCCCTCCATTTTACATTTCTTTACAAATCAATGTAATTACTTTTAAATAATCATAAAATATATATTTGCATTTCGCACATTAAATTGTTATATCATATTCAAATATTATATCCCAATCGACATTAGAGGAAGAAGATTGTGAATGTGGACACAGTAATCAAATATTAACTAGGATTATTGCACGTTTTATATCGTAATCATAAAATCAGTATCATCGTTGTTATTCATACCAGTACTTTGATATATGTGTTACGTGCTCGTACATATTTTTTTTCAAAATTTTTTTTTTTGGAGTTTAATATTTTCTTTGTAATTTTTGAAATAGTCTAATATTATAATTACCAAACTTTATAAAGATAAATTTGATAATGAATAAAAATATGCACCATGACATCAAATTATTGAGTATGTTTCTTGTGAGACAGTCTCACGAATCTTTATCTGTGAGATAGGTCAACTCTACCGATATTCACAATAAAAAGTAATATTATTAGCATAAAAAGTAATACTTTTTCATGATGACTCAAATAAAAGATCTGTCTCACAAAATACGACTCATGAGACCGTCTCATACAAGTTTTTGCCCGAATTATTTGTCTTTATAAGGCTCAAGTGTCGTATATAGTAAGTATAAGATGCACATTTCTCTATATTCAATAATATTTTTATAAAAATTGAATCAACCGTTGCTAATAAATAAATCAAACCTTACAACATAGAACTCAAATCATTCTTAAAACAAGAAGAAAAAATAAACTTGTATAGAACTCAGATCCAAACTCTCATTCAAGCTCAGCGCGCGATTAAAATGATTCACTTTTTCAATTTTAAATACAATATGATCCGACTCATCAAAATCAATGCTTAAAATAAAAATCTAAACGATAATCATCTCGACTCGACTCGACTCACTTGTATCTCTATTTATCATCGCAACATTAAAAATTTTAAAAACGCGTTTGGGACTCTACATTTTTCATGAATTTCAAATCTTATGTTATTTGATTTACTAGCCCCACCAAAATTAAATTCTTTAGGTTTTATTAGGTTCCTCCCCCCGGGATGGGGGTGATTTTGGTTTGTCGAAGCATTTTTGTTTTTTGTTATATAAATAATAATTTAGTATTTTTTTAAACACCTACATTGGGAAACAAGAGACCGTTGATAAAAATGAATTGGCCTTGACGCTTCCTCGTACCATGTTTACCATTCTTTCTTTTTCACCATTTAATCATTGCCATTTTAACACTACTTTTTTTATTAAAAAAAAATAATCAAATTTTCCCCTTTATTTTTTCGAAAATAGTGCACAAATAAAAAGGCCAGACATTAATTATTAGATTCCATGCAGCTTGTATCCCAGTTGATGTCACTTGCTCGATGCTACAGTAGATAATATATTTTTGTCACAATTTGCATATTGAAAATTAAATGAATGAACGAAGAGATCGGATTTGTAGCCCAATGGTCTTACTCTCTGTCAGATTAGTCGGTTCTTCAGGTTCGATCTTCCCTCTCTCTGCGTATGTTGTAATAAAAAAAATTAAATGTAGAGAAACTAAGTTTTGAATTGGGCTTCCATAGGCGGAAATATCTCAAAATGCCTTAATTATTGATAATAACTGTTGATTGAATAACACACAAGATATACAACGATCAGTTATGTCGACTTACATCGCTGCAAATTTCTACTATAATGAAATTTAATATTACGAAGACAATTCGAGATTACATATTTCTTACTCGCACTCCCGAAAACGACCATCCAAGGTAGGATTGCTCAACTCCGAGCTTCTTTTTTTTTTTGTTAAAATATTAGATTTAGTATATTATCTTTAATTTTTTTTTTTTGCAATTTTAATTATTTTCCATGTGGCATCAATGTGCTGTGAATAAGACTTCGATATGATGCTGATTTGTGCAGTGTTGAGAGTTAGAGTCATGGAGGCGAGGAGCAAATTAACCCCATGAGTCAAAGATTTTCAAGTTTATAAAATTTTATATTCCTGAAATTCACTAAATGGTATTATACCTAAATTAAAGATGAATCCAATGAATGAAATAGTAAAAAAAAAAAAAAAAAATTAATAATCACAGTATATAAAATGATTTTATCATCCATGTCATCGAAGTGGTCCTCTACTCTAGTAGAAGAGAATAGAAGAGACGTAGAATTAATGGACGAAATTAAAGGGGTTGGCTAGTTGCATGAGATTCACGAGAGATTGAGATTTTTTTAAAAAAATGATGTGCGGATGGGTTGTCACCTTTCAATCTGGTCTACATTTTAGTTGTAAAGTTTCTTCTTTTGCTTCCACATCTTGCTTTCCATGCCCACGAGTCACACAAAATTCATTAGGTTGCATTTGGATTAAGTAATTTTAATTTACTTACGTAATTAATTACATTCGGAGATTTTATTTGAAAAATAATTTTAAATTTGATTTTGTATGGCGTCTTATTTATTTTCTGATGTATCGTTAACACTCAAATGAAAAACGAATAAAAGTACTGAAAACAATAAACAATTTATTATATTAAATCTACAATTTAAAATTATATTAGACAAGATTTTCCTTCTCTCTAATTTTTTAGGAACTTCTTGTTTTCAATATGTTAAAATGTGCCTATCTAACTTTTCATGTGCCACATTAATTTCCATATTTCTGACATTATTATTAGTCTTTAACTCTATGAAATGATTCATGTGCCAACTTTATGCTGACCAAAAATGTGCAAATGCTATCTCCATTACAATTTGAATGTAGCACTCATGTCTTATTTACATATATATATTTATTATTTTGATTTATGTTGGGTGTAATAATTGTTAATGCTTGGTAGAGCAATACGTGATGCTTGAGCTGCTGTGCGCGCGGTTTAAAAGATTTGAGTTGCACCATTACCACTAGTTATAGTTTTTGTCTTTTGATAAAGCGACAAACGCTCAGCCTTACCATTTATTATTCTACAAAGACAAAACATTCTAATATTTTATAATTTCTTTGTTTTTTATATAAAAAAATATTATTTTAATTAGAGACGACTTTGTACTATAAATAGCAATACTCCTATTTAATTTATTTCGTTAAACAAGACAAAGTTATTTTTCATTTTCCCTTTCAGTCTGATCAATTTGATTACAGAATCATATACATACATATATATATATATATAGGATTTATATTCCGTAGATTCTATGAGAGATACTTTTCGTCTGACTTCATATTAAAGCTAAATTTATTCTACTCTATCTCATATATATCTTATTAAATGAACAATATTTTAATATTTTTTTATGGATTCGTTTTAATTAGAGACATTCATAATCATTACATTTTTATCATGAAAAGTTTAGACTAGGAAAATAACCAAAATCGTCATGGAAGTTGACATGAATTTTGATAATTTATGTTGGGTGCAATAATTATTCCTGTTTGGTAGAGCGATCGAACTGTTGTGTTTGAGCTGATGCATGTTTAAAAGATTTGAGTTGCACCATTACCACCAGCTATAACTTTCGGTAAAGCGGTAAGCGCTAGGTCCTATAATTTAATTAACCTTAATCAAAATTTGGCCTTTAATACGATGTGTTGGTTTGTTTTTGCACTTTAAATATTATTTTTTTGCTCATGTGGAGTGCTAATATCGCATTGGAAATTAGTGAATGATGTCGGATATTATCCATATGACAGTCGCACAGAATTATTAACATGTCTGAAATCTGTCAATGTCCGGTAAAAGTGGGACTATAATGTAAAAACAAACTAATGTTATTCCGGTAACACAAAATTTCGACTTCTTAGATGACCAAAATCTACCATAGGTCAAATTACATTACACTTTTAATACTTTTTCCTTTTAATTTAGTTAAAAACGTGTCTTCAATCTATTTAATTAAAGAATGAAAAAATAGGCAGAAAATTTAATTTTTTTAGGATTAATATACATAAAATTTAAGAATTTATTTTCATTTTAAAATAAAATCCTGAATAGAGGCATGAATATTAATAATCAAAGGGGTTTGATTTTACGAAGATTTCGTAGATGCAAAAAGTAATCAGTTAAGTGTGGCTTTCAGGCATAAAAACCTAACTCTATCTGCCCGACTTCAACTTTTCCCACGTGCAACCGTATCACCCATGTCAATATCATTGGAGGCTGGAGCATTAATTCTCTCTAGCTGCTCTTTTTATTTTTATTTATGTATTTTTTTAACCCGATTTAAAATTATTTTTTTAGCTTGAATCCTATTTTTTTTTTAATTTCTTCCATAACAAAATATGGATATATAATTTGTATGTGGGTATTTCCAGAATATTTTTTTTATAAAAAATAATATATATTAATTAATTTGTTTTTTATTTTTATTTAAAAAAATTAAAAAATAATTAACAGATTATGAAAAGTTTGAGTAGGTCACTTGTGAGACGGTCTCACGAATCTTTATCTGTGAGATAGATCAATCCTACCGATATTCACAATAAAAATTAATATTATTAGCATAGAAAATCATATTTTTTCATGGATGACTCAAATAAGAGACATGTTTCATAAAATACGACTCGTGAGACCGTCTCACATAACAATTTGATTATGAGATCCTGACATAATTAATTAACCTATAATTTCAGTTTACTAGCCGACACACTATATTCATTTGCTAAATCATTAAATGATATCAAAATTTTGAAGACATGCATGGTTTTTTTTTTTATAACTTCTAAATAAGATATACGAAAATAAACCAAAAAGAGAAAAACTTGCATCTCAAGTCAATTTAAAGAAGTTAGTAGTTGAAGTGCATTTTTCCATGGTACTTACATACTTAATTTTTGGGGAACTTATTATTTTTTTTAATGTGACTGTCATGTTTTTGCATTTTTATTATGTCTTCAATTAATTTATGATCTTAACTCATGAATTTTCATTTTTTAAAATTTTAATTTAATTATGGAGTACCGACGTGAAACAAAAAATTGATGATGTGATACCAGATGTTACCAATGAGCACGATGTCACGTCAATGCACAAGTGAAAAATTATTGAAATTGAAAAAAACAAAACAGATTAGTGAAATCACATGGTGAATTGACCGACACCAAGACAAAAAATGAAAAGCGTGCACGTTATATGATCAAAAATATAATTTCTTCTTCATTTTAGGTGAGTTCGATAATATAAAATTTAATAGAATTTATAAGTTCATGATTTTAGTTATCCTTTTACAAATTTTTAGATTCAGAATTATTTTTGATATTTGACTTATTATATCAGAATAGTCACCTTGAAATTGTGTTATATGAATTTAAATTCAGCTATTATATATTGACCTCAACTAAGCATGTTGATATTAATTATCATAGGAAGAAATCAGACAGACATAGACATAACCACAATTTAATTAAACCTGAAGTTAACAACATTGGATTTTCATTATAATAATGATTAATCATCTTAATCAAAGATTAGCTTTGTCCTTAAGTCATTGTTTTTGCAGTGCCATTAGTCAACAACAATTATTTAATCACAATTAATGTTTGATTAGTTGAATGATTGCTACACAGAGCACATTGGATAAAATTACCTCTCCGCCCTTCGAATTTTCTTGTAAAATTATTGGTTCTTACTTATCAATGTATTAATATAAATATAATTTCAAATAAGATTTATTCAGTGTCCAATGCTATTTTTTCCAAATACAAATTTTATGGCAAAAAAATGTGTCTTATGGATATGAAATCGATGCTTTTTTAAAAAAATTCTTCAGATTTATTCATTTTTAAATTTTTTTCCAAATAAATAAAAATGTTTGCAATATTAAAAATTAAATTACGATTATAGTAAAACAAAAAAACAAAAAAAAAACTACATACAAACGTACATAGCCATGCATTCACAATTGAAAATTACAAAAATATCACTAAAACTAATGAAATATAATTAATACAAAATATAATCTCAATATTAGTAATTTAAACAATATTTTGGTTGTCGAATGTCTACTTCTTTAGGTTGGATTTGGATGGATTGATTTGAAATCCATGAATTTCTATTATAAATTTATTGTTAATAATGAAATAATAATTAAATGTAGAAACTAAATTATATATTTTCTACTACCAAAAAGAAAAGAAAGCATGTAAGCTTAATTAATTGATCTCTTAGAGAACCATTGGAAATCAAAATTTTGTCTTGGTCTATGGATGCAACTTATCGATATAAAAACTTTCATGCCACCTCTATATAGAGAAAAGGGTACCATCGTCATTTCAGCATTCTAACAAAACAAAACAAAGCAATTGTTTCTAAACTTTCTTTATCTAGTTGGACAAGAAATTAAAATAAAATAAATAAATAAAATTGCTCCGGTATCTTTGTATATTATATTGGTAAAAAATTGTGTGAGACTGGTCTCAAAGGTTGTATTTGTGAGACGGATATCTTATTTAGGATCATTCATAAAAAATATTATTTTTTATGTTAAGAGTATTACTTTTTATTGTGAATATCGATAGGGTTGACGCGTCTCACAGATATAAAGATCTGTGAGACCGTCTCACAAAAGACATACTCTATTATATTTTAGAAGCGAACTAGCCTAATTGAATGCCCTTCGATTCATTAAATATATACAATTTACCCACATAAAAGTTTAAAATCCCATCGGTATTTTGTAAAATTAACATTTTGCAAAAAAGTAAAAATTCGACAATTATATTTTTCCATTTTAATCATATTATATATGCTTCGTAACTAAATAAAATTTTGAATTATCATCTAAATATCTTTGTTATATCAATAAATGTATGGGATTTATCTTATATTAATATGATAATTAATTTGTTATTTTTTTAAATTTTCCAGTATATGTTGGCTTAAGCGTGAATGAGTGAGAGTAGTGTTTAGATGAGTGATCGATGCTATATCGTACGTCAAGCTGTTGATGTTACATCTCTTGATCTGGGTGACTAGTTGAGTTGTAAAAGAATGACGTCAGGTCTTAACGAGTAATACTATCTCTGCTAGAGACATGGCCGATGGTAAAGAAATAATAAGACTGGTCTTTAAGATATTTCTCGTGCATCAAGCTGCTGACGTTGCGCAACCTGATCTAATTGGCTAGTTGAACCGTAAAATAGTAACACCAAATCTTAATGAGTAATACTATTAATGTTGAGGACTTGACATACCATATGGAAATGGTAAGACTTAATATTTAAGAGATATGAGACAGAATCAGCAGATAGACTCATACCTCCTCGAACTCGTGGACCTAACAGCCCAACCTATTACCATCTAAGTTAGTACACTCCATGTTGTTACAGGTATAAAGAAATAGAATCGCTTCTTAACTAATAACTATAACTTTTGATCCAATTATAAGTTTTTGATCATAAGAGAATAAAAAAAATTAAAAGCATGCGCACATAATGTATGCTTATAAAACGAGAATAGTGTTAAAGAAAAAAAATTAATTTGAAATAATCCAATTAATATAAACAAAAGTAAAATTATACTAATATCCAGTGATGTAATAATAGACCTCCCTCAATAAAAGATATACGTGATGTCAAAGAAAAAAAACTCTATAATAAAATAGTGGATCTCATATAAGACCGTCTCACGGATCCTAATATGTTATACGGGTCAATACTACCTATATTCACAATAAAAAGTTATACTCTTAGCATAAAAAATAATATTTTTTTATGGATGACCCAAATAAGAGATCCATATTCATATACGACCTGTGAAACCGTCTCACATAAATTTTTGTATAATAAAAATACTAACCCTTTGCTGCTACATCTTATAAATTTGTTAAATTAAAATTTAAAAATAAATTAAGTCGATTATCACGATCTATGGTGTATAGGGGTGGATACGGTACTTGTATAAATGTATCGTATAACGTACCGAAAATATCGATATGGAATTTTTTCATACCGATATCGATACCGATACCGAAAATTCGGTATACCGCACATTCGGTATATCGAATTTTCGATACGAAAAAAGTTCATATCGGTACCGTATCGACATCGAAAATTTTGATATCGGTATATAAAAAATATAACGAAGTTAAACCGAAAAACCGAAAAAAAATATTTCATACCGATATCGATATCGAAAATTTCGATATGATTTTCGATATAATATTTCGATATTTCGATATTTTTTACATCCTTAATAGTGAATCGGTAAAGTATAATAATAATAAAAAAACGTTGAATATAATAATTTAACTGAGTGAGTTATTTTATTTTCTTGGAATTTAACCAAACGAATGGAAGCACAGTGAATGTCAGTGAAATAACTTTACAGCGCAGATATAAATATGGTGTACACAGAAATAATCATCACCTCCGTCATACAAAAAAGACATCTACACACACATATATATACACATACACATAATATGATATAAAACATTTCTTTTTATTTGTTGTTTCTTTATTTCGAGAAGGCGATTGCAGAGAACAACAGCACTCCCGCTAGCTTCTGCAAACAGATAGAAAAGGAGAGAAAGAGATAGATAGAGAGTGAGAGAGAGAGAGACGACAGATTCAGGAATAGCAGACAGCGAGAGATTTTAAAAACAAAGAAGAAGAAGAAGAATTATTCAAGTTTTTTATTTTTTATTTTCATTTTTTCGCTCAAATCCCAGAAAGAAGAAAACGATGTCTGATGCCTTTATGTATGCGTGTATGGATTGATAAAGCTGAATTTGTAAGCGACAAAGAAGAAATAAGCTCATAATTTGATGCTTTCGCTTTTGCTTCTCACTTGCCTTTTTATTCTTCTCTTTTCATGTATTTTCATATTGTCAGATTTTATTTCTTGAAATTAATTCCGATACGGGTTTTTCATTTCTTGATGGATTTGTTCGCAGAATCAGCAGTTGAGTTTACTGGAAATCGACGACGATGATGATGAAGGAAGAGACATGGGAATAAGAGTGGCTTGTGCAGTTACCTCTCACTCACAAGATTACAATTCGATTCAATTCTTGGACAAGGGAACTTCGTCGAATCCTATGTCCCAGGATTACCACCAAGGAATCTACAGTTTCCCGAATGAATTCGAGAGATCACAACAAGAACAGCATCAGCAAGCTCAGCAGCAGCATATAGCTCAGCAGATCCGAAGGGATAAACTGAGGATTCAAGGCTTCGACCCGCCGCCGCCGCCGCCCTTATTAGGTATTGAAGAGAAGGAATCAGGTGTTGTGCTCCCAGTTTACGAAACTGTCGGGATGTTATCTGAAATGTTCACTTTTCCGTCGGGAGGCGTACCTACGGCTACTGAGTTGTTGGAAAGTCAAATTTCACAGAGTTACCGGAATCCGAGGCAGCAACCGCCTCCCACCGGAGCAGCTTCTGCTGCTGATTGGTTCTTACACCGTCAAGGGATGGTAGTAGGCGGTGGATTAGGAGATTCCAAGAATCAGATTTCGAGCATTAATGCGGATCCAGCAGCAGCCATGCAACTCTTCTTGATGAACTCGCAGCAGCAAAGGTCACCTTCACCGTCTTCTTCCCACCATCATCCTCCTCCTACTTCCTCCACTCTTCATATGCTGCTTCCCAACCATTCTTCTTCACCTAATTCTTCCAATCTCCAAGTCTTTCATGCCGCACCGGGAGCGGCTTTCGGTCAATTCACATGGGTTCCAAACAGCGAGGATGAAACGAACCCTAATGAAATTCCGGGAGTTATTGAAGGACAAGGGCTTTCTTTATCTCTATCCTCTTCACTTCAGCACTTGGAAGCGGTGAAGGCCGAGGAACTGAGGATGAGAGAAGGAGGGATGTTGTGTTTCGGGCAAGGCGTGGGGCCCTCTAATTCTGTAGTACAGTATCAGTTCAAGAATTTGAATTCCGGAGCCCCCGCCTCCTCCTTGCACCTGCAAGGCGGAGTAGTTGGTCAGAACCACCAATTGCAGGTGGAGTTGGGGTCTTCCTTGGGAGCGGTCAATATCTTGAGGAATTCAAAGTACGCCAAAGCAACCCAAGAGTTGTTGGAAGAGTTTTGTAGCGTCGGAAGAGGCCAGTTCAAGAAAAACAAACTAGGACAGCAGAATCACAACAGCAACAACGCTAACCCTAGTTCCAACCCCAGTGGGGGCGGGGCAGGCGGCGTCAATTCTTCCTCTACTTCAAAAGATCCCTCTCCTTTGTCAGCTGCTGACAGACTCGATCATCAAAGGAGAAAGGTCAAACTAATATCCATGCTTGATGAGGCATGTAATCTCCCTTTCCCTCTCCATTTTGCATAATAATCATTGTTTTCATTTAGTCCAATTCTTTATAATAAAAACCAACCGGGGACATGGAAAATTCCGGCAACCTCTGTGGGATATTTTATTGCCCGCGGCCAATTAATGGAACATGCTAATATAAAAAATCAATTTTTATTACATAAATGGTAGAAATAGTGGGGCACAATTAGGGAACTCTAGCTGGATTATAAGTTGGTGAGTGACCACGAGACTAGACAACCACCGGGAGTGTGAAATATTCAGTTCCATCTGATTAGGTTCATTTCAGTTGACTACTTGACATAATGAAGCTGCATTTTCTTCCATTTCTTGTTTTATTTTTTTTGGGTTTCCTTCCAATCATACAATACTTGTTTATTCAAACAATCTCATAGAAAAAAATATGAAATCTTGTTGGCTATATCGCCGAAAGATTGCATTACAGATGAGACATAGGATATTTTTCCTTCACGTCAACAATCATTTCAGTGTACTAACTGATGATCTGATCCCATATATAAATATATATATAGTTACAGTTACTATATATTTCGAGTCCAGATCTAATTATTTTATTAATAAAATGAAAGAATATTAAAATCATCAAACAATTATTAGCAAAATAATTTCTGTCCAAACATCTCATCATGTACACTTTGAGTAGTGGCAAAGTATTCAAGAATTGATATTTTGCAGGTGGATAGAAGATACAGCCACTACTGCGAGCAAATGCAGATGGTGATGAATTCGTTCGACATGGTGATGGGTTTCGGGGCGGCAGTGCCGTACACCTGCCTCGCTCAGAAGGCCATGTCCCGCCATTTCCGGTGCCTGAAAGACGCCATCTCCGCCCAGTTGAAGCTCACCTGCGAGCTGTTGGGGGAAAAAGATGGCGGCACGTCGGGGATAACAAAAGGCGAGACACCTAGGCTGAAAATTCTCGAGCAAAGCCTGCGGCAACAAAGAGCATTTCATCAGATTGGAATGATGCAGCAAGAAGCATGGAGACCTCAAAGAGGCTTGCCCGACCGATCTGTCAACATTTTGAGAGCTTGGCTTTTTGAACATTTCCTGCATCCGTACGTTTTTCTTGCCCTTTCGTTACACATTATCTACAGTAATTTGTAGTAAAAAAAACTAAGTTTCTTTCTTTACTATGGGATCAAGAAAAGGAGTTAGTTAATCACTAAAGATTAATTATTTTTGTGGGATTCCGTGATAAGGCGAAATTCTTCATGATTCTTGAAACTCCGCCTGGGAAACTGTTCTGACTTTTTCTTCCTTTATTTTTTTCACCCCTTCAATTCTTTTTTACTTGTGATTGTCGTTTAAAGGTACAGAAATGCAGCCCCTGATGTTGTTCTTTCAATAAAAAAAGCTGAAAAAGATTGTTGTGTTGTTTCCTTCCTTTTTTCCAACCCCTTTTTTCTAAAATTTCTCCTGCTATAAATGTCATGTAAATTTAAGTAATATATCATGCAATAAATTGATGTTAATTTTGACCATTTAATGCTGCTTTGACCAGATTCTGACCCTAGCATATTATGTCCTCATTAGTCTCTATAAACGGTCATTATGGATCTACATGGGGCGATTAAATAAAGAAAAAAATTAGTATATTTGCTTGTTTTAAATAAATACATAGCATTTAGAGAATACGATGAATGAATATGTCAAAGAAAAGAGAGCAGAGACTGCAGCTGCCGACTTTAATTCGGAATCTTTTTCAGCCATTGCTGCAACTGCTCTGTTCCTCCTAGATTGTCCCGCCCATGCAGCAACGAAAAATGCTAAAAGAACCAAGAAATTTTGATCCAATTACGTACAAATCTCTCTCTTTTTGTTGTACAATAAATCTAAAATTAGCCTAAAGTATGGTCGTCAAATTACACTGTTTGGGCAAGAAGGCTTCTATTTTCTGAATCTAACGTCGTTTTCTTCCCTCTGGATCATTTTTCTCAGGTATCCAAGCGACGCAGACAAGCACCTGTTGGCGCGACAGACTGGCCTATCGAGGAACCAGGTATTCTTTTTATTATCATCACATTTCCAAAACCACGCCCTTTCCATTTGCTCTCTCTTTCACATATTAGCGGCCCAAAAGCGGGTTTTCCATATTTTGAGCATCATTTATTGCTCCTGTAGAGGGTTTGTTGAGGTAGGGGGCTCGTGGGTGTTGGCTTTGCGAGGATTTGTGTCATTGTTCTGTGAATTTTTCTTGTTTCTGTTGGAGAAAAACCTATCTTTTTTGTCCCTTATAATGCTTTCTTTGGATTCTTTTCCCGGAAAGATAAATTTTCTGAAACAGAGAAAAAACAGCTGACTGTTATATTTAGGGTCAGATGGAAATCAGTCAATTACAGTACAGTAGAGTAAGACATGAAAATTTTCCAGTGTTTAATACATTTATATTTTTAAGTACAGCATACACATTCAATGATCCCACCCCGTTACAGTCTGTTTTTTGTACTGAAAATGGTGGGATTTGATTATGCAACGAAAGCTGTGGATTAGGTCTTTCTTGGAATCAACCCTAAAAATGACACGAACATGCATCTACTGTACGTTCTTGGACGCATTTGTTACTTCTTAATTATTCTTGATTTCTGCCTAATGGATATACCTACATCGCATTTACAACTTACATCATTAAATTCCTTCTTGTTGTTATGATCATGGTGGACCAAACCTCCAACGACATTTGCAATGGGTAGCATTAGAGTTCAAGTAGATTTTAATTCTTTATGTTTAAACAACCTTAAATCGATGGAGATGATTCACCTGACCTATAAACATTAATCTAAGTATATCAAAATCTAGTGCATGCCGTATCCGGATTTACCCAAGCGACGGACCAAGAGGGATGACCGTCTTGTCCTAGGATTGCTGGGTTATATATATATATATATATATATATATATATATGTATATATATATATATATATGTATGTATGTATAATGGGAGCGTTTTAAACTCATTTGCGTTGAATTGCAATGAATTTATTTAATAGTTTATGGTTGTTTTTTTACTTTGTTATACATATGTAAATCCAGGTTTCAAACTGGTTCATAAATGCGAGGGTTCGGTTGTGGAAACCCATGGTGGAAGAGATGTATCAGCAAGAAGCCAAGGATGAGGTAGATCCGCAGCGGGACCACAGCGGCAGCAGCAGCACCAGCGCTGCAGCTGCAGGTACCAACAGTAACAATGCACAAACTTCAACGCCTCACGCCACCACCACCGCAATTACTCATCCGCCTGCACCCAAAAAATCTCATGAAATCAATGCCCCAGAAAGCGACCCTTCATTCATCGCAATTAATAGGCAACGCTTCTCGGAAAACCAAGCCAGCATTATCAACACAAACAAAACTGCCACCACGTCGTCGGCGCAATCTTTTCCGGCCATGCAGGAAACTGACTCCGGCAGCACACATCAACCCGGAAATGGGCGAGTTAATGACTCTTCCACACTAATAAGGTTCGGGGCGAATCCGAGTGACGTGTCCCTTACTCTAGGATTACGTCACGCCGGAAACTTACCGGAGAAGAGCCGGTTCTCGATCAGAGACTTCGGGGGATAGCTGTTAGAACACCATCAAATCATTATTATACAAACGCTGCATTAATAAGATAATGGATTATAATATAGATCTTGCCATATTCTCAAATATGCTTTATAATTAGTCGTTTACGATAAATTGATCAAATTGTTTGAGAATGTACAACATCGTGTTGCCAAGGTGTACCATATTTTACTAAAGCACGTACGTTCTATATAAATTTTGGGAAAATTATTTTTAGTTATAATCCTTCGGCACATGTTTAATGTATATATTTAAAGTGTACCATGTGATGGCAATTGATTATAAATTTTTATAGGATATATTATTTATATTCGGGAAAATAATTTTTTGTTATATAATCTTGTTCATTTTTGGATTTTAGGTACTTAAACTTTGGTCTTGGTACAATAACTTTTAAATTATGTCTATGTTGGTCTAATTGTTGAACGAACCGGACATGTTGAATAGTATTTTTCGACTCCGATGTCAACAATTTCCAACGTCACATCAATATTTCGATGTCTTGTCAGTGCTACGATAAAATAGGACTAAAACTAAAAAAAAACAAAAATTATTGCACCGAATGTCTCTTGTGAGACGGTCTCACGAATCTTTATCTGTGAGATGGGTCAACCCTACTGATATTCACAATAAAAGTGATACTCTTAATATAAAAAGTAATATTTTTTTCCTTGATCACCCAAAGAAGAGATCTTTTTCACTCGTGAGACCGTCTCACACAAGTTTTTGCCAACTTTATATTTAGTTTCTAAAACCCAAAATGAGATAACGTTGTGGACCAACAATATTATTTTCCTTTACATTTCAAATTTTGTCGATAAGACATGTGAGATATTTAATATGGTGGAACTTTTCAAATTAACAAGAGTTATGTGTGCAAAACATTTATTATATATTGCTTATTAAATTACTAGTCTAAAATATTAATTTCTTTGTAACGATTTGCTTGTCTCGTCTCTATAATGCCATTTCCACGCAACAATGAAAATAAATTTTATTTTATTTTGTAACATATGATTTTCTAGATGTTCAAAAAGAAAATTCTCAAGATATATTATAAAAAATCTAATATTTGAAAAACATTAGCAACCATTATATTTAACACCAAATTATTAACTTTAATTAATTCAATCTATGGACGTGATTAAACCACAATTGTATGTTTTTTTAAAATATGCAATGATTAGAATTAAGGCATATATGCAAAGCATGACAACTACCCTTTACCTAGTTGCTTTTTAACCGTGAATCAAGTTTTTTGATATTAACTACAGCCATCAGTATCTGAATCCACCTACCGAGTACGCATATGTCAAGATCGTTGAGGTGATGACACCCACCTATTGGATTGTAAAAAAATTTTACGTTTCATAACATCAAATAGGTGAGTGTCACTTCATCGATGTTCAATATATGTGCACGGTTGGTGTGTTATATATCAAAGCTTTATATATATATATAAGGAAAGAAAATATTTAACAATTTAAGTAATGAGTAATGAATGTTGTTCAATTAAGAATTATTGCCTCAAACTCCTATTTATAAAAATATCCTATAGATATTTCTTTGCCGCGATGAATTTTCAGACTCATAAACCACAAATCATCCACCATTTCGTAATCTTTTTTTTTTCTGATGTGATGTTGACACAATATCGACATAGAGCTTACATAAACAATACCATGTTGTAACTCCCAACGACCAAATATTAAAATTGCTAAAATTCGGGTGAAACAAAGATCCAAAATTGCAAAAATGGAAATATATACAAAGAAAAAAAAATGACAATTTTTTCCTCAAACTAATTCGTGGCCTAGCTATATGCATACATTTTTTCGTTTCCCATACAATGATGGTCCAGCAGGAAACCTAAGATGTCTTTGGACTGAAAATTAAATGTTAATGCAGTCAATTGTTTTTACATCTTAACTACCCAAAACATATATATTGAATTCGCTGTCGGAAATTAAATAATTATGTACAAATGGGAGGTCATAAATATATATATATATATATATATATATATATATATATATATATATATATATATAGATATATATAATTTTGATATATTTTTTTACCAACCGTCTTCATCTATGTGCATGCAAGGGGTGGCGTTGTTTATCAACATAAAACATATAACAAATAGTAAATTGTTGAAAGTACAAACACATAAATATGTTATATCATATATATCATATAAAAATATATTTAATATAACAACATAAGTTGTTGAATTGTTAAATAGATTCTAATTTTATCTGTCAATTATTCTGTTATATCAAATATATTTTTTATTTTTATAATATCAAATATATTATTCACTTTATTCTCACTTTATGTGGATTCTGGCACGTGCATCCTAGGAACTAACAAACAATTGAGAATGACAAAAACTAGTGTGAGACTGTATCATATGTCGTATTTTGTAACCCGTCTTACAGATAAAAATTTGTGAAACCATCTAACAAGAGACCTACTCATTGAGATTAATTTCTTTGCTGATACTTATAAATAGTTTGATACTTTCTTATTTTTAAAATATAAGTTTGTTTATTTTTCTCCATAGATAAAAAAATTATTAAAAAAGTAGATGTGCAAACAAATTTTTTTTATCTTAATTTAATTTATTTAAAAAATGATTGCACATCTTCCAACACTTAGTTAATAGGAATAATTAGTAAAATAATACCATTAAATGTAAAAACCGCATAATATATTTAAGAAAATAAAAAAAAATGCAGTTTATATATTTGGAGCTGAATAAGTATCTAATTTTGTGTCCCCTAAAACTATACCTAAAATTAATGGGATGTTTTTTTTTATTATTATTTGAAAGGTAATTTATACTGATTGATAAAGCATTAGACCGCAACTACCACTTTATTCACGGGCCCATAAATTGGATTGGTTTGGGCCTAAACAATTGGACCCTTTTTAAACTATCAAATGCCTTTTCTTATATTTTCCAATTTCACATATTAAAATATTTTTTTATTTTGTTTTTGTTCATGGAATTTGTTGGAACATTTTAGATTTGATTATAAAATTCAATCGTAGCCGATAAAATACAGCAGATCGATTGTTTGCTTTTGATATAGAAAATATGGTCAATCAAGATGATGTACAAGCATTACTGAATATCGGAAATAATCATTTATGAGCATTCAATTTATTATCGTACTTAACAGAGCATGAATTCAACAAATCAAACATTCAGAATGTTTGGTACACTATTTAAAGAAAACAAATTCTAACTAATTGACAGACTAGTGTCAAGCATTTAATGTCACCTTCTACTTTTAGAGTGTGTCAAATTATATTCGATAATTTAGACAAATCCATTACGTATCATGATTCGACCAATTTATAGTCGTTCGTATCCGAACGTTTGAAGATCATCTACATAAGGCTATTTCTTTGTCTTTAGCAAGATACACTTACACGATCATTCTCTAATAACTCAAAAGGATTCCTGAAATTATCAAAAGCACATTCTAAAGTTCATATCAGATCTTTTCAGATATCATATTTTTTTACTCATTTTATTTGTGCTTGTACTTTATGATTTGAGTAAGTCATTATAACTAACATAAATAGTCTTTCTGTCCAGTAGTCTTTTCATTGTGAAAAGAATTTGTACTAAGAGTTTCAGTAAGCACTATTAAGTCTTTCTAAAGTGGATGTTTACAGAAATTGTAAATATCAAAGTTTTTTAGTGGATGTCTTCTGGAAATTGGAAAAAAAGAAAACATAAAAGACATTTATCATTCGAACTTCCAAAAACAATTATTGTTTTATTATTATTATTGTCATTATTGTTCACAAGGTTCGATAGCCTCATTCTACATTACTCATTAGCTATTGATCTTTAAGGTTGAGACCAGATTTCTACTACTAACACCAGCGGAGGTCACCAGTTCATTCGAAAAAGGAAGTTAGCATTGTGCTCTATTCAACCTCCACCCTAAAGCACATCCTGAAATCCTAACATAATTGAATTTTTTTGTGTATATATATATTATTTAAATTTATTAAACAGTACAATTTTCTATTAAAATTTCCGAAACTAATTAAAAAACTGACTGAGCCATAAATTTCGGTAGAGATATAAACGAACCAAGCCGTTCGCGAACTATTCGGAGCTCGGCTCGATAAAAAGCTTGTTTGAGTTCGTTTGTTAATCATATCAAACCAAGCTCAAGCTCGATTTTGAGCTCGACAACTTAATCAAACCAAGCGCAAGCCTAAGCGTATTCGGCTCGTGAGGTCGCAAACATGTTCGTTAATAGGCTCCAAGCTCGAACTCGGCTCGTTTAGGTGGCTCGTAACTCGTAAGCTCGAGCTTGACTCATTTGTTGAGTTGACAAATAAAAATATTAGTACTAATAAAAGTTAAACTTTAATGTCTAATATAAAATTAGTTCATAGATATATTTAATTTTAACAAGCTCGAATCAAGCTTAAATTCGAGCTCAATTGTATGTTTTACGAGCTCAAAAACGAGCCGAGCTCAAGTCAGGCTTGTTTGTCACGCCCCGAAACTCGGGATTTGACACCGGCGTCGTTTAACAATCACACAATTGAAACGACCAGCCTCGTAGCATAGTATAAACCGAAAACCAGTTTATTATTCATAATTTCTCAAAAACAACTGTCTTTACAACTGAAATAAAATAAACTTGCGGAAACGTCTAACATAAAATTGAAAGTACTAAAATTCAAAAAAATAATAACATAACTAAACTAAATCGCAAAATTCACCATCTCCAAAATTGTTCAGATTCTTCTTCGTCAACCTGTTCTTCGGATTTATATGGGGAAGGGTGTAAGGAGTGAGTATTTTGGGAAATACTCAGTAAATGGAGGATATTGAAAACAACATAAACATTTTTTTTCAATATTTCGAAACATACATAAAAATACAACATGCTTTTCATAATCGTAACATCGTATCCGTAACATAGTAACACCTGCGATTTTTCACCTTTCATGGTTTACTGATATCAGTCCCTAAGTTTTAATCCTCTAAGGGGCGAGGCCATAAAACAGTTCTATCCCACTGTTAAGGGCCATATGTTGGAATTCCATACATTTTCAGGGAATTCTCACAGTGCCAACGTATAAACGTAACAAGATTAAAAACGTAAACGGTGTTCAACCGAATTTTTAAAACCAAAAAAACGAAACCTTCAAATGCATAAAACCGAAATTTAAAACAGCTCACTTACCTTAAATTCTTGAAAAACTAGGGTTCTTCGAAATTCCTACTTCCCTGGCTGGACGGTGGCAGCGCTTCGCTGTACTCGAAAATTCCTAAGGAGACTAGAGGGAGAATTTCGAAATTTATGTGTGATTTTTGAGCTTATACGGGTCCTCATATTTATAGGGGTTGGCTGCTATCGGGATCGAGTGATATCGCGTTGAAATCTGACTTAAATCTTTTATCTTGAATCGTGATATATATATCCGTGATTTGGCTGATAACCGAATTCCAAATCTTTTATTCCATACAAATTTCGAAATTTGCATATATATATACACTGATTAATTTCGAATTCTAGAGATTTTATTATCCTTTGTTTGATCTATCCCGGTATCTCAATATCAATTCAAATCTTAGACATTTACCTACGAATGTTCGAAATTTCTTAATAAATCCTTGAATTGATAACCCAAAAATATCTTATATTCTGAATGATTTAAATATTAGTATCCAAGATTACACCATCAAATTATTAATCTAATATTATTCTGATGAGATCACGATACTTCAAAATCCCGGGTTTTACATTGTTAAATATGATAAACGAGCTATTAATAAACCAAGCTCGAGCCCGACTTGATTAACATGATAAACAAGCTTTTAACGAGTCGAACTCGAGCTTTTCACAAGCTTAGTAATTTCAAGACAAGTCGAATTCTAGCCTGATGATAAAAGCTCGAATAAAGCTCGAGCTCTATCAATCTTAAACGAGCCAAACTCAAGCTAGATGATAAAGCTCGAATCAAGCTCGAGCTGCTCGATGCTTGAGTTTGAATTAATCTTAAACGAGCCAAGCTCAAGTCTGATACTGTTCGGCTTGGTTTGGATCATTTACATCCCTAAATTTCAGTTTATTTAGTTTGATTTAAATGATTTTTAGGCTGTTTAGATTTTGATTTTTGGTAATTTTGATTTTTCGTCGCATTTTTAAAATTAAAAAATCATAAAAAATGAACAGATGTTTTACATTATATATATGAATTATTATTGGGAGAAATGTGGAGAAAGATTGATGAGATGTACTAACATAAAATAAAATCTTTATTCATAAAATGATGGATAAAATGGAAAAGTGTTTTTACTCTAATGGTTGAAATTTTATTATAATATATAGTATTATAATATAATATGTTAAAGCAGTAAAGGTTATATTTATCAATGCAAAAAGTCGTGGACTTAATGTAAAATATTAAATTGATAGATTTTTAATATTACATTATATTAATCATGTTATTATATTTTAATTATATTTATGTAAATTGTTACTTTTATTTAATTATCAGATATTTGATATTCTAGAGATTGTAAATGAATGTTCATTTTTACTAGTAAATCATTAGTAAAACATACAGATTAATTTACTATTCAATTTATCACCCAAAATCTAAACTTAACCGAATTAACCAAACTACAATACAGAAAAAAGAAGAATAAATATCTTGTGAGACAGTCTTACGAATCTTTATCTGTGAAACGATCAACCCTATCGATATTCACAATAAAAAATAATAATTTTAACATAAAAAATAATATTTTTTCATGGATGAACCAAATACAAGATTTGTTTCACAAAATACCGTAAAACCATCTCACACAAATTTTTGCCGAAAAAAGAAACCAAAGTAAAATAAAATGTTTATTTTTGGATTAGATATGTGAAAATTTAAATCTTGCATGCCCCTAATGCCATTTGAGTGTTGTCAACTCCTAATTCTCCAGTTTTCAAAGAATAACGTTTCAAAAATATATTTTTTTTTACAAATTTGAGGTACCGACTTTGTTTGAACACCTTGAACTAATTGAACCAAACTAAGTTCCATAGAACCATTGGGAAGGAAAGCAAAATGTCATTCAATTATTCATTCATCTTAATTTACAATTAGAAAAACTAAATCATTATATTATTTTTAGAAAATCTTGAATTCGACAATTACTATTATGCAACACACCAAGAGGCAATTATATTTAAAAACTTCATACGGGGACTGCAAATTTAAAGATCAAATTAAATAAAAAAAAGCACAAAAAGATTCCAATTGTGACTGAAAACAGCAAGATTCTATTGCTCAACTTCCATCTTTGAAGTTGATGTCCTTAGCCTATCGTCTCCCTGCTGGAGAATCTCAAATTCCGCAAATGGCCGGATAAAAGTCCTCCTCCACCACACTTCGAAAGCTCGCTGAAGATTCGGGCAGTCCTCACCGGACTTCAAAAAACTACCTAGCCAAGAGAGCAAAATGCTTTGCTGATCCTCTAGAGGCAGTGTGAGGATTGTCCTGCCTAATCCTTCCTCCACAACCGTACGATCAAACGATCTGCAGCCATGTAGCAACCACTTGTAGTCGTTGATAAGTGGTTGTAGCCATGTTTGGATCAACAAATGTCGTGTATCTTTAGATGGAAGCAGCTCCCCTCTTCCGATTCCTACAAATAATCTTGCTGTAATCGAGCTAACATGGTGGCGTATCGGGGTAGGAAGTTTTGTGTGAAGCGAAGACAATTCTTGCTGAGTGGACCATATCATGGCAAACTCGTCTGCCGCTTGTCTGCTGGCCAGTATATCGAGTAACCATATGAGGTTATCTGATTCGAGAACCAGTAACTTCACCACTGGTTCCCTGGTATCTAAATATTTTTCGCGAAACTCGGGCTCAGCAGCTTGTCTGAATAGAGACACCAAAGACTGTAAGGAGCTTTTGCAAGAAGTGTAGACAGTTTCATTGCACAAGTGATTCGAGCCAGAAGAGGTGGGAAGACACTGGTTTTCCTTGAGGAGTTTCAGGACAGTGGATTTCATCTCACGCCGCCCCCTTTCCTTGTTGCTCTTCAGAACTAGATCTAATATGTGACAAAGGGTGTCTTTTGGTGGATCTGAAAGTTCGGGAGAGACTCGTTTTAATACAGGTCCGACTCCTAATCCCTCACCTTGGAGACTTGAGACCAAAGACACCACCTTTTCTTCTTCATCTTCACCAATCCAAGGGACCGCTTCCAAGTACTCCAAACATGATTGGATGCACGAAATATAACCGAGTTGTTCAGCAATCTAAAAGAGATTTCCCATCAGAATTACAGAATTCGTTATAAATAGGGAAATAACTTAATATCTGACTCGGAATAATGGAAGCCTTAGTAGTATAAATTCACGATATACTTGGTCAAAAGTAGTCTAACTGAGAATTTGTCTTTCACCAACCGAAACATATACAAGCTCAAAGCCCAGAATTATTTATAGATTAAGAAAAATTCCAAATATAAACTATCACAAAAACATCTTTCAACCAGTATCTAGCTAAGACTACAATAGAGAAACATATTTCGACTACCTTAAGGACGCGTAGCACACGTGAAACATTCTGCTTGATCAACTGTGGCTTCAGATCTTTACAGTACATCAATCCAATAGTCTCAACATATATCTCCACATCTTCGCAGTCCTCGATTTCAAGACAAGGAAAGACAGGTTGCTGTTTGGATATTTCGCTGGCAAAGTAACTACTATTTTCCAAGAGTACACTCCTGTGAACACACAACTTCACAGAAAGTCCCTGCTTTCCTAGCAAAATTAACTTCAAGTCACTCGTTCCAGGTTCGCCAAACTCAATTCTCACCTTCCTAGGCACATTTTCAAGCTTCGGCCGAGAAGCTCTCTCATTCTTCACCGAGGCATTATTATTAAGAACAGGTGCATTGGAACTTTGTGTGCTTTGTTCCTCAGTAACAAGATCTGTCCTCCTGGACGCACTTCCGGACTTTTTCAGAGTCGCGGAGGTTTGTTTTTTCTCAACCGAAGAAGTACCATGGGGAGAAGGAGATGATCTGGTCTTGTTCAATGGAGGTTGTGTCTTTTGAGTCTTTTGAAACACAGCGGGAGAGGGGCAACACCAAAATCCTTCGGGGGTCACAGCAATTGGAACATTCCTAATTTTGGTTTGACCTTGTTCTACTCTTGGAACCCTTATTTCAGACATGTTCAAGAACACTTCAAATCCCCGATTAAGTCAAAACGGATCTTTTACTAAGGAAACAATACATGAACCCCCCCAAAATCGGAAATATGCTAATAACTCGAACTAGTTTGTCTTCTTTTCTTTGGTATCAGTAAAGATGAAGAACAAAAGGGTCCAAATCAGAACAGGGAAATGTCTCACTCTCCATTCACGAGAAAGTTGAAAGAAAAGATCAATCAAGAAAATCTAAACCACGGCCCTGATTTTCTCTCTTTACCAAAGGCAAGAGCGCCAGAAATCAAAAGGCATTTGCTCTCTAGAATCTCACAAAAGATTCAACATCTGAAAATCAAGAATGCAGCAACTTCACATCAACTAGGGCTAGAACACAATTTCTACAAGGTAGAAAGTGACAAACTAATGACCGCAACTTAAAATACAAGTTCTAGTGTTAGAAATACCAAAATAAAAGGAAGGCTTCTCAGTAAAAGTCCAACAGATCACAAAAGAAGCACAAAGATTGAAACTTTAAACACCAATTTTCAAGAAATTTCATCGAACTAAAAAAAAAGCAAACTCACCAAGAAACAGAGAAATCTGAGAGGGTTCTCTGAGAATCCCATCTCTTTATCACTTTACTCAATGACCCATGAGCCACTGAAACTAATTGAAGAGAGCTATCATGTCTAGCATAAAGGGAACTACTTTAACGGGGACTCAACACATTTTTTCTTTTTTATTATTATTTTCCCGAAGATCAAGAATCCTTGAATAAACAATTTGACACTAGCAAATAGTTTGTGCAAGGAGTGGTGTAAAACAGGCTTGCTGATGCCTGTTTCTAAGCCTGTTTCTGTAACTTTGAAATCTGCATGTGACTCTGTCTGAAAAATGTTTTCTTGATTTGAACTACTAGTATATGTTTTATGATCTCATGCTATTTCGCAAGTACACACAAAAACAAACCGAGAGAGAGAAAAAGAGAGAGGCAAGCATGCAAGAGGAGATGGGTTGCGTCACATTTCAATCTTGGTTTTGCTTTTTGTTCTTTATTTTATTGTGCCTCGTACTCTGTAGAATCAGACGTAATCAATAGCTTTTGCTCGAAGACACCGTAGATTACAAGCCACGTCTTTTGGAACATGAGTAGTCTAAAATACCCTCTTTTTGTGGGATTTGTGTGTGCGTGAGATGGAAGGAGTTGCTCTTGAAAGCAACGGCTCAAGCCTTTCTTGATTGAATATTCTTAATCAGACCACGCCTAGCAATTATGATGCCTCTAGACAGATACCACAGCAGTATAATATGTTGTTATTTGATGTTACAATACGTAATACCTGTTGATGTGTAATCGTGTAATTTACTTCCCATATACTTATCTGACATCAAAATCTTAAATTTTATAGGTGATATCAAGTTTGAGATACAATTGTGCTTGTATCATATATTATTTTTTAAAAAAAAATTGTAATATAATGTTAAAAAATAAATAAACTTAGAAATGATCATCCCTCTAATTAAAGGACAAGAATTACAGAAGTAAAAGCAATTGGGTATGATAGAGTAGACCCCATGTTCACACATCTCATGGAGCGGTTTCAAATTTCTTTTGACTTTCTCATCTTTTCTTGCATTATTATTTTAGAGGATGGACCAACTATGGACCATTTTGTTGCTGTAAAATTGAAACAAAAGAGCTAAAAGGGGATGGTGAGTAAATTATGAAAGTGAAACAAAAAGGAAGCATCTTCGAGACTGTGAAAATAATTCCTTGCATGAGATGGCATTCTCCTAATATTTGCCCCACGTTGCCATATCTTTCTTTCATGTGGACTATATCATAGAATCTCTGATACACCAATTCAAATTAAATTTGAACAAGAAATAATTAAATTATTTTTCATGTTTGAGGGAGTCGGATATATCCAATTCATGATTCTTGGAAGCCATCATCCAACAATAAACCTAAAACTCGTCCAGTAGTTTCGGACAAGCAAAACCGGTTCAGAACCATCAGAGATTCAATATCTTTCCGGTCCAGGGCTGGCTCAAAAGGGCTGCAATAGGCTTAGTTAAACAGAAGCCGAGGATCAGATTGAGACCAGGCCAAATTTCTTGGTTATGTGCTTGTTAAAAGCTCAATGTTTCTGCTGTTCAAAATGAATCCAACACAATAGTTGGAAATTATTGGAAAGGAAAAAAAAAAAATATAATCACCTCCTTCTCATCATATTTATGCAAAAACTGGAAAAAAAGGTATGGACATACGATTACTTCTACATTTCATTTACTAATTAGTACTTAGTATGAATTCAGTCTATCATCAACCTCGTTATAATGAGCAACATACGTTAACATTACCAGCCTAACGAAGTTCCAACAGGAAAATAACATCTGAATTTTCAGAGGAAAAATTTAGCAGGGCACTACAAAGAATCAAAGATAGAACTATGCAGTTGGCTTATTCCAGTATAGGAACAGTTCAATAAAGTCTTCCCCTGCAGTTGGAAGCTCCACACAGACACAAGCATCCTTCTCCAGGCAATAGCTTGTAACGGAAATCGTAAGTCAATTCCTCCCCTAAAGATATCTGCTCGATATATTGAAGATTCAAAGCGTTAGAATACTACAAACTTAGAGTTTTTTCGATGGAGGCGGAATAATTTTGCTTCTTGTTAATGATTCATAAAGTTTTGATTCATTGGAGGAAAGGCTGAAGAATGCTCACATCTCGGTTGGCGTAGAGACCAATGTGAGCGAGCTGACTATCCATGCTTTCAACGAGAACTTGATGATTCACAAGATTTGGTGAGCAACTAAGAACAACATAAGAAGATCAAATTGGTGCTGAAAGAGCAACATATATGGATATCGCATCAAGATCACATCTTTGATCTTGGATAAAAAACTTGGGTCGATTTAAAAAAAAAAAATTAAAATTTCCAACAATTTTATCCCATAGTTTAAACACAATCAGATCTCAAGCGAAATTTGAAATAGAATGGCAGATTTATAGGATTTTCAATTTAAGAAACAACTGGCTTTGAGCTCAATGAGGAAATATATTCAAAAGATAACAAACTAAAACCTTCCTCACCTGTGATTAATGTAGCGGGAAATGTTGCCATAATTTGTGGCGTCAACTACATACGGGACCTGCCCTTCCATTAGTCTGCTCATATCATTAATATGAGCATCAATCTCATAAAAATATCTGCAACCTTCTTTACCGTACCTGCTATCCAAAAAGCAGGGCAACGTTTAAAGTTGTCAATGACAATTTAAAAAGTAAGATCAACTGGTGAACAAATTTGATCAGCTATTTAAAAAAAAAACCTGTTTCGTCTTTCATTTGCTTCCTGCTCCTCAATTACCTCACCGATATACTCGCATACAAAAGTCCCACGAAGAATAGCTTCACGTGCCCGCACTGCCCAGCCCTACAATTCGGATGCATAGAGTTTAGTTCGATACTGAAAAAATTCCAAGCAGTTTCCGAGAGTCACCTTTTTTTCCGTTTTGAATATTTCCAACTTCAGTTGAACTCCATTTTGCAAAACCCGGTTTTGACAAGCTCTACTACAGCAGCACCTTTGATTGCACTCGTATACTAGATACCCCTCCTGACAATTCAGGAAAGAGCTTCAACGTGTTATGCAGATAGCATCTCCATGAAGAAGCACAAAATAATAACAGCATCATCAACCATTAAACGAACTCAAGTATTTGTTGATACAAAATACAGTTGACTAACATTAAACTTACATCACTCGACGGTGTTATTAGCGAAGAGTATCACGGTCAACTAAGACGCAATTACGTAATGTGTAATGCAAACATGTAACAAAAGTTTGGGAATATCAACTTTCATAATTTTCAACTTGTACAACAAGTAGATTTCTGAGGTGAATGCCACACTATGTAATCTGTTATCTGTGGAAGAAATAGACAGAACAATTTTGAAATGCTTTGAATATTTTTGTAGAAAACATAGTCTATTACTCTATGTTAACGCTATACCAGTTAATCAAATAGTAAGTATTTGAACGACTTTGGAAAAAATCTAATAAGCCAACAATCAAACCCAACAGCCAGATTATTATGCAAGGGTTTCAGGAATAGAACAGTTATCAGGGTACAACAACCATCATAAAGAAGTGCTCGAGAGCATCCAAATTGCACAAATGGGAAAAAAAATCACTAGCCAGGAAGAAATTGTTGCTTACCTCCAAAATAATTCGACCCCGCTCATCATAAGCAAACCTTCCATTCATAGACTTTCCATAAATATCTTTGGCATCTTCATAATCATTGTCAAATAGGTAGACATGATCACATGTTGCAGAAAAGCATGTAGAATGTGCACAAGAACAGCCCAATTGTAAGCTCTGGACAATGTACAGATTTGAGCATTTCGTAAATCTGGTTAGAAAACTAGAATGTATGTGCGTTTTTAAGGAGCTCTGTTAATATTAGTTACAATTCAAAAAATAACAAGAAAACACTGTTAAGATCAGGCAGACCCCATCGTATTAATCTGCTGCTCATATGTGAAAAACTGTAGGAGCATGCCGGTGCTCATGATACAGCGAATGTAATTGCACAAAATAAAACAAGAAACAACTCATTTACGATCAACTCTTTCGCAGAGAAGTTGCATGAAGATACCTCTGCTTCAAGAATGAGAGATTGATCGATTAATGACTTTGTAATGTAGGTAAAGCTTTCCCATGGAAAGGACTCGGAAATTTGCTCATCAGGCCCCTCCGCATTCAAAAGATTTTCTTCCATGACACAAGCTATTGGAACCGATTCCTGTCCAAAACTTATATCATCACATAAAATGATATTTTTCTCAGAGAGGTCAAGAGAAAAATGTCGGGAATCAATAACACAGTGACATTCATCCATTGTCCACTCTGACGTCATAAGATGCGACTGAATAGATCTTCCCTGAAATGTGAAATCTGATGTGGTTACCAATGGTGACAAAATTGGTGACCTAACGCAAGGGCTGCATCCTTTGGGACATATGAAGCCCTCCCGATGCCATTCCACTAAAATGTCGTGATCACTACACAGTTTGGCAGCTTTCAGGTATATTCTTTCTGGCAGATTTCCATAACTAACCTCCAATGATGCCACAAGGTTTACCTTGCAGCAAGCTGATCTTGCAACTGATAAAATTTCTGATATACTAGGTTGCCGTTTTGTTTTTTTAATTTCTGAAAATAACAGTTTAGCAACAGCTGAGCACTGAGAATCTGCCAATCTACCAAGAGTAGAAGCCTCAGGCACACTTGATTGAACCATGATATCCAATGGGTTAACTAACTTCGATGGGAAGATGCCTTTTTTCAAGGACTGCAATCTATTCCGGATCTTATAAGATGCTGAATTCAAACCCCTTTTAAATCGTGGCCGTGTCAGCCTCCTTGATTTTAGTTTATGGGCATAAAATTGAATTCCCTTCTTAGTCAAGCGAGGACCAGTAGAACTCTGGCCCATGTGAGCAGCTTGATGATGGCGACCAAGATCAGGCAGCAAATCAAATTTTAAGCCACAAAACCGACAAATAAATCTTCGTGTGCCCAATTGATCCTCCGCATTGGAGTGCTTCACCGGAGCTTGCTTCTCTGGTTCAACTTTCTGCGAAGAAACTTCATCTTGCTTCAAAGTAGCATTTGACAACCTTAAATGGGCGGGGTGACTTGAAAGCACGTGCAACCATAACTGGTCATGATTCCCAAAATGGCTACCACAAGGAATACATTGTAAAAGCATGCACTGCTCAACAAACTCCACGTGATGCCTCTCCTGCACATGAGCTTCCAAAACCTTTTTATTAGTAAAAGAATCCAAGCATATTGCACAAACATAGCCCCTGAAAAGCCATTGCATTCTTTCTTATGGCTATTTATCCAGTGTTCACCAAGCACTTGATCATCAAGAAACTTTTCTGAGCAAATTTTGCACTTGATAACATTTTCGTCATTTCTATCATGAGACGTCAGCATCGAAACTGGAACCAACTCTTCGATAGTTGGTGATGCTTTCTCTATTCCCCCGACCACAAAGCCCCAGAGCTTTCTCAACCTCTCTTTTTCATGGTGCACCAATTTCATCAGAAATTCCCCAACCCTAGGATCTTTGGAAGCCTCAGAGATTGCCCATTGAAACTGTACTTCTTTGGGTACTGGATTTCTCAAAGACAATATACTTTTCAAAAGCCTGTAGAAGAGTTCACATGCTTGGTGCAACTGCAATTTTTGCTCCCTGGAGTGACAATCTTTTAGCAGATCTATGAATACTTCCTTCGACACAATCCTAGTCTTACCATTCCTAGCTCGCTTAAGCCAGCTAGGTATATGTTTCTCACAGTATAAAGAATGCCGTTTTGGGATTTCGAGGCACGGATCATTTTCAACTTGGGGCCATGAACCTATGCACTCTACCATCTCATCGCTGCTGTGAGCCTGCTGAAGCTGCTCAGGTTTCTCTATCATAGTGCTTGCTGAGATGAAGCCTTTTCCCACATCTAACATTGGATCAACTTGGGAAGGAGTTTCAGTCACTGGCTCAAGCACAAATTGTGTCAGACTTTTACTCACTGGATACATGACAGTTTCCTCGCTTTTTCTTTTAACGTTAGGAATAGGAGATGTTGTATTCTTACCATCGAGTGGCCTATGTTTCTTGCAAAAGGAAGAACCAATTAGAGCTCTGTGTTTGCATTTAGTCCCAAGAACCGTGGTACCTCCACACATAGGTGAATCAGCAGAATGCATTGCTTCAGCTTTTGCTGAATTTCCAGCAAAACGAGAAGCCAAATGCACACAGCAATATACATCGCCTTCATTAGCATACCGCACGCACTGCCTTCCTTTAGATTCTATGAAAGCTATGCATTGTCGATTACGATCTCCTGATTCCTGGAACTTTGGCATTAGAGAAGCAGCAGGGGTCATTTCCACGTCTTTAGCCTGAATAACTTCCACATTTCCGGCCTCGACAATTATATCATCCCATTTATCAGAAACACATCCAGTATATACTGCTGGGGCAGTTGCATCCTGAAAACTTAATGTAGTCTGAGCCTCAGAATTGAGGGCAGAGCAGTTTACAACACCATATCCATTGAAAAAAGTAGAGTTGGTTTCAGAAGGAGCAGAAGGATGTGAACTAAACGCATGTGTATCAGCACGACGAACCTCAAGCTTAGGTCTTTTTCTGCTTATCTGAAGCCCCCCAGTCAATGCATCATCATTAATAGGCTCGTTTGAGCCTACAGTAGAGCATATAGGATGTGAAACTGAAAAACACTTCATCACCTCTTGTTTCCAACTCTTCCAATCAGATCCCAACTCCATCGGTGCTGCTGAACTTGACCTAGAGTTTACCTCATACCATAAGATGGAGTCGTTCAATTCCTGAACCATGAATATATCGAAATATTTTTCTCAGAAATCTGGTGGTAAAAGATAAAAATAAGAAAGAGCAATTCACTGCATGTGAAACAGGAGAAATCAAGATAAGATTCTCATTTTTGAAATCCTATAACAAGGTAATCAACAAAATTATAATACCCAATCCCACAGATGGATGATGCACCAAGGATGGCCCTCAGAAAGAAAAACAACAACATTAAAAACCATTACAAAGAAAATGCATGAAAGTTAACCAAACTCATCATATTTGATAAAAACAAGAATTTAGATTTGGTTCAGACTTCAGATCCATATATCAGAACAGTTACGTAAATGTCTGTGTTCAAAGTGTACTTAGGTACTTGTGCTATCAAGAATTTATTCTATTTTAACTAAAACTGCAGATTATAAGTTATCACGATATGCAGTGAGCAAGGTCAAAATGAAAAAAACAAGTAAAACATCAAGCCGTGTGTAGATACTACAAGCCAAGTTTTTAATGGGGTAAATGATTACTCTGGTGAGGCTAATTACGACAAAGTACACCAGATTGAGTGGTTGTTTCAGTTGACTCGGATACTATTAAACCTGCACCAATGACTTTCATATCCACAGACATCTATGCATGATTAAAACTTGTGGCTTTGGAAGTACCTCTTTAAGCAATTCCACGCATTCAGCACTGTCTGCATTCTGACATTGTTGCATCCAAGGCTGCAAAGAATGTTGAAGCCAATGTGAATTCAGGCAGCTCTGCAGTATCATCTGAAAAATAAAAAAAGACAACCAGATTTTGACATTATGTTAACCAGGAAAATAATAAACACTGCCAATTGGATGTTGAAAGAACATCAATTATCTCTCTCTTCTGTCAGCTAAACTGCTTCTATCCAAATTTTTACATATGGTACATATATAAATAGAATAGAAAACAAAATCTAATGAACACTCAAAACTTGGTAAAGTTCAATACATTTGAAGTTTTGTATCATATTGGAAAAAAATCTATATCCAGGGACCATACTGAACATTCTAACAATAAATTCAATGAATCTTTGCATAGGATAACAACTAACTTGTTTAGGGTAATTTTATGGGCAATTAGAAATTTAGAAATACATCATAAGCAACTATCCAACATAAAACATTCTGTAAATCTCAAACCACAAAATGGGGAGAATAAACAGGGGGCGATAACTTGAAGGTGCGCAGAATAGAAACATATCAAAAAATGGATCTGAAGCTACAAAAAACCGCAACAAATTTCAGCCCAAATAATTAGCAACAATAGAAACTTGTAGCTACAACATTCTTTAGATTTTTATTCACAGCCACAGTAGCCTAAGCTTAACATCAACTTCTAAAGCTGCAGAGTGAATCGTAATAGCAGAAATAACTATAGCTACCTTGATGTAAACTCCACATATGAGGGAGAAATTAATTATGTATATTTTTTGTTGTATACATAATAAATGAAATGAGAGAATTTTTTTACATTTTGAAGCTTCAAAAGCATCCTTCCAAGATCAGAATAAACTTTACATCGTGAAGCCTCCATTGCGAATTCCTTCAGAACCATCACATCACGAGCAGTCTCAACCAAAGCCTAGATTGCCATGAAAAGATCTTAACACAAAGTTCAATAGCAGCAGAATCGACATAAAGATAATAATTAATTATATTCGCCAATCTGAAAATCCCTTCACACACACATGCTTAGAAATGTATATTAGAAAACAAAAATAAATCAAGGATTAACTTCAAAAGCAAACCTCACGGTACAACTGGTCAAGAATATTCAGCATGCTCACAGCCAGCTTTTGCATAATAAAACGACGAGCAAGAGTTAAATCTTTCACCATTTTCAGACCAACTTTGTGTGTTTTATATGCAATTGGCTCCGGATATTCATTGATTGGACGAACAAGTAGCACATCTGCCCAAGAATAATTTCTAGTCCGAGGAAAGAATATCACAAGATATTGTTTCCTGTGGTGAGTTGGTTTTGCTTTCACAGTCAATAATGGCCAGTCAGCCCTTGCACATCTAATCCCTGATTGCCACTTCCCCCTCCACTGCAAGTGTCAAAGCTGAACAGTTAGCATCAAATAATCTTCAAATGATTTTTCTTTGGAATTTTCATAACCACAAGAGTAAAACTTCATTAAAATGAACTCGTGGTAGAAATATTACAGGGATTTGAAGAAAAAAATTGGTCAAGCAGTCATAAATGAGAATTCCTGTGGTATATTGCATTATTAACCTTCAGAATAACACGTGGAAAAAAAACACATTCTGCATTTTAGATATGAAACCTTGAGTTCAAATTTCATGAAGCTTGAAAATAAATGTTAGGCATTTATGCCAATTAACATGATCATCTTGCACTTTTAAGTATTTTGAGAAAATTTTAGCATTGTTGACGTTGAGATTCTGAAGTTAGTGGGGTTACATTATTCTACTTCGGAAACTTCTGATCATTATCAGACCCTAAAAACAACGTTGGAAATTAGCTTATTTTCTTCAACTTAGAAACTAGATCCGAGAAATCATGCCGAGCTGGCTAACAACTATAATGAACACTGGATAGAAACTACAACATATATATGAAACTGCAAAAAGGTTGGTCAAAGGAAATAGAGTTATATGTACCTTCACCCAAACTGCTTGGGCTTCATCTAATTCTATATCTCTGATTTCAGGATGGCATAATCCCTCTTGCTTGTCATTTGGCAATCCGCTTTCACCAGTTTCAAAAACTATCTGACAGTGATCTAAGACAACGTCAGGTCCAGAAAAATGATCCCTGTGGTCTAAATGGTCATGTTCAGAATCATGGGAGTCACCGGAGAGATTTTGGCTGTCAACATCAAAATAATTATACATATCTACATTAGAGCAGCCTTCTGAAGAAGGAAATCTCTCCAAAGTAAATTGACCTCCATCCTCCCCTAACTCATGAGATTCAACCTCATTTAGCACCACACCATTAGCTTTGAGATCTTCTTTCCCAGCTTGTTCTGCATCAAGGAAAAATTCCGATTTTCCATCATATTTATAAGCTCTTTGCAAGCCATGTTCAGGACGATCAGATTCTCCAACATTATGTGAACCGGTACATGGGAGCGTTTCCATTGTTTAAAACTAAAAGTTTTAATGTTAGCTTGTGTCCATAGAAGGAGTTAAACCAAATTAAACCTGCAGCCAGACACAGAGTTTAAAGAAACTCAAACGAGTATATAAAGAAAATGTTGATGCAGCTGCAAACAAAAAACATTTTCCCATAAAAGATTGGTAGTTTTGAGGATTTCCCATCGATGTTGATACTTACAAGCTTCCCATGCATGCTTATGTCTGAGTTAAAACCATGAACATAATGCAGAGGAACTAATATACAATGACAAGCAATGTAACTTACCAAATTCTTCGTCCCAGAAATTTAATTATTATCTCTGCGACTAAATTCAGAGGCGGACCCACACTGGGCTGGTCAAACTTTTACAAAAAAATCAACTTTTTAAAATGATAAATTCCACCATCAACATAGTTTCAAGGCACCACACTCCTAAAATCATCACTCGTAATGAAACTATATCTCTAATCTCTATCCACACAGTCCGAAAAATAGCTTTAAAAAAAGAAACAATTTCAAGAAAAATAATTAACTGATTAAAAATAGTTGGCATTTAAACGAAGATCTCCCTTCAAACATGCCATATAAGTCAGACTATCATCTATATATAGTTTTCCCAATAAAGCTCTATTTAGCATTTATGTTGTTCCAGCTCATTGCGTGGAGATCGTGCCCGAACTAAAACTCACCTAGAGATGTCCCAAAGTCAAAACAGGCGTAAGTTGAACTTGTATTGAACACACCCGAATAAAATGCAGAATCAGAGGAAAAAGAATTCAAAAATTTAAAAAGAGAGAAACAAATCACATATATCACGAGACAAAATAAGAAATGCTAATAGTATTACACTTTTAATTTCAATATTAGTTCTTTGAACTGAATTTCAAGAATCACATGCAAAGACCAAAGATTTTACCCAGTATGCAACATTGCACCACAATCCCTTTTCAAATACCCCAAATTATAAGCACCCATCAGCTTAAAAAACCCTAAAGATCATCTCATTTGAAGCAGAAAATTCAAACCCTTAACAAATCAAATAAAAGAAAAAAAAAATTAAGACTAGCACTACAAAATTCAAAAAACCCAAACAAAGATTTTACAAGCCACAACACGTGGAAAAAATAAAATAATAATAATAATTCTTGAACCCCCTAACGCAACAGTAAAGTTACAGTCAATGGCACAAAAAATCTTGACACGAACCCAATTTAAATAACCAAAACATAGATCGATACAAGTTGTTTCCTTTTTCTGGGTCACCTTATTTTACCTGTAATTTGGATGGTACCACAAGGAAAAAAAAAACTCTTGGCTAGGCCACGGCTGTATTATGCAATGTTACCATTAAACATGTCACAGTCATGTCAACTGTACCCATATACATAACAATGGGAAGAAGAAAAAAAATAAAAAATAATAATAATAATAATTTACAGACGAATTCAAACCGTGTAGGTAATGTACCTTAAAGAACTATTGGATCACCATAAATTTTCGAGGTGGGTTTATTTTTTTTTTTTTGACGAGAATTGCAAATTTCGACTAGTAATTTATTTTGGTACTGATTATATGTGAATCGTGCGAGTGACCAAATTCACATTGGCTGGGGAAATTGGGTACGTAATGTGACCGGTCTAACATGAAAACAGGGGCAAAACAAAGAGAATTAAAGGGTGCGAGAATGGCAGATATTCGGTGAAGTTGGGGTACGCGGAAATTGGGAGGGAGGGTGAAGCAAAAATTATAAGTGAAAATGGGGAGGACGGATTTGTATTCGTAGATTGAAAAGTTAGGGCTAGAATTTCCTAGGTCCGGGGGAAAATGGAACTTGTAACGTGGTGGGGGTAGATTTGTAGTTTCGTGTCAATGGATTAGGGACAAATTAGGGAATTCGGTGGAATGCGTTTGGTAATAATACAATTATGCACAAGGATTCCAAAAGGTTGCACTAATTTGGTAACATGAGAACATTAGAATTGGACATAGTTATAGGAACATAGCATTATATTGAAGCTATCCTATGTTTTTTTTAAATTTTAAACATATTATAAATATATATTTTTTAAATGAGATCTTATTCATTAACTTTTGAGCATTGAGTAAACTTGAATATGTACAGCAACTTACGAAATACATGATAATATATCATGTTAACATATAGATCACGATATACATACTCAAGCAGAAAATATTATTGTAGATTTCGAATTTGAGATATCGGTTTCAAGGTTCGCACACTCAACTAACTCAGCTATCTTTAATAGATAACTAATATTGTTATTAGTAAAATTATTGAGTAAATGTAGAATAATATTGAATAAATAATGAGGATATGTTTGATTCGACTGATTAAATTTGAGATATAATGATAAATTATATTTTTATTATTTTTAACAATTAATACATAATGAATAAATAAAGATACCAAGTATAATATTTTACCTTCAATTATTAGATTAATGAAATAAATAATTATTGATTTGTTTGACATAAGATAAATAATAGATAAAATTGAAATCAAAGACAAATCGTCAACCAAACATGGCCTTCAACTCTTTTTTTTTTTTTTACAACTGAGTTTGGTCCTAAATTCGGGACTGTGCGAGATGCTACAGCCTACCAGCCATGACTGAACTTTCTTTCATCCTAACCATCAAAGAATCGAGTGCTAATATATGAGTTTCCGGCCATGATTCATTGCAGCGCTTTGTTTGGTTCGTGGCAGTAGTTAACGTGGCCTATCAGATGCTTTCCAAGGTACCCACGAATCTCCCACCTCATATGAACGTGAAATTCATCAAGAAATATTTGAGTTTAGGAGATTTAACACGGGCTCGCCAACTGTTCGACAATTTTCCCGAACCAGATGTATTGTCATGGACTGCGTTGATTTCAGCTTATACCAAAATGGGTCGGTGTGAGGAAGCAATAAAGTTGTACACTGAAATAAAAAACAGCAGAAATGTGATTCCGGATAAGTTCGTTATTCTAGCGGCTGCCAAAATCTGTGCGAATTCTGGGGATTTAGTGAAGGCTAAAGAAATTCATGGTGATGCTGTGATGTATGGATATAGTTCGGATTTGCTTCTTGGGAATGCTTTAATTGATATGTACGGGAAATGCAAGTATTTGAGTGGTGCCGAGAGAGTTTTTGGTGAGTTGTGTACGAAAGATATAATTTCTTGGACGTCGTTTTGTTCATGTCATGTTGCTTGTGGTCTTCCAGAGAAAGCTCTCTCGGTATTTCGTGAAATGGGGTTGAGCAAGATTATGCCTAATGCAATGACTTTGTCCACGGTAATTCCTGCTTGCTCGAGTTTGAAGAGTTTGAACTGGGGTAGAGAGATTCACGGTTTTGGTATCAAGAATGGGATGAAAGATAACATATTCGTGAATTGTGCACTTGTTGACATGTATGCTAATTGTGCAAGTATTAAGAATGCCGAATCAGTGTTTCATAACATGCCAAATCTTGATACAGTATCGTGGAATGTGATAATATCAGCATATTTTTCAAATGGGGAATGTTGCAAAGCTCTCAATAAATTTCGTCAAATGAGAATTGAAGGAGTTGTGTTAAATACTGCTTCCTGGAATACTGTAATGGCTGGATGCATTGATAATGGAAAACCAGAGAAAGCACTAGATTTATTTGGAGAAATGCAGCAACTTGGAATCACACCAAATCAAATCACTCTGACGAGTGTGCTGACCGCCTGTACTCATTTGGAAAACTTGAGGCAAGGAAAGGAGATTCATTTGTATTTTGTTAGACGATGTATTTCCGAGGACATAGTATCCAGTACCGCTCTGGTGTTAATGTATGCAAAATGTGGTGGCCTGGAAGCATCCAACCAAATTTTCAGTATGATGTCGGAGAAAGATACAGTAGCATGGAACACTATCATTATCGCAAACTCAATGCATGGAAGAGGAGAGGAAGCCTTGTTGCTCTTCCGTAAAATGGTTGACTCAGGGGTGAAACCAAACTCTGTCACCTTTACAGGTGTCCTATCTGGTTGTAGCCATTCACAATTGGTAGATGAGGGGATCTCAGTGTTTGATTCAATGAGCAAGAATTATGAAGTTGAACCTGATTCTGAGCACTATTCCTGCGTAGCTGATGTTCTTGGCCGTGCTGGTCGTTTGGAAGAGGCATATAAATTTATCCAAAAAATGCCCGTAGAACCAACTGCTTCTGCTTGGGGAGCCTTGCTTGGAGCATGTCGAATATATAAGAATGTAGATCTAGCCCGAATCGCAGTAAACCATTTGTTCGAGATTGAACCAAACAACCCTGGGAACTATGTTTTATTTTTTAACATCCTTGTTACGGCTAAACTGTGGGGAGAAGCCTCAGAGATTAGAAAATTAATGAGAAACAGAGGAGTTAGAAAAGTTCCTGGTTGCAGTTGGGTTGAAGTTAATAATATAGTGCATACATTTGTTGTTGGTGATGAAGATAATGAAATATATGAATTTTTGGATGAAATGCGCAGGAAGATGAAATTAGCCGGGTATTCTCCAGTTACAGAATTTGTTCTCCAAGATTTGGAAGGAGAGGAGAAAGAGGCGAGTTTGTGTAATCACAGCGAGAAGCTGGCAGTTGCTTTTGGAATCTTAAATTTTAAAGGTCAATCATCGATACGGGTTTTTAAGAATTTGAGGATTTGTGGCGACTGTCATAACACGATCAAATTTATTTCAAAAGCTGTGGGAGTTCGAATCATCGTGAGAGATTCTTTGAGGTTTCATCACTTTACAGATGGGTTGTGTTCCTGTAAAGATTTCTGGTGACATAAAGATTCAGTTCATGGTAAAGTCAACAAGTAATGTTAGGGAAAATATCCTCCTCGTTTAGCGGAAACAGATATCATGATTTAACGGGTCAAAATTTGATATTAAAGTTCCCTTTTGCATTACAACAAACTCAAACCAAGAATCAGTACAATGATGTTAAACAACTCTATTTCTCAAGCTGTGCATGCCAGATGCCTTGGATTTTAACATCTTTAGGAACCTTTGAACCCAAATCAGTATCCGATGGCTGAATGCTCTCAAACACCCCAATCACCTCACCAGTCTCGGGCTTCGATTTGGATACACTTATGTGATCTTTCCAGTTAAAGAAGAAACATTCTTTATGTTCTCCTTTTCGAGCTTTTCCTCATCTCCTCTTTCTCCAGCAGGCAACGCCACCGCATTATCATAACCAGCAGATCCACCTTTTCATTTGGGTTAAGAGAGGATGAACCTTTATATGAGGGCACAAGGAATTCTCCACTGAAACTATCTGGTTTTCCTGATGCGACAAGCTGCTTAATAGTGAAGAGGAATGGTACACGTTCGCCACCAGGAAGCGTTACTGTTACGGCAGCATAATCGATCCCATCTTTCTCCTCAAACTTTATGCTGCCATCCGAAGATACCTAAAAAGGCCCCTCAATCTCATCGAGGCTGTATGTTAAACGGGTCATGAGCTTAGTCTTTTGGAACTCTAATGATGCATTCTTGTTTACACCCTCTGCCTTCACTGTGAATGTGAAAAAACCATTCATATGTACGTAGATTTGCCGAGTGAATAACATTTTGTACTTGCTAAAAACTTTGGAATAGAATGTTGTTATTTTATATTGAGTGTGTTTGTACACTGTGCGGGGTCCCTCTTTTATAAGTTACTGAATAGTATTTTTATTTTAAAATTTAGAATTACAATTACAGAATAAAAAGCTGCAATCTTTTTCAAATGTCAATTGTACAAATTGCAATTCATTAACGCTTCAAATTGGATTGAATTTTTAAAAAAAAAACCATAATATTTCATACAGAATAAGATATCAAGAAATTCATGGAAAGTATATACAGACTACGAAATTAAAATCAATCATTCACGGCGGCGGGGCGGTTGCTGCGGCCCTTCCTTGTACTCGGCCGACGCCCGTTCATGTGAATCGCACACTTGGGTTTTAAATTTGCACCCGAATTTCGACAGCCAACCGATTCTATCCACGTGTCCACGTGACCCCACCTTCTCGATTGTCTCCTTCATGGTGCTAGTACTCCCGCTCCAGCTCGTGAACCCGAGTCCTCATGCTATCCATGCGCACGCGCAACACTCGGTTCTCCCTCACAGCCGCTCTCCACGTCTGTTTCTCCTCCGGCGTGATCTTCGACGAGTCGTCCTCCACTACCTCGATTCTTCGTCCGCTCTCGCTGGACGGCCGAGAAACCTCCGCAGAGGTTCCTGCATCGGCGGCGATATAATTTGTCCCTGCGATTGCATGGCGGAGCTGAAGCTGCTCGAAGAACAGCACCTGAACCACCACCCTAAGCGGTAGGCGCTCGTTCTGTGCTGCGTGAGTGCACGCCTCTAGAGTGAGCTTTTGGCAATCCAGCACACCGCAGATCTTCTCTCTCTCTGCTTCTGATAACAATGGATGGGCCTGCATAAATTCGCAAAACATTGAATTGAGTGTTGAATTTATGACACGTGATTTCGGTTATTGATTTGATATTATTGTTACCTTGAGATAAACATCTACGGCTCTATAAAGTCCATCTTCGAAGATTCTGGCGTGATCCGGCAGCGCAACAGCGAGGTCGTAGAATTTCTCCGGCTTCAAATTAGAGTCGGAAGCAACTTCCGATAGGTAGCCGTCGATCAACTTTCCCACCAGAATCAAAGCCGCCGACCTGAGATTACCACTCTCGTCTTCGCCACATGTTCTATTTACCGAACTCTCTGCAATTCCTTGAAGAAAATATCGCAAAATCTTTTCCACAGAATCGACATCGTACAACGTTTCACTCAAGTACGAGTAGCTCGGAATCAGTAAGTCATCCAAGGTGGCGTGCTTTAATTGTGATCCAATTTTCTTTTCCAGTGTTGATTTACAAATCTCCGAAGCATTCAAAATGTACGCAGTTCGCAGCAATCCGAACAAAAATCTTGTCGTTTTTGACGATAGATTCGAGAGCAAGGTTTTATCTACGGGGAGATGCGAAACCATAGTCTCCAGAAGCTCTCGCTGCTCGTTCTCTGTCGGAACCCTTGAAGAAGACGATGGCTTCCGCGTTGTACGCGAGATTCCGGGAATGTACATCTTCGCGTAGGAAATCAAACAACTCTCGATAATTTCTGAGCTTAGATTCAAACTTTTCATGGCGAGAATCAACCGCTTGAGAATCGGAAGACTCAAAAGCCATAGGTCATCTAGCCATGAATCCCCACTTGCAGATCCTCCTTTACTAAATTTCTCACTCCCTATGTTGCTTACAGCTTCATCATTCACCGGCCAGCCAAACAGCGAAGGATCTACGGCGGCGGCTTTGGTAGCAATGGCATCAATACATCCCCGAACAATGCCGAGATCTTCCGCCATCGGCAACAACTTCTCGCAAGAGGATAGCGTTTTGACTGAATGTTTGATATTCTTAAACACAGACCGGGACAGAAAAACTTCAGTCCTCGAAATGAGATTGTTTGCCGATAACTCCTCAGTCATTTGTAGGTACTCCGCCGCACAGCGGAGAGCTGCAGCATTGGTGGCTGAAATATCTATTTTCACGCCGTAACAGAATTTCGCGGCGGTCTCGAAAGTTTCGGATCCCCCGGGAAAATCTGGGAAGGTGATGTGACACTCCCCGTCCTCTTCAATGTCTTCTTCATGATAGTCGCTGTCAATTTTCTTGTTGGATTCATCTGGGTTTTGGGATTTTGTGATCCTTGATTGGTTTTTCTCTTCTTCAGTTATCAGTTCGTGAAGCTTTTTACTTTTTGACATCAGAGGGAACTGAAAATTAGTTCATCCAGATTTTAGACGCAAGAAACAAGAATATCAGTGAAAGTGGCAACATATGACACCACTACGGATGTATTTGAAGAAATTTGACCTTGTGAAGATGAAAAGTCATGTCAGCAACTTCGATTATGACGTCACTCGGCAACCCTGTTGAGCAAAACCTGCAACCAATGCATAGAAATTCAAGAAGCAAGATTTGGGAAAGCAAAGAAATTATAGAATCTGAATTCAGAGTGTACATGTGGGAGTTTGAGCTTACCAAGCCTGCCCTTTGGAAGTGGGTTTTTCTGATGCCGGCTTCAACATATTTCAAGCAAGAATCATGTAGCGTTAAAGGGATTCGATTTGACTACGTGTGTAATGAGTACCAAAAATGAGCTTCACTTTCTGAGTTCCTGGGTCTTGTGGAATGATTATGTTTGTGGAAAACTAAAAGGGGAATTCACTTGTTTATGCTTGAAGGGAGAAATGGAGGAAGGAATTCAAGAAACTTTGGAACAGACAAATGTGGCTCTGAGCAGAAATCGAGAAAGGTGAATTATTAAAGTTCAAAGATAATGGGTTTTCTAATTTGGATTGATTGGTCTTCTTTTCTCTTTTTTGGGGGGCCTTTTATTTGAATCAAATTAATATACCAGAATCTTCCCTCTTTTCTGCACTTCTATGTCTGAACTGTAGAGTGAATCGGAAGAAGATTGAAAAAAGGCTTGGTGGGTCGTCTTCAAAAAAAAAATGGTTGGTCGGATTTTGAGATATAAACTATAAAGTGCAATTTTGAATTATTTCAACTTTATAAGAAGCATATTTTGGTTTTCAAAATTGAAGAAAGAAACATTTTTTGCTGTAATCATGTGATCATCATGATTTGTTAGGTATCTTTAGTGTTCTTTTAGGTTATTTTAGGCCATAAAAAATCTCTGTTTACTTAGTATACTCTTGAGCTTTAATCAACTCGTGAAAACCTTACATTCGTTATTCACGGGTCAAATTGACCATTAAACAGTCCATTTTGCTTACAGTTGGTCATACAATTGAGGTGATGCCTCTTAGAATTTAATGATTTTGCAAGTTGAATAAATTATCAGTAATATATATCTCCTTTCAGCTTGCCTATTATTAAACAAGAACACACCTCAACCGGTATCTTTAGGTTAGTCACATATACCCCACGAACCAAATTCAATTTTTTTTTTTTTTAAGAAAAAAACCGAAATTCAAAACATTCAACAATTCAATGGAGCGAATTGTATTGGCGTGAATGACGCTTGTTGATCATCGATTCTTGGCATTAATTACAACATATCTACCCACCGTACACTTCCTTAAATTCGCATTAACTGCGATATTAACTCCTCTGCCAGCCTGTCTCTGATTTAATCATCTCCAACAAAGACACTTTCAAAATTTTTAATTTTTAGAAAACTACACATGGAATCTCAGTAAATCTTTGCAGATGTTTTCCCCCTCACATGGTCACACTCAGCGGGTCAAGTTTTCGTTGACAAAAAATTGTGTGAGATGGTCTCACAGATCGAATTTGTGAGACGTATCTTTTATTTGGGTTATCATGAAAAAATATAATTTTTTATGTTAAGAGCATTACTTTTTATTGTGAATATGGGTAGGACTGATCCGTCTCACAGATTAGTATCCGTGAGACGGTCTCACATGAGACCCATTCGTTTTCATTTGCTTATATATTTCTACTTTGAGTGAGTCTCATGTGAAACCGTCTCATGGGTCATAATCCGTGAGACGGGTCAACCATACTCATATTCATATTAAAAAAAGTAATACTCTTAGCATAAAAGTAATATTTTTTATGGGTGACCCAAATAGATCCGTTTCACAAATACGACTCGTAAGACCATCTCACACGAGTTTTTTGCCTTCTACTTTTGCCATTATTTTACATTTTGTGTCCGAAATCCATTGATTTGTGTTATCTTCTAAGCTGAGTAAGAGTAATTATATATATGAAATTATATTTACATCTCATTTATTATTATTTATTTCATGTGACAATTGATATTACTTCCAATAAAATATTATATAAACCAAGTTTATTTATGTGTAAAATATTTATTAAATTTATTCACAAAATAAAATAAAAACATTATATATATATTACATTTATATTCAATTTTTACTATACTAACTATTGAGAGATGAATGTCACTTCATATGGCACTAAATAAAACTGTCACCAATATCACGTGCTCACATAGGAAAACAACATTTATTGTTATATATATATATAATATATATATATATATTTTATATAAATATATATATATATCATATGTGTGTGTGTAACAAGAAAGAGTGACTGAAAAGACAAAGTGCAAACCCACCTTTAAGAGTGACTGAAAAGACAAAGTGCAAACCCACCTTTAATTAATTATATATATATATAATATATATATATATATAATATATATATAAAGTTGGCACCCTTATATAAAGTTGGCACCCTGCACAAGGTAAAAATGCGTATTATCTCAATTTACACACCACACTTTTGGTGCACGTATCATCCAACCCAAAATAAGGAATCATATTTCATAAAAAAAATTAATTATATCATAAATTATATGATCATTAATTATATGATAAATCATATTATATTTCAAAATTATGTCCTTTTATTTAAGGTTTTATTGTAGATATTTCTAAGTTTCTTTATATAAAAAAACAAATATGTATTATATTCTGCTCTCAGTAGGGATGTAAACGAACCAAACCGTTTGTGAGTTATTCGAAACTCGATTCGATAAAATCTCGTTGGAGCTCGTTTAATAAGGCTCGTTAAGATAAACAAACCAAACTCGAGCTTTACAGTATTCGGCTCGTTAGCTCGTGAACATGTTCGATAAATGCTTGAATAAGCTCGTGAGCCATGCATATATTCGTTAAATAAAGCTCGAGCTCGGCTCGTTTATAAACGAACCAAGTATATTCCTTTCAACTACATCAAGTTCGAATTCTTTCTTTTGGAAGGGCTCGACCTTTTAATTAAAATATTCATAGCAAAGCACACACGTATGGTGAGAGCTAGGGGTGTAATCGAGTCGAGTCGAGCCGAACTTTTGAATGTTTGAGCTTGGTTCGTTTATAAACGAGCCAAGCTCAAACATTCAAAAGTTCGGCTCGACTCGACTCGATTACACCCCTAGCTCTCACCATACGTGTGTGCTTTGCTATGAATATTTTAATTAAAAGGTCGAGCCCTTCCAAAAGAAAGAATTCGAACTTGATGTAGTTGAAAGGAATATACTGTTTTCTTGTTAATAAGAGGCTCTACATAATCTTTAATGAAACACAACATTATAGCATAGAAAAATACATATTTTTCGCAGACGATAAACTTGCAGATGTTTTGTTGTTTTATAGCATAGAAAAATACATATTTTTTAAAAAATAAAAATAAAAAAGTGGATGAGTTTTTACTTTTCTTAAAAAAATTTAATGGATGTGAGGTCTAATGAAAAATCAATCAACTTCACGTGCATTGATAAATCTTAATTTTAAGATATTGTTGGACAATCATATTTTTAACTAGTTTTGGGATATAGTTAAATTGAAATCCACAATCTTAACATGTTAGATATCCATGTCGGCTGAATTAAGTTTTTGAGAGTTGTATATATGGATTTGGATAATCATATCTCTTTGAGCTAACGTGAGGGCTATGTTGATGTCCAACATCTGAGGTTATCAAAATTTTTTTATTAACCGTCTAAACCGAATTGTACCGCACCGTTTTTTCCTGATATTTATAAAACCCGTGATTAAAAATAAAAATTTTATTTTTGTATGCTTTGAACTATATTTTATATTTGAAAGACATTACATTGTTATTGTTTCAAATCAATTCGAATATATGTTCTAATATTTTTCATTAAAAAACCGCAAACCGACCATCACCTCTCAAAACTGTAAAATTTTACAATACTAAGATATGCATCCATGAGTTAGTGCCTGAGTTGTGTTACAATAACAGTAGAATTTTACATGGTCGAGAACATTTTATGGAACGTGAATCCAAAGAAGATAAAACAAAAGTAGTTATGGTCTAACATGAAAGTCTGCGACTTTTCATCAGAAATTGATTATTGAACAATATACGCAGCCACCAACGAAATCCTAACTGCATCTTTCTTCTTACCTCACTCACATGTAACATTCCATAAATTCTACAACTATCTTATAATTATATTTTTGTTATAATAAATGCATTTTTTATTTAAAAAAACCTACATCCAACAATTAATACAGAAAAGGAATGAGTAGGACTAAAATCTAAATCTCTAAACTAGCTTGTAATAATAATAATAAAAAAAATCAGTAACTAGTATTCCCATGCACATTGCACAACTTGTGTGTGTATTAATTAGTATTTTTGTATATAAATTTTAGTTGGTCTTAGAAATAATTTTTATACAAACAAAAACTATAGAGATTATATAAAAAATTATAAGCTTTAGATATGATTTCATCGGTGACTGCTTATACTTCAAAATTAAGATAACCAAAATTATTTAAAATATTATGTTGTTTTATAGCACTTTTCTGATTTAAAATGGATTAGACGTGATATAATACCACACTTTTAAGCTCTAAGACCTTTTAATAATAACAATAATATTAAATAGAATAAAATAATTGTAAATAGTAACTATCATATCCTGTATTAAATTTTTTAAAAATATTCTTCAAAATATAATTCAAAATTTTAAATGTTTATGAATAAGAAATGTTGTAAAAAGCATATATTTATTCTAGCACAGATATTAGCATGCGGATACATACAAAATCTGTCAAAATACATTCCTCCTAAATTTGAAACATTTTATGCACATCTATGATAGGACTGGATAACGTGAGTGGAATAAGAGAACAAAAACGTTCGAGTTCAATGACTGGGATTCTTTTTATATTGGAAGCAGCTAAAAGATAAATAGGTTGAGTGGGTCTGACCGTCTCACGGATCATAATCTGTGAGACAGGTCAACCCTACCCATATTCACAATAAAAAGTAATACTTTTAGCATAAAAAGTAATACATTTTCATGGGTGACCCAAATAAAGATCCGTCTCACAAAATACAACCCATGAGACCGTCTCATACAAGTTTTTGTCAAACAGATTAACCATCTTCGAGTTTAGCCGATGTAATAAAACTGAAACGGGACAATTGCAACAATTTATAATAGTCACCTGAAAAAAAGGAAGCCCGGGAAGAACCAGAACCGAGAAGAAAGTGCTGGTACATTTTGTTTGAAAAAAAATCGAAAACGAATTCAGATATGATAAGTCCCGGTGGCGGGTTTTTATCTTATCTGAACCTTCCGGATTGTGTGAACTACAGTTATACAAAAACTTGTATAAAATACACCAAAATAAGCAGAAGGTACAAACATAGGTCACTGTTCGACGACGGGTCAGTACAACTAGTAGAACACAAACTATGGTTATACAAGAGAAATCGAGGTTATATCAGCCTTAATGTTGATAGAGAAAGAAAACAACAATGAACATTTATGACACATTCAGATTCACGTGTATTTCATGATCCAATTTTTCTAAATAACAAAGCATTACCGGTAGCCATTAGATCAGCTCCATGGTCAGCACTGAAAGGTCAAGAGGCACTGCCATCACTATTATTTGATGATGGATCAACCGAAGGCTTCTTAGTTGGTCCGGACTCTGTGGTCGAGCTCATGACCACTCGTTTGACTCCTCTTCCAACGACACCCAGATGAGTAACGCCAGAAGTGTTATTTGAATGAGCAGTGGAAACAGTCGGAGACTCGGTAATTCCACCAGTGTTAATGGCTATACCCATCTGAGAAGAGTTCATTGCTACTGAAACTGCACTTTTCTCACCAGCATTTGCTTTTGCAGACATCATCTCTAGGATATCTGAGAGGATAGATTTTGGGTTTGAGGCGAGCTGCTGAAGATCTTCTAGCTGCAATAAGAAAACAAGTTAATACAGTAGCAAAGCTGCTCCAACAATTGCCGATATCTAGTTAATGCTTACCTTCTTTTCTAGTTCATCACACAGATCAGTCAGCGTGTCAATCTCAGATTCTTTGTCAGCAATGGGATCACATGAATGGGATGTATCAGAAGATGGTGGAACAAGTTCTCTTGATTCAGAGGAAGCCGATGTCTTTGCATCTACTTGACAGAGCTTTACTTCATTTGTAAGTCGCTGCAGTCTAGACTTGCAAACTGAAATAGCCTTCTGGCAATATGGAACAGCTTCTACAGGTTTAGAACCAATTTCCAAACACAGGCATACCCTAAAATTTCTTGGTTCTCATGTTAAGAAATCTTCTGGAACTAATTATGACATAGGTTTAGAAAATGATTTGAAACCCCGATGACTATAAGTCCTCTATCTCGCAAAATATACTTTCAAATTATGATGTGCGAATTTGTAAAGGATACAACTCAGCTATAAGCCGACTGTCAGGTTGAACCAGGCGCTCCAAAATGGACAGGGATTTCAAGTAGTCACTAAGTGAAGTTTCAACATCCTCTGGACAAAGCAGAAAGTTTTAATAATGAGTAAAAAATTACCACATACCGAAGCTATCTAGATATATAGTCATGATATCAATCACTGAAACAAATTGCAAACCTCTTTCCAAAGCTACTTCTGCTAAGGCAGACAAGATATCCACCTTTTCCAGAGTATCCCCGCAGTGCTTCTCAACAATTGCCCGAGAAACATCGAGCATCTTCCATGCCAAATCCAGGTCAGATTCATCCTCATCACCATCAGCTAGGTCTTCAGTATCACTTTCGTCATCTCCTTCTTCATTTTTCACTTCTACTGTTATTTACAAAAAGAAGAAAACTATAAGCAAAAATGTATGTCATGCTTCAAACAAATGTCACGGAAGAAAACTAGGTACACCACATCTACATAATTCCTCAAAATCCTATATAAATGCATCTTTAACAGAGTATACACACCCACCATCACCACACCTAAATAATTCCTCAAAATCATATATAACTGCATCTTTAACAGATTATACAATTCCACCCTCCCCAAGAAGTTAAACCAAAACATCTCAAAAGATGGATCACTCAATTGGTATAACTGGTATTTGAGCAATTGATAACACCCATTAACCTTTCTGAAAATTGCAGTCCGTACTATCCACTTATCAGTTGGAATGGCATAAATGGAGAGTTCACAGGTTCTCGTCAACGCAACCCCCATCCCACACATAATTTTAAAACATATGTATATACCTATTGCAGTTTTTTCATAAAAGGACAATTAGGAATTTTTTCATGTGAAATTATTTAAACATTGAAGTATACACATCATTTAAAAAATATATAAGTATATATGTATTGCAGTTCTTTCATAATAGGATAATTAGGAATTTTTTCATGCGTAAAATTATTTAAACATTGAAGTATACATATAATCAGGTGAATTGTAATGATAAAAAAGTATGTCTCTTCCCATATTCAATAGCACACACATGATAACATGAACTTATCTTTCATAATAGGATAATTAGGAATTTTTTCATGTGTAAAATTATTTAAACATTGAAGTATACATATAATCAGGTGAATTGTAATGATAAAAAAGTATGCCTCTTCCCATATTCAATAGCACACACACGGTAACATGAACTTTTAAGTTCATCAACCCATGATCAACAAAATCACCAGTTAAATCATAGCTGCACTAAGAGGAAGAAAAGACTGTCGAGAAAATTTAATGCTCGAGAAGCATGTATTTTCCATCTTTGATAACGCACACATGCTAGCATATAATTTTTTAAGTTTACCCACTCATTATCCATTAAACAACCATTTCAATCATTGGTGAATATCGATGAAGTAAACACTAAATTTTACCTGTAACTTCATCCAGACAATTGGTGCTTCCTTCATGTTCAATAGTAGAAACTGAAGTAGCAGAAGATCCACCATTAACAGAACTTTTCACTGAACCATCTTTATCACAATCTTCCTGAGATACCCCCTCTTTTTTCGGCATAGAAGCCAATGGATCAGCCTCTTCTTGAGCTTTACGTAAGAGTGCGCATCCGTACTTATAGTAAGCATTGACACATTCAGGAGCAAGTTCACCAAAATGTGCAACCCTGAATGCATTTTCATCGTCATAAATAATTTTCAGCACATTAAAAAATTTCTGGCATAAGAATTACCAAAAGAATGTGAAATGGCTCAATTAAGTCTTGGAGTTGCTCAGCATGTGACGCAAGAACAGTTTTCAGGGGAATAATCCATCTAACGAACATCTTAATACCTCACCTGATTTCTAGGGCACGACTGTAGCAATCAGTAGCTTCAGCGTAATCACGTTCCTTAATGGCATTAGAGCCACGCACCATCAACTCCTCGGCATATTCCAGCGACTTCTCGCGCTCAACAACAGACACAGCAGCAGAGCTCTCTCCATTGCTCATATTGTTGCTGTTATTGCAAGTGGATTCGGCGCCACCGAAATCGACTCCCGACTCGATGGTAGCTTCCACAGAATTGAGGTTTTCGTCAGTTGCAGGACCCTGCGCCGAAGAATTTGCAGATTCTCCCGCCATACTCGGAAAACCCTTTCGCTCCTGTGTGTTTCAAATGGAAGAAACAAGAAACCCTCACCGCGCAAAATTGAATCCGGAAGGCAAACTCGGAGAATTAATTCAACTTCTCGATATTTTGGGCTAAAATTATGGATGGCGGCCCAACCCATAATTTTACTGATTCTTTTGTCAGATGATTGACAAAAATTATGGACCAGCCCAATATTATATTCTATAGGGCTTTTGTCCACCCTCGTCGGGCTTACACGATACATCAAGTTGCTTCCACTTTCCACTGTGTTGTTTCATTCATAGTTCTACTCGATTTCTACAAGTATCAGAGTTACACGTTCCCATATTATTCATATTAGTACTTTTTTTTTATACCACATGTATGGTATTGTTCCAAATTACAAAGATATAATATAATTGTTCGCATTATTGACGAGATTTGAACATGGATTTGAGACTAGCTTATCTCGAACATAAAAAATACAAAAAAACAACTAAATCTAAATAAATAATTTAAAAAAAACTACCAACAATTAGCGGGACTCTAACCCGATATCAACAAGTCTTAGGATCACAACTTTAATTATTGGGCCAAGGTCTCGTCGGCTTCATATTGATACTTGAGCATACACAATGTGTGCGATATAAAATTTTTTTATATACTAAATGAAATTTAAAAGATAATAAATATTTAAAATATAATTTTAAAAATAATCATTATCTTATCTCTTTAATAATAGGATTGAAATATTTAAAACATAAATTATTTTAAGAATATACTAGGATTTCATGGCACACCATGCGTGCCAAATAAATTTTTTTTTTGTTTGATAATTTTTTAGTACAAAAATATATATTATTTGATTAAGGTATGATAATTATATATTATATAATATTTACCGAGATAGTTTGAACTTTTAGATAAATTAGAGAAGTTGGAGAAAGATAGAGAAATGTACAAAATAACTAATAAATTCACACCAACACAGTTAGCTAACAAATATTATAAAAAGTAAAATTGTAAATAAATTTTAGTGTTACGTGGACGTACCAAAGTTAACATTAAGTGTTCAAGCTTAATAATATAAAATATAGATAATAGTAAAATTGACAAACCTTAATGTTTTAACTATGTGATAATAATCCTAATAAATATAATGGATACTATTTTTATTTTATTTTTTGACAAACTATTTTTTTTATATAGCTGAACTGTAATATCAATCTAATTTTGTATAAATATATAAAAATATTATAGTTCTTCTTACAACCTCAACAAAAAAAAGACAAATAAAAATATTTATATAGGATTTTTTTCTTTTTTTTTTTTGGTATTACAATAGATATGAATTCCAAGTTTCCAATATATCATGGGCTTGTATGATGGTGGGTATTTTGGTCTTTTCATTCTATAAACCCGCTAAATCACAACCACTGAATGACGGGTATTCGTTGAACTGAATTGACACTCACATTCGCTATCGTGAGACGAAATCCATGGCCTCCACAAGTCCTCTCGCCGCCGCACAAATCCCCCCCGCGCACCCCACTCCCAAGAAGGCGCACGTAAGCAAGCATGTGCAGATGGCGCTGCCGTCCCGGAGGCAGTGCTTGCTTCTGTTCACCGCCACGACTGCATTGACGGCGATGGAGATGCCCGCGAGAGCTCAGGATATACCGCTGTTCGGGCTCCGGAAAGGCCTGCGTAAGGTGGAACAGGAGGCGGAACTGATTGTGAAGGAAGGGTTGGAGGCTGCGGAGAAGGAGATTGAAGTCGCGGAGAAGGAAGTAGTGATAGCGGAGAAGGAGATCGAGGAGGCCGTGAGGACCAGTAATCTGGCGCAGGCCGTAGCGGTGGCTGTGGCGGAGCTGCTCGGAGTTGTTATCACTTCTTCTATTGTGAACGCTATTTTGGGCCCGGAAGCTAAGAAAGCGTGAGTAAAGTCGTGTGTTTTATCGTTCATGTCGTGATTGTAATATATTCTGGATTCTTGGAAATTTATGTAAGAATTTTATTATCTGTACTTTGTGTTTCTGCCCATCTTAAATAAATGTGCCCAACCTCAAGATTTGAATGAAAAATTGAAATACATCTCTATTGTATTTATACTATAGGACTTGGCAAAAAAATTCGATCACCATCGACTTGAGCAAGACAATATATTTCTCCTCTTCAAATATATCCTAATTCTCCATCTCGATTAGTTCTCGAGTCATTCTGCGCTTTAGACTGCCCTACTCAGCTCCAGAAGTACACAAATATACACGCACGAAGGCTAAAACATGCGATGATGTCATTACTGAACGACATTGGCCAATAAGGTGTTGGTTGAGGGGGAGCTCGGGCTACTCAACCAACAATCTTGCACAGAAACTGGGGAACAGTCCACATCTTCTGCTTCCATCTGCGGAATTATCAGCCTCCTACTCGCCACCACGGTTTTCTTGATTGTTGTGGAAGCTTTAAAAGATCTCTCACTTCCATGGTAGGTTGATGAACAAGACGAGGCCTCTGATGATCCCATGTGCATGTTCTCTTCCAAAGGTGCCCAACTACTTATTTTAATCTGCTCTAGCTCATCCGCCACCTCCATCATGGAAGGCCTCATGTCCCGGTGAAAAGCAAGACATCTAAATGCTATTTCAGCCACTTTATGCACAGATGAAAGGGTCCAAGCGTCTCTATTTGGCTCGAGATATGGATCTATTATCTCATCAACACGACCTTTTCCAATCTTATCTACTGCTAGTGCAGCCAAGTTAATCTCACTGTGAGGCCGGGTAAAATCAACTACCTTCATTGCCGATATTATCTCAACAAGGACAACACCAAAACTATAGACGTCACTTTTATCTGATAAATGGAAGTTCTGATGATACTGAGGATCAACGTAGCCAGGAGTTCCTTGAGGGGCCGTGGAAATGTGGGAATCATCCAACATGCCGAATCTTGATAGCCCAAAGTCTGCTACTTTTGACTTGAAATTGTAGTCTAAGAGTATGTTACTTGATTTTATGTCTCTGTGATATATCGGAGGATTCATGGCCGAGTGAAGATAGGCAATAGCACGAGCTGTTTCAGCAGCAACGGTGAGACGAACAGTCCATGGAAGTACAGGTGCCCCTTTCTCTCTGTAGATGCTGAGATAAAGTCCCATTCGCCATGTACTCGTAAACGAGAATCTGCACGCCATTTTCAATGCAGAATCCTAAAAGACGGAGTAAACTCGGATGGCTCACAGAGGACAGAAGCTTAATCTCATTCATTACTTGTTCGACACTGTCATGATCACGATATCTTATCTTTTTAATCGCCACAGACTCTTGGTTGTGGAGTTTTCCTGCATAAACCGTGCCATATGCTCCAGTTCCCAGCCGTTGTTTTTCGCAGAAGCCATTTGTCGCTCTCTCGATTTCTTTGTATGAATAGAATGGGACACTGGAGTTGCCGGCTACTTCAGAGATCAGACGCTTTATGGTTAACTGGCTTTTCAAAGATCTGGAGCGTTTCTTTATGCAGTAGCAGATGAAAGCCAGGCCAGCCACTGAAGAGGCTCCGGCAATGATCCCTACAAAAATAGAAAGTTGTTAGGATTCGAACAAAGGACATGTATTGAATAGGAAATTCAAAAAAGTTAGAAACTCATTAATTAAAATGTTACAGAGAATAAAACGAAGAATATATATCATAGAAGATTTCTTTCCAATGTAGCTAGAGCAAAGGGTCGAAGAAGTACCTCCAATGAGAATGCGCACTTTGGTTCCGCCACATCGACCCAACACGTGACTTGAAGCACTGCAGTGAGAAACTGGTACAAACCGAACACAACATCAGAAGGCCGACTAAATAAATCAGGAGATTTTATAAATCTTACAAGTTCATCTGATAATTCTTACGAGGACATGTAAGGTCACGTAATTTCCTGTTACAGAGATCAAATATGATCTCCGTCTATCGAGACAATCACGTCCAACATAGACACAACCGTAAAAAAATTTTATTTAGCAATCCATATCCTCTCTCATTCCTCTGGTCGGGCCTTGTATTTGTCATATAGGCATGAATTAATGCTCCTCTAACTTATTTCTTGTCTGTTTTTCGGGTAAAGTAGATCAAGAAATTAAACAGCCTCCCGATATATAGTTGAATAAAATATTGGGTACGATTTAGTCAATCTACCTAACGGATGCTTTCTTCTCATTTTAATCCCAAAAAATCCAAAAACTTGTATTATTATAAGATAAAGTTTCAAGTTTTATCTTGTGCATGCTAAATAGATTAGTTGACCAAATACACAGTCTAACATGGTTGGCAGTTAAATCAATTCTTACACGTTCGTTAACGATTAGAAAACTTTCATAAATTAAAAATCTAATCCACGTTTGCTCTAATTTTGGTTAGAAAAAGTTTAATTGCAAAAATAGAACCATACAGTTTTTAAAAATATATATACCTCATTTTTATGGCCTATTTTGTAAACCTTTTTTGTTCAGCTACGTTTTTTTCCAAAGAGAGAATTATTCTCATTAATAGTTATCGCATATATTAAAATGTACAGAAAATGGCTATTTAAAAAATAATGCACACAATCAGGCATTTTAAAAAATCACCCTCAAATCATCCAATTTTATTATTATTATTATTATTATTATTATTATTATTATTATTATTATGTTGTATATCAAATATGGCATCTTTCAATTGACTTGTTCAAAATCTTCAAAAAGTCAACACGGGAATTTACCATACTAAAAAATATCACTAATTAAACTAAATGAAAATGGACTGACCTTTCCGACAACCTACGCCACCGGCGAAACCATCTCCGGTATACCCTTCGGCACATTGGCAGCGAAACCCCTTCTGCTCGTCCACCGCCGTACACGTCGCGTTTGGATGGCAAGCTACAGTTCCCCACAACCCACCACCCTAGCTCCGCTGTCTGAAACTCCAGAGAAACGGCGGAGATCCCACTCCTGGGAATAAAGCTTCCGATCATATTCACAGTGACCGACGAAAGCAACACGGTGCAGTTCCCCGTTTTCAAAACCTTTTCATAATCCAAGAACTGCGACTTATCTTCAATCCCCTCGGAATAACAGCTTATATTGTGAAGATGGTTCCCTGAACTGCAGCCCCCAAAACTGACCCCGGACCGAATCAATCTACCCGGGATCACACAATCGTTGAGGCTGGAGCTGCAGTTCTCCACCAGAAGACCGTTATGCCAAGTTGGCGCGAAGTTCTCGCCGAAAAGCTGAGACAACTTTTCAATCGGACGATTACACGTCCCCGGAACACTAACCAAAATCTGATCGGAAGTCAAATTCTGAACCTGAAAATCACCTACCATAATATCTCCCGATCTACTACAATTCAACCGTATTTCACATCCATCAGAGAACCCAAACGGATACGGCACGCGGGTTTTACCGCAAAACTGATCGCACCCGGTTGAGTTTATCCTCAGAGCAGAAGATAACTGAGCTAAAACTGAGAGATTGAAACAGATAACAACTACTGAAAAGAACCGAAAAATCATTGTGGGCTAACTTGAGGAGTTACCATCAGAATAAAGGGAGAATGCCCAGTAAAAAAAAAAACTAACTGGGGGAGAGCAAAATCGAGATGGTGATGGTGAGAAGGTTAACTTGTAAGGATAGAACTATTGGCGGCCATTAAAGGGGTACAGTTGATACTGGTGGCAAGAAATTAAATGCATTTTACTGTCATTTTGTAATGGCTCTGTCATTTCAGATTATTGAATGTTCCAACTTCCATCAGCTTCTGCTTCTTGACCATGGCGGCTACTGCAAGAAACTGGTTTTAATTTTGATGAGCAGAAGGCGAACAAGGGCGGAGGAGGAGGAAGAAGAAGAAGAACGCTATGTGATAATGCAACAAACAGGCTAATTCAATATGTTATGTGCAGAGGCGCATGAAGGATCGGATGAACGTTCACCACACGATTTCTCGTGATTTCTTTAATTTCTGGTCAATACATCTTATAATTAATTGTTTGAAGGGAAATCGATAAAAAAAAAAATTTAAATTATAATTAAAATAAAAAAAAATCTAATTTAAATTAATAATATTTTAGACCCCGATATTTTAAAAATCATGCATTAAACCATCTATCATATAATAAATATCTCAGAATTTTTACAACATGAGTGAAATGAGTTTAATTTTAAAAATGAATGATGTATTAATCTGTTGATATTTTTTTGGAGTTTTATGATTTTTAAAATTTTTCACAAACAATCAGCTATGTTTTGAATTATGTATTGATATTTTGTAAAGTTTGATAATAGTTAAAAAAAATTATTATTGATGAATAAAAAATTCCTTGTTTTATATACGGTGTAGTTAAAATCACAAACTTAGCTTTACAATTGATGTATATAGAAAATTCTTCGATGAAAAAAATCAAATAATTGATTCTCTTAATTTCATCACGAATCTATGTAGATTTAGATGTGTATCATATATGTTCCTTTGGTCTTAAAAATGGGAGATTTTTGATAAATTGAAACAGATTTTTATCCTCGTCTTCAGTTAATAGAGTGATCAAATGCACACAGCATGATAGACACAAACACCGTATCCAATTAAATAGTAGTTATCTCATGTTCATCGATAAATATAACAGATAAGAATGACTGAGATGTTCATGCGTCTATCAATACATGTTCGTGTTGATAAAAAAAAAAAAGACAAAACTTGTGTGAGACGGTCTTACATGTCGTATTTTGTGAGACGAATATCTTATTTGAGTAATCCTTGAAAAAGTATTACTTTTTATGCTAAGAGTATTACTTTTTATTGTGAATATCGGTAGGATTGACCCGTCTCACAGATAAAGATTCGTGAGACCGTCTCACGAGAGACTTACTCAAAAAATAAAACATATACCTGGGATGACTGATCCGAGTGTCTCATGAATCTGGTCATGAATCGAAGCATGCATTTAGCTTGTTGATGTCCCGGAAAGTACCGCCGAGAAGATCTTGATTGGTTGAAAAATATAAATAATATATTGGTTCTCGAAAACGTATGTTTCAAAATGTAGTTAATGTCATTTGAATTTGAATGTAATTTAAGCCATTTCACCCGTCAAAAGATAAATGGTCTCCATCTTTAAAAAAAAAATTAATTTTTTTTTAGAAATTCCACGAAATATCATTTTGAGTGGGCTTCTAAGTCAAAACTTGGAAACAAATATATTATATAATAAATTGTTTCTTTGAAAAACAATTGGTCGTAACCCTACAGAGCGGAAAAATTTGACCATCATTGATGAGCTACACCAAATATTATTTATTATTTATTAAAATTATTATTATTTATAATAAATTATGAGGCCTTCCTATCTGAATTCTATGATTTTTAAAATTATATGCTTTTTTCCTGCCATGGTAACACAATGGAATATGGTTTGAACTCGGTTTCTTTATATTGTACATATCAATTATTATAACCAGCAAAATATGTACACGTGTTGTATGTATTATTGGTATTTTTAATTTAATAAAATAACACTAAATCATTAACGCGAAATTATTTTCAATTTAGAAGAGTTTGTTCGATTTAAAAGTGAAATTTTGTTTAGATTTTTTTCGTATGTAAAATTAGTGATCAATTCTTTGTTCATAAATGACAAATCCTACCAGTTTCGAGGAAAGGCATATTTTGATCAGTTTTGCCAGCTTAAAGTCGCGGTTTTCCACTATAAGGACGTGTACAATGGGTGAGGCACGTCCTCTGACCAAATCTACGACTAAATTAATTTGGCGATTTTTTTAATTATTAAAATCAAAGATAAAAATATAAAAATTAATAATATAACATTTTAAAAAAAATTAAAAGGAGTGAATTGGATGATTTGGTTACTTTAGATCAACAGCCAAGATCATCATAATTTTTAAAAATAAAAATCATAAAAAAAAATTAAAATCATTTTAGCCTCTTAATTATGTGTAATTTGATATTTATAATTTTTTTGTTATTTTTTAATTATGATTTTAAATCTACGTGTGAGTTTTTAAATTTTAATTATTTATAATTTTAAATTTTTCAGTTATATGTAATTTAATTCTGTGTTTAGATACATATATATTTAATGAAATAAAAAAATTAATATTTCAACGTCCTTTATGCAACATCATCTCACCGTTGCATAACTATGAGATTAAATTATCAACGTTGATATCATTATGCAATAAAGTTACCAACTTCATCACATTAACAACCCATATCGTTGAATATTTTCCAATTGGAAGAATCATCACACGACATCATTGGTGGACATAGAGATTGACACCATTGATATTTTCAACAACTCGTAAATGATATGTTCATGAGCTTTACTTATGTGATGTTCCATGGCACATGAATTAAAATATATATTTAAATTATTTAATAATGGAATACAATAAATCTGTATAATAATTTGCGTTAATCATTTTCAAATAATGAAAACCATTAGGAAGTAGTTGTGCTCGTGTGCAGATCTGGGATCTAGGTTTTGACATATGATATTGCAAACAAGTCGAATTATCTGTGAAAAACTCGATTAAATATTGATTCACGATTTTGATGGATCGAATTGATTTTTTACTCATAATCCAATATTAATGGAGTTATTATGATTTAAACAACACTAGAAGTTGTTAGTTTTTAATACTAATTTTAAAAATAACTGAATAAAAAAGTTGGAAAAAAATCACGTTTGAGAATAATATTTTCATGGAAATATTTATTGAGGTTATTTTTAATTTTTTTTTGGGATTTTAAATAAAATTTAAAATAGAATATAATTTGTAATAAGGTAGGTCGTGTAAATAATTCCAGTGTCAAAATTCAGTACTCCGCCGCATCATAGATCTGAGCCAGCGAAACCCCTAATTCGAAAGCCCTAATTTTTAGCCTCGTGGAATCTTCAGTTGAACCAGATTGATTGACCTCTTTGATATTCTGAATTTAAATGTCAGACGGAGAAGTGGACTGGGACTCCGATGCGCCCGAGGAGTTTACTTCGCAACAGGTTTGCTCAATTCTCATTTATTTGCTTCAAGTGTTTAATATATTGTGAAAAAATGCGTTTTTTTTACTCAGGGGATGCAACAAGACGAAGAGATAAGGAAAATCCAAAGAGAAAATAAGGCCAGGCATGAAGTTATTTATCGAGTTTGTTATTTTCCAAAGAATATGCGGATTACCTGCTTTGAGAATCTGTTATTGTGAGACTTGAGCAATGAATTATGTCTTCAGAGTTCTGTAACTTATACGTCGGTATTGATTTGGAACCCCATTAAGTTATATGTTAAATATTTGGTACTTGGAAGATTTTAGAAGTATCTATTCAAATACAATTATTTGTTGTTACTAAAAGGGGATTCAGAAGAGGAACTATTTACTTGGTATAGATATATCTTGTCCATTTGTGATTGACTTAGCCGAAGTAAGAGATCAAATACAGTTTATATTGCTGTATTAACTTTCATGGATGCTCATATCCTGCTTTCAGTGGGTTAATTTTTCTTCCTGTACTATATAGGTCCTCAGAGACTAAAAAGGCTGCCTTGGGAATCTTAGGTTGAAGCACCTCTGGTAGTTAATTCCTGTTTCCCATCATTGAACCTGTATATTCTGTTTAGTGAATCTGTAGGGTGGTAGGAATCTTACCTCGGGTGAATTTGAATCAGCTTTCCTTAACCTGCTTGCCTTTCTCCATGGACCCAGCATCCTCGTTCTTCTTGCTGTAGCATTGGCCTTCACCCCAAATTGGTGCTTTGCTGCACTACTTCTTTAGAAAATTTTGGAAGAACGAGCTTTACTTGTTGATGCAGTGTGGAAGAGAACTCTTACATTGGTTGCAAGTCAGCTCAATATGTTGTGCTTGTTTGTATCTGTATTTTTCATTGTTGTGATTTCTTACAGCTATTTTGTCCTTGAAATTTGGTGTCCTTTTCAGGATGCACTTAAATGACACTATTTTCTGCTTCTGTTGATAACTGCATGCTACTGGTGAATTCAACTTGTTGATGACCTATCATTTACAAATTTTTTGATTTTCTTAGGGTCTTCCGTGAAGGGAAAGAGCGTCGCAAAAAGTTGGCGCAAAAATTGACTCCAAAGTCTCTACCGAAAGGACAAGAAACTAGTGATAAAGCAATCATCGAAACACATGAAGAGTCTCATGTCAACAAAGGAATGCTACCGGACGACATTGTCCAACTTCTTGCAGCTCGTGAAAAGTACTAGTCCTTGCTTTATTCGAGTTCCTTGATTTTTTCAGTTCATATGCATGTACCAGCTTTACTTTCTGAATGGTTATATGAATTCTAACCAATGTCGCATTTAATCCGCAGGATAGTTTTTACATCAGATTCTGAGGATGAGAAATCGGAGAAGAAGCCAGCCTCAAGAAAGAGAAGACCAAAAAAATATGGGTTAAGCTCTCTCCATTTAATTTTACATACCACAAACATATGCTCTTGTCGTAGATGTTTTTTAACCCGAATTAACTACAATTTCTTTGGTTTGTTGAGCAGGTTAGAACCCGTTATTTTGAATGACATGCCACCAGCTCAATGTGTGCAGAATTCGCTGGACTTTCTAAAGAAACGAAAAATGCAGGTTTCAAGATCTGCTGCTGTTTTGAATAATTCGAAACAAGCACTGCGCCTCCTGTCCACTTCTGGCTTGCTAAAGTAGAGGATATCAAGGAAACAACAGCCAGTCCTAAACGTTTATTCATTGTGGCATGTCAAATGATATTTTTCATCATTATTTACCTAATGAAATTGTACTTCAGTGAGTTTATGAACACGCTGGTGAAGAGGGCAAAGGAGTTTTGAAAAAAGTGTACTCAGCGTAGATGCTATGCAATTTTCACATTAATTTACTCATGAAACCAGTAGTCTGTGAAAGTTATTGCCTTTTACTTTTAAGTGGAAGACGATAGTTCTGAAACAATTAATGGAAGATTTCAAATTCCATGGCCTATAGGTTGCTCTTAAAATATGTAAGTTTCACCTTTCTGAAATGCACTAGATTGTTTTCTCAATGAAACTATTAAATCTATGAGTTCTTGATTGGTTTTTTTTATTGGTTTATGATCTATAAACCTAGCAGTACGCATTTTCGAGACAAGTATTTGAATTTGCATCCAATCAGCACGCAAAACTCATAGTTAAGACCCACTCGGTGGAGGATGAATGAAGGAAACTCTTGGATTTACGTTATACTGCACGTCTATCTCCCCTTTTGATATCATGCCACAGAGCCCCCATTTCCTCGCTAAAATTTAATCATTTCTTGCATCCAGTTCGGTTTTGCATTACTGGAATCAGTAAAAAGAGATGAATCATTCAAGAATTAGTGAGTGAGTAAGTGACCAGCTCGATTTCCTGAAGCTCATAAAAATTGAACACGATGAATTATACAATACATGTGTAGCGTTGGAGCAAGTAAAACATGGTCGTTTTTACACAGGAAATTGATTCGGTCCACATATCAGTGTGGACAAGGAGATGTCAAAGAGCATTCATATCCAATGTAGTTCATCACTACCAGAAATGATAAAAAAAAAATTCTAAAAATAACTTTACAGGAATCCCAAAAAGCAAATGATAAATTCCAACCAATAAAAAACAAGAATGAACAAATTCACCAGCTGGCAGCAAAGATGCGGGAGGTTTTCTCCGGGACCGAGCGTTTTTATTATTTCCTTTCTTGAATTCAACTCTCTTGTCTGCCCGAAATAAATGAGATACATAAATATAAGCAGTAAACCTCTGAATCTTCACTTTGTAGCCATAAGCAGCGAACCAAAAGCATGGCTACCAGCTCCCTAGTCTCAATTTTCCGTCTCTTCCGCTACAGAAGGAAGATCGCCGTCTTTTACAAAGGCCGGATCAAGAAATTTAGCCACAAAGGCCCACAACTTGTAGACATCGTCGAAATTGGTTAAAAATCCAAGTGAAGCAGTAACGACCTCAACTCTGATGAATGCACTTTTGCCGTCATGTCTGCCATTCTCCATCGGTTTACAAAGGGTAGTATCATCTAGACACAAAGATAGATTCTTGGCATTATCAAGAACCCGTATGTGACTCAGTATTCCAACACCCAAAGAAATACCATGTGCTTCAGCCAATTTTTGAACGATTTCTGGACTAATCAGGCCCCGATTTCTGTCCCTCACGTTGAATGCCACAGCCGCACCTCTTTCGTATTTAATTTTAGGGCCATAAATATAAACGAGGGGCATATTATCCGTTCCAGTCGAACTTGGCAGCCTTAATTGGAGCAACGAGGTAACAAGCCAATTGATCAAGAACCGCAGACGTGAGGTGGTCTTGTTGAGACCAAGCATGTTAATGTGATCAAGATGCCTGCAGTTTATCTCTGGTTCACCCCTATCCGAATCTTGTTCATCTCCGTACTCTCCATTGCTGATATAATCATCATCGTCTAAATTGATGGAAGATAGTTCGCCTGGTTCCGCAGAATGACCAAGACGAGCTTTGTTGTTATCTTCGGTGTTAAAGGATACCCTGCTCCCCTTGATTTTTGACTGATCAGTCTCTTCTAATCCAAAAAATCTGCCACCCGCAATTCTACTCTTTTCTCGCCTTTCTAGTAACCGAAATTCACCTTCTGTCTCTCTTCTTATAGCACTCTCCTTCTCAAGAGATATCCCAGGAACTGACCCGTTCTGAATAGCCCGATGCTTGGAAACAGAAGAGATATCATGGGTGCTCGAGTCCTTTGCAGCAAAATTACTTGGTTGATTGGTCTCCGGTTCTTCTTCGATCTCCTGAACATGCTGACTATCGGGAGTACTGCATTTTCTTGATTCAGGGTGCCCCTCTGTATATTGTTCTTCTTCAGGAATATCCATGAAACGGGCTGATTCATGAGACACGGATCGAACAGCCGCATCAAATGATAAGACGGGGCAGTTTTCATGATGCCCCATGTTAAATTTATTGTCATACATTGGACTACTTGATAATTTTGATGCTTTTGGAGAGGTTAGCTTATTATTCTTTCTGCCAGAAAACCAAGCTGGCGGCTGTGGTGTGGACAACTTTAGTCTGCTTGAATGACCAGCATTATCAGAACCAAGCGGACTCTGACCCAAATCAATCCACAGTGAGTTATCGGAAGATTCATCTTCACTAAATACCGGGCTTTTTATCACCTCTCCCACAGAAAAACTTTCAGATTCTTCAAATATGGTGCTCGCCCCATCCCTGTCCGAAACATTATCTTGCTCCATCTCCGTCTCAAACACGTCCCTTACCTGAGCAGAAGTGTATGCTCCAGAAAAGGCTGGTAATTGAGAGCCTGGGTTGGTTTCAGAACTAACTTCACCATTCCCATTAGCTTCATTCTCGCAACCAAATCCAGGAATATTATCCATTGAATCGCTCAAGTACAGAGGAAATACGGGAGTGATTTTCACTATTCCAGACCCCGTATGACCAGACTGATTTTGAAGGCTACTCATCACAGATTTCTTGATCAGAAGGCATCCAAATCCGGTCGGGTCGTAACCAAACACCCTGTAGAATGACGTGATAATAAAATCTGGCCGAAATAAAGACAATCCAAGAGAATCCATGTCCTTGGGACCCAATGCCCCGGCATCAAGCAAGACATGCCAATTGTTTTGTTGAGCCAAAGCCATCCACTGATACGAGTACTTGGCTCCCGTGACTCTAGACTGAACAGGGAAAACAAAAAGACCATTTGCCGAATCTTTCTTTCTCCTCTTTTTGTTTGAAATTTGTTTTCTCAAATCAGCCGAACAGAGTTTGAGGGTCGGCCATTTAAACCATGCACTATGAACCTTGGCACCTTTCTCTCTAGCACACTGACCCATCCAACTTACAGACTGGCTTTCGTGGTCGAACATGGTCAACAACTTCTTGTTGGTGTGAAAAGGGTACGATTCAGAAAGCAATTTAAATGCCGAGCCACGGCTTACAGTGAAAACAAGACCATATTCATTTTCCGGTATGTTCAAATAATCCATTATCCTGCTCTTGATATCATGTTCTACAGTTCCTTCCTCAGCTCCCCCATATAAAACATGATTACTCAAATTGGCAGTAATCTCAGACAAACTAAATGCAGTAGATTCCCAATAATGTACAGTTTGAAGCAAAGAAAACAACCCGAATCCACAATAGTCTAGGCATACCCTTGAAGCAGCACCCGAGAGATGTGAGTATTCATCTTCCCTAAGCTGATCAATCCTCTCCGTTGACTGGTACTTAGGGTACATTGTAAGGAACTTGGAAAATGCCGCATTAAGCTGTGGGATTGCATCCCCCAATTCAAACGTGCGCTCAGCAGCAAGAGCAGTGGCTCTGAGGAATTCTTTCTGGGCATTTAACCGCGCCAGAGACCTTGATCTGCCCAAGCCCTCGTCTTGATTACTCAATGCCTCGGAATCCATATCTTTGGATTTAACAAGGGATCCATCTTCAGATGCTTCTTCAAGAGCCTCCCTCAGCTTGTGTTCTTGAAGTTTCCTCAGAACTGATGGATTCGACCTAATTTCATCAGTCGAATGCTCCGACCCATCACTTCTTCTGCTCTTTTTGTCCAAGATTAGAGCAGCACAGTGAGATATTGGCTTCCATAGTGAGAGATGCATTAAATCTTTCCTTCTGTCTACCCCCCGCAAGTAAACAAATTCAATAAATATATATAAATATAGGAATTCTTCGTTTAACTTTACATATATATTTTTTATTTCACTTTAGCCGATCTGTCCCAGAAAAGTTGGTTCGGTTTCAAACTTAAGTTGCAAAAGCTAAAAGGAATCAATGCCAGAAAAAGCTTGCTCCCGAATAGACACCTTTGGTTTCAAATCTCGGAACAACTATCTTACGGAGGTAAAGTGCAAGAACATTCTCTGTCTATTACAGAACTCAGTCGAAAAATCTAGTTTGATAGCCAATAAGAAAGCACGAAATGAGTATTCTTCAAAAAGAAGAGAATAGAAGTGTACCCAACCCACAAATTATGGGGAAAGCATGGATTTCGAAGGTTCTGCACTTACAGCTCAGGAATGTAAAAAAAGACAGAGAAAAAAAGAGAAGGAACATTGCCGAGCAAACCACATATATTCAAGATCCAATATTTCAAAGACTCAATCTTTTAGCATCAAATTTGCGAAACACCCAATTAAAGGATAAGAACAAGAACACAGAAACAAAAAAAACCCAGATTTCAAACAAATTGCAAAGGAAAGGGAGACGCCTAAAATCGAATGCTAACAAGAAAAACACAACCACCCAACTACGCAAAATCCGTCACAAGATTTCAGCTCTGTAAATCATATAAAAAAATCCACTTTCCCTGGATCACCTAAAACACCAACAAAAACTCCGATATATCCTCCAATTTCGTCAATAAAACCCTCACAAGATCTCCCCTTTGTAAGTCACACAAAAAACCCTTCTCCCACTCGTCTTCAATCGCCTAAAAGACCTACAAAAACTACAAATTCTTCTCAAATTTCCACGTTCTCCACTCTCTCTCTCCTCTTCTCTGCAGGTCAATAAAGAGCAGACCCACCCCAACAACTGCACATTTATTACAGTATTGAATCCAAAACATATCCCTCATTGATTACCATTACCCCAGTTTGCTCTCCCTATTTAAGTATTCGTCTCTCTCCTCTCTTGCTTTGACATTGACCCTAGTGGGGGCTAGCGAAGCTATGGTGGAATTGCTTTTTTGTGTGTGCTACACTAAACCACACCCTACCCTTTTACGTTCTTAACAAACCAAAGAAATCTGATTTGACTTTTACACATCCAGTACGTTTGTTATTTATTTATTATTTATTTATTTATCAATCATCATCTTTTTCAGTAGAATTACTAAAGGATTTTGAGAACTTAAAAGTCAATTGTAAATCCAAATTTTTTAAAAAATCTCGGAAATTTTACTAGAATCCGTGACCGTTTTTCCCATTAATATGTGCACGCTCAGTATTGGAAATGAGAGACTAAAATTTATGCCACCTAAAATAAGACATATCATTGATAGATACAATTCTTTTCCGTTAATATTTGTGCTTATCAGCATCGGAAATAAACATCGACTAACTTTATGCCAACATGTTGCAATAAAACAAACACGATCTATCCAATCGGGTTAATTCTCTCTCTATATGGATATTTTTATATCTAAAAATAAAATCTAAATTCAAGAGCTTGGAAATTTGAATTGAATATGTGGTGAAATCTAATCTGAGTATCGACCGCTCGTCATCTAGTTTTTTCCCATGCTTGTCATTACAAAAACTAAGCATCGATTATCTATGTGCGGAGAGTTACTGTCAAGTCCCGAGTGGCCCGCGCCTGCGTGATTGCGCAATGGACCCCTATGACAACTACTTCGTATTCGTCCTCGCTTTACGAAAATGATTAACACAAGTTGCTACAGAAGTTAATTGTAGCATATTATAAACTCATTTTAAACATTTTAATTTTTAAGATGGGAAATAAAGGTATCACAATCACCCCTCATTCAGAACGCGGCGTCCTCGTCGCAGCATGACCACTCGATCCACCAGTGCCGAGAATCTAGAGGTGGCTCCTGCAGGTTCAAGAGGCGGCTCCCGTTATGTAGCACTTTGCCCCGCAAGTTCAAGAGGTGGTTCTCATGTACGTAGCACTTTGCCCCGCATAGCACTTATTTCTCGATGTTCAATATGCGTGACCAGCTCTGATATCCATTCTGTCATGCCCCGATCCTGGCTCGCGCCTGCGTGACTGCACAATGGGCCCCTATAACAACTACTTCGTATTCATCTTCAGTTTACGAAAATGATTAACTCAAGTTGTTATAGAAGTCAATTGTAGTCTATTATAAACTCATTTTAAATATTTTAATTCATAAGACGTAAGACAAGTGTATCACAGTTACAATAAAAATAAATAATCAATTGATCCAATTATGTTAATTTTGATTTTTTTATATAAGTTTTATATCTGAAAAAAATAACTTATTAATTGTTTACTATATTCGTGAATTCTTTTCTAATTTTTAATTAATTTTTTCAGTAATTTGGTCTATTTTATTGAAAAAATATAATATAAAGGTCGACCTTACACGATTTGATTTTTAATTTGACTATATTATTTTTCATGAAACAGAAGAGTGGAAATTTAAAAGAAGTATTCCGTGAATTTTGAATTGAACAAGGGAGGATTTTAAGTTTGAGACACTTAGAGTAACTACTTTAGAGGACACCAAAATATTTAATTTCATAATTACTCTTTTTACCCTACTAAAAACCTCTTCAAGTCACTCCATATTTAAAAAAAATATATAAACAAAACTTCTTTTTTAAATCAAACAACTCTTTTAAATTGAAAATAATTACATGTTAATTGTTTAATATTATTTAATCAAATTAAAAATAATAATAACGCATACAACGTGTGCAATTTTTACTAGTAATAATTAATATTTTGAATCGATTGATGGTTATTTTCAACTGCTCTAAACAATTTACGAAATGTCGATTAGCCATTAGTTTATGTGCAACTATCCACCTAACCCTCGTTTATTTTAACAAGTCAATTATCAAACCGGGTAAGCCATATTTGACATGGAATCAAAAGTTCTCCATGTCTTAAAATAAATAATTATTTCAATAAGTATTTTTATCAAATTTTAACATGAAAAAATCCACAAATCTTACCCAAAAACTTTGATATTTTCATTCGCAACACTTTGAAGAGTTTAAATTAATTTTATGATATTTAAAATATAGTGTGTGAAATGATTAAGTTGGATGATCATGAAATTTATTATCAATGTATTATTGTTAAAATCAAACATTTATCATCATGTCAAAATTTGAAACTGATAATTAAGATGTACTTTTACTTCTTTATACTCGTGGTAGCGCTAGATTCTTAAAATAAGCAATATGTGAACATGACGAGTTGCACGTACTTAGGTGACAATAGGTCGGATTGTTAGGTCTATGCTAGGGAGAGTCGTGCCTTACCACTGATGTTGCCTCATATATCTTCGAGACCAGTCATAGTCTTTGTCTGTTGTCACTCATGTCCTCAACATAGATAATATTATTCTTTAATCTGTTAAGTTATAAGAAGCCAATTAGATTAGACGACACAATGTAAACAACTTGATGTACAAGGGGTTTTCAAAAGGTCAATTGTCTCATTACTTCTTGTTAAGATTAGAAGTTGAGCTTAAATCCATCCTAAAAGTTAGTTCAAATGGGAAGATTTATCAACTTCATTTATAGAACTCTCAAGAATTTAATCTTACCGACATGAGACATCTAACACATCATTTCACGTCCATGAATGAACAATTTGAACGTGAATTTACAAAAAATTAGCGAGTCACCCACATGGTAATTCAACACATGACGGTGGACATGCACTATTATATCATATCAAGATGGTAACTTGAACTTAAATTTACCCAAAAAAAACTTAAGAAGATTGTCCAAGTATATACATATAACATAACTCAAATTATGAAAGATTGTTCAAGTTCATATATACAACTTTAAAAAACTTAATATAACCGACGTGAGGCATCTAATGCTTTTTCAATCATGCATACTTAACCGATATTCATAATTATTAAGATTGAAAAAATTGATAACAACCATACCAACTTTTTTAATAATAATTACAAAGGAGATGGACATGACTCGAAAACTAGCTAATGACACTTACAAGTAGGAAATGGCAACTTGTAACCATCACACAAAGTCTCACAATAATATGATATGCAATAACATATATTTTAATTCAAGAATATAAGATGTCACTGGTAATAAATGGCCGAATATCAGATCTATGTCTAGTTCATTTTAACATCGATTGACAAACATCGACATAAAGTTATCCACTCCGTTCTGTAAATATAATTATTTTGTAAAATAGCCAACTTCCAAGATTCAATCTAAAAATAAAATTTAAATAAAATATAAAGATAAAATATATTTCATGATGCATTTCATTTTATATTGATGTACTTTTCTACTTAAAAGAACGAATTTAATGTAAAAATGACTTATAATTTGTATAATAACGAAAATATGGCTTTTTGAATTAATTAATAATAAATGTACATATAACTAACATATTTTTATCAATTTATTTTTTTAACAAAAAATTCTAAAAGTATTTATTTACTTTTATCTTAGATGACTCATCATAAGAAATATATGAAAAAATCATTAATTTAAAATAATAAAAATTATCACGTCTAGAAAATTATTTCGCACTACTATATATAATCCACCTAATATATAGTACAACAAATTAAAATATTTGTTTATAATAATTGACTTTTTGAAGTGTTTACGTGCACAATTGATCGTGATCAAGACATTAATTTTAAAGAGTGACATGTATTGGCAAAATCAATAATTGAATTGTTCCTTGAAGATAAATTAACACATCTCGTTTGGTTCTAATTTCAATCTCATCCTATTTGCATTTGACTTGTATCATTATCTACTTGTCATTTGGACTTCATGTATCTTTCATTATTTATATATTTTAAGTATGCACACACTAGCAATCCAATGTGCTCGTATAATTTAAGGTAAAAATTTGTGTGGAACGGTCTCATGGGTCGTATTTTGTGAGACATATCTCTTATTTAGGTCATCCATGAAAAAAATATTACTTTTTATGCTAAAAGTATTACTTTTTATTGTGAATATTAGTAGGATTGATCCATCTCACAGATAAAGATTTGTGAGACCGTCTCACAAGAGACCTACTCATAATTTAATTGTGAGGAATGAGAAATATTTTTAAAAATATGATAGTAAATATAAAAGGAAGCGTGAACATACAGAACATCAAAATTACATTTAAAAAAAATATTGTACACGATAAAATTGGAAACGTGTCTGTTGTTATGCTAAAACAGTTTCTATGACGCGCTCAAAGTCAAGTATCTTTTACTATTTATTAAGTTTAAGCATATTAGAATAACTGTTTTTGGTGTCTTTGGTCTGTTTTTTGGTTTCCCTATTTTGCCCCTATTTGATATCAAAATTACATTTTTGTTTTTTTTTTTTAATTTCAAAAAACATTTTGTTTTTATTTTTTTTATTACAATTATTCAAATAGCACTTTAGTACCTCGATAATTTGTCAAATTTCATTTTAGTCTATAAATAATTATAAAAAAAAATTGTACACACACGCACCGCGTGTGCAGAGTAGCTAGTTATAATAATGTCGTCGTAATATCGAAATTCGAATTTTGATGATTATATCCAATCCAAACCAAAAGCCCACCAAGGCTAGGCCTCTTGGATTGGGTAGCCTAGGGTATTTCTGAGAGAGCCCAATTTTCACGCACTCCGTGTTACATGGGGTGTAACTAAAATTTCGGAATTAAGAGGCTAAAGAAAAAAATAATACTTTTAATGAAAAAAAATATAATATTTTAAATTCAGGTTTGCCATAGTTTGTAATGAAGATCTTGAATTATTGAATTTCCTTACTCTTTATTGGATAATATATATATAATATACTATATTGTCATAACATAAACATTATTCGAAGCGATGAAATCCCAAAAGACACACGATAGTCGAACCTTATTTTTTTTTTGAAACTAAGCATACTTTTTTGTTATCTCCACAAGTTCCTGGCAAAGTTCTTGAGGAGTGGAGAGCATTGCCATGTGATCTGCATTTTCAATTTCTTTTACTTCATCTACTCCAAAGTTTTCAATCTGCCAGAGCTGAAAATTTTTGGGAATTGCCTTATCTTGAGAGCACACAACATAGATCCTCTTCACAGATCCAAACCCTTCCTTCGAGAATGGACTCTTTTTCCACAAATCTTCACGAAATAGAGAGGATGGCCTCAACAACGCATTTGCCAACGTTACATCCTGCCAGGACCACACGGGAATCATAAAATACATTTGTTAATTACTACGGCGTCTGCTCAAAGAGAAAAAGAAAATATCGTAATGTCTAAATTTGTTCCTGGTCGATGTTCACCTGATAAGAAAGGTATAAACATTCGTGCAATGTACTTGTTTTAATACAAATATAAGGATATGTGCATACATTGTTATTAGGTGCTTATAGAAGCTGATGAGAATTCGTATCAAAATTGTATCATCTACTGGGTAAGTGTTGCATTGGCAGTGGACAATAGAATGAGAACGGAAGGTGGACACCATATCAAAGATGATATATATACGTGTCTTGGCATGAAAGAAAGAATTATTACTAAATTATATTTTCTTTTTTATATGAGTTTTGATTTTCTAGACTAATGTTATTTATGATAAGATTTATATTAACTCTAGATATGATATTTTTAGTTAAAAGAATTAATTTCCTAATAAAACTCTAAGTTTCATGTTTTGTAGGTATCTATTCAAAGAATTATCTATAGGTTAAAAGAGACTATATATATAGAAGGATAGATGTTACAAAGTAGAGAGACGACAAGAGAGAAAAATGATGAATAGAGAAAATATGTGTTGCTTAGGAAAAATAAAGTGATTAAGTCTCGTCGTGTTTTTCTTGTGTTGCCGTGGAGTATTGAAAACACTCGAGGACAATACTTAATTAAATTGTTGCTAGAAAGTTGTTTACTCAACTGAATTTTTGTTTCACAGAATCTACATCTATTTTGTTTGGTTATTTCTGGTGATAAGAAATTTAAGATGCAATTTGCTCCCTTAATGTGTTAAGAGAATTCATTTTTTGTTTTTCACTAGTATTTTTTTGGTGCGTAAACTTACTATTTTTCCGGTGAATCTTTTGCCCAATTTGTGCACAATTATTTACGTATTAATTTATTTACGTAAATTTTTGTGTGTTAAATTATTTCGTTGCATGCTATCTTACGTGTTACAACACAACATTCAACATTTAAATCTGAAATACACAATTCTTCGATTAAAAGAAGAGAACCTGTGGGGAACATAATTGATAGAGCTTGGAGCGGACAAATTTGGGGCCGAACAACAGTGATGTTAGAGGATCTTCCGGGGTACCAATGGGTAAGAGTTCTGTGTCTAACCATTCTTCCGCCGGAGTTCGCTCGCAATACTCCAAATCATAAAACAAATTTACATATTAAAAAAGTCAGCAATACCAACTAAATATGGTTAAAATTTATAAGAAATTTGTATAAATTGACGATGCTATATTCATAAATTTCAAACTGATGTGATGGCGCAATAAATTTGCTTAACCTAAGATGGTAGGAATGATATTATTACATGGTCCACACATTAAATGTAAGTATCCTTCATAATTTTAATGTGGGATCCTAAAACTACTGGATGTGATGTAGCTCTGACATATTTTGACATATTGTTGATAGATGGATGGTTGAGAAGAAAATAACAATTTTTTTTTTGTTTTTTAAATATAAAATAATAAAAACATTTTTAAATTGAAAGTTATATTCACGACCGTATTATGCTTCACTTAAAAATATAAATGAACAAGTCATTTGAAAGGTGTTTAGAGTTCGACTCGATAAAAAGTTCGATCAAAATCTTTTGTTAAAGTAATCGCGTCGAGCTGAATCTCGATTTCGAACTCGACAATTTTATCGAGTCAAACTCGAGCTTCATGATATTTAGCTCGTAAGCTCACGAACTTGTCTGTCGGCTCGACTGGTCTCTTGGGCTGATTTGTTGGGTTTTATGTATTGTCCCACAATGATTAACTTAGTAGAATGAGAGTGACTGAAAACTATAAAAGAAGGACCACACTTCTTAAATGAATGTAAGAATGTCCGAGTTCGAAAACGAGTTTGTTAGCAAACTCGAAGCTGACTCGTGAAACATGATAAACGAGCTATTAACGAACGAACTCGAACTTATGTTTGACTTAAACGAGCTGAGCTCGAGCCAACCAGTGTTTGGCTCGATTCCACTCGTTTACATGCATAGTTACATAGGATGAAGAATCAAATACTAGAATTTTTTATTCCATTATCGGTGCAATGTCAAATACTGGAAATTTTTTATTCCATTATTGGTACAAGGTCAGCAGCACGTGAAAGAGAAACAAATTATTATAAATTTAAAAGTATCTTAAATATTAAGAAATAAATTACTTAATTTTAAAATAAACTATCATTATCATTTTAACAGCAAAATCTATGGCACATTGGATAATCAATATATATATGTATTGGTCAATACGAAGGTGAAGAATATATGAAATAAAATAATAATATATTGATCCTCATTAAAATTCTACATGATATTTAATATAAATTGTATTCGAATTACGTATACTTTATTTTTTTTTATATAAAAAAGATGAAATTTTAATCATTCCTTACTCCACAAACAATATTTATATTTTTATTTATTTAAAAAAAAGCGTGTGAAATAATTGTATAAATAAAAATTTTCAATTGTATCCACAGAATTTCCCCAAATTAGAATTGAAATTGTTCCTAAACAAACAAGAATTGAAATTGCCTACATCCTCCGACTTTTTGTTGAGTGTCTTTAATGTGAGACCGTCTCACGGATCTTAATCATGTGAGACAGGATCTAACTCTATCGATATTCACAATAAAAAGTAACACTTTTAGCATAAAAATTAATATTTTTTTATGGATGACCCAAATAAAAGATATGTCTCACAAATACGACCTGTGAGACCGTCTCACACAGATTTTTGCCTTTTTTATATATATATAAAGATTGTTATTCGTATATTGCTTTGGCGATGTTTTTACTACTATACAAACTTGAAAAAAGTTGAACTACTTTTTTTTATAAAACGTGGAGATTTCCATTTTATCGATAGATAATTTTCAAATCTCAAATCAAAGCCAATATCCGTAATTTGACTAAACCACACTACAATATCTTTGTGGGCCAAGAATATATTTTCCACCATTAAAACATACGGATATGGCCTTTGTTTATTTGATTATTCTTTTCTAAATAAGTTTATATATGTATAATATGATACTAAGTTTTCTGGCTAAACGTTTTGTGGACGTTGCAACATATTCAGATGTACATCTATTGAATGTTATATCAATGCTTGAAAGATGTTTATATTGATCGTCACAACAGTCGATCTGGAGATATGTGCATTAAATACTTGCAAGATATTAACATATAACATTCAGTGAGAGCATCCATCGTATCAAAATTATAATATTATATATATATATATATAATTGAAAAATATAAGTTTATATACTTAAATATAACAAAGTAGTTAGAAATTTTTACCGTGTCCAGGACATAGGATGGCCTATGTTTAGCATCAGGCATGAAGGCAGCCAAGAAAACGGCCACACCAATCTTCTCAGGGTACTTGTCCATTGCGACGGCTAAGTTCAATCCACCGAGGCTATGCCCGACTAAAACCACCTTCTCGTTGCGTGGGATCGAATCCATGACCTCCAACAACGGTGCCGTGTAGTCGGCTAGAGTTCGAACATCGTTCAAGCTTCTAGGGTCGATGCCAGAGGCCGACAGGTCTAGGGACGTGACATGGTGGCCGGCTGCCTCGAGTAGGGGCTTGAGTTTGAACCAACACCAAGCACCGTGGCATGCGCCGTGGACTAGAACAATATGTGTCCGCCGTTGCTTTGGGACTTCCATTGGTTTTGAGCTTAGTTATTTTGTTTTTGTTTGCGTGGGGAATATGCAAAAAGTCTCTATATTATATAGAGGCCACGCTGAGGGAAAAAGATAACATGTACGGTACGGGGCCTTATATTTTTGATATTCGTTGCTATATTTGAACGAAAAATTGAATTATTTTCCATTGTAATTCAAAAAAAGACCAATAATACACTCCTATTTTTTTTTTTTAAAAAAATAATTAGAAAGAGCAATTCCCATGTGTCACTAATAAAGAGACTAAAATAATAGATTTGACAAAGGTATGCAAGTCACTGTCATCGGTCGGTTCAGTTTTATATAATTTATTTCATTTTTTTCTTTCTGATTTTAAAAATATATAATCTGATATCTGAACTATTTTATTTTGGTTTAGTTCAGTTTATACTGAACTAGTTCGTTTAATTCAGATTGAACAATTATTTAAATTAGTAATTAAAGTTTTTTAAAATAAATATATTATCTTCTTAATTAATTTTTTTGATAAAAAAATTTATATTTAAATTCTAAATGAATTCAACAAATAACAATAAACTAAAAATCTACCAAAAAATGATACTTAATTCAATAATCATTTTTATAAAATATATAATCTAAATGAGAATATTAAATATTATTAATCTAATTAAACTTTGGTTTTTCTATTGATTTGATTTTGATATACTATAATCCAAACCGAACTATATAAACTTCGATTTTAACATTCATATCCAAACTTTTTTAAATAAAGTTTTCAGTTCGGTCGAGTTTCCTATTTTTTCTATTTAGGTTTCTGGTTTTTTCTATTACGCTTCAACAAGGATAACAACTTTTAGGAACTCAACGAAATTATATACGTATGCACATGTGATCCCCAGAGTAGGGCCTCAATAAATTCTTGGTCCCGGTTTTGAAACAAGTTGTTAAGAAATATTTAAGTTTATATATGTATCTTTTGGGTACGATATGTTCGTATGTATTAAAATTTATCGTGTTATATAAATTTTTATTACTCTCAGCGTCTCAACTTTAATAATATAATATAATCAACTAGGGTGAAATTATTATTATTTTTTCAAATAATTAATTTCAAAAAGTATAAAAATATAGATATAGTAGTTGATATGTACGCATAAAATAAAAACTATTATTACATTTGCACATATTTATATTTAATAAAAAGTAACTATAAAAAAATATTGATTTAGTACAACAAAAAGTAAAACAATGAAAAATATGGTTCTAAAATAAATTACCTAAAAATTAAAACAAAAAGTATAATAGCAATAATTTTTTTTTGAAAATGTAATACCAAAATTTTAAATTCTTTAGGCATAACGTCATTTGGAACAATGGAATTTGAAACAAAAAAAACGATATAAAAAATTTTAATTATCAAATCCAATTAATAATATAATTAAAATAGACTAACAAAAAAAAATTACATAAAATAAAATAAAATTACTAACTTATTTATCGTGTTTATTATTTTCAACCCTAAACATAACTTTTCGATATCTCCAGTAGACATTGGCAAAGTTCTTGAGGCTTGGAGAGCATTACCATGTGATCTGCACTCGCAATTTCTTTTACTTCGTCCACTCCAAAATTTTCAATTTGCCAGTACTGAAAATTTACGGAAACAGCCTTGTCCTCAGGGCACACAACGTAAACCCTCTTCACAGATCCAAACCCTTCATTTGAGAAAGGGGTCTTTTTTGACAAATCTCCGAGAAATAACGAGCCTGGCCTAAGCAACATATTTGCCAACGCCACATCCTGCCATTTTAGTTGAATTTAGCTCCCAATTAATCCAAATTGATTTGGTTCAGGATTAACTTAATTGATTTTTCGTTGTTTGAATAAAAAGTAAATTAAAATATGAATTTTTATGAATATATGTGTGTGTAAAGTAAATTGTTCAGGGATAATATAAAAATGAAAATAATAATTTTAATTTTTTTTAGACAAAAAATTGTGTGAGACGGTCTCACGGATCGTATTTTGTTAAAAAGTAATATTTTTAGCATAAAAAGTAATATTTTTTCATGTACGACCCAAATAAGAGATTTGTCTCACAAATACGGCCCGTGAGACCGTCTCACATAAGTTTTTCCTATAAAAAATGAAAATGATAATTTTAATTTTTTTAGACAAGAATTTGTGTGAGACGGACTCACGGATCGTATTTTGTGAGGCGAATATCTATTTGGGTAATGCTTGAAAAAGTATTACATTTTATGCTACAAGTATTATTTTTTATTGTGAATATGGGAAGGGTTGACCCGTTTTACAGATAAAGATCCGTGAGACTGTCTTACAAGAGACCTACTCTTTTTTTTTTTATCAGATAATCTTTCTACTTATTGATTTATATAAAATCATGAGAAGAGGCAAAGGCTGATATAAGTCATATCTTGCACGACAAATTTGCAGAAAAATAGGAAAAGAATAACCTGCGGGGAACATAATTGATAAAGTTTGAGGCTGATAAATTTGGGGCCGAACAACATTGATGTTTGAGGATTTTCAGGAGTACCAATGGGCGAGAATTTTGTGTCTAGCCATTCGTCTGCTGGAATTTGCTCGCAATACTTCAAATTTCAAAACAAAATCATTCTAACAAAGTTAATTAACAATCAACTAAAAATGATAAAATATACGAAAAAAGAACTGATTATTGTTTTTTCAATTGGATCAGTGATCTGAATATATTCCATTAAGCAAAGTGGTGAAACACGACGTGGCGATTTTGATGGATTTCAAATAATTCGTAAGATGGTTTAACATAAAAAGATAGATGTGATGTAGTTGATTGTAACAATTGTTTAAAGATATCATGCTAGGTTGGCAGGTAGGTGAGAAAGAAAGTGACCATTTTCTTAAAATTAGAAAATCACATGATATCTTGCTGATTCTATGCTCCACCAAGTACAGTCCACTGTTTTTTTTTTTTGATGTATTTTTATTTTATAAAATATAAACATACGAAGTAGTTAGAAAAAATTTACCCGGTCCAGCACATATGATGGCGCATGTGTAGCATCAGGCAAGGAGGCAGACAAGAAAACAGCCACACCTATCTTCTCAGGGTACTTGTCCATTGCGACAGCTATGTTCAATCCACCCATGCTATGTCCGACCAAAACCACCTTCTCGTCCTGTGGAATCGAAGCCATGAATTCCAACAAGGGTTTTGTGTAGTCTTCCAGCGTTCGGATGTCGTCCAGGCTTCTCTGATCGACACCAGAGGCCGACAAGTCCAGGGCCGTGACATCGTGGCCGGAAGCCTCGAGTAGGGGCTTGAGTTTGTACCAACACCAAGCACCGTGGCATACGCCGTGGACTAGAACAATACGTGCCCTCTGCCTACTTGAGACTTTAAATTCCATTACATTTGTTTTATGTTCTTGTCTGATTGCTGAACATGAGACAGATGCATATGCCTTTATATAGAGGCTAGGACGAGGGAAATTACAAGTCATGGTGGATAATTCTTCATTTATTTATTTTGAGTGTGAACAAGTTCATAATTCACACATTCATAATAGTAATTATTTTACTTGTCATCAAGTCAACATAATATGTATGGATGAAAGTGCGTAACAACAAATATATCATTCCAGCAAATGTGAGAGGTTCCAAATTAGACTACCAATCTGCTAAACAAATAAAGTTTGGATCAGAGATTAATACGGGTCAATCTCTATGCCCACGTTTGGTCATTATAATGCATGCGTGATCGTTTGAAAAATAAATTTATTTTTTACGAGCTGATTTGACATAATAATAATAATAATAATAATAGTAATAATACAACTTTTCATGAATCCAACAATTCAATGAACAAAAGCGATTATGGCCGGCTCTTACGAGATTGGAGCACCGATGGTCCTTTGGTGAATACGCAGTATTAATTAGAGGGTGGTCCATTAATTTTATTAAATACAATTGATGACATTATTAATATAGTGAGTTTCATGTGAGATCTTCTCCCGGATCTTAATCTGTGAGATAGGTTAACCCTACCCATATTCACAATAAAAAGTAATACTCTTAGTATAAAAAGTAATAATTTTTCATGGATGACCTAATAAGAGATCAATCTCACAAATACGATCCATGAGATCGTCTCACACAAATTTTTGCCTTATTAATACTGGCAAATGATAAGTGGTCCCATGGTAATTGAGACTTTTGGTGTATTTTTCAATGCCTTTATCAAAGTAAAGATATATTGTTTTCAAGTCATTTTCTAAATTTCTACTATTTGGTGTAATAATTGTTTCGAATCATTTTATAAATTTCTAATAAATTACTAGTGATAGACTATTTGGTGTTTAATAGCAATTATTACCCCGACCCCGTCTAAGAGTATAAAACTCCTAAAAAATATTAATAGGCTGATATGTCTTTCTGTTGAAGATAAGAGTCGAAAATATTGAAAATTAGTGTGTGGTGATGTATGTAATGATGTAATTATTTTCAAAGATATTCTATAAATAGGTTTATCAATTTATGAAAAAGATATACAATTGAGAAAAAATTTTATAAAGTGTGTAAGTTAATATATTTTGTGAGTTCGAAATTTTATTTTACCGTAAATTTTTATTTTTAACACGTTATCAACAATAAACTCTAAGGTTCTCCATATTATTTAAAGCCTCAAAATACAAGAAAAAAGTAACAATATTCAAAAATAAGAATATTTATTTTACTGTTTATATATTTTTATTGTGTTACTTTTTATTTATTTGTGTACATATTTAATATATAATATCATGTTATTATATAAAAGGAGTCTATGACACCTCATTATAATAACATGACGTGATTATATTATTACACTGTTTATATATTTTTATTGTGTCCCTATTTATTTATTTGTGTATATATATAATATCATGTTATTATATAAAAGGAGTTTATGACACCTCATTATAATAACGTGATGTGATTATATTGTTACACTGTTATATATTTTTTTTATTGTGTTATTGTTTATTTATTTTTATTGTGTATATATTTAATATATAATATCATATTATTATATAAAAGAGTCTAAGACACCTTATTATAATAACGTGGTGTGATTATTTCACTGTTTATATATTTTATTGTGCTATATAATAATTATATATATATATATATATATATATATATATATATATATATATATATATATATATTTGAATAACGTCACAATATTATATAAAAAGAGTCTCTGAAATTTCATTATAATAATGTGATATGATATACATAATTATTTAAACATGATTTAACATTATATACATCATATTATTGCCATAAAATTATGCATAAACATACATTTATTTTTTTTTAAAGATTTTGTATTTGTATAAACGGTCATAAACGACTAGTTTTTGCCTTATAATTATAATTTCACAAACACATTCAATCACTCCAAACTTACTTTTCCTCCTTAAAAATTTTTCTTCATCAATTTTTCGAAGAAGAAGATGATTCTTTCAAGGTTATTTGTATAATTATTTTGGTTATTATACTCACTAGTCTTGTATTTATTGGAGAATATTCGCTTCACGTTTTTTCTTTATTTTTAAGTATTCTTCTACTTATAATTTATTCGTTACTTTGTATTGTCATATTAATAGATTTAGAACTTAACAAATAAAATGACGTGTTATTTTTTTTCTAGTATCACTATGTCAAATTTAACAAAGCTCGAATTCGTTACGTTTGACATTACGGGAAAAAATTATATGACATTGACTCTTGATGTAGAAATGCATCACAAGAAAAATGATATCTTATCATCACAAGAAAAATCAAAAGCCATGATATTTTTGCGTCGACATCTTGATGAAAGATTAAAATACTAATATCTCATTGAAAAAGATCACATGGCTTTATGGAAATGATTAAATGAAAGATTTTAACATATAAAAGAATTTATACTTCTGATCGCCCGTGATGAATGAAATACATTAAGATTCCAAAATTTTAAGAAAGTCGGTGATTACAACTCGACAATGTATCGAATAATCTCGCAATTAAAATTTTGTGGATATGAGGTTACAGAATCAGAAATGTTTGAAAAAACAGTTTCCACTTTTCACGCATCAAATATACTTCTACAACAACAATATAGAGTGCGTGGATTTGCGAGATTTTCTGAACTTATTGCATGTCTTCTTGTGACGGAAAAAAACAACCAGCTGCTAATGAAAAATCACCAGTCTCGACCTACTGGATCAACAACATTTCCAGAAGTAAATGTCGTAAGTAAAAATAAATTTAAACTTGGAAACAATCAAAGGCGAAGACAAGGTTTTGGTCGATGTCGAAATCGAGGTCGTGGTCATGGACGTGGAAGTGGTTGTGGTTGTGGTCGTGGGTTTGAAAACAATCGAGATAGTTACTTCTATAACTCATCTCAAAAGGGCGTCATGAACCACTCACTAAAAAGGCATCATAAGAACATGAGTGTTAATGAAAATCACTCAAAACGATTTGAAAGTTCTTATTTACATGTGGCACTCCAGGACATTGGTCTCGTATTTATCGAGTCCCAGAACACCTTTGTAAGCTCTATAAAGAATCAATAAAGGAAAATAAAAAAGACTAACTTCACTGAACACAGTGACCGTTTGAATGATTCAACTCATTTTGATGCTGTAAATTTTCTGAATGATTTCTCTGAAAATGATCAATATACTAGTGGAATAGAAATGTAAAATATTTTATTTTTCATATGCTATATGATAACGTTTTATTGTCTAATTATGATATGTGTTATATTTTTTAATAAATTACATATGTATTGTCAGTAATTTTTTCATTGCAATTTTTTAAATTCAAATATGGAAGACGCTATGAACAAAGCTAAACAAGAAATTAATCCCATGGATGTTTGCATACATGATTGTGGTACAACACATATTATTATCTGAGATAAAAGATATTTCTTGAAACTAAAACCAACAAAAACAATGGTGAACACAATATCAGGTCATGTAGACTTGATTAAATGTTGTAGTAAAACACAATTTTTGTTATCGAATGGTACAACTTTGTATTCATTACAATCAAAAAGAAATTTGTTGAGTTTTAATGACAATATCCCCATGGGTTTAATACTCGGACAATAAATGAAGAAAATGAGAAATATATGTTTTTTTACCATATATAAATCAATAAAGAAATATGTAGTTGAAAAACTATCTATGTTCCATACTTGATTGCATCATACACATATAAGTCCAATTGAATCGAACATGATAGTTGATAATCTTCAAAATTAATTAATTAGTATGATCGATTAGAAAATCCTGGTTCAATAATGATACGAAGAATTATAGAAAATACATATGGTCATTCGCTGAAAGACCAGAAGATCTTTCAAAATAATTAGCTTCAATGTGACCGTATTCAAGGTGATATTTGTGGCCAATTCATCCACCATGTGGTTTATCTAAATATTTTATGGTATTGATCAATGCCTTCAGCATATAGTCACATGTATGTTTATTATAAACTCAAAATGTGGCATTTGCAAGATTAATTGATCAAATAACAAAATTGCGGAATCAATTTGTCGATTATACAATCAAGAAAATTATATCTGATAATACTGATGAATTTACTTTCCAGAGTTTCAATGATTATTGTATGTCAATGAGAATCACTGTTGAGCATCATGTTTCTCATGTATATACACAAAATGAATTAGCTGAATCAGTGATTAAATGTCTACAACTAATTGCTATACCAATGATTATGAAAACAAAATTTCCTATTTCTATATGGGGACATGTAATTTTACATGGTTCTGCATTAATTTGTATCAGACTAGTGCATATAATAAATACTCCTCATTGCAGCTTACATTTGATAAAACCAGACATTTCTCATCTGAGAGTTTTTGGATGTATGGTATATGTGCCTATTGCACCGCCTCAACGAAAAGGAATGTGATCTCAAAAAAAGATCGACGTGTTTCTGAGGCTCAAGAAAAGCGACATGTTTACAACACGTTTTGCTGATTGTCATGTTAATGAGAAAATCTTCCCAGTGTGTGGGGATAAAAGAAACTTATCGAAAAGGAAATTACATGGTATGTATCATCATTGTTATATCTGGATCCAAGAACTAAACAATGTGAAAAAGATGTACAACAAACTGTGCACTTGCAAAGAATAGCAAATCAAATTCCGGATGCATTTGCAGACACAAAAAGTGTAACTAAATCATATATACATGTTGTAAATGCCCCTGCTCGAATTGAAATTCCAAAGATAAAAATCCTCAAAAAATAAAATGCATAGAAAAACACGATGATCATAAAATAGAAAATGATATTCCGACAGAAACACATAATGATAAAAATGTTCTGTTAGAACCACAAACTGACTAGAATTGTGAAATCTCTATCAATTATATTAATACTGAAAAAATATGGAACTGAAAAGATATAAAGAAATTGATGAGATATTTTCTTATAATTTAGCATTTGACATCAAAAATGACAATGAAAATCATGAACCAAAATTTTTTTGTGAATGTAAAAATCGACATAACTGGATAAAACGGAAAGACGTCGTCCAAGTTGAATTGAATTCGCTAAATAAACGTAATGTTTTTGGACCTATAGTTCTTACACCCAAAGGTGTAAAACCTGTTGGGTACAAATGAGTTTTTATTCGAAAACGAAATTAAAAAAATGAAATAGTAAGATATAAAGCTTGACTTGTTGCACTAAGTTTTTCTCAAAGATCTGGAATTGATTATGAAGAAACGAATTCTCCTGTTATGGATGCAATTACGCTTCGGTATTTGATTAATTTGGCGTTATCTGAAAATTTAGAAATGCGTCTTATAGATATTGTTATTGTGAGAACCGAATTTTTCTCCATATATTTTCCATATAATTAATTAATTTCAAGGAAATTTGGACCTTGGACCCTTGTACTAGAATAAGACATAAATATTGGAATTTTTGTATATTGGAAATCTTTATTACCAAGACAATTAAAATCTAGACTTGTGCTTGCATATTTCGAAATTTTGGGAGAAATAATTCAAGATCATGGAAGATTGTGCAAGGCCAAGACATAAGGAATGAAATAATGCATGATTTGGTGGGATACAACCCTAGATTTCGAAATTTGCACTAGGAGGTGTGACTCATTATTGATATGGATAGATACAGGGATAATTGGAAGCATATCCCCTCATCTAGCTACATATTTTCGAAAATATTAGGCTAGGAGTCAAGGATTTAAATCCCCCAAAATTGGAACATAATCTCACTAATCAAGTAACTGAATTTTCGAAAAAGGGCAAGAATATTGGAGCCAAATTTGTGAGATGTGGCATGAATTTTGGTATGATTTTAGTACCAAGTTTAGATCATTTTCCCTCCCCTATAAATACCACACCATACCTAGCCATTCCTCACACCTAAATCTCGAAATTCTAGAGCTAAAACTCTCGAAATTCCAGCAGCCTTCCCTAGCGAAGCTCTGTCCAATTATCGTCACAAAAATTAGCCTAAAAATCGAGTCGAAGCACCGTCAACTGTAGAGCAAGGAGCGATCCAGCCGAAGCAAGCAACCTACGTTTTTTTTAGCATCCAAAAACACTGTAAGTGGGCTTGTTTGTGAAATAAAAAAAAAAAAATCTCGATTTTATGCATACATGATTTTCGGTTTTTGATAAAAACACCAATCGAGTACAATTCGTTTTCTTCTACTTCTTGCATTGTCATACGATTTTAAACGCACTGTGAGGAGTCAACCGTATATGGCTGGGAATCCCAACCATGACGTACCCTTACGCGGTGGGGGACATAACCGCTATACGGCCTCGCCCCCTTAGAGGAGTAAAAATTAGGGACTGACGTCAATAAACCATAGAAGGTCGATAAATTGCAGTGCTTGATATATGTTTATGCATGTGGTACGAAAATTTTATGCAAGTCATGTGGTATGTTCGAAATTATGCATGTTGTAATTATTGTGCTCGATTTTCCCTCATTTACTGAGTATTCCCAAAATACTCACCCCCCTTACGACCCTCCCCAGATAAGCCCGAAGAACAGATTGAGGAGGAAGAATCCGAGCAGTTTTGGGGATGGTGAATGCTCGAGAAAGATTTAATATGTTTAAGCTATTTTATTTCAGTCTTACGTTTCCGCATTGAATTCTGTCATTTAAGTTATTTCGGTATTGTAAAGACAATTTTATTGAGATTATGATTTATAAACTGGATTCGGTTTAAACTGTGCTACGAAAGGCTTGTCGTTCTAATTGTGTGATTTTAACGACGCCGGTGTCAAACCCGAGTTTCGGGGCGTGACAGTTATAGCTTACTTTTACGGATCACTCGATAGTAATATATATATGTGTGTGTGTATTTATATGAAAATCCTTGAAGGATTTAAGATGTCTGAGGCACAAAGTTCAAAACCAAAATAATGTTATTATGTGAAATTATAAAGATCATTATATGAGTTAAAAAAATCTGGTCGAACATGTTATAATCGACTCAGTGAACAATGACAATTTATTACATTTATAAGTTATTTTAAACAGGAGTAGAGTGGTGTCTACTTTTCAAAACTTCCTACATTATCAATGACAATTTATTACATTTATAAGTTATTTTAACTACAATTTCACTGACAGAACTAAAACTATATTAATCAATATCCTTTTCACATAATTTTTATTTTTATTTTAAAGTTGAGATCAAACTTTCTACATTTCGATTAAACCGAACTTTGATCACAACTACAAATGGGCCACTTAATTATGTCCACCATACGTACACGACTCTATACTCACAATACAAACTAGATTAATTGCTTAGGACCATGCGACCTTGCAAATTTGTCGTTACATTTTGATTCATCGTTCATTGGAACTAAATTTGAACACGTAACTAAAAAATCAAAAAATTTGGAAGTAATAGCACGTAATTTCCTCCACCGACATCCTACGTACGACCAATTAATATCATATAATTTTCTTCAAAATTATCGAGATAATATGTCGCCTTTAATATACATGAATTAGCGGTTCTCTTTTCCAATTTTTTTTTTTTTTTTCCCTCTTAAAATGTCTATCAAGAGAAGCTATTCTGTTTTTGGTAAATGCCAGCAAATTTGGTAGTAACATGAACTACCGTTTCCTTTCTTAAAATATCAAAAATTAATATTATCTAAAATAAGATGATTCGGATAGTCTAGAGAGCAGATTTTGTGGGTAGTCATATATCAAAGTCGGAGATGTCAGTGTTGCGTAACGAAACTACTCCGACGCACAAAGTTAGTATTAATTTTCCTGGTAAAATTCCCCCAAAAATGTGTTTTGTGCGTTCATGAAAAATTGGATTATTTTCAAAATGTACAGCAGCTTGATTAGAACAAAAGATGGTGGCTGGAGAAGGTAGAACCATGCATGTGAAAGTCTTTGAATAAGTACTGAACAATCCAAACCAATTCACTAGTAGTCCATGCCAGAGCTCGGTTCTCGGCGTCAACTTAAGAAGAAGAAGTAGTGGTTTGCTTCTTGGCTTTCCAAGATATAAGGGACTCGCCAAGAAATATGCAGAAACCCGTGACAAAGAGTAGTGTCTGGGCAAGATCGATGCCCAATCAGCATCTGAGAATGCCTTAATATGAATCAAAGAAGCTGCAGAAAAGAATATGCATTGGCCTGGTGATGATTTAAGATACTTAAGCAAGTGGTGAACAGCTGCCAGATGCGGGGAACGAGGTTGAGCAACGAATTGGCTCAATGTAAATTCTTATAAGTGATGCGTAATCAAGCTGCGCTATATGTTCTGACACTAATGCCTTACTATGCCGAATATTGATACTTACAAGTAAATCCTTACGATGTGATATTACATGTACGTCAATATCTGTACGACACAAAAATTAATTTGTCAAAATCTTGCAATATAATAACAAAATTTTGCAATATAATATTTGTAAATATCGATGTAACGATATATTAATTGTATCTTTAGAATTATTCAATTTTTATTTGCTTGTTTGAGAATGGTAATTGATGGACTGCATGCTGATGGTGACCTTCGTGCCTTACTGCTATATTATTATTTTGCATAAAAACTGTTTTGGTATGTCATGATATCAATGACCATTAAATAAACACATTGAGCCTTCTTTCCTTGTGATCGATTGTTTAGTTGATTGGCCCAAGTAAGGATTTGAATAATCAATGGGACTATGGTTGGGTTTGTAATGACCTCGAGCCTATCGATCTTTTGGACATGTGATACATCTCTTACAATATTTCATGGATTATTACTCACAGTGTGTTATCTTATTAGTTCAATTAGTACTCAGCACTCTAAAAACCTATACATTTGACTTGGAGGTAATGGGTTAGAGTCTTGGAGAGAGAAATAACATCAAAGAATAGTACAACACTGTGAGAAATATGATTGCGGACTCAAAAGATCAGTAGACCCGTGATCATTACAAGTCTATTTATATTTTCACACAAATTAAAAAAATTATTGGAATACCATAAATAACAACGAGCATTAGTTGACACTAAAGTATGTAGCATTTGGATCTATATATTCGAAATTAAAGACTTCAAATCCATGATGACAAATCTATTGAATAATGAATTTTAAATATTTTTTTAAAGATGGAACCCGCAGCTACTTTTCAATGCGCATGAGATAACTAGTTATTTTTTAAATATTAACGGTGATTTCAAATCTATCTCAACAGCAAGACATTTCAAAGCTTTCATCGAATATCAAACATTCGATCTACATACAACTTTATATCGTATTAGTGGTGGCACTTTCATAGTCACATCATGAATTTAGTTTTCAGAATCATCTTTCCCGCTAGGCTTCTCTTATAAATCTTAAATTGAAATTAAATATTTCAATTAGTACATAAAAAAGGGAAGAAAAAAACCTAAAAAGAAGCCCTAACGGCCATCACTTGAGCAAAAGCCATGATCAACATGTAAGATATGGTCATATGGACATCTCTTTCCTTTAAAAAAAAATGCCTTTTAGGCCTCAAGCCAAGCAAAGAGACACAAACTTGGAACAGGCCACGTACCAAATTATGTGAATAATGGTCAACTAGCCGCGATCACACTTCGGTTCTAAAACAGCTAGTTCTGCTTCTACTTGTGATGGTTCGGTTCCAGAATCACCATTTCTGATTCTACTTTCTCAGGGAAATATAACCAATTTTTTAAAAACGGATTGATTTTGATTTCGAACAGTTTCCCAAAAAATTGACTCTCAAAATGTTCTCAGCCTAGATCCAATCTGAACACATAAACACAAAACCAAATGAAACTTGGGGAAAGCAGTTATAATGTTGGTATGTACATATCCACAGTTTCTTCAATCAAATGACTTTCACTTGTAGCTTACAGCTGCCATTCACAGACTTAATATTCACAGGTGAAGCAGTCCACTTGAGTTCCTGGACAAACACATATAATAAAAGAAGGGTCGGCTCAGGGTCGTTGCAAGTCAACTGAGCATTGTAGGATGCCCAGTTTGGAGCATCCTCTTGAACATATCCATCCCAAATGCAGAATCTGATGAACTAAGAGAAGGCAGTACATAACTAAGCAGCTTTATACTTGGCTTCAGGCACCTCTAGGAAGACAAAAATAACAATAGCAACATTGAAAGACATGGTGATAATTTGTTGTAATCGCAAAACCGGAGGATTATCAATTAATCTATACTCGGCCAACTATATTAATAACTTTCTCTAAGTCTGTTTCACTACAAAAACAGATAGACATGAGTGGTATCGAGAACCATCAGTAACAGGATTTGAATAAGATTTGTTTTTTAGAAAGAAAAGAAAAGAAAAATCCAAATTCCCGTATATTCGGTAAGAAAAGCACCTTTTGTGTACCTTTTGCCAACAAATTCAAAGCTAGGGCTTTGTTCTCATCTGAATGGATAACTAATTAAATCTAACGTAGGTTTTTCTGCAATCCTAGTAAAAATTTAAAAACAACCTACGTAATGCCAAGGAGACATTGTAGTGTATCAAAGAGAAGCTTTAAGCAAATTTCATTTAGAAAAATTAAAAAGCACAGAAAATGTAGTGGATTAAGCAATGGAAAATAATCCACTGCACATATGCTGGTTTCAGCTAGGCCAACAAGTTGATGGGCATCACGAGATATTTTTCATCTTAAGAAGAAAACCCTAACTTTCAACTCAAAGGACCTGATAACTAATGCTAGAATGCTGCTTTAGTTTCACAAGAAAACATTCTAAATGCGTCAAAATAAAATAAATAAACTATACATCACTTAAAAGCAATTAGGTTACATGGTAAAAAGATGTGATATGACCTTGAAGAGAAGTTGAGTGTAAACATGATTCATCCAAATACCAGTGCAGTACCAGATTTTAAATATTTTATTTTGCATAATATGAGCTGAATAAATTAAAATTTATCCCTGGGTCATAGAAGGGTTTAAAACTTCCACTGTTCTTTATATATAAAGATTATAGTTGAGTCCATTTATGTACAAGATATCACAAGCGCCACAGAAACAATTGAAAAGGTTTCACTTTTAAAATATTGAAATAAAATAGTATATAAGACAGTGTGAAAATAATATACGAAAACCCTACAAGCTATCAGCGAAGGCATGATAAAATAATCTAAATGAAGGTATGGACAGTACCTTGAGATGATAATTTCATAGGGAAATGAAACACCTTCAAGGTTTGGTATTGGAGGAACATGATCCTTCTTATCATTGACAAACCTAATTATCTGAAATAAAACATCACGAAGAGAAGATTCAAGTGCAGTGCGCCGAGCACTCCTTGCCTCCGCCGCAGTATCTGTGGGCAATGACAAAATTACTGTGACAGCTACTTGCACGCTAAAAATAAAGAGTGAAATCTTGAATCTCTAAACCATATTAAAATTTTACCTCCAGGATCAACTACTATTTTTGAATTATGAGACTTGCCAGAATGTCCTTTAGGATGATGTGCAACATTCAAGTTTATGTACCACTGTTCCCAGTAGAGGCGTTCAACTCTGTTAGTAAACCATGTCGCCTGTTTGTTTTTGACTTCATAGAAGGACAAACATATCTGGGTTCCAGAAATTTACAGAACAAACAACATCAAGAGATGTCATAATGAATTCAGAAAAGAGACTTTCAAGGCAGAATCCAATTCATCAATAATAAAGTCTACCATTTCCTTCTCACACAACTACATACATCACTAAAACAATTTGCATTCAGCAGAACCAGAGTGGATTAGCATTATCATTTAGACTAAAGCAGGATGAATTAAATTCACATAATTGACCAGCTCTCAAAATGTTCACTACTTGAAAGCATGCAAAAACACACGTATCCGCCACAGATTGGATCCTCATAAGCCTTTGCATTGAAAAGAAAATACATGTTACATCAGGAATTGCAACAGGAGACTAATCTAACAAAGAGATAGCTACATCATCTTGCCCTAGGGACTCAACGAAAAAATGTTCACAGCAAAATATGTCAGCTAGGATGGAATTATTTAGCAAGGATGTAGACCTTGTGTAAAAATTCTTCAGCATGACAAAAATAAAAATAAATTGACCAAATGCAAGCTAAAATCAAAGGTGGATCGAGACTAATGAACATTCTTGACTCTTGACACAACTAATGCCTATGAAACCTCAGTGTCATTTGTCCTTCCACGCACTTAAAAAAAAATAAAATAAATTGACCAAAAGTGTATGAACCACAGATTTTTAAAGTTTAAGATTGTTGCAATCCATGGACCTGATTTTTCTTGTTTGGGTGCTTCTCCACCCTATCAATGAACTGGTCGATCTTCTCATCAATTTTTCTCTCTACCTCCATATCACCACATTGCACCTGCATATTAGATATAAAAAATGTGAAGAACCGGTACAAAGCAAAAATAAAATCTCATCTGAAATTACCCATGAGCAGGGGGGCATTGCACTTTAGGAAAACTAAGGCTCCATTTAGATTGGTGGTTTTGTTTAAACAATAGATCTGAAACAACTCCAATAACTTAGGATTTGAAATACATTGGTTTTATCTTAAAAAAATGCCTTAAAATCAAAGATAATGGATTTGAACGGATGTAGCAAGGATTCGAAATCCAAATCTTTCCATCCAAATATAACCTAAGACATTTGTCAGCATATGTTGGCATTCCTTCCAAAAAAGAAACATTTTTTAAATGGTGATACTAGGAATACCTACCCAAAGGCCACACAAGAGAGAAAAACTGAAATTTAAATGAAAAGGCATAGTATTATAATAAAAACATACATCAAGCACCACCATGGCAACCATATTAAGACTCTATCAAGAATGAGAAGTATAATAGTGTTGTATCTTACAAAATTTGGTTTTAACTCATAATTGTTATATTATTTATGGATGTAGAAGTGCCATGACACTTCAGAATTTACAAAACTCAGTCAAGCTAGAAGCCTTGTGAAGTCCACTAATTCAAGGAAAGCTTAAATAAAGAGCAAGGCTTGTTTAAATTACACAATACATACAACTGAAGCACCAAAGAAAGCAGTCAATTCATCCTTATGCATGAGGAGACATATATCAAATGAAACCATTTTTCGTTCAAAGAATTGGATCCAATAATTATCTAAAAAATAGGGACAGATCTCTTATCCATTAAAAGTCCCAATCAAAAGAATCAACATATAAGTTCAAAGAATGCAAAACTTGCACACTATAAAAAACTTCTAAGCAGGATTAATTTACTTTACTAGCAGCGAGAAACTGAATAATCAACAAAAAATGGAATCAAGGAAGATGATATCAGCCAATCTCTGAGAAATTGGTAATTAGTTACATATGTAATCTCAAAAAGCTCCAAATCAACATCTTTAGGGCGCACTAGGCCTAAAGCTCGATGGAACAACACAGTGTGTAGAATGCCTGCACATCAGCATTCACCCCATCAGTAATTGTAAGCACAAATGACATCGGTAACAAACAACTGCATATTAGATATCCACAAAATCTTGATTTGTTCAACAACGTAACCACTCATGGTTCCCAATGACAAATATTAAGAGTGATCATATAATCATGATACTAGATCATACATCAATCTCAATTTCAAATATTCATCATACAAATTACAGCAAAAATAATCAAAATTCAGCTACACAAGTAAACAGGAAAAAATCTCACTAAAAACGATCTACCAAACTATAATAAAGTCCAATCATCAGTTCATCGACAAATAATAAATAAATAAATAAAAAGGTAAAAAGAAAAGCAACTTACATCGGAGAACTTCACGTATCTCAAAATGCTCAACTTCCTGATTTATCGATTGAAAAATTAATCGTTAACCCTCGGCGTATAAAAATATATCATCGCGAGAGTGATCAAAAAAAGGATACTTACGAGTTCTTTGAGCTGGAAAACTTCACAATTCATCGTGATTTCTAGACAAGGAAGAGTGAGAAGATGTTCGAATTTGGAAAACTAGAGAGGAAATCAAGCGGAGAGACTCCCGCCGATGTGAGCTCCGATCCGATTAGTGGTGGCGTAAATAGTTCAAGTTATACCAGGTTGGAAGACTCGGAGAAGCGTGTTGATTTTGTCGCACACATTAATTTAATATTATACGACTCTGGAGACCTGCTTGGGATAGGTACACAAGCACGCTTTTGGTACACCTGAATTGTTTTTTCTGCAAAACTATTAGGAAAAAGTACGTAATATATAGAAATATTTTCTCAAGGTTAATATACATTTATTTTTTAAAATAGTTTCATTAATAAAATAAAGAATTTTTACAAAATATTGTGAGAAAAAAAAAGATATATCCTTTTTTATTAATTTGGTACAAAGAAGTTATAAATAAAATTAATTTGGTATTCATTTGGTCAACATACTTCGATTTCTAATTAATTATTTATCTAGATTAATCGTGGGTTACTTTCAATTGTCATAATAAGTAAACTTTTGGATTCTAACATTTGTTTGGTGGTGTCTAATATGGTAAAAAGATGTAATACATGAACTGATTTTCCATGTATATACCTAACTATACAATAAAGTTAACTAACTAGCATATTATGACAAAAACTTGTGTGAGATCTCACATGTTGTATTTTGTGACACGGGTCTCTTATTCGAGTCATCTATGAAAAAATATTACTTTTTATGCTAAAAAGTTATTTTTTATTGTGAATATCGATAAAGTTGACATGTTTCACAGATAAGATTCATGAGACTGTATCACAAGAGACCTACTCCTTTAACTATTGTAATAAACAGATAGTTTTTGTGGAAAAAATTTCAATCGAGTAATTATTTTCATATCTTTTACTCATCGTGACAAGATGATATCTTAAGGTTGCATCCAATGGTGCTAATTCTTTCCACGCATAGAGTCTACAAAGAAATCGTAGAATTCATACGCGAAAATAAACGTGAATTGTTGAATAAAAATGTAACACAACAGGTAAGTTGAAGTCATCCCTTCGTTGTGGTACAAACAATACACATTCTCAAAATAATTTTAAAAATTATTAAATAATATAGTCATAACATAAAACATCATAAAAATAGAAAAAGTGTAAAAAAAAAAAAAGGCAAGATTCTTCCTCGATATAAATATACTAGCCTAGCAGTCAACCTCTCATGACTGGAAAACAGTAGAAATACTTGATGATTTCATTAAAATCCTCGAACTAGCCATGGATGTTGGTTCTGCCCACAGCTTTGCCGCAGAGTAGAACATTTGTAGGTATATCATACTCATTAGCCAAGCTGGGAATTGGATTGTAAACTCTCAGATATAATTGCTGCCCAAGATATTGCCTTCCCCACATTGCAGACCTCAAATTCCACATTCCTTGGTTGTCCAATGATGCTAAAATAGCTGTCCAAGAATTCGGGTATACCTAAAAAATGTACCCAAAAGAAAAGCAGTAAGGAAATGTCGCGAAAAGGATTGTGGAATGATGCTGATGAGTTTTGAAGTTACCTGTGTGGTATGTCTGGTTAAGGCATCAACAAGATTGTATCCTTTCCTGCTGCTTTGTGTCCACTGTCCTGCCCCGAATCTGTTTTACAAGGAATAGGAATGTGGTTAGAACTCAATCCTCGAATACGATTTTTTCAAGGTGGCTAAATATGGTATCATACCCAACGACCCAGAAATCGTAGCCGTCAAGATGCCAAGATTGCATGGCGTTCTCGTCGTTTTGGAAGACGACTTCTATGAATTCGTGCAGAGAGGTTCCAATCACAGCTGTGGATAAATATGCGCCAGTACCGGATGGAGAACTCGGGACCGAATTTAGACTGAAAACACCAGGAATGTTGAAATGATCAGCAAGCTTTAGAGGGGTGTCAGCATTGATGTAAGAAACGCCATTGACAGCGTATCTCTGCTTCCCGTTTATGATAGGGGCCGAATTAGCCAAAACAATCGTCCTTGATGATTGTAATATTCCCATAATGGAACGAGCCCTGAGGGTTCGGCCTGGCTGCATTGGATGTCAAGTTCCACCTGCAAAAGAGATGGGAACACAAGGTTATTCGAAAAGAAAAGGCAAATTACTGGCTGTTGGTTTCTCAAGTCCGTCGTTCTTCAAGTTTTACCGAAAAGTTCTAGCTTGCTCAATGGACCACTCAATTCCGGGAGGTGGGCCGGGTGGCAAGGGTCCAGAAACGGGGGCCTGAGAGTTCGTGTAGTGTAAAACCGCAGCTGCGGTAAGAACTGTGGTTGTGAATCTTGTGTCCGCGACGATGTAGTAGTCTTTCGGAGGCTGATCCAAGATTACTAAAATTGTCGAGGATTGACCAGGGTGTACGTCAAGAGAATCATACACGTTCTGAACCACATTCGACCCCTCAACCTCAACTAACTTCAATTTATGCCCCTGGATTCTGAAATTGATGGAGGTGGATAGGCCTACATTCGAGACTCTGAACAAGTAGGTTTTACCTGAAAATTCAGATCAGGAAACAGTTGGAATACACAGCTCTTCATGATTATTCTGATTTGCATTTCATAGCCCAAAAAAAAAGGCAGCTTCGAAATTTCGTTCCAGAAGTAAAGGGTGCATGAATTTAAGACTTTCAGCCCCTGGAAAATCACCTTGATCGCCACTGAAGGTAGCTCGACCCTGACCATTTATAAGTAAGCCCGTCGGGGAAAGGCAAAGATTTTCCAGAATCAAGAATCTGCTGCAACCCCTGTAAAACATTTTTTTATCAAGTATTTAACACACACGTGATTTCAACCATTTTCTCATCGTTTCCACCGAGGAATACATATATCTATCGTCGATTCTAACTAGCTCAAGGTAAGTCTCGGGAAACGATTATTATAATGCATCATCCACGAAAATACGGAACTCTCTCTCACCTTATGACTGGTTTTATACCAATCACCAATAAGCAAGCTGAAATCTCCGGCAGGCGGAGCGTACGGGACCGGAATAACAGATCTTGCATACACGTTAAGCGCACCAAATCCTCCGGCAGCTCTGTGCATCAGAGTCGATGGGAAGTAGGTGTAGCTTCCGATTTGATCCTTAGTTTGGAACTTATATGTGTAGTTCGAGTTTGGTGGGACTGCACAATTAGTCCCCACAACACCATCTTGCCAAGAATTCTTCCTTTGTTTGATCCCATTCCTATATCATACAATGCAGCTAATTCAAGCGATAGATTTTAACTTTCAAGCATCCAATCTCCTAAAAAAAATAACACTACTAGTAACATACCGTAGTTTGTACAAAAAAAGAAACTAAATCGTAGCATCGAAAGCAACTTGTTCGGGTCAGATTGGGTTTATCGTTTAAAATATACATAGCAAGCCACAGGTTCCAAGGTTACCGCTGTCAGTTTCTTGATTTGCTACACGTGGTAGTTTATCATTTATGTGACTCACCATGTCAAAAGAAAGGGCAGGTCCAACTTATTGACAAGGTCAAGGATTATGTTGTCATTGGTCACAGTATCAAGCCTAGGACCTGGAAATTGATCATTGATGAGGATAACCTGCAGAACCCAACATGAACATCTCATAAATTCTAAAGACATCCCACCCAAATTTTCAAAATCTTGGGATGGCTCTAGATGACACTGACCTGTTGAGGCTGGCCAAGAGGAGAGGCAGTTCCATAAGTAACAGTCCAAGTGTAGTACTTGTAAGCATCCTCTGCTTTCACATCAGAAACATCCCAAAAGGCCAAGATTGTAATAGAGAACAGCAGCAATGCTTCCCTCATTTCGCAGAACCAATGTATCTGCAAACATCCACCTCAAATCCATCAAACACTCTTAAATCTTAACCACACGCCAAGAAATAGTAATCATGGTTTCATTCACATCATTATATGCGCATTTTCACGAATGGGATGCAAACTAGATGAGACGAGAACACCGAATCTAGGCCAAAACATGAAATGCTGACAAGAATCTAGCAGATCTGAAGTGGGATTTCAACCAAAAAGAAAGTAGAAACCAGATCAAATGCAGAAAGATTTGAAACATACCAGGTTGATTTGAATGAAGTTACAAGAAACCCGGATGTATTCAAAGATTTTTAGCGACTCATACTATATATATACAATATAAATATATAAAGTAATGATACTGACAGAGATTTGAATTGGGAGAGATGATCTTCACTGAGTAAGTATGGCCTCTGTCCATAATTGCCAGCTCTCACATTTCGGTGCAGTTCACGCGTTTCCGCGTTATTAGACATTAGTATACGTTATTAATGATAAAGACTCCATTTTTATTCAGAAAACTTACTGATAATCTCCATTATCACTGTCTAAATCTACTCCTTTTCTGCCAGGGAAAAAAAGGGGCGGTCGCAGTCAAATGCCAGCAGTATGGCAGATACGTTAATTGGAGTCAACTTGCAGTTCCCTTGTTTGATTGCTTTTTCTGTTTTTTCCTTGATCTTTACTTTTTTTTAGCATCCATTTTTTGAACTAGATTAAATCATGGATTTGATTCATGTAACAAATTTAGAGTTGGGTTAGGTCGGGTCAAAGTTTTGGCAATAACTTGTCTCATATTTGTGAGACGATCTCTTATTTGGGTAATCCATAAAAAATATTACTTTTTATGCTAGAGTATTACTTTATATTGTGAATATGGGTAGGGTAGACCCGTCTCACAGATTAAGATCCGTGAGACAGTCTCACATAAGACCTACTCGAAAGTTTTTGTTGAAGAAGCTCTCTCGTCATCTATTTTTCATATTTATAGGATTCAATTCTGCTTAAATAGAGTAAAAAATTTACAAACGATTTGTTTCGACTTTCGATCATTGTTTGAGAATCTTAAAGAGTGTTCTCGTCGATTTTACGAAGAGTAGATATTTTATGAGATGATATCATATATTTTTATTCAAAAAACTGAGTCAGTCTTCCTTATATTACAATAAAAATAATACTTTAGACATTAAAAATTATATTTTTTCGTGTGTGCTTTAAATAAAATATATATTTTATAAAATTGATACGTGAACACCGTATATGTTTTTTAAAATTAAAATATATTATTTTAACATTTCTCTTACAGTAAAATTGACCATGGTGGGGAGAATTGGATTCACTCCGAGATTTTATTTTGTTTTGAATAGATCTGATTCTGCCGATAGCTTTAATTGCCGGGGAGGTCACCCAACTTGACTTAGAAATTAACTATTTAAATCACGAGACAAGGAACATTTATCCTTTTAAATTAAATGATATTTTTATATTACAATAAAATATATAAGCTTAAATTTAGTGCATTATTAGTGAGCATGTCTCTTGTAAAACGATCTCACGAATCTTTATTTGTGCGATGGGTCAATCCTACAGATATTTACAATAAAAGTAATACTTTTAATATAAAAAGTAATATTTTTCATGGATGACCCAAATAAGAGATCTGTCTCATAAATACGATTCGTGAGATCATCTCACATGATTTTTTGTCATTATTATTTTGTTGAGAAAAAGGATATTGCATCAAAATATATATTATCGCTCAATAAATAAATTATTAAACCATCATATCGATATTTTATATATAGTTTTTTCAAAATTTTATAATGCATTTAATTACATATTCCAATGTGGTCATGTCGACGACATGAATTGATCTATTTAATGTTTTTTTGCAGAGGTTTGGTTGATTTTTCGTCAAATGTTATTAATATGTGGGACTGAATCTGAAAATGGCAACGAATTAAAAATACAATCAACTGATGGGATCCAGGGATTACACGAGAAAAGAAAAATTCCTTTAAATAAAAATATATAATAATATAACAATAACATTGCCAAATATTTTCTTTGTGTATATGAATATAATATATATCTTATTAATTAATTAAACTTCTTACAAAATATATCATGCTATCATGGTCCCACAATTTATTTTTATTTTGAAAAAACAATTATTAATTTATTTAAATGTTCAACACCACGCCTTTTTTATTTTTCTAAAATTTGAAATCGAGAATACACATTGTCTTATCATGAAGGGAAAATACTATTTTTCAAAATCAAATCAAAGCTTTCATTTATTCCAAAATTAATTAAATTAATAAACTATTGAAATATTTATAGAGTTTGCTAATGTTATTGTACAATGTAATATTTATTATTTATTATGTTATGTATATACGCAACGTTTGTGTATCGATGAATAGTATGAATAAAATATTCACTTAAAGCAAAAATTTGTGTGAGACGGTCTCACAGGTCGTATTTTGTGAGACGAATATCTTATTTGTATCATCCATAAAAGAATATTACTCTTTATGCTAAGAGTATTACTTTTTATTGTGAATATCGGTAGGGTTGACCCGTCTCACAGATAAAGATTGGAAAGATCGTCTTACAATAGACCTACACTCACTTGATGTGATAGCTTCTATATTTTAAGCAAATTCTTGATTTTGAATCTTGTGATAACAGTAATATGAGATGGATAATTTTTAAATTTTACTATACGACAAGAGCACAATGAAAACTATTTAGTGTCGGTAATTTAATTTGTTCGGTATTAAAAAATTGTTCAGAAAAAATTTAATATTTGCAAATTTTTTATGTCAGAAAATTTTATAATCTGAAATTATCCGATTAATATTATTAAAATAATCATTATATAATATTTTATCAAAAACTTTCTGATAGATTATAACATGGATGATGCATGCAAAAGTAACCAAATTCATGCAACTTGGATTATTAAATAAAATAATAATAAAATAACTCATGCAACTTGCAACCTTCACGGACGAGGCATCCACACATTTAGACATGGATTATAGTTTGTTTATATTCCCCATTTTGTCTATATAGTTTTGCAATGTGCTAAATATATGCCTCAAGTTTTTTTTATTTCGCCCTAGATTGAACGAGCAACATCCATAATCTTTAATTTTATTGTGCTCTGCATAGCTTAATTCTCAAGGTATAGAGATGTAGAGCATGATAAATAAGAGAATATGGATGTTGATCGCCTATTTTATGAAAAAAATGAAGTCATATGGTTCTCTCGTGTGTTGCCATCACTAATAATGTCCTCGAAGAGTTATCGTTAAGATATATCCGATAATCATCACTATATGTTTTATATATATATATATATATATATATATATATATATATATATATATCGGAAATACAAAAACTTGTGTGAGACGATCTTACGGGTCGTATTTTATGAGACATATATCTTATTTGAGTCATCTATTAAAAAATATTACTTTTAATGCTAAGAGTATTATTTTTATTGTGAATATCGATAACATTCACCAGTCTCATAGATAAAAATTCGTGAGATTGTCTCACAAAAGACCTACTATATCGGAAAATACTCAAAACATAAACATCTTAAAAAGCTAAAAAAAGCACGAATTAATAATATCTTAATAGAAATAAAAATATGGAAATCAGAAAAATAAGATAATCTCAAATTATTTTATCCGAGATATATAAATGAATCAACTCAAATTCAAACACCTTGGTAAGTCAAGCTGAAATACAGCCCTAAATAGTTCATTTTTTTTTCAGTTTTGAGGAGGCTGAAATAACTCGAACTCGAGTGCTGTGACCACATTTTTAACCACAAATAATACAATCACAAACATGCCCATCAACATACAAGGTATAATTTGGTACATGCTCAAGTTTTTTTAGAAGTCATATAATCAAATTTAAACCAACACACACAAACAACATGAACCATAAGAGCCATCACAAAACACCATAGTCAAACTGGAAAAAAGACAATGGTTCAATTCGACGCAATATACGGTTACACCATGAGAAGACGCATAACATTCGACGCAGTATACAGTTACACCATGAGAAGACGCATAACATACTAAAATAATAACCATTACTAATGCCTCTTCTTCTATGTCATCACTCCAATTTGACAGAAGAATAGAGGTACACGGATGATAATTTTCATACCATAAGCAGAGTAAGATTTGGTAAGTTGAACCCAGAGCAGACTCCAAGTACGTTTTTGGTTGACTTTCCGTCATAGACCATAAAAAGTTGTTTAACCTTTTTCAAATTATATAATTGTCACGACCAGGAAAACGTTAGGATCCTTTCACATTGCATAAATTATCTCTCCACTGCTGTCAATGTCGAGGTCAGGATCGGAATCCAGGTCTTCCATATCATCATCCATCATGTCCAGATTATACAAACCAGCAGGAGGTATGGTGGCTTCTGAAACTATCTGCATGATGACTTCCAGGCTCTGCATGGGCTGGTCCGGCTCTTCAAACTGGTTGCTCATTGTCCTCTCATCCATCAAATCCGCAGGAAGGTTCTTTTGAAACCACGGGTGATTCGTGATTTGGGGCATTGTAATTCGCTGTCCGAGTATTTGAAAGAGGTAGCATCAAATTAAAACAAGTAGCTGGATCACTAATACATTGCTTAATTAAAAAAATAAAAATAAACAAGGAACAAACTATATGGTAACATGAGACTTGGGAACCGAGTCTTGAGGTTAGTGTTGGGGTACAAATATAGACTCCTCAGACGAGCAAATTTGAGAGATGAAGAAATAGGGATATAATACGTCAAGATGGATGGTCGAGACAAAATTTGCTCACCTGAAGAAAAACTTCTGGCTACGCCTATGATGCATTTGGGGCATGTCTAGATAAGTTAAATGGGTAAGAGACGGAAAATGGATATTGGTTTTCACCAGACAAGTTTGAATTGGCTGACGAGTTTTATAGGACCTGACCTATTTAGTGAAGAATTTTTTATGATGAAGATTATTACAGAATGCCGAATGTATTTAATGACACCGGATAATTAATTTGATTGTGTGGTTTGTTATAACGACTTAATTTGAATTTTTCTATTTAATTTTTGTTGTAAATATGTTAGTTAAAAATATCAAAAACATTATGAATCCATACGAGTTGGGCTAGATATGGACCCCTTGTAATCTTGGTCAAGCCTCGGGTCCAAGCAAATCTACCCATTGCCATCCCTAGGTTCAATAGGCTTGATTTGCATTGCTACAAATAATTAATTTTGATAAAGTATCATATGCTCCATCCTACAATTAATATTACGGCTAAGGTCAATTGAGTTTGGTCTCACAACCTTTAGTAAGGGGATTATTTGAGATTGATAATTGCCCTTACTTTAAAAAGAGTGGATGATGCAGATCAATTGCTAAATTAAATAAAAAGCTGTAATGACTCACTTGTGCAGGGTCAGCAACAAAGATCCTCGAGATTAGATGCCTACAATCCTCGGATATATTGATATTTTCTGGAATCGAATACTGAACACTTAAGATTCTTTGAATTGTCTTTCGGAAGTCCTTGGGTTCTGCAGGATCCTCAAAGGGATAGGCACCAACTAGCATAACATAAAGCGTGACTCCACAGGACCACACATCCGCAATCTGAAGCAAAGGCATTGTAAATATTCACGACCTCTATTCAAAGATCATTCATAAGTAGAAAGGAATGACAATAATAAATCACATCGTTTAAACGGGGTTAACAACATTTGTTTATATCGTTATGCAGGGGTTATTATGAAACACGTGAAGACTTTCTACCAACGACACAAGGCATCCTCTATAATGCAAGATCCAAATTATCCAATTAACAAGTGCTTAAAACCACATTTATATTTCCTAGATCATAACATGCCAAGGGATATAAGGACAAATCTATAATCAATCTCTCCAGCTAGATTCACAACTGTTGACAAGCTGCAGGTGAAAATAAATTACCAATTTACATTAGAGCTACGATTGGAGAATTGACACCCAGGAACATCATATGCACATAATGGAACAACATAACGGCAGCAAGATCACAAAAAATTAACAAGAAAGTTGAGTCAAGCGTAAGCTTCAATAAGATGCAACCTATTCAAGAAACCAGAGTATAGAGACTAGGATCAACTTAAAGGGCGAGGGGAGGGAGTTGGAGATTTGAGTGTGAACTTCGTGCAGCCAAACAGATTATTTCTGGCATTAGGTCTTCCACGAGATTCACCACTAAATTTGATATAAATGACTGGGACACGGGACGGGAGCACATTTTAACATTGGTATTACTAGCATAAGAATCCATTACTTATTTCCTAATCCCTAGAAGATGCAAATATAAAATGAAAGATAAAAAAATTGGGCCGGAAGGTACAATTTACTACATTTTACATCTTCTGAACAAAGCTCCCAATAATGAACAAAAGATAAATGACGAAAGGGATAGAGAATAATTTGATGAACAAAAGTAATCGGGTAATAACCAAGCATACTGACATTTCAGCACAATATCACAATATAACTGGTACAACCGTACAAATAAAATTTGACAAAGCCAATATTTATACGACATGTCAAATTGTCTTGGAAGAAGATATACAGAAATTCTTCAAATGAAACCACATGCAGGCAAATAAAAAAGCAGATTACAGTTTCAGTCAGTGAATCTTTTTTTAAGAAGGCACCAAATTGTTTTACCTTGCCATCATATTCTTTCCTAAGAAGCACTTCAGGAGCAATATATGCAGGGGTTCCCACTGTAGATTTTGGTTGAGAATGGAGCAAAGAAGACTGTCAAAGCACAATTATGATCAAATAATGATCAGAAGATAGTAGATGACTATGTTTCAAATTGGCTTTTAAAATGATTATACAAATATTCTTCTTCAGCACGTGACAGTGTCTGGCTCAGATTACCTTTGAATAACCAAAATCACATATCTTCAACCGAGGAGCTGGGCTCCCATCCAATAAAGTGTTTTCCAGCTTCAGGTCTCGATGGCATATTTGCTTCATCAAGAAAATGAGAGATGAATCAGATTTCTATTATGCAAGGACAAAAAATAATTAAATCAAGAAACTAACTTTCCGATATAAAAGAAAGTTTTGATACCATAGAATGGCAGTAGCTGACACCAGATATAAGCTGTTGGAAAAAGAAACGAGCCTGCATGAAAAACGTGGACAATGAGTAACTCTGATCACAATCACACATTGCATAAAACAAACATATATGAGCAAATTAAGAACCTCATCCTCACTGAAACGTCCTGCATTGCATATCCGCTCGAACAACTCTCCCCCAGATGCATACTCCATCACTATAGCCAGATGAGTTGGTGTTAAAATCACCTGAAAAAGCATAAAATTAAAACTCACTGGTATGAAAAGTCAGACAAATGTGAAAATAATGATGAGAATTCAGAGGCTAACCTCTTTAAATCTAACAATATTAGGGTGCCTCAAAGACCTGTGATTGATGATTTCTCTCTGCACATTTTCATCTATCTGCCATAAAACCAACACGTAACTGTCATAGCTAGAGCACTATTTTACATAATCCCAACCCGGTCTCCAGCCAAAAAAAAAAAAGATGAATATGCCAGATATAATGTTTAGATCTTAGCTCATAAAATGAGAGAAAACACAGTGGGCAAGGCGAAGGACATAGGGACAAAAGGCAAGAATGTACCAACAAAATATAAATTGATGCAGAATTAGAAACAGATGCCAAATTTAAATTCGACGGCCACTAAAAAAATGACGAAACAATCTATTTGAAAATGGAGCACATGGTTTTTTCTCATCGTGAACAGATCTTCAATCAAGAAACTTCTTTCGGTGCAACAATGTTCTTTAATGGTTAAAACTTAAGAGTTCAAAACACACATCAAAACACATGATATAGAATAAGCACTGATGTATACACATTCCTGAGTTCAAAACACACATCAATTGATCAAAGACAATCTTGCCTAAGAAAGCAAATAAAATAGATAAACCAACAATCAACAAATATATAAATGCCCTCAATGTTGAAAGCAAAAAATATTTAAAACCCTCATTGTACTTCAAATGTTATTATTGAAAGAAAATGCAGTAATTTGCCACCAGTAATTTATTTACCAAATTAGAGCGCTAACATTTCCTAGAAAAAACAAGGACATTATTATTGTTGGAAAACCAGTTTCAATGGGAAATAAAGACAGATCAAATAGACATGTTTTGCGATGAAAATGCAAATCTGACCCGGTTGCCTCGCTCGATATACTTAATAGCAACAAACTCATCAACCTGTTTATCTTTCATGAGCCGGGCTATCCCAAAATTACCAGATCCAATATTTTTAACAAATTCATATCGATCACTGTCGTGCAAGATGGGTACGTCACTAGGAGAATACTTTCTGGTTCCAGACTCCATATGGCATATACACAACCAAATTCTTGCTAAGACCTCTAGAAGTAATAGAAATCAGCACACCCTCATCACTTAAAGGCCATCCATAACAAATGATGAGACGACAAGGAAAATCAGAGATAAAATTTGCCTTGGTTTCCAAATGGACTATATTAATTGATTCTGTAGAAGACAATTACTTTCCTATTTTCGATTTTAGAGAAAGGGGGATACTTTTCTCTGCGTTTTGATGGAGTATGAAACAGGAGGGTGGTGGAGATATAAGTGATGCTGACTAATACATTGTCGTTTAGTGCCAATTAAACGGTGGTAGATATGAACATTTTCTCATCTTAAAATGAAAAAAGTGTCATTTGTATCTTCATTTTTCCGTGACGCGGTTTTAACACGTGATTTAATTTAGGGATGAAATTACGACCGCATCCCTAATAAATAAACTACTAAATCGCCAGTGGTCAACAGAAAATACCTTGTTAACTGTTATTGACTTAAGTATTAATTATCATTACTGAGCTCAAGTAACATTCATATTCTGGGGAAAATTGTTTCTTAAAGTACAAGCTTGGTTAACATAAAACATTATAGGATCAGACAAGACTGTTGTTCCTACAAGTTATAAATGTGATATACGGGCACCTGCCTTTCCCAGCTTATCCTCTCTACCTCCTCCTGATCAACAAAACTTGTAACATCAGTATGTATACAGTGGGTTTTTCCATGGATTTTTAATTCTGAGCATATGTTCACAATCAATAATTAATTTACAATTAGGAGTTTCTGATACGCATGTCTAACCCCAGTAACAAATTTCTCACGAGCAATGGTAACTTCTCTATGAAGTCAGATCTTAGGATGATCCTGCCGAGCCTCTCTAAACCACTAGACCATAATGAAGCACATGACCAGTACGATGGAAGACAGGAGATCACAAAGAATGGGAAAACAATTCACATCCAATGTCCACTTGAAAATTCTCTATCACAGAATTAGCGCCAAAATCGAGGAGTGCTTCTCAGAAGTCGGAACATAGACGACAAGATCGAGTAAAGCTCATAATTACAAGACTTGGAAACAAAAAAATCATACTATCTTAAGTAAAAACGAAAAATGGAATATATCAAAGTAATTCCATTACACAATTATACAGGAATTCGTTAACCAACACAGAAAAGAAATACGTGACCAGTGCGTTTGGAAGATAGGAGATCACAAGCTAAAGAATTTAGGGAAATCAATTCAGACCTAATGTCCCCTTGACACTAGAGAGTTCTGTTACAGAATAAAATTAAAAGATTTGAAAATCAATAACATAAAATCTTAATTAAAAACAGAAATGGAATATTTCAGAGTAATTCTATTACGGCCGAAAGGTGTGGAGGAAAACATTTTTATAGAGTTGTTCGTTAACCACCACAGAAAAGGAGAATTTCCCCAGAACAGACGAAAAGATGCAAGAAAAACCAACACAAACCTTAACAGAATTTCTTCGAAAAAAAATCTCAATCCCATCACAAGCAGAAGAGATCTCTCTGAAACTAGAAAACCTTCTGTACAATTCCATTCATAATCCATCCATGAACATTAATCACAATAACACACAAACCTCAACCTAACAAAATAACTAGCTCCGAAGAGCTGATTACAAGCAGAGCCGCAGAATCTCAACTTTATTATATAAACTAATCATATAACGATAATCTCCAACTTTAGCAGAAAAAAAGAAATAAAAATGAAAACAAATATCAATCCGGTCTCGGGAATAGCAGCTTTTTCACGACTATCCAATGTCAAAATCAATGAAAGCTCTAAAAATCCCGACCATACCAACAAAATTTCCAAAAATAGACATTCCATAATTGCGGCATCAGAAACGTTGGACCCGAGCTAAAGGCCAGCACGACTTACCAAAACCGGAACCAATAGGAAAACCTACTACAAAAAAGCACGAAACTGACCTTATCCCCTCGTTCAATGTATTTAACCGCAATCAACTCCTTGGTCTGCTTATCTCTCATCAACCGGGCCACGCCGAAGTTGCCCGACCCGATGTCCCGGACTAGGTCGTACCTATCACTGTCATGCATGATCGGCATATCCATACCCGACCCGACCGTAACCGCCGCCCGATCCATTTCCACTACCAAGTCAGCACTCAACCTAGGATTCAGCTGGATTCACTCGCATTACCCAAGCCTCCAAAACGACGGCGTAACGTCCACCGGCGACGATGATTGCGGAGCAGTTGACCCAATGGGGGGAGGCGAGGCTTGTGGTAGTGATAAGTCTGTTTTGCCCCGGGAAGGAAGTCAACTTATAGGGGGTGGCAAGAGGGGCATCTCCGTAATTTCAGTCCTCTGTGGTCGGCCATAGGGATAGGATTAATCTGTTTTTTTATTCCATCGAAGCGTGGAGAAAGGAAGCAAGGCCGATGAAACGGCGTCGTCTAGCGAGGGGCCCCTAAACGACGGCGTTTAGCGCAGGCTCGATCGATCGATCGATCGGGCGGGCGGAAGATTTTGCGTTTGTTTTTGTTTGTGGGGAGTTTTTGTTTTAGTGGGGTGTGGAATTACTGAAATGTCCTTGACTGGATAGGCTTTGGCGTGACTCTCGATGTCTCCTCATATCTTTCTTCCAAACAATGATGCTTTTGGAATATGGGGGCTGGTTTTCACCAAATTCTACCACTAGCACTTTCGCGAAACCAAAAAAAAAAATTATATTTTTTTACGAAATTAGTAACTGTTTGTTTAGATTGTGGCACACTATGAAAAAAATTTAGAATCGTAACAGATAAAAATTTGTGTGAGATGGTCTAACGGATCTTATTTGTGAGACGGAGTTCTTATTTGAGTTATTCATGAAAAAGTATTATTTTTATGCTAAGATTATTACTTCTTATCGTGAATATGAGTAGGATTGCTCCATCTCACAAATTAAGATCCGTGAGACGGTCTCACATATGACAAATTCATATTATTATTAGTTATATTTTTTTCTAAATGGACAATTTTGTGGTTTTAAAAATATTTTACAACTTTATTTTCTTCTATGTGTGATAACGTTGAACTTTATACTAAACGATCAGTAAATATGAGGAGTTGTATGTATTTGAATGATAATGACTCATATTATTTGGCTCATGAATTCGAAAATAGACATAATTTATTGATGTTGTCTCGTATCATTTTATAAATATCTTTTTGTTTTTTTAGGTAGTTGTCTGTAACCAAATATCACTTTTACTTTTTAAGATCTGATTTTATTTTTTACTGTTCACACTATCAATCAAATCATGTAACTACATCGAGAAGTTGTCGATAGAGACATTTCCAAAAAGTCATTAATCTTAACATTCTCTAGTCCAAACATGTTTAACCCAAAAATCTGTATCCTTGAAACTTTAATGCAAAGATGACTTTATGATTTCGTTCGCGGGGTCACCATCTCAATTGCAATGATTATGTTTTAAATTTTTATGATCTGTGATCAAAATCGAATCGAATCGAATCAAATTATGAACCATCAATTTTGATTTTTATTTTTCGAAAATGATTTTAGTTACAATTTTCAAAAACTAATCCCAAATTCATGAATTCACCGCCAAATCAAATCAGTTTAAGCCAAGTATATGTCGCCCAAGGAAAAACAGGAAGAAAAAAAAACCGTCGGAATAAACTACATTTGGTGCAATGCATCAACAATAACAAACATTTTGCATCTTATAAATAGGTTGTCTGAGTTAGTATCGATTTCTTCTCTTTCTCAAATTGAAAAAAATCGATCAATGTTTCAGCATGTATATTTTTATGCTGATCTCTTACAGTTCTTTCATGGTCTCTCAAATCTCCTTACGTGCAACCTACACGCTCAATCCTTCTAAACTCAATCTCAAACAATCACATTTATTGACAAGTTGCATCGGCTGTTGCAAACTGTTGATTTAGTGTTTTTTTTTATGCAGAAACACTATGGTGTGAACATAACAAATAATACATTTGAAGATGTCAAAAATGGATGATTATGACTTTATATGAATATAGCGACAAACCAATCAGGACCATTTTATTCATTCACAACTGAAATCTTTTACTTATATCTAATTCTAACATCTTCGCGAGCTCTTTCTTTTCTTGGTTGATAACTATTTATTTATTTACTCAATCGGTCATTTGTTTGCCCTTTTTTAAGGTATATAATTTTTTTTAGATAACTTCCTTTGTTTTCGTACTTTTCTTGATATTGCTCATTCTCGCAATTATCATGTATATTGGTTATAGAAACCAAAATACATCTTCTAACCATTCAAATTTCATCCCAATCTCAGAAGTTGTCTCCAATTTGGGGGTGTATGCATCCTAGGGTGCATGAGATCCATGAGCTAGCGCCCATGTGTGTTTTATTTTATTTTTTAAAAACGGCGGTCTGATTTAAAAAACTTAGAAAATCAATTGAATCTCGAGAAAAATCACACATTATTTTCTTTAATTTCTATATATAAAATATGACAATCACATATGTTTACATAATAATTTATAATCAAACGCAAAATAATTTTTTTAAAAAAAGTAGGTATGAGAAAAATTCTTAGCGATGACAAAATAATCGATAAATTCAAATTTTTATTTTTATTTTTTTAAAGTGATGATATAGAATGTAAGTAGATATTATTTTACAGAGATTTTTTTGACAAGATATCAGACATTACCATAGAATCTGTTTTATTATAGCAAGATTGAATTTAGGAAATACACGAGGCCAAAAAAAAATGATGATATTTATGTGCTGAATCTACTTACAATAAGACCGTGTTTATATTAATCAAATCATTAATTATTTATTTTATATCAATTAGATTATTGAATTAAAATTAAAATATTATATTATATATTTATTTTATTTTATATTAACTGACTATCGACAATGATAAAAGTATATATTTTATATAGTTTTATATCGAATTTAATGAATTAAACTAAAAACATTATTATTTATTCAATACTATTCTACAACAGACTCAAATATTTTAAATAATCACAATATTTAGGGTTTTTTTTAAAAATAATGTTAATTTTTTTTTCAAAATTAATGTAAAAAAAAATTGTTTGCAGAAATACGGCAAACCGTGCTTGTGAAGCACGGACGCTGCTCACGTGGAGCAGAGTTTCGTGCTTTGTAAGCACGGATTGTGAACCACGTTGGCATATTAGCCACGGTTTTTAACATTCGTCGCTAAAAGCGACGGATTTAGGACCGTCGCAAATAAAAACGTCGGCAATAGTGATGATGTGTACAAAACAATCGCCGATTCAAAATTTGCGCCGGTTTTCTTAACTCCGTCGCTATATAACAAAAATGATGAATAATAATATTGACGACATACGATTAATGTACGTCGTTAATGTCTAGATATGATGTTTTTAAAAATATTTTACTATTAACAGTGCACATAAACATATCTTTATTGTGCGCTGCGAATATGCATTTATTGTGATAATTAAAATAATAATACAAATTTCATATTGTCAAAGAGGTTGATTACGAAGCTTTGGTCTTTGTTAAATATTGGGATTTTTAATTAAAATATTTGAATTGATATCATTATTTGTAATTTTTTTTTATCTGGCTGTAATACTAATGTAGCAATTGAAAATGTATTTATTTAATTAATTTATTATATTTGTGTTGTAATATATTTCATATTGTCAATAATGGAAAATAAAAAACAAGGTAGCAGATCTTTTATTTGGGTGCTCCATGAAAATGTATTATTTTTTATGATAAGAGTATTAATTTTTATTGTGAATATCGATGGGGTTCATCCGTTTCACGGATAAAGATTCGTGAGACCATCTCACAATAGACTTACTCAAAAAATAAACGTTAGTAATCATAAAAGAAAGCCTTATTTGAATATTAAAGACGCCATTTGATTCTTTATTATTAGGTAAAAATATATAATCAATATGCATAAATGTACCTGAGAACAAATAATTATAATGATTATTCTTAATTATACGATTGCATCCGATGGGAAATTCGGAATGCCTACCCTTAGGGGGTGTATTCAATCTAAACTTTTAATGACTTTTATGGAATTTTAAAATCTAGAGGTATTCAATTTAAACTTTTAATGACTCTATATATGTTTAGTGATATTCAACATGGATTTTGATAGAGTTTTAAAAAGTCATGTGGTATTCAAACTTGACTTTTTAAAACTCTACAAAAGTCAAGAGCTATCCAAAAAATCCATAGATTTTCAAGGATTCTTATTTTATTATTCATGTACAAACCTTGAAGCCTTATGTACAATTGCAGAAAATCTAAAATATTCTTCCACCTATACCAAAGATTTTGATGGACTTTCTTTTTTGAAAAATACGCTATCTCTCTTCAATCTCAAGCCATCTCTAGGGTTCTTCTCTCTCTCAAAAAAATTTCTTCTATTCAAAGGTATTATTGGTAAATCTTGAATTTATTATATTGCCAATATTTATGTGTAAAAATAGATGAATTGTTGTTTTTTTCTTGAATCATTATGATTATTGTATTTCATAAATTGTTCATTTTAATAAAATTTTATTATGAACTTATAAAAATATTGTTCATTAATATGTTGAATTGACATAAAGAATTGAAATTTTGATTTCAATAAATTGGATAGTTCATTTGTCGTTTTTCACAATTAAATTATTAACCTTTAAATAAGTAAAATTTATTTACATTTCATAAATAAAAAAAATTAAAATTCATATGTTATACATGTTTCCAATAATTATTTAAAAAAATTAATAAAAAAATACACCAGAAACAAATTCTAAACGTTTACAAAAGTTTACAAAAGTTACAAAAATTTGAAAAAAAGTCTATGAATATGTTTTATAATTCCATCAGATCTATAAAGTCGATCAAAATCCATCCACTCCACAAAAATCCACCTTTAAAACCAAAATCATTAAAAATCATTAAAAATTTAGATGAATACACCCTATTAGATTTTAAAGTTGGTTTTTTAAATTTCGAAGTTACCATCAAGGGTTAAAATGATAATAAAAATAGAAATAAAGGAGCAGGAATAAATTTGTACTTGGTCCTTTTACTTCAAACAACACTGTATTTCTAAGGTCCATTTTGTTCCAGCAAACCTTTTATATTCCAATCCAAACCTAAAAACACAGAAGATAACCGGGGGAAAATGGCGTCGGATTCGGAGCTGATAGTCCGGATGCGAGAGTTCCTCAGCACGTCGGACCTGGACACGACCACCACAGCTATAGTGCGCCGGCGGCTCGAGGAAGATTTCGGCATCGATTTGTCTGATAGAAAGGCGTTTATCAGAGAACAGGTCGATATCTACCTTCAAAGCCAATTCAAAAATGCTGTTGATAATGAAGACGAAAGTAACGGCGAAGGAGATATTGCTGAATGCGTTGGAGAGGTAATGGAAGAAGAAGGGGATGTGGAGGAGGAGGAGGAGGTTGATGAAGAAGAACAATCATCAAATGCAGCCGCAACGGGAAAATCCTCTTCCAAAAAACGGTTAGTATCAATTCTTTATTTTTTGATATTTCCTGCATGTTTAATTTATGCAGTTGAATCGGACTGCTGTTAGTTTGGGGTTTCTGCTGTTTTCCTTTGTTTTTCGTATATTCGGCGTAATTACTTGATTTTCTGATAACGATAATGCTATTCCTGCAAATGCTTGGGCGTGGTTACGTGCAACTTTTCTTGTTTATCCACTTGGAAAATTAGGAATTCAATCGAGTTTTCGTTTCTCTGGAGCGTAATTATTTAAGTCAAATACATGATTGGAGATTTGTGCTTTTTATTGATTTATTCGGCTGAAGATTGGAGATTAATTCGTTAAATTTTACGATTACGCATATAAACGTGGGAACTTTTTGCGTTCTTGCGAATTTGGAGAAGGGGTTGATTATTATTTTTTTAAAAATAATTATACCCATTTATTCTCACTAATAATTGGTTGGTAGGCTCGCATTGTTTGCTGGGTGCAGCAATGTGGGGCAAGTCAGCAATTAGCTAAGAAGTGGAAAGTGTCAAGACATAATATATATTTGTGATTTAGTTCCAAGTTAATGCAAATAAATAGCTACCTCTGAAGTATGATGTTCAATCAGCTAAATTGAAGTTTATCATTCAGTGGCAGTTCATTGCCTTAAAATTTGATTTATCAAGTCTTCATCTATGCACTTGTGTATGTATATCTGTCATTTTAGAGGTAGCAAATAGTTTCTCTTTTGAAATGACATTATTTACATCTTGGTTGGTGTAGAAAGAAGGAGGTGAAGAAAAGAGGTGGCGGGTTTGCCAAATTATGTAAGCTTTCACCAGAACTAGAGAAATTTACTGGAGTACCTGAATTGGCTCGGACTGAGGTTTTTCATCTGTGTTTCATGATTTATTCGTTGTGTATTTTAATAAATTTGATATATTGATCAAAATGTCTTTGTTTTGTAAAAAGGTTGTGAAGCAATTGTGGAGCTATATTAGAGAAAATAACTTGCAAGACCCAACCAATCGGCGGAATATCATATGTGATGATACACTGCGCAACCTTTTTGCCGTAGATTCCATAGATATGTTTCAAATGAATAAGGCACTGACAAAACACATATGGCAATTAGATACTAGCGGTGGTATGTTGTCTATCCTCACTTTCTTAATATTAACTCTTGATAGTAGTTGTTTTGCCTACCTGTTCCTTTCTTTGTATTTACAAATTCTGTTGGAGAAATAATTATTCATTTGTGCAATAAATAGGGAACCGGTATTTCTGATTTGAAAAAAATTGCTTATCGGGAGAGGAAAAAGCAGTAAATGAAAGAGGATAATGGTGTGAATGATCTTATAAGCTGATTATTGGAATTACATGTATTATGTATAATCAAAATATTGTAATGCATTAGTTTCGGAGAGAAACTGAAGTTTCTGTTCAGCATTTGACCAATGATGCCAATATTACTGTCTAGACTCTAGCCCATTGAAGGAAAGGAACCACTGGCAAGATTTGTGCATAGGCACATGGTATAATCCTGTGAGGATGTAAGATCATGCATGGAAATACCTGTGGTTTGAGAACTGAAAGATTAATTGGTTAATGCAGATAATAAGCTTGAAACTAGATAAGTATGGCAACCTTCGTAAAATTCCTAAATGTCCTAGGCGAAATTTTTTTGTAATGATGGGCGTGTCCTCGGTAGTTTTTATTGAACGGTTGAACCTCGGACAAAATCTGTCTATTGTTAGTTATAGCCGGAAAAGATTTCATACAAACACTTCATGATGGTTTTATTGACCTTTAGGGTTCTTATGGTGTGGCATCGCATTTATGTTGACAATAGTTATGCTAATTGTAGATGAGCTAATGATGTGGGCTATTTTCATTCAATCAACTTATTTAATTTTGTGCCTTTACAATCTGGCAGTTGCAGTTATTTCTGCTCCAAAGGACAAACCTCGGAAGCAAGAGAGAGATAAAGGTTGGGAATCTGTACCGAGCTCTTATAATGCTGTGTTATTCTTTAACAGCTGATTTCCTTCCGAGGTGATTGCTCATATCTTTTGACCTGCTTGAACTGGTGATAAAGTTGAAATAGGTTCGAGAGAGAGGGCCAGTTATTGTGGCTTGGTACTTGTATAACTCTTGGAAAAGAACTTCTTTTTGGCAAATAGCAGGACAAGGTTCTGGAAATAGGGGTTAGTGTGAAGTTGTTGTTCTTTCACCTAACATGAGATTTTAGGGAAAAAGGAAGGAAATATTAAAATATCCAGAGGAAGGAAGGGAATTAATGTTTATTCCTGCATGTTCCTGCTCTTTTTCTATGTTGTTAAATGCAGAGATGCCTGCTACTCTTGGAGCATGCTTAGGCTTTGCTTGATTAATCATGCAATTTTTTTCTTATGTTATGAACTCTGAAATTACTTTCTATTTTGTCTTTTTTAGATCAAGATGAACTGCAAAGAAAAGAAAAGCGGCAGAGGGGGGGAAATTCTGCTTTTCTAGCTCCCCTGAAACTTTCTGACGCTTTAATGAAGTTCCTTGGCACTGGAGAAGGCGAACTACCCCGTTCTGATGTCATTAAGAGGATTTGGGATTATATCAAGCAAAACAACTTACAGGTATGAGATTCAGCAGAACCATACACATTTAATTTGCTTATCAGGTTCTTTTATGATCTGTATTATTTATGATGTAGAATCTACTTTGGAATACGGAATTATATCATATATTGCTACAATCGATATGTTTTTTCTTTTGTTTTTTTAACCTATAGATGGATCTATGACACTTGGAACACTTGTCTTTTGATTTATCTACTTGTTTTCATCGTTTCATATCTCTTCATGCCTATTATCTGTGGAAACTGAAAGCACTAATTTAACCTTACAAAAGTGGAAAATTTTGTTTGTCCTTCCCCCAAGTTGCTACTAAACACGAGTTCACAATTTTTTTGTTCAAGCACATGCTGAATCATCTCATAAAGCAAGTGCTACTGACACAAATGAGAATCCCTCAATTTTCATTTTGTACGCTCTGTTTCTCTTATTTTTCTCAAATGTTGCTCATACCATTTTTCTTTTTCCGAAGGACCCATCGGACAGAAGGCAAATATTATGCGATGAAAAGCTGAAAGAACTGTTTGACGTTGACACCTTCCGAGGATTTTCTGTTGCAAAATTACTCACAGCCCATTTCATCAAATCACAACCGTGAGTTACTCAACAGTTGCCTTTCCTAAACCCTTGGTAAATCACAAAGTTTAGTATGGTTACACTAGCGTACACGATCTTTGGTTGCCTCCATCTTTTTTTGATAGCATAACTGGTTTATTTTACCAGAAAAAGGAAATTTGTTAATCTCTTCAACCCTCTGACATGCCGTCATGTAACTCTTGCTAATTCACCAAGCTTATGACAAACTGTATCCGAGGTAGATCTGAACTATTCTAATTGCCATTCCATGTTTCTTCTGGAATCAGAGAAGAGTTGAAAAACATAGAAAACAATCGACACAGTTGCAGTGGTAGTTACTACTCATGCTTTGATAGAATATATGACTTCTGCCCCATATTTTCATGTAATATCATCTTTCAGGATCCGTACATTTTCTTCAAGCAAAGTATATCAAATCTTCTTTTTTGCTTCGAGCACGATGGAGAAATTCCCTGTTCCTTGATTTATTCCTTTATTTTTATTACTTGCAATCAATCTTATGGTTGAAATTATTTCATAGTTCGGCTGCATATATCTGTTATGTGGATATTTGTGGCATATTTTTCAAGAGACAAGGACTAATTATCCATTCGGGGTAGCAGAAGAGGTATGACGATATGATTGGTAAGTCTTGGTTCCTGGAGAAGGTAATTATAGTTCTTGAAATCTGGAAATATGGTTTATGATTCTTTTGTCGACCAAAGGCCATCGATTTTTAGTGCCGCGAGCGGAAATAGTTTGCTGAAATCAAATGTAATTGTGGAATCTCATCCTTTAATTTGATAAACTTTTGAAGCTCTTCACATTCCACTTGTTAATGAATCACCGTATCAGGGCATCGAGTTCTTTTGGTTTGAAGTATATCGAGCTATGGCTGATTTAAAACCCAAAAATATTAACATTAAATTTCAAATACTTACAATTTCAAGAATATGACTCATGTTCGTCTCATGGAATTTAAAAAGAGTTATGAGATATGTAATGGTTATCTCATCAGAATGACAAAATAATTGAAATCCTTTAGACATTAGTAATTTTTACTTTTAATACAATGTCTCTAATCATATTTGTCGTGGAAAAAGACTACAAATGAAAAATAGAGACAAAAACTTGTGTGAGACGGTCTCACGGGTAGTATTTGTGAGACGAATTTCTTATTTGGGTCATTCATGAAAAAGTATTGTTTTTTTATGTTAAGAGTACTACTTTTTATTGTGAATATGGATATGGTTGATCCGTCTTACAGATTAGTATCCGTGAGACGGTCTCACATGAGAATCACTCTTATTATTAATGCTCTCTAGGCCAATTTACGGGCAATTTCCGAATTTTTTTTCTGCCAACTCAGAACATTGAAGCGACTATATGTATGCATATTGCACGTGTACGTTTAAGGATATTGTAATTATTATATGTTATTACAATCTATTTTTACTATCTAATACTATTTTTAAAAATCTCACGAGAATGCGACGACTTGTGTTTGAAATTAGTCAAAAAAATGCAAATCAATTAGTAAATTTGTGTAACTTTTAAAAGATGTTCTTGCATTACCATTATTTTCTTTACAACTAGAGTATCTATTTTTACCGAGTATAATATTTTAATTGCACATGCTTTATAAAAAATATATTAGGTAATTCATAATTTTATATGTATTTTATTTGAAATATTTCGAGATTCTTGATTTTTTTTTAATTCATAAAACTGACAATAAACTTCATAGTAACATAACCTAAAATTCCCTAAAAAAACATACCCAAAAAGGGTAGTGGAATTTAATACGATTTAGCATAACAAAACAAATGTAGTAAATTATTATATAAACTCGATAATTTGTTATTATTTCTCTTTCCGAATTCTTATTTTGGTTAAAAACTTTATCTCATACCTCATTATTTTTTATTAACATATCCACCACTTAGTTCGAAGAACGAGAATTTTTAAGAATGAATAAATCTGATTCTCTCTAAAAATTTCCTCAATATCCAATGAATCATCAATCATGAATGAGAATGAAAATATTGAAATCCAAGAATAAATGCTATAATCCCATTCAACAAAGTGAGGATAAAACGAGCATAATCCCTAATAAAGTTTTCTTCTTTGAATGGCCTATAGTGATTATCTTGGGAAATTGATTACATATAAAGTAGTAATTGGTTAGAGGTGAATCTCGAAATTACATGGAATCTCTTCCCTTTAATCCAAACAAAGATTATACCAATCCTGCGAATCAGGGGCAAAATAGACAAACACATTAAATAATATTCAACGCTTATCGAATCAGATTACTCATGAAATTTCAAACTTTTTCATCATGATAATATTTCATTCCGCAATGTTTTGTACATAAACGAATTCCATATATATAGTATGTCTCTTGTGATACGCTCTCACGAATTTTTATCTGTGAGCCGGGTCAATCATACAGATATTCACAATAAAAATAATACATTTTCATGGATGACCTAAATAAGAGATCCGTCTCACAAAATACGACCGTGAGACCGTCTCACACAAGTTTTTGCCATATATATGTGTGTGTCTCAAATTTGAAGTGAAAATACTATTTGGAAATATACATTTATATTATTTTAGAAACTGTTTCCATACAATTTACAACTGTTTTTTATATCATAAAAAAATATTTTAAATAATTTAAAAATCTAATCAAGAAAATCCTTCAAAATGGAGAAAAATCATTTAAATTTCATATCCCATTACAAAAATTTCACCAATTTATGCGGCCACCAGAATATGAAACTCACAACACAAAACCTAAGGAATCTTTTGATTCTAAGAATCCCAAATTCTTTTTCCTTTTTTGCCCCTAATTTACATTTAACACTTTACACCCTACTTGCTCCACACATCTATATAAATGGGAGAAACCCCAAACTCTCCATGCACACAAAGCACCAGAAAAACCATTAGAAAGAGAGTACATACAGAAACATAAAGATTTTGTCAACATATAAATCCTTTGTTTTTTAAGATTAAAAATGGCTAAGATTTACAAAGAATTTAATGAAGAGCTGGGATGGATTTATGTTCCGAAAAGCATAGCACAGATTCTCATAGACGTTTCAACAATCGATGATGTTTCGAGGAAAGTAAAGATCCTAGAATTTCATGTGCAAGCATTGGAGGAAGAAATAAGGCGTATTGACAGCTTCAAGCGTCAGCTTCCTCATTGTATACACTTCTTAGAAGATGGTCAGTTTACAAAAATTTAGTGCCCTCGGTTGCCTTCTAGTGTCCATGATCTTTTTTATTTTTTTTTGCTTTGCAATATAAAAATCCTATGAATTTGGTTATATTTATTAATGATTTTGTGTGGTTATTAAGCTTTTCTGAAATATAATTTGGTTATATTTATTAATGAATTTGGTTATATTTATTAAGCTTTTTGAATGGTGATTTGCAGCAAGTGAGATAATAAAACAGGAGATACTGAGGTGGAATAAAAATGAAACATGCCCGATTGTAGAAGAATTCATGCCACTGAAAACTGGCATGGAAGGATCTTCAGGGTTAAAGGAGTCGAATGATGTTGGGGAGAAGAAGGAATGGATGAGTACATTTCAGCTCTGGACCGCTCCTGTTCAGTGTGACAATGTTTTGCACCAAAAATCTGTGAGTTTGTTTCATTATTTCCAGTACACAATATGAATGATTCAATCCATTAATTTCATGAATTTTTAAAATAAATTTATATTTTTAGATAGATAAAAATACAATAATGGTACTCTATGTTGACCAATTTTGGGGTTAATTAGTCGTCAAATTAGTAAAATTTGATATTAGTCCTGTAAGCATGTTCCTCTTTTTTCTTTTGATTCCATTATCATGTTGGGAGTGCTAACTTCGACTAAATAAGAATAAAAAGAAAAACTAAATTACAAGACCAAGACTTAATTTTGAATATTTAAAAGATGATCAAGTCCCAAAACAGACGAATTTAGAGAATGAATTTGGCTATTTTTTTTTTAAACATCAAATATAAAATTTATTTTTTTGGTAAGATTTGAAATGACAACAAATGCTACACACTTCTGGTACCCACAATAACTCGATAATTTTTTTTTTTTTTTGAATAAATTGATGAATAATTGGATATTCATCCGTCCTACTTATGGTTAGTGTACAGTACCGTACCGTATCGAAATCCTATACCATATATCGTACCGAAAATTTCGGTATAAGAAAATTCATACTGATATCGTACCGAAAATTTCGATAAATATAACTAGCATACCGATATCTTACCGAAATTTTTGGTTAAAATTTTACGAGTTTATTTTTTTAAAATATTATATATCTTAAAAAAAATTATATTTTTTCGGTATATCGTATATACCGAAATTTTCAAATTACATACCGATTTTACGAGTTTATTTTTTTAAAATATTATATATCTTAAAAAAATTATATTTTTTCGGTATTTCGTATATACCGAAATTTTCAAATTACATACCGTTATCGTATCGAAAATTCAGAATTCTTACCGTACCGTACCAAAATCTTCAGTATACCGAAAATTCGGTAAATTCGGCATTTTTTCGGTACGATAATCTCGATATACTGAAAATTCGATATTTTTTCCCACCCCTAGTCCTACTCACCAAATCATAAAAATCGATTGTTTCGAGAAAAAAATATAAACTAAATCCGAAACCTTTTTGTTTTGCAATGGTTTGTAATCAAAGTTTACTCAAATATTTTAATCCCTAAAATAATTAGGCGTGATGTTTATGTATTTATTACTACTCTCCAAAAATGTGTTTCCAATAATTACACCCATTTATGGCTCATTATAATTGAACTTGTGATTTGGATTTTTATATTAATTGTGGGATTGAGAATAACTATAAATAAAAGTAACTATGTCATTTAAATCTTTTAAACAATTTGACCGTACGTCCAAGCGATATATTTCGACTTTACATTTTATATGATCCAATTTTGACATTCTTTTACATTACACATCCAATTAAAATTTCATATTTAATTGGAAATATTGTCATTAAGTTTTACTTTAAATAATTATAAGATCAAGTTTTTTTTTTTAATCATGATTTCGTTTTCGAGAGTTTCTGTCTAGTTATATGTACATATGATCCCTTAAATACCTACCTGTAATTTTTTTTTGCAGAGTTTTCAAGGAGATCAAGCAAGTGGCAGTGGGGGGAAGTTTAAGCACAAGGCAGAGGCATCTATGCCTTTTAAGAAATCTACACTGAAAAACAAAGGGGTTGATCTAGTTTCTTCCTCAGCTGCTGATCAGTCTGAGGTGGAACTGATTGATTTGAATGTAACAGGGAAGAATCCACAACTACAGGAACCGTACCCACAGCCGGCGCCGAAGAAGCAGAGACGCTGCTGGTCTCCGGACTTGCACGATCAGTTTGTTAATGCACTACAACAGCTTGGAGGAGTAGATTGTATGGAGACATAATCCTTCTAATTTATTTATCATGTCATTTCGTTTGTAGTTTGAAAATTTTAATTTTGCTTTTTCATATTTCTTTCAAGTTAGTTTCTTCATTTGCAAAGATATTGAAGATTGATTTAAAAACGAAATAGGTATATTGACTTGAAATCATTTATTTGTTCATTTTACAGCGGCAACACCGAAGCAGATTAGGGTAATGATGAATGTTGAAGGCCTAACCAATGATGAAGTCAAAAGCCATTTGCAGGTAACCCTAAAAAACTATTATTAGATTGAAGGAATTCGAATAATTCACCATAAAAGTTATATATATATATATCCATATTTTATTTTATTTTTTATAAATTTTATTATCATTGGCTTCGTGCATATATTTGAATCTATAAGATCAATTATTTTCTGGTCATATATATATATATATGTGACAACGTTTTACATTTCTTCTTTTCCAGAAATATAGGCTTCACCATCGAAAGCTTCCATCTTTGGCCCAACAACTGAGTCACTCGTGGCTGGTACGAGACAACCAACGTGGTGGTGCGGCACTGGTGCCAGTGGTTGCAAACTCCGGCAACTCACAAAGCCCTAATATGCATATATAGAGCTGGAGGATCGGTTTCGAGGGGTTGCATGTAGTTTTGATCTGAACCATTCTAATTGCCAATTGCCATTCAATATTTCTTCTGGAATTAGAAAAGACTTGAATAACAGAGAAAAAATCGACACAGTTTGTAGTCACTAGTCATGCTTTGATAGAATATATGACTTCTGCTCCACATTTTCATGTAATATCATCTTTCAGGATCTGTACATTTACTTCAAGCGAAGTAAATCAAATCTTCTTTTTGTTTAGGTCCTTAGTTTGTCACCTTTATTTTTAGTAGTACCGCGAGGCTGCAATCTACTACACGGTTAAAATTATTTCGTTGTTCGCCTGCATATATCCTGTTACGTGGCTTATTTTTCAACAGACAAGAACTGATTATCCATTTTTCTAAAAAAATATAACATGAAATTTAAGTTCCTTTTAACATCAGGAATATGGTTATCCTGTTCATTTTAGTCCATTCTAGCCCATATTACTATGGCAACTGCACTGGGTGTAGATCACCCCGATATAGCATAGAATTTACCGTAATGAATAGATTTGTTTATAATTATGTTCCATTAGTACTGTTTTATCAATCTAATTATGCATCTGAATAATCCTTCATATTGGATAAGAACAAAAATTTTATACACGTAGATCAAGGGTTTGATGCTGCTACTTTAAGCTTGAATATATAAAGTGGAATAATCCGAAAAGGGAACCTCGATTTGCCTAACATATTTTTTATCGAATTAACTTTTGAACACGGAGGAGTGAGAATCAGTTTCTAACCCAACACTCTATCAAAGAACTATTCAGAGTATGACCGTTCAACTCTAAGCAGGTGTAAATTTTGAATGAAAGCTTTTCTTATTTATAGAAGAGTGGTAAAAATCTTACAATAATTCGATTGATATCCCTCCCTAATTCGGAGATACTACTTCCATAATTTCGAGATAATCCTTTCATAAATATTAAGATACTTCTTTGTTGAGAAAAACTGTCTTGTATGTAATATTTCCTTCTAATTAGATGGATATCCAGCCTTAATTTATCGCGTATCCTGAACTGAATTTCGAATTCCATGTATTTATTGGCTTGGAATTTCAAATACCGTGTATTATTTAATATTTTCGAATTTATTATTTTTACAATAATACTCGAAAGAAATTCTTATACATGTTTATATTTAAACAAATAATTACACGTCCAAAAATCTAGGTTCTCACATAAGCAGATTAGGAACTGATGAATGTTAAAGTCATAACCAATGATGAAGTCAAAAGCCATTTGCAGGTATCCTTAAAAATACTATTGGAATGAAGGAAATAGAATAATTTACTATAAAAATTTCATATATTCATAGTTTATTTTTTTATAAATTTATTTATTATTGGTCCCTAATGTTTCTTGCATATCTTTTGATCCTATATGATCAATTCGTTTTCTGGTCATAAAATTTCTTTGTTTGTTCAGAAATACAGGCTTCACTTTCGAAAGCTTAAATCTTCACTGAGTCACTCGTGGCTGGCACGAAACAACCAACGTGGTGGTGTGGTACTGGTGCCGGTGGTTGCAAACTCCAACAACTCACAAAGCCCTAATTTGCATGTGGCTGGAGGATCGGTTCCGACTGGTTGGAACAATGCTGGTCTAAGTGTGGAAAGAGCAGATGAAGAGAAATCTGAGGATCCGAGCAAGAATGTGCGATTTGGAAAGGATCATGGAAAAGGTCCATAGGTTCTTCGATCACCTAGGAATTCGGTCCACGGTGCATTTTTAGGTTCAGGATTCAGTTCTTCAGATTAATGGAAAACTGATAGGGAGCATATTCGAGGTAGCTAGCTAGCTCCTCAAGAATATAAGAACAAGATAGAGTTTAGAGAGAAATTCTCATTATGATTACCATTTACTGAATGAATACCATTGCAAGTCTTTTTCATCTTTAATTTGCATATGTATAATTAATATATATGCATGGAAGGTAATTTTATAATAAATTTGAAAATTATTTAATTTGAATAATTAATGCAACGGAATAATTTCTTCTTAAACATCCAATCACCCAAATTTAATTATCATTATATTATTAAATTTATAAATAGATGTCTAATTCTTTATTTTATTTTAATATTTATTTATTTTTAAGAAATACAAATAATTAATTAATGGTTTAATTTAATGAATAAATAATATAATAGTCTCGTGATATTTTTTTTATTAATTTTAAAAAAATTGTTATATTTATTTATTTATTATTATATTAAAATTTTTCCATTATATCTTTAAAGAATTTTACTTTTTCCACATATGATTTTAATTGTCATGCCTAGCCACCGCGAGAGAGGTCTTATTTTATTTTATTGGACTTTTTCCTGCGTGATTATTTATGTATGATGTCTTGGTTTCAAGATCGGAATAATTTAAGATAGTGATCATGTTATTATCAATCGAATGAGTGTCGCATGTGAAGACATGCTTTATATGGAAACTTATTAATAAATCGCACGTGTGTCGCACATGAAAACATGCTATATGTGGAAACTAGAAGGTGACATCAATCGAGAAATTTAACATTAAAAGATTTCAGATCTTTCAAACAAATCTACCTAAATTGTTTTTAAAATTTCCTTTTAAATAAAAGTGAAAAGTGGGGACAAATTATTATTAATCCTATCTATGCCAATTTAAGGGGGCAATTTTTCGAATTTTTTTCTGCCAGCTCAGAACATTGAAGCGACCATATGACAGCAAATTATCGACATCCAATTAAAATTTCATATCTAATTAGAAATATTGTTATTAAGTTTTACTTTAAATAATTATCTGATCATTTTTTTAATGATTTCGAGAGTTTCGATCCAGTTATATGTACTTATGATTCCATATACCAACCTGTTATTTTTTTTTTTGTAGAGTTGTCAAGGAGATCAATCCAATGGCAGTGGAGGGGAATTTAAGCACAAGGGAGAGGCATCTAAACAAAGGGGTTGATCCGGTTTCTTCCTCAGCTGCTGATGATCAGTCTGAGGTGGAACCGTGGAACTGATTGATTTGAATGTAACATGGGAGAATCCACAACTACAGGAACCGTACCCACAGCCGGCGAAGAAGCAGAGACGCTGCTGGTCTCCGGAGTTGCACGAGCAGTTTTCTGCTGAACCTTTCCATTTTCTGAATTATTGATGCTGATCACGAGTTTGTTTCAAGACTCCAATAATTTATAGTACAATGGACTGTTTTATATTATTCTGAATGGTTGTGTTAATATTATTTATGTTGGGTGCACGACAGTCGCACGGACTTTCTTTTTGTGCCTCACAACCGTCGCACGACACATTAATTAACCTAGTATGAATCGAATGATGATTGATATTATGGGAGAAACATGTTTTTTTATTAGCGCCGTTATGTGCAAGTGGGAGATGTTCGACTTAGTCGCACATTTGGGTTTTAACCCGTTCAAAGTAATGAAATGAGATATTCATTAGTTTGAACAGAATATCTATATGATAGATTTTTGATTAGATATCAAACAACTTATTTTTCAGAATATTTATATATGATTGTGGTTTCTCCATATGTAAATTGAAATTTTTACTTACCAAATTCTTTCAGGGAAATGATGAATGTTGAAAGCGTAACAAATGATGAAGTCAACAGCCATTTGCAGGTAACCCTAAAGAATATTTTTAGAATCGAGATATATTGTATGTATCTGCAAGTATTTTATGCCTGAATATCTGAAGTATTTATGTCTGATGTTTTGGTTTGAAGACTTCAATAATTTACAGTACCATCATACCATGAATTGTTTCATGATATATTGTATGTATCTGCATGGAGGAAATTTGTAAAATAAACCTAGTCAATTATTTTTTTTGAGAAAAAGATCACCTAAAGTGTATTTGAAATATATATATATATATATATATATATATATATATATATATATATATATATATATATATATATATATTCGAGGAGATTATTTTCTTAAAAAAAAAATAGTTGACCGATGTGTGCGCTATATATATCGGCCTCGGTGCGATTTAAAAACCTTCTGCAAGAACACCATATCGAAGATAAACACGGACCATTCAAGATGATTCTATGAAGGAAGCTGGATCCACAATCAACTTTCTGCCCTCCTCTTCTGTCATTCTCTTCCAGTGGCTCCGGCTATATGATTGGCCCGTTTGTTTTTTTTTTTTTCAGTTTTAGTGGTTCTGATCTACGTCGTATTGGTGTTTACAAATACTAAGTTTACAAATACTAAGTAAGAATAATGGCTAAAGGATTTCTATCTAAAGATAGAGAAATTTAAACAAAATAATTTAAGTGGATTTGTTTGAAAGATTTGAAATCCTTTCATGTTTAATATCTCAATCCAATGCAACCTTATAGTTTCCATATAAAGCATGTTTGTGCCATACACGTGTGACTTGCTAGTAAGTCTTTACGTGCAGTACTGCGACTTGCTAGTAATTATATAAAATAAATTATTCCCGTCTTAGCTTGAAACCAACACCTGATACATAAAAATTTATTCTCCCTAAATAAAATATCTCATACGGTTTTTTGATAAAAAAAAAATATTCGAAATTTTAATAAGAAAATTTGTAAAATGTTTCAAATGTTCATTAACGTTTTGTGTAACAAATGTTGATGGTGAGATTCACGAAACTGGTTTCATGAGTTTTTCTTGCATTAAAAAAATATTAGTATCATCAAGAAATTAAATAATTAATGTATCCATATGCCCTTAGTTTTTTATTTTTTTTAATTTATTAATACTGGTCACTATACGTGTATATATTTGATCTGTGAGATCAATTGTTTTCTTGTCGTATCAGTATTGCATTGATAAATATATTAAATATAGGAAAAACAACAATTTTAGTCGATTTTTTGAGTTTTAATTAGTAATGTAACTTTGATTTTTTTCATCTATAGCCATTAAATATACCGAATATTATTTATTTGAAATTAATATTGTTCTCTTACATGTCTCGTATATATGACGAAAATAAAACACATATTAAATATGTTAAAATATTTTTAAGCAAAAATTAAAAGTAACAACAAGTTTTTTCCTCTCATTTTGAAATTTTTGGCTGTCTTCTGTCTTATTTTTATTTAAATTATTTTAATGTGGGTAGTATAGGTTTATTCTTGCTACATGCAGATGTTATGTGAAAGACCGTCAATGCTAAATAAATAATATTCAATGGTTTATTTGTTTATGGTAAAAAAAAAGACCAAAACAAAAAAAAATCCAAATTACTAGATCAATCATATATTGATGAGTTATATTAGTAAAATTCAAAACAGACTAACTTGTACATCGATCTAAAATTATGTTTTCTCCTAAATATACTTTTTTTTCCAGAAATACATGCTTTACGTTCGAAAGCATTCATCTAAAATTATGTTTTCTCCTATATATATATATATATATATAGATATAGATGTTGCCCTTCAACTTTGATCACGTGCGGGAAACACTCACATATCAGATATAATGAATCATATCAAAATTATATGCGAGTGTCACCTCATTAGTGGGTACACAGGTGAGCACGGTTAGTGAACACTGAATATCATAACAAAACTGTATATATATATCGAAGAAATACATAATAGAGTTCTTGAATCTACGCAGATCTACATCTGAATCCCATTATAAATTAAGTTTTCTACACATATCAGGGGCAGACCCCTATTTGGGGCGCAAGAGTTAGATGCATGTAATAAGTATTATATTTGTAAGAATTTTGAGAGTCGTCATTTTTTATACTTATAAATTAGTAAGAACAAACTTCATTATACAATAACCTAAAAGCCTCATGGAATATAGTTAGAGTTATGAGACATATAATAAATATTCAACTAGCACAATGAAATAATTGTAGTAGAGTATTATATGAAACTCGATTATTTGTTATTATTTCTCTTTCCGAATTCTTATTTTGGTTAAAATTTCGTTTTATTGCTGTATACCTTGTTTTTTTTAACGTATCCGCAATTTATTTTGACGAACGAGACTTCGAAGAATGAAAAAAATCTGATTCTATCCCTTAATTTTTCCTCAATATGTCATGAATGATAATGAAAATGTTGAAATCCAAGAATAAATGTTATAATCCCATTCAACAAAGTGAGTATCAAATGAGCATAATCCCTAATTAAGTTTTCCTCTTTGAAATGTTGAAATCTAAATATTTTGTGAGATTGATTTGCTTTAATCCAAACAGAGGTTATACTAATCTTGCAAACTAGGGGCAAAATAGACAAAACCACCAAATAAATGAATTCCATATATGACATATTTTTGCAAATTTGAATTGAAATATTATTTGGGAATATAAATTTTTATTATTTCAAAAAGAGTTTTCTAACAAGTATTTGAATTTTGATGTGTCTTAATTTTAATCACAAACTCTTTTTATATACTTGAAAAAATTTATTATGAAGAATTAAAAGAAAGTATTATTAACAAATTAAAATTCCAAGTAAAAAGTCCAACCAAAATGTGAAACATAAGACACAAAACCGAAGGAATCTTTTGATTCTAAGAATCCCAAATTCTTTTTCCCTTCTTGCCCCTGATTTACATTTCACACCATCTATATAAATGGGAGAAACCCCACAACCTCCATGCACATAAAGCACAAGAGAAAAAACATTAGAAAGAGAAGAGTATACACACAAGATTTGTATCCCATATATATTCGTTTTTTGGATTAAAAATGGCCGGAATTTATAAAGAACATTATGAAGAGTTGGGATCGGTTTATGTCCCGAAAACCATAGCACAAATCCTCGTAGATGTTTCAATGAACAATGATATTTCAAGGAAAATAATGATCCTGGAATTTCATGTCCAAGCATTGGAGGAAGAAATGAGGCGAAGTTGCACCTTTATGCGTCCACTTCCTTACAGCATTCACTTCTTACAAGACGGTGCGACATATATACATATATATTTATACATACATACATATATATATATATATATATGTATATATATGTATAGAATTCTATGAATCGGGTTTTTGAAAAAAAGAACTAAATGAATTTTTTCATTTAATTCGAGAAAATTGATTTTTTTAGACAGTTAACTTATTCAATTTTGAATTTTGGTTCATTATGTTTTAAAAGTTTGGTTTTGATACACTAACTTCTAATTTTTTGTAATTTTGATCAAATTGCTAACTTTACATCTGCAAAGTCAACAATTTTCCATGTAACGTCAGCATTTTTCGATATCATGTCAGTATTTTCCGGTGTTACGTCAGCATTTTCCAATTTCACAATAACAATTTGATTAAAATAGACGAGTATTAAATGTTAGTTTACAAAAAGCAAAATATTGAAAATGTAGTGGACCATAACCTAAACTTGAACAACTTCGCGGACCAACATAAACTATTAAACAAAAGCAAAACTTTTTATTAATTTTTTTTGTTAAATTATTGGTGATTCGCAGCAATTCAGATAATGAAGCAAGAGATACAAAAGTGGAAGAAAAGGGAAACAAATCCAGTTTTTGAGGAATTAATGCCACTGAAGAGTTGCTTTGAAGGGTGTTTGGGGGCAAAAGAATCGAAGGACATCAACGACAAAATGGAAAGGATGGGTTCAGTTCAGCTATGGAACACTCCTATTCAGTATGACAATAATTTTGGCCCCAAAAATCAAGACTCTCTTTTGCACCATAAATCAGTAAGTTTATTTTATTACTTGTAGGAGAAGTGGGATGGTATACGTATCAAAAACCGTAACGAAAATAAGGTTTTTCCCCCTAAGTAGAACATAAAAAAATAAGAATTTAATTTTTTTTTCTCCTGATACCTAATCAAAAACACCGGGACCCAAATATTCGGAAGCCCGAAAGTTTGGGATCTCTTCGGGTAGGGAGATGATATCCCGTAAATTCAGTACCTTACAGGACATGGAGATGATATTATGATAAATAGAGATTGAACAACGATGTGTTCCTTCACTTTTCTAAGTTTAGGCTGAAGTGGAGAAAATGATGATAAATTCTATTTTTATTTTGTACATTAATTTAATTTTAATTATAGTATTTGTTTATGTGATTATTATTTTTTATTTGGATGAATTAGTTAATAATTTAATTTAAGCCTTAAAATCGTCATTTATGTGCTAACATATTTTAAACACGTTGCCAATTTCTATTTGAACTTCGATCTAATATTTTTTTTTATTTAAAATTACAATCTTTCAACTCAATGTATTAATAATATTATTATATTTTTTTAAAAAATATTAAAATAATCGAGTCAGTTCGAGAATCCCATTAGGTGGATATCGGTTTCTCAACCCCTCTCTCGAGATTGATCGGGATGGAAAAAATCCCGAAAACTGGGTGAAGAAAAATGTGGGTCGGGATTTTTTCAGGATGGAAAAAAGTTGGGATTCAGGAATAATCAAGATAGATCGGGATTTTCAATTTTTTTGCCGGCCCTAGAAATGACAACAAATCCTACACATTTTATGGTGACAACACAAATTAAATATAACGCGCATATGCTCCTCGCGTAATGGATTCGACAATTTTAATTAATAATAAATTGGATATTGAAAATATCGTATTCACCAAATCTTAAATTTTTTCTTTAATAATAATGAACAAAATCTTAAAATTATAAACTATGTATTCGAACGCTCGTCGCTTAATCAATTGCTATTTCAAGCATGATTTCATTCTATTTCTAGTTAGGAGTATTTATTATCATACCATTAATCATCTTCCCAATAATTACACTAATTAATAATTCATTACCATGATTTTGGAAAGAGCCCCCACACCCAATCAACGGCCAAGATTCTTTCATGGGGGGGGGGGGGGAATTTTTAAAAAATATATATATATAAGGGCCAGAAAAATTCTGGCCCACTGCCTGCAGGGGCAGGATGAAATATTCCCATGATTTTGATTATGATATCGATATAGTATTAAGTGCTCACTGCTTTATGAATAACTATAGTTGGTAACTGTACAACTCAAATTTATTTAACATGAAAATTATATGTTTGGTCTTGTAACTTGCATTTTTTTCATTTTTGTTCATGTTATATGTCAATCCACTATATTAGTCCACTAATTTGCTAATTTTCTCTTATTTTTACAGAATTATGAAGGATTTCAAGCTAGTGGAAGTGGAGGAAATTTCAATCACAAGGCCGGGGCGTTTATGCCATATAAAAATCCCACCATGGAAAACAAAGGAGTCGTTCCTGCAGTTTCATCCTCGGCTGCTGAGTTTGAGGTAGCACCAATCGATTTAAATGTGAAAAGGAAGCATCCAAAACAGCGGAAACCATACACAGGGGCAGAAAAATTCTGGCCCACTGCCTGCAGGGGCAGGATGAAATATTCCCATGATTTTGATTATGATATCGATATAGTATTAAGTGCTCACTGCTTTATGAATAACTATAGTTGGTAACTGTACAACTCAAATTTATTTAACATGAAAATTATATGTTTGGTCTTGTAACTTGCATTTTTTTCATTTTTGTTCATGTTATATGTCAATCCACTATATTAGTCCACTAATTTGCTAATTTTCTCTTATTTTTACAGAATTATGAAGGATTTCAAGCTAGTGGAAGTGGAGGAAATTTCAATCACAAGGCCGGGGCGTTTATGCCATATAAAAATCCCACCATGGAAAACAAAGGAGTCGTTCCTGCAGTTTCATCCTCGGCTGCTGAGTTTGAGGTAGCACCAATCGATTTAAATGTGAAAAGGAAGCATCCAAAACAGCGGAAACCATACACAGAAGAGCCAACGCAGAAGAAAAAAAGACGTTGTTGGTCTCCTGAGTTGCATAAGCAGTTTGTTGATTCACTGCAACAGCTTGGAGGAGTCGAGTGTAAGAAAAATAATCCTTTATACTAATTTATTTATTTATTATGATAGTTTTTTATTTGAAATATAATTAGGGTTTTCTAATGATAAATATATTTTTAAGTAAAAGTTTGCTGGTGGTATTGAAGCTAATTTATTCATCTTCATGGTAAACAAATTTCGTTATTAATAAAGAATATTATTTTTTGAGAAGGGAAACTATATATCTATTTTTAATAAATTAAAAGGGTTCTTGACCTTTGGAATTTTTTCAGAATACTTATTTATGATGGTGGTTACTCTATATATCATGATCCCTTTCCTTTTTTCTAACTTTAATTTAGAAAACAAATAGCTAGGTATATACAGTTTAGTAATTTATTTGTTCATTTTACAGCTGCAACTCCAAAGCAAGTTAGGGAAATGATGAATGTTAAAGGACTAACCAATGATGAAGTCAAAAGTCATTTGCAGGTAACCCTAAAAAGTATTATTAGAATCAAGAAATTAGAATAATGTACCGAGAAATATCGTATGTTCCCGCTAAATTTTTTTTTTTTTTGTAAAACTATATGTCCCTAGTTTTATTTTCTGATAAATTTTGTCTATATTGATCACTGTATATATATTTGATTCTATGAGATCAATTCGTTTTGCTGGTCATACCAGTATTGTGAGAAAATATTATATTTTTTTGTTTTCAGAAGTACAGGGTTTACATCCGAAAGCTTCCATCAACAGCACGACAACCGAGTTACTCGTGGCCGATACGAGACAATGGGGAACGTGCATAGGTGATCTCTAGCCACCGCAAGAGAGGATTTCTTTTTAATCGGATATTTTCTTGTTTGAAGTATTTATGTATGATGTTTTGGTTTGAAGACTATAATAATTTACAGTAGTAATAATAACTTTATGCTATATTACATCATAATAATTAAATTTCAGACGTTGCTAGCTGTGCATGCTATTATGGTTGTTACATGTTGCCCTAATTTTGTGCTTTATCTTTATGAACTTTTTTTATGTATCTGCATGTGTGTGTAATAAAAATCTGCTGCAAGAAAGAGGAACAATAGATCTCAGGTAAACACGAACCATACAAGATGATGATCCTTTCAAGGAAGGATCAACAACCAGCTTGCATCTGCCCTCCTCTTCTGAATCTTTCTCCTTTCGCTCTGGCTATATGATTGGTCCGTTATTTTTTTTTCAATTTTAGTCTTTTTTCTACGTGACATTGACACGTTTTACAAATATATTCACAAAAAACTCAAGTGCATTTCCACAAATAAAGTTTGATATGATTAAATTCTCTTTGAACCAATTAGGTTTCCTTTTGATTGGATGATTTGAGTTATTTCAAATCATTAAATTCAAATGAGTCCGTATAGTAAAGATTTGAAATCAATCATTATCATAAAAAAAAACTAAGAATGATGGATAAAGGATTTTATATCTATAGATTCAGAAATTAAACAAACAATTTAATATATTTGTTTGGAAGATTTAACTTGAAAGATTTGTTTGAAATATTTGAAATAATTTCATGTTAAATCTTTCATATAAACATGCATGTCTTATGTGCGGAACTCGTTAGTAATATAAAATAACATAATCTCAAGTACTTTGAATTATTTCAAGTCTTGAAACCAACACGTCATACATAAAAATATATTTTCCCTAAATAATAATATAACAAACGTTTTTTTAATAAAAAATATTGAAAATTTTAAGAGTAGGTCTCTTGTGAGACGGTCTCACGAATCTTTATCTGTCAGGCATGTCAACATTACCGATATTTACAATAAAATGTAATATTTTTTAATGGATGACCCAAATAAGAGATCTGTCTCACAAAATACGATCTATGAGACCGTCTCACACAAGTTCTTGTCAAATTCATTAAACAAATATTATTAGATCAATAAATTAGAATAATGTACCATGGAATATATCACTTGTCCCTTTTGTGATAAATTTTATTAATATTGGTCACTATATGTGTATATATTTTATTCTACGAGATCAATTCGCTTGCTGGTCGTAACAGAATTGCATTGACAAAATATTTCCGAAATACAGGCTTCACATTCGAAAGCCTCAATCTTCGGCACGACAACTGAGTTAGTCGTGGCCGACACGAGACAACCATCATGGTGGTGCGCCGATGCCAGTGGTTGCAATGACATAATATCTTCCATCTTAGGCACGACAACTGAGTTACTCGCGTCCGACACGGGACAACCAACATTGTGATGCACCGATGCCAGTGGTTGCATAATTTGGGACCTCATAACGCTGGTTCAAGCGTGGGAATTAAGAGAAGAGGGTGAGAAATTCCCCATTGGTGATCTCACCTAGGAATTCTGCCGATGCAAAGTTTGAGAATTATGTATGATGTGTTGTTTCACGACTTGGAATAATTTAAAGTAATTTGGATTGTGTTATTTTATATTACTAGCTAAAAAGTCACTCGAAAACTAACTAAAAAGTCGGACGTGTGTCGCACCTGAAAACATATTTTATTTAAAAATTCCATTTACGGCATCCCTCAGTTGTCACTTCACATCTCAGAACACACCGTGAGGTTTTATTACAATGATAGATTTCGAATTTTTTACTATCTTGACTCATTAGAAATTCATGATTTGAAATGAAATAATCCAATTTAAATGAAGCTTAATAGAAATTGGTTCAAAGAAAATTGAATCAAATCCTTTATTTGTAGAAATAAATGTGAGGCCTTGGGTCGAAGAGGACGGGGGTGGTCGCCGGTGCTATGAGGTTGCACAGACAATGGGGGGCTCCTGGCAGACTTCTAAGCGGAGGGAACATGAATGAACCGATCTTACACAGGAAGGAGAGCGATTTCGAAACTGTTCAGGTATGAGACTCTGCACTTATATCAAGAAGGTGCATCTTCTTTTCGGTAGCTCATTACATAAGAACTCCAAAGTTAAGCGTGCTTGACTTGAGCCAATTCTGAGATTGGTGACCCTCTGAGAAGTTTACTAGGGTGCACCATGTGAGTGTGGACATAAGCACGCTGAAAAAACTCGTCTTGGTACAGTGAGGGCAGTTGTCGAATCTGAAGCGTTACAATAAATGGATGTGTTTTTTCGTGAGAATTTGTAAAGAAAAAAAATTATATATAAATTAACCTACGTAATAATTATTGATTAATTATATATGAATAAAATATCAATTCCAATTTATAATCTCATCAACAATATTTGTAACACTATAACGTTAACGAACATTTTATGATTATATAAAATTTTTATTAAAATTTGCAATATTTTTTATTAATTTTTTTTTAGTTTTTTATTTATTAGTGTATTTACGTTGTTTTCCATTGTATATTAAAGAATTTTTCTTTTGCACAATATAAATAAATATAATTCCTCACCACTAGCTCCTTTATATATATATTTCCACAAATATCTTTCTTCTTTATTTATATATATTTCCACAAATATCTTTCTTTTTTATTTATATATTTTCACAAATATCTTTAGCAAATATCTTTCAAAATCTTTACAATAATCCTTTTTGTGTGGACTGATGGCTACTTCTAACGCATCATTTGTTTTCAATCCCTCTATGATTAAATATTCTATATTTTAAATTTCAATCTAAATTCTTTTATACAAAACTAATAAATTAATTTTTCGTATTATTACATTTTTATTTATATTTTTAAAATCTATAAATAAAATCCTCTGGCTTTCTAAGCAAAAAACTTGTGTGAGACGGTTTCACGGATCGTATTTTGTGATATTGATCTCTTATTTGGGTCATCCATAAAAAAGTATTACGTTTTATGCTAAGAGTATTACTTTTTATTGTGAATATCGATAAGTTGACGCGTCTCACTGATAAAAATTCGCGAGACAATCTCATAAGAGACCTACTCCAAGTTCCATGGCGTGTCATTGTAGATTTCAAATTTAAAAGATGAGAGGATATTAGCTCATTACTTTTTATATAAAAAAAAATCGAAAAACACAGGTTTGTATTTTGCGTTAATTAAAAATAAGATTTAATGTACTAATTCGACTTATTTCATACTATTAATCCACTTTTGTTGAAATTACGTTAATACGACTTGATGAAATATGAAATTTTTTTCCAACAAAATTACAATTTTTTCCGAACAATGTTGTGATCTTTAGTAGTCCGATTTTATGATACCAATCAGTTTTTTTTTTAAAAAAAACTTATTTATTTAGATAAATAATATTTTTTTTATATAATTTACTCATAACAATAATATCTATTCTACTTTAAAAATACAAAAATTCACCTATTATTTCTACAAATTACATATTTAATATAATTACATTATCTTTATCCACATGTCTTATTTTGTGAGACTGATCTCTTATTTGAGTCATCAATGAAAAAATATTATTTTTTATGCTAAGAGTATTACTTTTTATTGTGAATATCGGTAGAGTTGACCCGTCTCACAGATAAAGATCCGTGAGACCGTCTCACAAAAGACCTACTCTTAGTATATATAAATGAGTGATGAAGAATTATATTTATTGAAATTATTGGGACTCAATAATTGTGAGTGTATGTATGTATATTCACAATTATTGAACACATGTCTGTATTCACAATTATTGAGTCCCAATAATTCCAATTTAGATGCGTGGCATAATAAATACATGGCCCACGCAATCAATAATGTAAGGAGATATGAGATTCAAGGTTGAGGAGAATAATTGAATGTAATTACAAAAAATATTTAACGTTGAAATTTTTTAGTTTGAGACATACATAAAATCATCATTTGTGCCTATTTTAAGAATAAATCATTTTCCCAAGTTATAATCAACAAAATCGATCCTATTGTAATTGAATGGGCTTACATAAATTGTTTCGTTCGAAGCCAAAAATACCATATTTAATCTATTAGTTCCGAAAATCGTACACCATATATATAAATGTAAATATCCAAATCCTCAAGAAAAAAAAATATCCAAAAAAAATCTAGATATTATAAGTGTTCGAGAGGCTAAGACGAATTTCCCAGCTAGGGAAAAGTCAAATGGAGAAATTGCTAAGGAAAAGTCAAGTGGAGAAATAGAGATCCAATCTATATTTTACTAATTTACGTCTTAGTCAGAATAAACACATTTGTAAGAAAAAAATAGAATAAATTTCAAAAGACGCAATTATTACTTGAATTCGAAATACACCCTAATTAAAATGAAACATTATATAAAGTATAAACATGCAAAAGTACGTAGATATGAAGTTCATGATTTAATTGTTTCTCTCAAACGACAAAAATACATTTGGATTGATCTATTTGGATATAGGGATTTCAAATCCATTAATTCTTTCAGGCAAATCAACTTGTCAAATGATTTCAAATATCAAATTGTTATTTTTGAATGATTATGGTGGACTGTAATTAAGTCCATCACAACATGTATTCATTTCAATTATCCCTTGTCCGCAGTTGAAACTTGAAATCAATACATATTAATTTCCTGAATTTGAGTGTTTTTTACTTGAAGACGCATTATTGTTAATTAATTATATATATCGATAATTATATGTTATATATACTTGCCAAGATTTCGTGATGGGTCGTTCAAGAAGCTGGGAAGTACAACATATAATATAAAGTTACAATATTACGTGGGCCAGGTGTTTGCTTGTTTTTACTATATTATTATAAATCATGAAAACTATTTTGGAGAATATAATTTATGTGCTATGCTCCAATTTTTTTAATGATATTATATATTTCTTAGTGATATCACATGAAAAAAATAGCATATAAATTTTTAAATTGTGTATGCTAATTTTTTAAAATTGCCAATATTTATTATAAATTTATAATAGTTGAACCAAAAAAGAGAATAAATAATTATAATTGAATACAATACCGACATGTAACATTAGTTATTTATTGAATAGAAGCACTTCATGACATATTACATAATAAAAAAGATACAGACCAAACAAATACAATCAAAGGAAGATGCCAATATAGGCTCGAACATACCAATTCACGACTTAAGCATATAAAAATAATCCAAACATATATATTGGATACAACTGATCAACAGAACTTGCGTTTCGATGGACTTATTCGAGGATGAATTCCGCGGTATTGTTCAAGAGGTGGTTCACGTCGCCCCAAGTTTTAACGATCCATTCGCCCTTATCGGACACGAGAAAAACATTGAGAGAAGTGTTTATAACCTTCCCAATGGGCTTCCCTTGTGGAGAAACCTTCCTATGAAGTGCTCTTATGGTAACATCATGAGACACCACAACCACCCTTTCACCTACAAATGAAATTATTTTTTAATTAATTAACTTATAACTTTGCTTCTTCTTTTTTTGTTAAGTTATTATGTGACATCAGATATCGCCGATACATCCGATGTCAAGTCAGTACTTCGACGAGAGAAATACTGAAATTGTATAAAGTACTTATTTATATGAATTAATATTTTAAGAATATGGACCTTGGTGTTTATTTGCAATCCTTTGCAATGCGGATGTGCTACGCTCATAGAGTTGATTCAAACTCTCTCCACCACCCTGCACCATAATTATATACTTTGAATATATAATCTTAACTTATATATCTATTTTTTTAATGCTTGTGTGTGTGTGTGTGTGTGTTATATATAGATATAGAGAGTGTATGTATAATGTATGTATATATGTGTATATACTGGAATCTCTTGATCTCTTCGGAGAGAGACAAAAGCTTTGTGGGCCTCGGGATGAGAAATGGCTGTTTCACGAGCGATGACACCTTGGAGGACCCCGACATGTCTTTCCCGCAACTTTGGATCTTTATTTACCTTTATTTATTTATATATAAAAAGTCAAAACAACTGCTCCCATTAACTAATTCACAATCATTCAGAGAGAGTGTGTGACTGTGTGCTATATAGATATACCTGGTGCACCCCACATTTTTTGGCTATTAACTGGGCAGTGTAGGAAGCTCTTTTCAAGTCAGAAGAATATACAGCAGAGATTTTAGGCTCCTTGGAAAGCCGCTCAGCCACCTTTAGCAATACATACATATACATACAATTACCTCAAGAACATAAAAAAAAGAATTAGCAATTTTCTTATAAGTACCAGAAAGGCTTGCAGTCTCCCAGTCTCATTCAAATCCACATCCAATTGCCCCTACACGCAATATACATTTTATCATGCTTTCATACTATACATCAGAACGTATATAAAACACACACACACACACACACACATATTGGTATTATGCATATCTGTGTATTTGGAACATGAATCGATCTCACGGGACAACCATGCATGAATGCAGTAACTAAAATGACGATCATGAAAACCTGGAGTCTTCCATCCACATTCCATCCAGTTTCTCCGTGGCGAATTACGATAATCTCGGCATATTTGGAACCATCATTGATCGAATCATAAGCCATTTGATTATATGAATAGCTATACAAAAGTAGCTCGCAGAATTTAAATTTTTGGTGGAGAAGATGAGCAATGGAGGGGAGATTTTATATTACCCCGGAAGCCATAGAGGCGCGGGAACATGCATGGTGGTGGGGTACCACCCCACCCATCCACCACAGCTACCTCTCAATTATTACAACAGAATTATGTGATATTAGGTCCCATCGACACCAATAATTATAGAAATTCATGTGCCTTTGCCTAATAACATTCTTCCTTTTTTTACTATTTATAAACAATGCTCAACCATAAATCGGTTAAATGTATCAATTAGCCAGATGTTTTATATGATCATATACCTTTGTAATAAGGATCTTTTGTGTTACGGAATCATATACTTTCTGAGTGATTGATGATATATTAGCTCTATATATTTATGACACACGCAACGCGTATGCCTCGGTGGCTAGAGATCAATTTGTTTGTTCTCGTCTATGTGTTATTCAAAAAATAACACCAAAATTAGAAATAAGTATTTTATTTTATTCCAAGTCACATAAAGTAGGTATTATAATTTTTATTTTTATTTTTATTTTTGAGCATGTATAGTTTTTTTTTTTTAAAAAAAAAGAACAGTTATATAATATAACTGTTTTGTGGACCAATGTTAATTTTTTATACGTATATAAATTTATAAAAAGGAGTCCAATTCTGTGGACCAGTGCTAATTTTTTATACGTATATACTTTTATAAAAACGAGTCAATTTTGTGGACCAATGTAGTAAATAATTATATTGACACGTTCTGAAAGTAGGAAAAGATGTATCGATTTCTTCGATCAGCATGTTTAGGGATGGAAAAAAATATCGAAGTATATGCCAAAGGTTTCTATACGATATGATAATGATTTGACATTTTCGGCGCAATAAGTATGAATTTTGGAAATTTTCGTTATATGTCGAAACAACATATAGAAATTAGAAAATATACAATATTTTAAATAATAAAATAATAAATTAAAATATATGTAAGATTTTTTTTAGATACGAAATGGTATATATCAATACCATACCGAAATATCGATATACCGTAAAATTTCAGTATAATTGATATGCTAGTTATACTTACTGAAAATTTACGTATACCAAGACTCAGTATACAGAAATTTTCGATATGGTATCAGTATAAATTTTTTATACCATAATTTTTCAATAATGGTATACGATATATATAGTTTTCGGTACATTACATATTTTACCCCTTGGACATGTTATAATTTGTAGGAGAAATTTTGATTAATCATCCATGTGCAGGTGCATGCCGAAATATTCTCTTTTTAATACGTCGCTTTAATAGGGTCGGAATCACACTTTGAAATTTTGTACGTATTAAATTTATGTCTCCATTGCTTGATTGGTGCTTACAACTATTTTTCAGTGAAATGATAAATAAAATATTGATTTTAAACTATTATTTGATTAATATCATATCGACATTAAGTTTGAGTGAAAATTCCAATTGGTTTCAATGTTGGTTTGTTTTTTTTTTTTTTAAAAATTGTTCATTTTGTGGAATTTTCCAGCTTAGACTTTTTTTGCATAATTGATGATATATCACTGTACAAATGAATTTCACGTCAACATCGTATCAAAAAATGATTAAGATTTTAAAAAATCAATTATACCATATTAAAACTGAAATTTAATAATATAAAAAATTATATATATATATATATATATATATATATATATATATATATATATATATATATATATATATATATATATATATTACAAAGATTACAATTTTCATTGGATTGAAAAGCTGATGAAATCAATATTGAGTTAATAAATATATAAAAAGAATATGAAATAGTATAAGATTGGACCGGAATACATATGAGATAAGTGTCTTATTTTTGTAATCAAATGTCTTTTATTTTAGTACCATTATTCGGGAAATTGTATACATTACTCCAATGAAATCACGAGATTGCTGATAACTCTCATTAAAAAAATTATCAATCAATGTCACATATTTTCAAACGTTGTATACTAAAAGACATATAAACAAGTGTGTATATGCTCAAGATTTAAAAACACGAGAATACATGTGCTCGAGATTTTAAAAAATAGAGTTAATAAATTATTATTTTTATAATAGATTTTCAAGCATTGCAAGATTTTACAATCATAGTATTTTAATGAGCACTTTTTGACTTTATACACCATATACACGTATATGATATATATGTCCACTTTTGCGTGGGGTCGGTCACAGAGAATCTAATATCTAAATATTGATTGATTACATCTTACATGTAAGGGTACTACCTCATGATAGAATCAATGGCCTAAATTTAGCCACACATACATGATGTTCACTAATTTTTTTAAAATCACATATGTACGTGAACCTTATCCATCCAAATCATATGGAGACACTGCCCCCACATGTAACATCGAAGCAACCCTAAATATTTCACAAGATTTTGTATGTGGTTCTCATTATTTACGGTTGAAAATTGTAGATTGGATTGGGCTGATATCAAGCCCAATAGTTCAACAGACTTCTGATTGTCTTAAATATTTCAAAACTGCCCAGAAAGCCCAATTGACTAGCATGATAACAATACAGTCGGATTGATCCAAAGGTCGAAAATAATTTAGACATATCACTTGCATGTAGGGACCTCATTTGTCCAAATAAATCCGATTCTTGCTTGATGCCGGAACCTCTCGCATTTTAGGGAACAATGTTATATAGTTTCAAATTAATGAATCAAAATAAATAAATAAATAAATAAATAAGACATCTTTGATCTAACATGAGGGCAATACACTCACACTAGCATCGACCTTCCTAAACAGAATTTTTTGAAAGAAATGGTTGAAGTGGTGACGGTGGGTGATCGCTCATATAATACTAACGAGCTCGAGTTGAGCTCTATTATGATTGCGGAAGCTCAACCTAGCAAGTTACTCGAGCTTGAGTCAAGTTTTGACGAAACTGATGGCTCGTCTGACTTACACGAATAAAAAACGTCTGATTTTCAAAATTTCACAAGCCCAAAAAATCTAAGGTATGTGCCTGATTTGGAGATGTCAAATAGATTCTCGGACTATAGTTTTCTATAAAAAAAAATTCTTCCTTTTTATGTCAAAGGCTTGCAAGTTGTTGAATTCATGGTCAGATCATGTGATTTGTATTCTATCTGATGCCATAAAAATTTTCTTCCTTTTTATGTCAAAGGACAGATCATGCTTGCCCTTGGGAAGAAGATAGCCAAGCCACGATCAATAGTCTATGCGGAACTAGCGACAATTAGAGAGGGAATACGCATAGTGCAGTTACCAATTTTCTTTTGGCAGTGCAGGCTGAAGAGGATTTTAGCTATTATGGAAGAATTGCAACAAACATCAAAGACTTACTTGGAGTCCACCTTCATATCAAGTTAAGTTTCATATTCACTTGTTATAACATAATTCGGAAAATGAAATAAGACCATCTTAAAAAAATATACGTCAATTGCCTGCAAAATCCAAGAAAACCACGTGCGTATTATATATAAATAAACGCACCATTGATTACCACCTCACGGTGTGATACTCTTGTCTCATATCTTAAAAATTAAAGATTTAAAATGAGTTTATAATGAGCTTAAAATGAATTTCTATAGCAACTTGGGTTAGTCATTTTCGTAAAACGAGAACGAATATGAAGTTGCTGTAGGGGTCCATTGTGCAGTCACGCATGCGCGGACCCGGGCTCGGGACGTGACACACGGAGTGTCTAAGTGTGGTGGAAAGTGGGAACGAAGTCAAATGATCACGATTTCGATTCTCCTATCAACATTCTCACGGTCGAATTTATCGATCGCACAAGACTTGTCTACTGCGATTTACCTGATTTTGGGTTAAGCTCTAGTATTTACCTGGTATGTGTCCTCAAAAAGTAATGATTGTCAGTTATCTGTCACAAAAAAAAAAAATTACACAATTGATTTTTTTTATTGTTTCCTTCATTTTTTCCATTTGCATATTTGTATATGTAATTATGTTAGCTTAATATGGCGATATAATATGATTACCTGCATATATTGGTCATTATATAAATTTTTTTTAAAAAAAATTTATGCATTGTAATTCGGTTTCGAATTTGATATAGCCATTTTTAAAAATATTTTTTTGCCCCCAAAGAGCTAGCTAGATTAATGTAATACATTGGGAAAAAGCCTAGAAGAGTTGAATCCTTCAGTTGCTGACCATGTACGCCTCTTCTATACATGAAGAAGACCGATTCCCTTTTTGAAAGTTTTAGTCTTTACCTCGTGCATTTATCTAGAGTTATTCTAATCAATCTCAACTCTAGATTTCAACTAATCACTCACCGACGTGCATGTGAGATTATCAATTTTTTTTTAAATTTAATTAACCATGACGACGAAAAATCGAAACGATTTTTATATCTTATAGCAATTTGATTTAACCGTTTTTTGCATAATGACTGCTTCAGCCTACAAGAACATATTATTCAGTCGCACTAGCTTGCACGATACTATAACTTGAGAAAAAATATGTATGCAAGCTAATAACCAGGTAAAATTCTGAATGTTGAATGACTATAGAACGATGAAGACATTGATACTACAACTTAAATTGTTGACCCGGTGAATTAAAACCATGTCACCATTTTTGACGCATAATAAAATATAATATACGGAAGGGAAAATGTTTTGAGCTTATACCAAATGAGATTAATCTAAACTAAATATAATATCTCGATTCAATGGAGTGGAAAATATATCCAGCTTAAGAATTTCTGTTTCATTTGACTGAGAATAAACTGTAAGCAACTATGCTTCATTTTTTTTATAAAAAAAAAATTTGGGTCGTGATATCCACTTATATTAAAGAAAAAAAATTCATAAAATTTATAACAGAATTTATTGGGAGACTGCTTAGTCCAAAGAAAATTGATTTTTAAAAAAGTTTGTGTGTAACTGAATCTGTTTTGTAATTTTGCACTTAAAAAATAGACTTTGTATTTGTTAACTTGATGTACTGTTTTAATAATTATATATATTAATAAAATGTTAAAATTTTAATGTAAGTTATATGTAATTCAGTGGATATGTTTAGATTATAGGTTCAATTCTCACTGAGGTCATTTTTTTATTTTTGTATTTTTCAATTTATTTTTAAATTTATACATCAGAATTACAGTGTAATCTCTCATTATTTCTTATAATTATATTTTGATGCTCATTTAAATATAAATCAAATGAACTATAAAAATTATTATACGTTGCGTGTATCGGTGCATTAGTGTATATAACATTATAATATTAAATCTTAACTAACTTGCATATGAATAAAATGAGATTGAAGCCGTAATTATCGCTTTCCCGTTTTGCCCCTATATATTCTTTCTTTCTTGTAGGAGATATGGAACACTATTTATAGCGTATATTTGAATTGATTTTGGAGCATCAACATTTTCCATCCCAGGGTTTTCATCTTTCATCCTCGGAGGGAAAATTTCCCATTTTCTTCTGAATTTAGTCATCCTACCAATGCAATTTCTGATCCGAAGTCTAAAATCTGATATCAGGAATCGCGGTTACCTGTAGCCATGCACTGGTGGCAAGGCGCGTTCACGTCCGCTTCGAAATCGCATTCCGACGATGATAGCGTCATCATCGGAGGTGGGGATAGCAGGTACTCCTTGAAACCCAACTTCTTTTCATCGGGTCGGAGCCGCCACCTCACGCGTGCGAGGAAATTGCGGCACGTTACGGAGAACGACGTCCAAATGTGGCGGTCTCCTAGCCAGATCACGCATTCTAGGTCGTCATCTGCGTCGCCTCTGCCGCTCCCTTTACCGGAATTGCAGGTTCTTTTAAGGCGTGACCCCAAGTTCGCCTCTTCCAGCTCGAACGGTGTTCCCCTGCCCTCGCCACGAGATGTGATTCAAAATCAAAGAGGATGCGAGGAGAAGCAGATCGGAAGAAGTAGGGAAAGGGATGCAACGGAGGGGTTGGACGCCGATGCCATTGATGGACTCAATGGTCTCAAAAGGTATCGTGAAAATGGAATTAATTGCTGTAGGGACGGAACTCATTTTGATGGAATTGTGATTTCGTTATTGAACTTTAAAGAAAAAAAACATATTTTACTGAATGTATATGTTTTATATCGTTGGTTATCATCATCAAATCATTTATATATTTTATATGAATTTTATTTATTTTTAATTCTAATGATGTTGCGTTGTTATAAAGGTTGTGCATTTATATGGTAACATCCCCTAGCATACTGCAATTGGCTTAGGCATGCAAGCAATCCAGAATCTGCACCTCCCGTGTTTGATATAAATAATTGGTTTCTCTTTTTAGGTCGATGTGTTTTCCCTTTGACCTCAAATTGATTAGAAAATTTTTATGAACCTATAAACTCTCTTTCTATTTTAAATATAACCTCATTAGCCTCTTCAGATCAATTTTCATGCGATTTTTATCGGAAGTTGTTGCTTTAGTTTATAAAAACTTCAAATTTTCTTGCTATGATTGCAACTCGTTAATGTTAATTCTTATTCAAATTGCTACATATTATTGTAGAACTATTTATTAACGTTAAATTGTCCTCTAGACTTTGGTTATAGCTTCTTTTGAACTGTTGGTTTTCGTAGTTGGTTGCTCTATGTTATTGGTTCCATTCATTAATCTATCTAGGATTTTTTGTTTAAACATTGTGTAATGTTGTTTCTCTGTCCTGTCTTTGTTTATTCTCATGCCAGCAGATTAGCAGGTCAAGATACAAGAATAAATTCCATACTTTCTGATGTTCGGCCATCCAGGAAGTCGCCTCAGAAGCTAAACGTCAAAGATAGGTCATCTAATAATTACAGTATTTGTATCCCTATAAGTGCTCCAACGAGTCCATATTCAAGCCCTGTGCTGAGCCCCCCAAGAAGTGATATGTTGGCAAATCACTACATAACTCCCCCCAGCATTTTCCAAGTTTGGTCCGCCCCGGAGATCCCTCATTCAGATGGGAATCCAGGTCTAGGTATCTTCTATCCTCATCTGGCTTCCCACAAAGCTTCATTAAGTGTAGATAACTCACCACTTCAAAGTCCAAGAGTAAGTTCTCGTGTCTATGGAACAAGTCCTCCTATGACAACATCACCATTGCCTACCAAAATGGCCCATGAAACCTCATTGGCACCTTGGGAAAGTAATGCTCAGGCCACTGTACATCCCTTACCACTTCCCCCAGGGGCTGTCAGTCCTTCACATCCTGCATCACCGTCCCCAGTTGCAGCAGCTAAATCTGATTTATCAGGAGCTTCCGTGCCTTCACATCCCACTCCAATTTCCCCACTTGTAGTTAAACCTGAAGTTTCAGTAGCTGTCAAACCTTCCTGGACCTCTCCGGTTTGTCCACTTGCAGCTAAACCTGAATTGGTACCCATCAAACAGCAATGGCAAAAAGGAAAGCTTATAGGGAGGGGGACGTTTGGAAGTGTGTATGTGGCCTCCAACAGGTATGCTGTGCTCAGGCCACCGTACATCCCTTACTTTCACGATTGACTATCAAGTCCTTTGGTTATTACTTTTTTTCTGTCGACAGAGAAACTGGAGCCTTATGTGCAATGAAAGAAGTTGAAATTTTACCAGATGATGCAAAATCTGCTGAGTGTATAAGACAGTTGGAGCAGGTTGTTTTCGAATTTATTTGGTTGCGATCTGTTGGTTTTTTAGATTCAAATTTGCCTGTTTTCAAATGTAGATGATACTAGACTTCCTTCTGTACTTCTGGCATCGAAATGCCACACTGTGGATTTCTTTATGGCCTACGATGTCTGATCGATCTATATGTGAAATCAAAGATATCAATGAATGTGATTGCTTACTTCTGTACATTTGCATTTTATTCATACCGGAAATGGAATAACAATATAATTGTATTGTACTACAGAGAAGAAGATTAAAAAAATAAGAATATAGGTAGTTAATTGAGAAATACTACTCCTTAAGAGATTGAAAAGTCTGAATCTTTCATTCCATCCCGTGAACTTTGGTACTTATTCTCTTGCTTTTCTGAGGAGTCTTGTGAAACACATTTGTTTTTGTCAGCTCCGAAAATTTGTTAGCATGAAATTGTTAGGCAGGCCATACCTTCCACAAAATTAACCATTGATATGTGAAATAGACCTCGTTGATGATTAAACATAATTATCTTCCGTTTATAGGCTGTTTTATGTTGTGCTTTCTTACTTGAAACTTTCATGCACAATTTGCATATTCTTCTTGCTACATGTATTTTATCAGCAGTTGGACTGGACACTTAAGTTTTCCAAATGCTTTCAGGAAATTAAAGTTCTTAGTCATCTGAAGCATCCAAATATCGTGCAGTATTTTGGTAGTGAAATAGTGAGTAATTTTCTTCAGTAATACGAACTTATATTTTTGGTTTCTTTCTGCAAGATGCTGTAGTTAAATCACGTTTCATGTAGGTTGGAGAAAAGTTTTACATATACCTGGAGTATGTCCATCCTGGTTCAATCAATAAATTCATCCATGATCATTGTGGGGCTATTACAGAATCCGTGGTTCGCAATTTTACTCGTCATATTCTCTGTGGATTGGCCTATTTACACAGTAAAAAAACCATACACAGGTAATGTCAAATGTGTATGTCTTGATGTCATGAAAATGCAAAATATACTTTTTCCAATGAATCATTGTCGTCAAAGTTTGAACTTATGTCAATTGAGAAGAGATAGTAAGAAGCATATGTACGGGCTACAGAGGCAAAGAACCCATGCAAACAGGGCATGTGCGCACAGCAGTTTCCAAAAATATAGCTACAAAGAGAGATTGTTTTGAGTTACTTGGAAGTTGGAACTGCATTTCATTTACATACGACGATCTGCTGTTTCAAAATTAAATTGATTTATCGAATATTTTTTTGACTACTGTAATGTAATCAAACAAAAACCTAGATCTTCATCATTTTCTCTTAAAACAGTTTGCTAAAAAACTGTTCGGTTGGCAAACACATTAGGTGTGACCACTCTGCCCTGCGCTTGTCCTTTGATGCGTATCATTATATCCTTAGTGTATCACCAAAATGTTCTCGGCACATCTTGGGTAGAGGGAAATATATAATACATGTAGCTAATATTTGTGTTATTTCGATATCCTGTTTGTAGATGATGCTTATATTTATTTAGCTAGATAAATTTGATGCATATTCTGCAACTTGAGGAACCATCTTATGTAGTTTTAGAATTGTTTTCAATATATTTATAGCACAATTATTATGTGACTTGGTTAGCTATCGTCACTTTTGTAGGGACATTAAAGGTGCTAATTTACTTGTCGATGCATATGGAGTTGTCAAACTTGCTGATTTTGGGATGGCTAAGCATGTGAGTTTATGATTTCTCTTAAAAAATGATTTTTTTCAATTTCTGTATTTAGACAATAGTTACTCAGGAGGATATTGACTAAATTAGCATTTTATGGAATGAGTAATATCTAAAACAAGGTTGTATGTCTGTCAAATACCTGCTGTCCATGAGCAATAAAAACTGCCGAGTTACTGCTTTCTCCATAAATGTTTTCTTATTCTGTTTATTTTGCTTTATGCTCTGTGTTCTGCTTGTGTTGTTCAAAGTCATTGCTAAGACGGGCTATCACTTTCTGTTTTCTTTTGCATTTGCAGCTGACCGGGCAGGCGGCTAATCTGTCAATGAGGGGTAGTCCATATTGGATGGCTCCAGAGGTACGTATGTGTTTCAACCTTAGGTTATCTATCCTGGCAACCATTGCCAAAATATACTAATGTTACATGCTTTTTATGCAGCTCTTGAATTTTGGGATGCAAAAAGATGCTAATTCTGATCTTGCTTTAGCAGTTGATATATGGAGTTTGGGCTGTACCATAATTGAGATGCTGAACGGAAAGCCCCCTTGGAGTGAGTATGAAGGGGTAAGCACCAAATATTAGTAAACAGGCTCATTTTACAAGCTTTCACTTGGAGAAAAAATGTCAGTTATTATGAACTTACTAATTGATCATATTACACTCGAACTCTGCGTGTATGTTTGAACAATAAATAAGTTCTCTGACTTTTCTTTTGCATTATTGTACTCAAGCGCAAACATCTCTAGGATTCCTCCTTGTTCCAAGCATTATATGTGTAACTTGGTGAAAGTCTTTGCTTGATTTTAGTTGGGCTTTACCAAAGATAGCAAAATAAGTTGGTGTGTTATATCTGCATGTCAACCTTGTTCATGCTATTTAAACCAGTGTGGATGGGATTCCTGAACTTGAAGAGATTTTGTCCTTTTCTTTTTTCAGGCTGCAGCGTTATTCAAGGCTATAAAGGAGACTCCTCCTATACCTGAAACACTGTCAGCAGATGGCAAGGATTTCTTGCGACGCTGCTTTTGTAGAAATCCAGCAGACAGGCCAACTGCGAGCATGTTACTGGATCATCCATTTGTGAACTATTCACAGCAGCCTGAAGCTTGCTCCCATACACGTAAAGAGAGAAAGTTGATGGTAAATTCCTTCAGAGTGTTATTGGGTTTAACAATTTGAAATCAAAACTCCCAAACCATGAATTTCAAATTCATTCTTTCTCAATTTAAGTTCTTATAACAACAAATGTAATGAATTTCATATATACCTAGTCGTGGTATCATATGGAACCCATTTCCAAATAAAATCTCTCAGCCCAAATCAATTCCTTCCATCCAAACACAACCTTATCAAACTACCCTTTTAATTTTGATAAGTTAGTTGAGCAATTTATGTAGCGGTGAATTTTTAAATTATGTGCATCATTGAACAGGATGATATGCAATTCCTAAGAGATCGTCTGAATCAAAAATCTGATTCAGTGCCTGTTTCATTTGACTCGCAGATCAAGATGGCAAAACTGTCTAATCAGTAAGACTTGTCGCTTCACTCTTTACATCTGGTTTTTTTATCTTGCCTTTGGACCGTATACATGTAAATTATATATTAGCATTTGACTTACTATGTCTCCAACTCCAGCTTCATGAGTAATTCTTTTTCTCCAGCGTGACTGGCCAGCGAAGTCATCACCAAAGACCCCAGTTAGCTGTTGTCCCCCTCATTTCTCCTCGTTCAACGCTCGAGTCTCTTCCTACTTTATCACCACCAAGCATGGGACAATACTCAAACGATCCCACCACTACAGCAAATCTTCCCAGTTCTGTCAAGCAAGGTGTCGGTATTTAATCATAAAGCGAGGGAATTGCCACGTCTTTTTTCATTTGGTGTTCCCCTTGAGCGCCTGACCCAGGATTGTCTTGGTCATCCCTGTATGTATGTATACTCTTTTAGGTATAGCTTGCAGCTTAGGGAGTTTGAGCCGGTACACCGTGTCATTGACGACTCAAGATAGGGACGTGCTTTCGTCCCTTGAGTTGGGATTGTAGCTGTAGGGTTTGGGTACATTGGGGATTATGGAGATGCGGTGTCTCGGTTCTCTGAAGAGAGGTTCACACAAGCATGCACCTGTACTTACGTCATTCAAAATGGTTCGCTAAATTTAAACGAAAGCAAGTTAGAAATAGGAATTAAAATGAATCAAGTTTCATTGGTCCTCGCTTCAGAGTTTTTGGGTTTTACCACAATCACTGTGTACCCTGTAATCTGATCCCTATTTAAAACAACGTAGATAGATACAAGGATACGATTTTTGTTGTGCAAGAATTGCAATAAAGTTAGTCACGGAAAAAGTTGTTCTTTCTGTTTGTTCATCGTACTTCTAAAGTTAGTGAGAGCCAAAATCTGCATTGATACCGAGCATACCAATCCAATAAAGCCAGCATAATTATAAATAATCATTATTGATTTTATTATAAAATTTTTTTTATGTATACTCTTTTGAAATATCATGCAATATATTTAATTGTTATTGTCAATTAAATTTTTAGTTCTATTGGGGACGAGTGCATTGAGGATGTTTTATCACGATAAGTCGATAATAGGTCTCGCCACATTGCAAAATCAACAAATCTTGTGTAATCGATAATATTTACTCATAAATCAGAATTTTCTAAACTCTCAGTTTGGGTTGTTCACAATAAGGTTTTACGCTTTTTTAAAAAATTAAAACCGAATTGTCATACATGGTCGGTTAAGATTTTTAAAAAATAATCTCGGTTTTACATATTGAATCAGTTTTACGGTTTTGAACGATTTCATGCGATTGCGGTCGGTTTACAGTTCTTTTAATGAAAAATATTAGACATATATTCTAATTTATTTTAAAACAACAAGAATATAGTATCTTTAAATATAAAATATAATTCAAATCAAACAAAGATAAACTAGATAAAACAATAATCAAATTTCAAAACTAAGTTAATAATTTAACAACACAACACACTCACAACAAAAATGATATTGTATTTTTGATTTTTTATAAAAATATTAGAAAAAATGGCGCAATACAATGCAGTTCGACGATTAATAAAAAAAATGACCACTTCCGGAAAAAAATTATCTAACATTTTGTGTTATATTAATCATTGATTACCACTTATGTATCAAATTACTATTTTACCGTCACAATAATAAAACTTAACACTGACAATCAATTGTCAACGTAAATTGTCAGAAAGAGATTTTTTCTCCTATGGTGGATTTTTTCAAAAAAGAAAAAGAGATTATTTAGAGAAATACGAGTAATCCACCAATATTATTATAATTCTCCTAAAATTACGTAAATTTCCTAAAAAAAATAAATAAATTCACGTGCCACTGCCTATTCACCGATGAGTGGTCAAGCACAAGTAAAAAAGCAAGTAATTCAACAAATCAGGTCATCTTTTTGGAGCCACTCACTCAATCTCACCACTCCCACCGTGCACGCATCAGAATCCGGAGAAGGGAGAAACCATGGATCCGCCGCAAGTTCAATCGATCGACACCTCCAACAACATAAGCTATCCTCCGGAGAAAGATGAACAAGACAAAATCATCGACGATTGGTAATATATATAATATATACACACACACATATCTTCCTCTTCTTCTTGTTTCTGCTGTTTAAACGAATCAAATCTTGAATTTGAGGTTTTGTAATGCTGCCTGCAGTTGCTCTTGCTGCTACATCTGTATGGAAAACTGCCTCGACTTCTTGTTTTGCGACTTCTGTTAGTTTCTCGTAATTTAACTGCTTGTATTCTGGAATAATAAGGTAATACATTATTGTTTTAGTTTTCTTTTATTTTGTCTCCATTTTATTTATTTATTGCAAATATTTGATTTCCAAGTAATGACATTCGAGTCAACTCCAATTGAGTTATGAACCCTTTAAATTTAGTACTCTACTTTTATCATATGAATTTTTGTTGTTTTCATGCAATGGAGGGTTTCATGCATCCAATAGATGAATGATACATCATCGGTGCTCATAAAAGTGTGCACGGTAGATGTACAGGATATCAAGACTATATATATATATATATATATATATATATATATATATATTTCTTTATAGTATTTCTTGTACTTCAATTCAAATGGAATATTTTTGTCCACAATAAGAAATATCAAAATTAATTATTCTAAGTGGCAAGCGCTGCCAAATAATATTCTATTGCATTATTATACCATATATCAACAAAGAAATTTTACGTTAATCGCAACCTAAATATCTTACAATATATACAAAATAAAATTCCACCTAGATATAGGGAAATAATCTATTGACTCTATCCAGCGTCATGATTATCATCTATTATCTAAATTTAATGTCAATTAACCATTTTTCACTAAAGATATTATAGAATCGAGCGCTTGTCGTTTTACCAATATCAAGTGGTAATGATGCAAATCAAAATTTTAAATCACACAGCAACTTAAACACCTCAGTTCAATCGCTCTTTCAGCAGGGTCAATTATTACACTCAACAATCTCACTTCCAATGATTGGACTCCTTGCAATTAATGAGCATCGAACCCGTGACCTCGAATCTGATACCAATTGTAGGACCGAGCTCTTACCGCTTTACCAAAGTCTATAGCTGGTGGTAATAGTACAACTCAAATCTTTTAGGCAAAAACTTATGTGAAACGGTCTTACGGGTCGTATTTTGTGAGACATATATCTTATTTAGGTCATCCATGAAAAAGTATTATTTTTTTATGCTAAAAATATTATTTTTTATTATGAATATCGGTAGGGTGGACCCGTCTCACAGATAAAGATTCGTGAGACTGTCTCACAAGAGACCTACTCAATGTTTTAAACTGCACAACAAGTCAAACACAACAGTTCAATCGTTCTTTTAGCCGAGATAATTATTGCACCCGACAGATATTTTTTTGTTATTCTGATTTAATATTTTTTTATAATAATTTTTTTTTATTATGAATGATACTACAATCATTTAAAAATTCAAAAGTTTGAATAAAGATTAAATAAAATATTTTAATAATTTGAATATTTTTAGAATATGGATATGGTATTGATAAAAGAATATATAAATTAATAAAATATATTTTTATTAAATGAAAATAAAGTATTTATAATAATTATAATAATAATTTTTAAAAATTAATTGGAGGCCGACCCAAAGTGGTGCCCTGCCTGCCTTGGGCAAGGTTTATGAATCCCTCCTCGGTGAGGTAATGCATCACTCGGTGACCCTCTCTTTATGGCAGTGTTTAACTCGAACAATTAATTTACTTGTACTCGAAAACAACCCCAACGATACAAAATAGGAGACTCGAATGCCAAAGTGGAATCCTTTTGATCGCATAAACTACATTCGTTGCATGAAGTTATCGATCTTCCATATATAAGCCCAAAAGATTATGTTTTTTGATAAAAATTAATTTCTAGACCGTGACATTGAAAATCAAGCGATTCTCACTTTATCAAAAACGAAAAAACACATGGGCCATGTCTCACCATTTTAAAAATTGCACACTTTACGACTCATGAAAATCAAACCTAGCGATCAAATTCGAACAATTTCGAGATGTTTATCGAGTATCACACCAACTCCCCGCAAAGAAAAGCTTAGTCTCGGGCAATTGGTGGGTGCGAGGCTTGAATTTCATATTTCTCGGACAATATCGTTTGATGATCTGATCATTTTCAAACTTGTCTTGATCCGTAAAAGTGGTGATATTTTCCACTCAGTGGATACAACTTTTGACTTATAAGGTTAATTTGATAGCGGCTGACCTCATTTTGCACTGTTTTAACTTAGTAATGGTTTCTTTTGTGCTTAGTCTTTTGACTTAAGACCGTTAAACTGATTTATTTTATTTGGGCATAGTTATCATTTGGCAATAGAATATATATATATATATATATATATATATATATATATATATATATATATATATATATATATATATATATATATATATATATATATTCAAATATTCTACTGCTCGAGCTTTGAAACTCAAATTATGACAAGATCCTCTTTCTAAATAAGGTCTTGTATTTTTTTTTTTTGAATAAAGTCTGAAGGTAAAAACTTGTGTGAGACGGTCTCACGGGTCATATTTGTGAGACGGATATTTTATTTTGGTCATCCATGAAAAAGTATTACTTTTTATGGTAAGAGTATTACTTTTTATTGTGAATATAGGTAGGGTTGACCCGTCTCACGGATTAAGATCCGTGAGACGATCTCACATGAGACCTACTCAAGTCTGAAATCATGTTTGGTTAATTGGTTTTTTTTTTGGCTTCTGGCGGTCTTATTTCACCGGAATGTTGAATTTACGCAAGACGTAGCAGTATTTTTCGATGTCATATAAGAAATTTCTAGTGTTACATCTGCATTTTTCGATGACATACTCGCTATTTAAATAACCAAAATACAAAATTGGCAACATTAGAAGATGAAGTGACTATTTTCCCTTTTGCACAAGCTAATACATATCGGTTGCATGCGAAGAATTAATAAATTAAAAATCCCTACATTTTTGAACTGATAATTGAAATTGGATGATGTATTTTGTAGTGCATATGTTTTTATTTTCTAAAGTGTCTATCCACGAAATTTCACGAAGTCGAATACGTTAATATGAATGGAAGGAAACACGAATTTTTTGTTTTGCCAAAGTGTTGGTTGGGAAATATGCTGTAGTGTAGTAGCAGTTTGATGAATAAAACAAGTTTTACATTGATGAAAACATCTATGATTTATCTGATGATTTCAATCCCCGCTGAAGTATACGTCACTTTTGAGTGATACATTTTGATTTACCGATATAAAAAAAAATTACAAAGTGAAAAATATTTTATTGATCCATCAAGTTTTCGAATTTTGGTTTTGATCGACTAACTTTAAATTTTTTGGCTTTCCATCCTATTTGCTCGAAGTACTGACATGGCTGTCTGATGTCACGTTAGCAATTTGACTAAAATAACTAAAAATTAAAAGTTAGTAGTTAGTACATCAAAATCAAAATTTAAAAACTTGGATGATTAAAATTCAAAATTGGAGAAGACCAACATTTCCTATTACAATGGCATACTTGTTTACTTTCAACTTGGGATTTATCATGCCGTCAACATGTGAAGCTAGGTTCCACCACCTTAATTCTATCATCGTTAGGCTAGGCTAGAAGTTCTCTGGTCGAGGTTGTACAAGTGAAATTGTGAGGATTAATTTAACTTATCTCCTACAAATTAACCAACAGAAAGTAGAAGCAGAAGGCCAAGAGTAGATGAAAATGCACTAATTAACCTTCCATATCTTAATTATTTAAAATATATATATTTTTTAGGAGTAACAAAAGATTGCTTTTTATGAGATATAATAATTTAAGGAAAATTGTGATTTTGATTGTCTTTTTTTGATTTTGATAATCCATGTAGTCAAATTTCTGTCTTATTTTTCATTTTGTGATTTTTGTCATTTTTCAGACATTATGCTAATGTAGTATAGCGCCAACTTCGCATCCACAGTGTTCAAACAATGGAAAATGATTAAATAAAGATACAAATATAATCTTAATTTTAACATAGAGAAAAATAATAATTGCAATACGTATATATACAAAACAAATATTACTTCTTCTCCCAAATTTAACGTTTCGAGCCCCCTCCTTGGCAGGATTTGGATCCTTTACTGTGTTGAAAACACAACATTCAGTGCTGTGCATTTTTTACACGAGATGATCACGTATATATACAAAACAAATATTACTTCTTCTCCCAAATTTAACGTTTCGAGCCCCCTCCTTGGCAGGATTTGGATCCTCTACTGTGTTGAAAACACAGCATTTAGTGCTGTGCATTTTTTACACGAGATGATCACGTGATCATCTCGTGGACATCACATCATATGAGGTAAATTTAAAAAGTTGTCAGATTAAACGAGATGATCATGTGATCATCTCGTGTAAAAAATACGTAGCACTCAGTGCTGTATTTTCAACACAGCAGAGGATCCAAATCCCTCCTTAGCACAAGCTGTTTCTAGACAAAAAGGAAAGTGACAGCAAATTCCATTTCTAGCGAAATTGTTCCATAGTCAACATGAGTCTACCATAAGTGCACCCTTCATTACTTTAATCTTCTATAGGAAACGCTTATTGGAGGCTTTAGAATTCTGATTTTTGCTAACGTGGATTTGGTTGGTTTCTCTACCCACTGAGAACTTGAGGACTTTCACCAAACTTAAGTGAAAGGGACATCTTCAGTGGCTTTGTCACTCTCTAGAGAACAAACTAGCACATTGTGTTGTTCTCTTATAAATTCCTGATTCTCCTGTGTACTACTCATGCTTCAATTTTGAAAATCTTGGTTGTTCCATTCCTTTCAAAATATGGGTCGTAGTTCTTCTGCATTTTCAGCTGTTCTTTGCCTTTTGCTCTTGCTTTCTGCTGGTTATGGTCAACTTGATTACAAATTTTATGATACTACATGTCCAAACTTGACTAAGATTGTCAGACGGGGAGTTTGGTCGGCTATAGCCAACGAAACAAGGCTCGCTGCGTCTATTTTGCGCTTGCATTTCCATGACTGTTTTGTTAATGTAACGACTTCAGCTCACGATTTTTAAATATTTCTGTAATGTTCACTAGTGTTTCTCTTGTATATATCAGTAAAAATATAAAATAATAATATTAATCAAGTGAATTTCCACATGTACAAAAACCACACTCAATCAATTATTTGACAGCTTTGGATCATTAATGAAATGATTTCAAGATGTCACATTAGTTTTAAACTAACTACATTTCAGTGATGTCTCTATTCTTTTTTTTTTTTTTTGCCTTTGAGGTGTTTAGGGTTGTGAAGGATCTATCTTGCTTGACGAGAGCATCGATTTCAAGGGGGAGAAGAATGCGTCTCCTAATCGAAATTCGGTCCGTGGATTTGAAGTCATTGACGCAATAAAAGCCAATGTTGAGAAAGCATGCCCATCCACAGTCTCTTGTTCGGATATATTGACTCTTGCTGCTAGAGATGCTGTATCTCTGGTAAAAGCTCACAAATTTTCTAGTGCTTTAACAAATTTGTAGCATCAAAACTCTTTATGAAGAACCTGATCGTGTCTATTGATTCATTAGGCCGGCGGGCCATTTTGGTTTGTGCCCTTGGGCCGTCGAGATGGCGTAACAGCGAATGAGACCGCAGCTAACACAGACCTCCCATCACCTTTTGAGTCCTTGGGGAATATCACTGCAAAGTTCATCTCCAAGGGTCTTGATTCCAAAGACGTAGTCGTGCTGTCAGGTGCGAAATCTTGTCTTGAAAAAATGTTATGAGTTTAGCGTCCTTATGAGTTCGCAGCTAAAGATAGCTACGTGCATGAACTTGAGGTCAATTTTTTTATAAAAAAAAAAAATTGTAATTTTTGTCGTGCAGAATTGCAATTTTTGTCTTCCATGGTACTTTATATATTCCAATTTTCAGATATTTTGGTTATTTTTCATCAATAATTTGACATGTCACCACACACGACGTTGTATCAACGTCATATTACTACCACATCAGAAAAAATAACTAAAATAAAAAAACAAAAGCAAAACAAAAATAGGATGGCAAAATAAAATTGAAATTTGACTGTTATAGGTCACCAAAATCGTAAAGAGACAAATATATAGGAATAAAATTGAAAAAGAAAAATCGAATTTCTTAAGATAAAAGGATCTATTGCATGCAAATCTATTTATTTATTCACTGGTCAATGAATCCTCCATGTGTTAGTAAATATTTCATCATGCATTCAGGTGGCCACTCCATTGGATTTGCTCAATGTTTCACATTTAAATCGAGGCTCTTCAACTTTGATGGAGCTGGTAACCCTGATCCGATTCTGGATGAATCACTACTGACCAGTTTACGGAGTGTTTGCCAGAATCAAGATGATTCTAACTCCAACTTGGTTCCTTTGGATTCTGCTACTTCAAGCAAGTTCGACAACAGCTACTTCAAGAATCTGGTGAACAGCTCCGGCATTTTACTGTCGGATCAAACTCTGATGAGTGACAATAAGACTGCTGCCTTGGTGTTAAATTATAGTAAATACCCTTTTATGTTCTTCAAGGACTTTGGGGTGTCAATGACAAAGATGGGTAATATTGGTGTTCTTACTGGAGTTGATGGTGAAATAAGGAAAAATTGTAGAGTGGTTAATAAGTGATTTGGCTTTGTTTGGATTCCATGAAGAATTTGGTGCCAAAATTACGGTGGACTTCAACTTTGTAAGTGTAAAATAAAAGTTTTATGGTTCTGATCATATACCTGATGTGTGTGAATGAATAATCCTACCGTTTTTTGTTAAAGGATAATAGTCCTCTATGTTTGTCCATTTTTTTTTTTTGGGTCTTATAACTATTCAATTTTAGGTTTTGGTGACGTAAGTTATGTTATGTTTTGGATTTTGCTGACAAAAAAGTCAGAAAATACTGAAGTGACACTGAAAAATATCGATGTGTACACCGGTAAATGTATGTATCCAGCGTCACGTCTAACATCCAATTGAAAAAAGCTTAAAGACCAAGACATAACCTAACTTATAGAACCAAAAATTAAAATTGAATTCTTACATTACCAAAATACAAAAGAACAAATTTTGAGGACCATACTGGCTATTATCCCACTACTTAATCATACATAAGCCAGAACTTGTTAAAAAAGAAAAAAGAATAAAAACATATATTATTGAGATACAAATTTTAATTGGGAATAAATTTTGTATGGATTTGCCATTGATCAGCACTCGGCAGAAAGATTAAAATTACAACAAAAATTATTTATTATGGTAACCTCGATTCGAAGTCACGATATTTTAGAGACGATTGTCGTCAACGTAAATCACTGTTCTACGAGCAATTCCGTGTGGAAAAATGATTCATATATCCTTGTCTCGGCTTACAATAATGCAAGACAAGATTAAACCAGAATATGACGATATCTTAGAGTAAACCCGAATACCTCTTACTAATATTGATCTCGACGCCATCAATTATTTAAAATACTTTGACAACTTTCGCACAAAAAAAGTTTTTATTCTAACAAAAATAGATATCTTCTTCTTGATCAAATAGTTCTTGTTAATATTGTTATTATCATCGGTTGGATTAGTATTAAGTTGCTGTCGCTTACTCCTTTTATCTGCTCCGCCAGGTGTTTTCACCTTGGCCTTTTTCTTATGATCAATGCCTGTTACGGGTTTCGCAGGGGTATCTTTTTTACCAATGATTTTCTCGACCATATTTCTTCGGTTGTCTCCCTTGCGAGGATGCAGTTTCTGCAGTCTTGCAAACGCCGCATCTCGGCTGTTCTCTGCCGCAAGCTTGTCTTCCTGGGACACCGAAATTCGCAATTCTCCCTTTGAAATCTGCTCGCTGGCTCTCTTTATGAGCAAGTCATACTCCTCCTGACGTAGCTGGATCATGATGTTGGCTGCCTCCGAGTTGTTGATGTAATGGAGTGCTTGAGCTGCCGAAGTTCCGAAAGCTTCCGATTCCAACTTTATTGCTTCAAGGGTGAGCTCCAATGTCTGAAGAGTCTGCTTCTTCAGCCTCAAGACTTGTTTCAGTTTCGATTTTCTTCTTCGTTTTTCATCTGTTATTATTTTGTGTTGCTCCATCTCTTCCTGTGCCTTGTGCTGTGCTTGGTTTATGTCGCTGATCATCACGTGGCATTTCTCTTCTTCTCCCTTTGCGGATTTGATGCACATATCCATGGTTTCTAGTTGTGCTTGTAGCTCGGAAATGGTGGCATTAGCTTTGATAACTCTGTCTTTTGCACTGGCTAATTCGGCCTGCATCGTTTCAAGCTCATCGATCAAGGGACGGGAGTCTAGCCATGATTGAGTAGCATCATCTTTTGCCTGCTTGAGATTCTTTTTGATCATTTCCAGTTCTCCTATTTTTTTCTCCAACTCCATCTTCCTTTTCTTGCAAAGCTTGCTTAGTTACATGTTTGTTGGCTAGTTTATAAGTATTCTTCGTTTTACTTGTATTAAATTAAACATTAATTTGCTGATGAAACATGAACTGTCATTCGGGTTTTTATTTTTTTAATATAGATTGGTCCTTGTTATTATAAATTTGGTTGATTATCCACATGTTTTTTATGGCTTTAGAGCGGCCGATCTTTCTGTCTTACAGTCTGAGTTTATCATATATCTGCTTTTATGTTTAGTTTTTTACTCCTACGTTTGAACTGTGTCCACGTACCAAATTTACTTTGGTTTTATTAGCTGCCTGATTGTGTCCCTTTCAAGTCCCTTCAAATTGTAAGCATTTTGGGGAACCAATTAATTTTTTTTGGATCTACTTCTATTTTATTGATTTGCATCTATCTATCCTGAAGACTAATATATTTTAAATTTACATATAATTTTATTACTTTCAATTATTAAAATTTGGTATTGAGAATTCTTAAAGGAATATTTTTTTTTTATTTGTAAATTTTGATATGTGTACGTTGTGTTTTGGATTATGATTTTTTTCCCCTCACTTTTCGTTTGTATTTGATAAATCAATCGATAGTTGCTTTAAGAAATACAAGGATTGTTGTATTGTTTTTGGTTCGATAATTGATTACTTCAATTTATCTAATTTCTTAAACAAAAGTCATTCTTAAATTTACACTTGAAATAAGATATCTATTTAGTAATTTCATATACTTTACCAAGTATATAATTTATACGTAGAAATTTTAATTTTTTCCGGTTAGATGTAGTCAGTCTAACAATCCCGGAGCCTAGTGATTGAACCAGAGCAAAAATTTGTTGGAGACGGTCTCACGAGTAATATTTTGTGAGACGGATCTCTTATTTGGATCATTAATGAAAAAATTTAATTTGTATGCTAAGAGTATTACATTTTATTGTGAATATCGATAGGATTGACCCGTCTCACAGATAAAGATTTGTGAGGCTGTCTCACAAGAGATCTACTCTAGAACCAGCATCATTGTGCTGTCCATTGGTTCCATGTCCACGGTCTCAAATTTTTTCAACAATATTTCTTTGGAAATGTGTGTTATTGCCAATAAGGTCTGCCAAAATAGTTCAAATTTTTGTAATTTTTTTCCTACCCAAATTAAACGTTGTGATCATTGATACTCAAATAGACCATATTTTTAGCAAAATGTTACTTTGCTAGTTGTAGGACGAATGCCAACAATTTAACTTTTAACAGAACAAATTATAGGAAGCTATATATATTTTCGAACAATTATTTTTTTGTCCCATAACTCGTATTGTCAGTGAATTCACCGTCTTGGTCTACTAATTTGTATTTTTTTTCAATTTTAGTCCTTTTTCACCAGGGATCGATTGACATAGTATCGTTCAGCACCACGTCTACAATGTTCAGTTTCATATCATTATTTTTTGATATCACATCATCGTTTTCTTATCGTTCTAAGAAAATCGCTTATACTTGAACCAAGATCAAGAAGATATATGGTAATATTAAATATCTCAATTCGCGAGAGTCCTCTAACCAATAAGGGCACTTTCTGGAGAATATTTGTGCATGCATGCATGTATATACCTGCTCTGGGGGGAAGATATTTGGATCGGCCCAATATTCTGGAGCTGATATGGTACCTATGGTTGCCAAACAGGCTTTCTCTAATGGGTCGGCCCAATAAATCCGAGAGCTTTGCGGATCAGTGGATGGTACGAAGATTCTTTCGATTCGCGTAGCATGAGTGCACTCAACTCGAATCGCATAGCATATCCGCGCCATTCCGCTGCTTCTCCTCCACTGCCCATTATTCGCAATCATCTGAACCAAATCGAATTCGAACTTCGGAGGAATTTTTCAGCAACTCGATCGAAGCTTGATCTCCGTGGTTTAATGGCCGATTCGGATTCCAGGTTTGTAAACGCCCATTTGTGCATGACGCGGTTGATTTTTTCTTCTTCTCGTTGTGTGTCATTTTTTATCGAACATAATTTACTTTTGTCTATTGTTATTGATATATTGTTCCTCTTGTGCACGATGATTTGTGGTTTCAGGGATGAGGAATTATAGAATTTGGGAAATGATAAATTATGTGTTGCTTTGTTGTCAGGGATTCAGTTTTGCCTAAAACTGAGAGTGTGGAGAATGGTGGACCAGTCAATGGTGTTGGTCCGAATTATGCGGAGGTCATCATTGTTCGCCATGGTGAAACAGAATGGAATGCTGATGGTAGAATTCAGGTTTCATTCTGCTTCCATTTCTCTGGTACGATTTATTAGTGTTTTTGAACGGAAGACGGGAACTTTATTTTGGTTCATACCGCTTCTCTATAATTTGGAGTGAAGAAAATTATGTTTATCAGGCTACTGATCAGTCAATAATCGGTAGAATTTCAAATGCAGCATTGCAAATCTTTTTGGAAATTGCAGTGTGATTAATGCCTTCATATATGTTTAGGGACACTTAGATGTGGACTTAAATGATGCTGGGAGGCAGCAAGCGATTTTGGTGAGCCATTAATTCTGAAGAAATATCACTTTTTGTAGTAGTTTGTTTGGTATTTGATACTTTGGGATCATTTGGTAAAGGTTGCTGAACGGCTGTCAAGGGAGCCTAAGATATCTGCGGTGTATTCGTCTGACTTGAAGCGGGCATTTGACACTGCCAAAGTAATAGCACGAAGCTGTGGGGTGCTTGAGGTTTGAATCATGGATCGATGTTCGACTTTGAATTCCTAAATCATTGAATCCGTAAAATTTGTGTTGATAGATATTTTAGAACTTGAAAGGTATAGAGTTTACGTTGAATATCCAACTTGATCTTTAGGTGTCGAGGCAATGGGGTTGTTACAGCTAGGTAGCAGCTGGTGAAACCAGGTCCTGTGTGAAAGCAGACTGCTTGATAAATTTTTAACCTTAAATTTCCACTTGGAGTTGGTCTTTTTTTTTCACCCGTACTGTCAAGTACTGAACATCTCGCTTTTTTATTCTATTACATACGTTATACATATAGTTTGCTATAGTGGCAGATACACTACAAGGATAAGTTGGTCTCTATAAATGATGAAATTTAACAAAGTATATGACAAAACCTGTGGAACTTTTTGGTAGGAAAACATCATTCTGAATGTCTTGCCATCAGGTAACTAAAGATCCAAACTTACGGGAAAGACATCTCGGAGATCTTCAGGGCGTTATTTTTTCTGAGATAGCCAAAGTTCATCCTGAGGCTCACAAAGCTTTTGTGTCTAACCGGAAGGATCAAGAAATCCCAGTAATCTCTTTCTCCTGGATCAGTCCATCGTTGCTATTTTCAGTTTGTTTAGACTGAACTCTATTTTTCAGGAGGTTTGCAAGCTAAAGCTAATTGACAACATGTGCAGGGTGGTGGAGAGAGTTTGAATCAACTCTACGCGCGTTGCACGTCAGCATTGCAAAGGATCGCACAAAAACACCAAGGTTGGTTAAATTTCTAGTCGACACCGAAAAAGCCGTCTTATATTTTCACTGATTTCCAGCTTTAATGCAGGGGAGCGAGTAGTTGTAGTCTCTCATGGTGGAACAATCCGGGCTCTTTTTAGAAGAGCTTCTCCACATGGGAGGGCCGTTGGGAGGGTTATGAATACATCTCTCAATGTATTTCACATATCTGATGAGGATGAATGGAGCATTAAATCCTGTGGCGATGTGAGCCACCTCAACCAGAGTGGATTCCTGAAGTCAGGCTTTGGTGGGGACAGACATTCTGGTTAGTTCCTACATTAAATACTATAGATTCAACGAAATAAAGCGGAAGAATGGATATCAGAAACATTTTATTGTTCGATCATTATCGAAACATTTGATCCTTTGATCATTATCATCAATTATATGTTGCATATTTGGTAAACTTCATGTGTGAAATCTATTTGAGGTTGCTGTAATAATTTCCTTGATTATATTTTAATATCAAATCAGTAGAATTGTGGTTAATGATAAGGTTTCTCCAGATCACCTTGTTCTTGTCCCCTGATATGTAAAACCAAAATAATCGACCGAATATATTAAATCCGAAATTCATTTGGTCTCTTTGATAAGTTCAATGTCAGTTTTTTCCTGACCGAATTTTTAATTGTTGGAACATTCTATTTTTCTAAATTTTATCATGATTTAGAAATTTTAAACATCGACCCAAAATCCAGTGCAATAATTGAAGACTAAATATCAAGAATCCAGCTTGAGTTCGAGGAAATAAGTATAAATTATCGAATTAAATTCGAAAGATGGCAACCCTAACCAAATAAGAACAAATCGCACCTAACGAAATATATCACCATCATCATTAATTGTATTTCCACTACTTTGTGTTTTGACATTTCTACCCTCTATGAATTGGGCCCATTTCCAAAGTAGGCCTTGTGAGCCCATACGTAATTAAGGTAACATGCCTGGCCAAAAGTTAGGCCTACTTCTCTCTTATTGATGTTGCCACTATTTAAGATAAGTCGGTTATTACAGGTCCAAGATGTTGACAAACTTCAATGTTCCGCCCCAGCTTCTTTAGTTCACAACCACCTAGAACTTGATACTTTTAGTTGAAATTATAATAATTTTCAAAAATTAAGTATTTTAAATTTTTTCCATTTAAGTATAAATAAAATTAGAGTTTATTATCAAATTTGTTTCACCTTTAATATATATTTTTTTCATGGAACCTTTGAAATCTATATTGGGATTGAAGGGGTCCATCACTTTGACTTTGAATTGGAACATAATATATTACACGAATCATGCTGCATCATCATAGCCATTCTTTTTGTTGTCAAGTCAATGGAAAGAAACGTGTACAATGAATCTATTGTGTGGAGAGTAGTGGGCAACTTAAAAGGATAATTTTTGGGTTCTCAAATGAAAGTAGGAATATATGAAAAATATCCTGACACTGAAATAATTTGTCCTACCAGTAAAAGATGTTATCTAGCTTTAATCGAGTGTTTTTTTATAAGTTGGTGTATACAGGACAATGTGTCACGAGTTGATTCATTTTATTAACATTTTTTTGTCAAATATGTCGTATATGACTTGTATAATGTAATTTATTTGTCTATTGTAGTTTGTAAGATACTGCACTATGGTTGACGATCTACCTAATGTGCACTCGAAAAATAACGATTGTGAGTCGTACTATCGCAAAAAAATAAAATATGCAATCTCAACTTGGTTGTTGAAAGGATGTTACTCTCAACATAAATATTTTATGTAGTTTATATAAAAATTTAAAGTTTCACCCTCACTAATTACACAAACCCCATTTTAATCACACCAAATTTATCAAATCAACTCCATAATTTAAATTTTGGCAATGCTCTCGTTGCCATTGTTTTAAAACAAAAACTTGCGGGAGACGATCTCACGGATCGTATTTTGTGAGACGAATCTCTTATTTGAGTCATCCATGAAAAAATAATACTTTTTTATGCTAAGTGTTAATTGTCCCACATCGGTTGGATAAATAACCTTTGAGTGGTATATATGGGATTGGACAATCCTCCCCCCTTGAGTTAGCTTTTGGGGTTGAGTTAGGTCCAAGTTCCAATCTTAACACCATTTGCTAGCGGAAATTCTCCATTTCCTAGATTGCAGCACACGTTTCGATTGAAGTCTCCTTTGTCGCTTTGACGCTGCTTGTTGGCTGAGATTGTGAGAAGAAAAGTAGGCAAAAAATCGGGATTTAGTTGATTGTATCTGCATATTTTGGGCTCGAACGCAATTCTTCTTGGTTCATATTTTTTCCGCAATGGTCACATGCACATCCCCTTACTTCACTCCTCCGAATAGTCAAAGGTCGGTAGGGTTGAGTTAGGTCCAAGTTCCAATCTTAATATGGTATCAGAGCCCGGGTTCCACCGTTATGTGTTGTTGGACTGCCTATAATTAGGTCACCGTTCTGTCCATAATTGGGTCATTTGTAAACTCCACGCTCCAGATGTTCATTTCTGGGCGTGAGAGTGGTGTGTTAATTGTCCCACATCAGTAGATAAATAACCTGGGAGTTGCATATATTGGCTTGGACAATCCTCCCCCTCTTGAGCTAGCTTTTGGGGTTGAGTTAGGTGTCAAGTTCCAATCTTAACACTAAGTGTATTACTTTTTATTGTGAATATCGGTAGAGTTGACTCGTTTCACAAATTAAGATCCGTAAGACGGTTTTACAAGAGACATGCTTTTGTTTTAATGTGAACCACACTGGATATGCTTTGGCATATAGAAGTTTAAAGCAAATTTAATATATTGAGTAGATCATAATCCATCCAAAACGGCACGACACATGATACAACCATACAACTATATTAGTTACATCATATCTTGTCTTTCTAGATAAAATGTCATTATCATCTCGGCAAGTTTACATCAAACGGTACAGAACCTTATCAGAACATACAAAAAAACAAAAGAAAAGTGAGAAATAGCACATTTTTAGGCACATATTTACCAAAATGGTGGTTGCAAAGTTAGGGTACTTAATCAAAAAGTTATCTCGCTTGTTTCTTGAATTTTTATATGTGTCTTGCTAATTTGAATGTTATTGTTGAAATAATAAATTTTAATATGGAAAAAGTAATAGTTGAATATTTGAATGTTGAAAATAAGAGTTGTAAAGTTAGAAATTTGTGTGTGATGATGTAGGTAATGATGTATTTTATTTTTGGATTATGTGTAATGAAACTCTATAAATAGATCTCTCATTTGTGAAGAAAATCACAATTAAGTAGAGAGAAAAATATTATAAAGTGTGTAGTTTGGTAAATTTTGAGAGTTTGAGATTTTTACTTTTTACCATAAATTTTTACTTTTTCACAACACGTTATCAGCACGAAGCTCTAAAAGTCCTACATACTTTTCCAAGCTCCAAACAGAAGAAAAAGGTAACAAAAGTAATTATATTTATTTTACTGTTATTTATTTATTGTGTATTTATTTAATATACAATATAATGTTATTATTAGAAATAATAAAAATAAATTTTTCATAAACTTGTTATAAATCCTGAGAGGATGTTAAGACGACATCCCACACTCCCGATAAGGATACGACAAGTATAAAAGCCTATAAGGTTTTTAAACAAAATAAATTATGACACTCATTATAATATTATGATATGATATACATAATTATTTAAACATGTCTAATATTATATACATCATATTATTACCATAAAATTATACAAATACATACATTTATTTTTTGTACACCAACGGTCATAAACGGTAACAAACGGCTAGTTTTTGCCCTATAAATATCATCTCACAAACACATTCAATCACTCTAACTTTATCTTCTTCTCTAAAAATTATTCATCATCAAATTTTTCGAAGAAAAAAGAAGATGGCTTTCTCAATGATATTTTTAATTATTTTAGTTATCATACTCACGAGTCTTGTATTTATCGGAGAATATCCTCCTCGTGCGTTTTCTTTATTTTTACAAATACTTGTACTTGTTGTTTATCCGTTACTTTGTATTGCAATATTTATTAACTAATAAAATGCATCGTAATTTTTTTTAGTACCACCATGTCAAATTTAACAAAGCTCGAATTTATTGCGCTCGACATCACGGGAAAGAATTATATGCCATGGACTCTAGATGTAGAAATGCATCTTGAGTCATTGGGTCTAAGCGAGACCATTAAAGAAAATGGCATATGCACGTCACAAGAAAAGGCAAGAGCCATGATATTTTTGCGTCGACATCTCGACGATGGATTGAAATGTGAATATCTGACTGAAAAAAATCTCATGGCTTTGTGGAAGGGATTAAAAGAAAGATTTGAACATATAAGGGAAGTTATACTTCCGACCGTCCGGGATGAATGGAATACACTGAGATTCCAAGATTTTAAAAAAGTCAAGTGATTACAATTCGGCGAATGTATAGAATAATCTCGCAATTAAAATTTTGTGGACATGAGGTCACAGAATCTGAGATGCTTGAAAAAACATTTTCCACATTTCATGCATCAAATATTACTCTACAGCAACAATATAGAGTACGTGGATTTGCGAGATATTCTGAGCTCATCGCCTGTCTTCTTGTGGCGGAAAAGAACAATGAGCTATTAATGAGAAATCATCAGTCCCGACCCACTGGATCAACAGCATTTCCCGAAGTAAATGCTGTAAGTAAAAATGAATTTAAACCTCGGAACCAAAATCAAATTCATAGACAAGATTTTGGTCGAGGTCGAGGTCGAGGTCGTGGACGTGGAATTGGCCGTGGTCGTGGTCGAGGCCGTGGTTTTGAAAATAATAGAGATAGTTATTTTTATAACTCATCTCAAAAGAGCGTCCCAAACCATCCACAGAAAAGGCATCATGAGAATACAAGTATTAATGAGAATCACTCAAAAAGATATGAAAGTTCTTGTTACAGATGTGGTACTCCAGCACATTGGTCCAAAGTTTGTCGAGCCCCTGAGCATCTTTGTAAACTTTATAAAGAATCATTAAAGGGGAAAGAAAAGGAGACCAACTTCACTGAACGCATTGACCGTTTGAATGATTCAACTCATTTTGATGCTGGTGATTTTATGAATGATTTCTCTGGAAATTGATCAACATGTTGGTGGGATAGAAATGAACAATTTTGATGCTACAGATTTTCTCAATGATTTTTCTGAAAATGAACAATTTAATGGTAGAATATAAATGTACAATAATTGATTTTTCATGTATTCATGTAATAATGTTTTATTGTATAATTATGATATGTGTTATATTTACATATGTATTTTCAGTAATTTTATTTCATTGCATATTTTTTTGAAGTTCAAATATGGAAAATGCTATGAGCAAAGCTGAAGTTTGCATACCCGATAGTGGTACAACGCACACTATCCTCCGAGATAAAAGATATTTCTTGGAACTAAAACCAACAAAAACAACGGTGAATACAATATCAGGTCCTGTAGACTTGATTAAAGGATGTGGTAAAGCACAATTTTTGTTACCTAATGGTACAAATTTTTTGATCAATGATGCTTTATATTCACCACAATCGAAAAGAAATTTGTTGAGTTTTAATGATATATATTCCCATGGGTATGATACTCAAACAATGAATGAAGGGAATGAGAAATATATGTGTCTTATCACATATAAATCAGGAAAGAAATATGTGATTGAAAAACTACCAATGCTCCCTACTGGATTGCATTATACACATATAAGTCTCATTGAATCAAACATGGTAGTTGATAATTCTTCGATATTAACCAATTGACATGATCGATTGGGACATCCTGGTTCAACAATGATGCGAAGAATTATAGAAAATACACATGGTCATCCACTGAAAGACCAGAAGATCTTTCAGAATAATAAGTTTCAATGTAAAGCATGTTCTCTTGGAAAACTTATTATAAGACCATCACCAGTCAAAATCCAAACTGAATCACCAATGTTTCTTGAACGTATTCAGGGTGATATTTGTGGACCAATCCATCCACCATGTGGACCATTCAGATACTTTATTGTATTGATTGATGCCTCCAGCAGATGGTCACATGTATGTTTATTGTCAACTCGAAATGTTGCATTTGCAAGATTACTTGCTCAAATAATAAAATTGAGGAATCAGTTTCCCGATTATACAATCAAGAAAATTAGACTTGATAATGCTGGTGAATTTACTTCCCAGACTTTCAATGATTATTGTATGTCTATGGGAATCATTGTTGAGCATCATGTTGCTCATGTACATACACAGAATGGATTGACTGAATCATTGATTAAACGTCTGCAAATGATTGCTAGACCAATGATTATGAAAACAAAGCTCTCTATTTCTATATGGGGACATGCAATTTTACATGCTGCTTCATTAATTCGCATCAGACCAAGTGCATATCATAAATACTCCCCATTGCAGCTTGCATTTGGTAAAGAACCAGACATTTCTCATCTGAGAATTTTTGGATGTATGGTGTATGTGCCTATTGCACCACCACAACGAAAGAAAATGGGACCTCAAAGAAATGTTGAATATATATCGGTTATGATAGTCCATCAATCATTCGATATCTTGAACCTCAGATAGGAGATGTGTTCACAGCACGTTTTGCTGATTGTCATTTTAATGAGGAAATCTTCCCAATGTTAGGGGGAGAACAAAAACATACCGAAAAAGAAATTACATGGTATGTATCATCATTGTTACATCTGGATCCAAGAACAAAACAATGTGAAAAAGATGTACAACAAATTGTACACTTGCAAAGAATAGCAAATCAAATACCAGATGCATTTGCAGACACAAAAGGGGTAATTAAATCATATATACATGTTGCAAATTCCCCTGCTCGAATTGAAATTCCAAAGAAACAAATGGAAGATACTCATGATGTCATTAAACGCCTGAAGCGTGGAAGGCCAGTCGGTTCCAAGGATAAAAATCCTCGAAAAAGAAAATTCATAGAGAAACACGATTATCACAAAATAAAGAATGATGTTTCAAAATAGAGAATGATGTTCCTGAAGAAACACATGATGATGCAAATGTTCTGTCAGAACCACAAACTGACGAGAATCATGAAATCTCTATCAATTACATTAATACTGGAAAAATATGGAACCGAAAAGATATAGATGAAATTGATGATATATATTTCTTATAATGTAGCAATCGACATCATAAATGATAATAAAGATCATGAACCAAAATCTTTTGGTGAATGTAAAAATCGGCAGGACTGGATAAAATGGAAAGAAGCCATCCAGGTTGAATTGGATTCGCTAAATAAACGTAATGTTTTTGGACCTTATAGTCCTTACACCTGAAGGTGTAAAACCTGTTGGATACAAATGAGGTTTTTATTCGAAAGCGAAATGAGAAAAATGAAATAGTAAGATATAAAGCTCGACTTGTTGCACAAGGTTTTTCTCAAAGGCCTGGAATTGATTATGAAGAAACGTATTCTCCTGTGATGGATGCAATTACGTTTCGGTATTTGATTAGCTTGACGGTATCTGAAAATTTAGAAATGCGTCTTATGGATGTTGTTACAGCTTACTTATATGGATCACTTGATAGTAATATATATATGAAAATCCCTGAAGGATTTAAGATGCCTGAAGCACAAAGTTCAAAACCCAGGGAATGTTATTCTGTGAAATTACAAAGATCATTATATGGGTTAAAGCAATCAGGTCGAATGTGGTATAATCGACTAAGTGATCACTTGATGAAAAAGGGATATGTAAATAATTCAATATGCCCTTGTGTTTTCATTAAGAAAACAACATCCGGATGCGTAATTATTGTTGTATATGTTGATGATTTAAACATCATTGTAACGAATAAGGAAATTCAAGAAGTTGTGTCATACTTGAAGGAAGAATTTGAAATGAAGGATCTTGGAAAAACCAAGTATTGTCTGGGTTTACAAATTGAACAAAAAGAATGTGGAATGTTTGTTCACCAGACAAATTATACAGAAAAGATCCTTAAACAGTTTTAATATGGATAAAGCAAATCCTTTAAGTACTCCAATGGTTGTTAGATCATTAAACATAGAAAAGGATCCATTCGTCCATGTGAAGATGATGAAGATATTCTTGGTCCATAAGTACCATATCTAAGTGTCATCGGTGCCCTTATGTACCTTACAAATTGTACAAGGCCTGATATATCTTTTGCCGTGAATCTGTTGGCAAGATTTAGCTCATATCCAACAAAGAGACACTGGAACAGAATTAACATATATTCCGTTTTCTACGAGGAACAACAAACTTGAGACTTTTGTATTCAAAAGATGCTAATCCAAGTATAATTGGTTATGGTGATGCTGGATACTTATCTGATCCACACAAGGCACGTTCCCAAACTGGATATGTATTATAAAATCACACACATTCCAAATGTATAAGTTTTATTTGAACACAATTAATACATACTATATCGATTTTAAAATTAAAAATTAAAATATTTATAAAAATTGAAAAATAAAAAAATTTATTAAATAATAATATTTATTATATCGGTTAATTCGGTTAACCGATTTCAAATTTTTGAAAACCGTAACCGAACCGAATTAACCGATATAACCGAATTTTTTTAATTTGAAAACCGAATTTCCGAAATAACCGAACCGAATTTCCGAATTGACTCGGTTCGGTCGGTTAATTCGGTTTAACCGAAATCTTGCTCACCCCTATTTACTCGTGGAGGCACTGTAATATCTTGGCGTTCACAGAAACAAACGCTCGTAACAACTTCATCAAATCATGCCGAGATTATTGCACTACATGAAGCAAGTCGTGAATGTGTGTGGTTAAAATCAATGACCCAACATATCCAAATTTCATGCGGATTATCATTCGATGAGAAGCCTGTGATACTATATGAAGATAATGCTGCATGTGTTGCTCAAATGAAAGAAGGATACATAAAAAGCGACAGAACTAAACATATTCCTCCTAAGTTCTTCGCATTCACCAAGGAGCTTGAGAAGAATAAATGTATTGATGTTCGTCACATTCAATCAAGTGAAAACTCATCAGATCTCTTCACAAAGGCACTTCCTACGTCAATATTCAGAAAGCACATATATAATATTGGGATGCGCAATCTACGAAATTTGTGAAGAATTGTTCATGTCAATATCAGGGGGAGTTTACGTGACTGCACTCTTTTTCCCTTACTATGGTTTTTATCCTAATGGGTTTTTCCAAGTAAGGTTTTTAACGAGGCAGTACAAAACACGTAATGAAGACATCATCGTATCATGATCATCATCACAAGAGGAGTGTTGAAATAATATATTTTAATATGGAAAAAGTAATAGTTGAATATTTGAATGTTGAAAATAAGAGTTGTAAAGTTAGATATTTGTGTGTGATGATGTAGGTAATGATGTATTTTATTTTTGGATTATGTGTAATGAAACTCTATAAATAGATCTCTCATTTGTGAAGAAAATCACAATTGAGTAGAGAGAAAAATATTATAAAGTGTGTAGTTTGGTAAATTTTGAGAGTTTGAGATTTTTACTTTTTACCATAAATTTTTACTTTTTCACAACAGTTATGATGTATCGTTATCTCGCATAAAACTATGTTTAAGACAACTATTTTAACCATTTTTACGAAGCATCTTCCATTCTTACGTGCGCACACACATATCTAATTTATTATTTTTACTATATTATAAAACCTGCTATTGTTAAACCATGGTGAGTAAGAACTAGGGCTGTAAACGAATAGAATCGAATCGAATTTTAAGAAATTTTCAATATTCGAGCTCGAGCTCGAGCTCGAGCTCGAATCCGAATAAACATATTCGAAGCTCGATTCGAAACTCGATTTTTTATTATTTTCGATTCGAACTCGATTCGAACTGAGACTCGAGTTCGAATGAGACTCGAGTTCGAATTCGATTCGACTTAATAATATTATATTATATATATATATATATATACTTAATAATATTTTATTTATTTTTTAGATATAATGTTAAAGTTCGCGAACAATCGAACAATATAATTTTAGCTCAAATTCGATTCGAAAAATATTCAAACATGTTCGAGTTCGGCTCGAATTCGAATCGGCTCGAAAAGTTCGTAAACGTGTTCGGTTTGTTTACACCCCTAGTAAGAACAACATGATGCATGAGCTCTGCATAAAATTTACGAGTTATTGGGAGTAAAACTCTCGATGTAAGATGACTCAAGCTAATCGGACCAAATCGAAAAAAATACTAAAATCTAGTCTTCTTAAAATTCTCTTTATTCTCACATACTTTTAGAGTGGTAAATGATTACTTTTTTCAAATTCGTGAATTTAAAATCTTAGCCGGTGACTAATAAAGTTGATGTGAAATCAAAGAATTCATGAGGTTTCCCACTTCCCAGTAAATACTTGTAAATAGATGTGACATCATTTTCTAATTTTAACTTCGTACACATACAAAAATAAAAAATAAAAACCTTAATTCCCAGATCCATACATAATCTATTCTTTGAACATTACCTAATCCACTTAAAATAAAATCTTATAAACAAAATATGATCAATCCATATCAAGGTTTTATCATTTGAGTATGTCTCTTGTGAGACGGTCTCACGAATTTTTATATGTGAAACGGATCAACCCTATCAATATTCACAATAAAAAGTAATACTCTTAGCATAAAAAATAATACTTTTTCATGAATGACCCAAATAAAAGATCTGTCTCACAAAATATGACTCGTGAGATCATCTCACACAAGTTTTTGCCTTATCATTTTTCGGCTGTATGTAAAAATATGGTGCTCAATAATAAGTGAAACAAGGAGAAGAATACAAATGCTCAACTAATTTTGACCATACATTTGGTAATTTACATTTGTATTATATTCTCGATCTTTTTTTCTCATAAAATTAAGTGCATAATTGAGATTCTTGGTTGAATAGTTCTATTACATGACGCAGCCCAATGCGTTGGTTGCTTCTGCGCCAAGAATGGATCCACATTCATTTCACACTTCATTCACATATGTATAAATAAAAAGTACATTTTAAATCAAAAATATAAAAGTATAGTTTAATACGAATATTTGTATCGTAATGTCTTATGATTATATCGTGTCTAGAAATGTAAATAAACTAAATTATTTGTGAGTTATGTGAAGCTCGATTTGATAAAAACTCGTTTGAGCTCGTTTAACGAGATTCGTTAAGATAAACGAACCAAGCTCAAGTTTACAATATCAGGCTCGTGCACATATTCATTGATAAGTTTATGAGTCATCTTTTAGATGAAAAATAATAGTTTTGATATTTGATGTATGAATTTAGCACATTATTTATGAAATATATAGAAAAATCTATTAAATTTATGTATTATAATAAATTTACAAATTTAATTTTAATATTATATTTTTCTCAAAATATATAATTTACTTTTTAACGAAGATTTAACTATATAATTCATTTTTATTACACTCGTATAGGCTTGATAAAAGTTTAAATAAGCTTGTGAGTCATGAATATATTTGTTAAATAAAATTCGAACGACTGGATTATAAACGAATCAAACTCAAATATTCAAAATTTCGGTTCGATTCGGCTCGATTACATAAACATTATGTTGTAAAATAAAAGGGAAAAACAACCCAATTCAAAATTTGGATCTTCATAAAAAAGATATGAGTAGGTCTCATGTGAGACCGTCTCACGGATCTCAATCTGTGAGACGGGTCAACCCTATTCATATTCACCATAAAAAGTAGTACTCTTAGCATAAAAAAAATACTATTTCATGGATTATCCATATAAAGATCCGTCTCACAAAATTTGACCCGTGAGATCGTTTCACACAAGTTTTTGCCAAAAGATATTTGTTCATTAAATAAAATATATGGGAAAAAAGGCCAGCATTAATATTAATCAGAAACTCAACCACCACGCATCCCAATAATTATTTTTAGAAATTAAATAACAAATTTTTTTTAACATTTAAACCAACCTCTACCAGATGGATGCCACGTGGACTTCAATCAACTGTATAGGCTGGACCACCCCCACCCTTCTTCCTCTACATTTCATCATCTTCTTTAATTATTTTTCTCACCTTTTCTTTTAACCAGAATTAATTCTTTAAATTAAATTAAATTAAATTTTAATGATTTCTTTTTCAAAATTTAATTTTTTCTTGAAAAAACAAAAGCACACATCGTCGTTTACTTTTTTTTCAGCTTCCTCCATGGATCTCCCTCTCCCCTCTCTCAAATTTACATTCGCATGTGCGTTCGCATTCGCATCGCAAGTTGCTGCAAGATTATTCGAAATGGATGCGGTTTAAATTGGTGTTTTCGGGATTTTGAAGATTTGGGTTCTGCGTAAAAACCCTGATTGGTAGCAATTTCTTGTCTTGTGGGAGCTAGGAAGTAGGAATGGGGATTTGTGTCTCGAAAACCAAGCAGTCGCCGGAGCCCAATTTCCAATCTTCTGATGAAATCAAGCCCGAAAAGATCCCAGTTGAGGATAAGGGTAACTGGATTCCGGCCAAGAGTAATGAAGAAGATGCATCAACTTCTGGGAATTTCGAGGAAAGTGGAAAAAATGAGGAGAACCCAGGAGCAGGTAAGAAGTCACCTTTTTTCCGGTTCTACAGCCCAAGCCCGGCGCATTACTTTTTCTCGAAGAAGTCTCCGGCGAGATCTCCAGCTCCTTCGAGCGGTACACCGTTGAGGTTTTTCAAGAGGCCGTTCCCGCCGCCTTCTCCGGCGAAGCACATCAGGGCGGTGCTGGCGCGGCGGCACGGCTCTGTGAAGCCAAACGAGGCAGCTATACCGGAGGGGAAAGAGGTGTCAGAGGCGGCGGGATTGGATAAGAGCTTTGGGTTTTCGAAGAATTTCTATAATAAATATGATCTGGGAGAGGAGGTGGGGAGAGGGCATTTTGGATACACTTGCAGGGCTAAGTTCAAAAAGGGGGAGCTTAAAGGACAGGAGGTTGCTGTTAAGGTCATACCGAAAACAAAGGTACATTTTTTTCTTGTTTTGCCCGTAGTTTCTCTGCCGAGTTTAGTGGTTGATCTAATGTTTGATTTTGCTTGGATTTGTTCGTTTATGGGAAATTGGGTTTAGGGTGATCTGATCTATAGGAAAATATAGATTTTTGTATGGTCTTCGTCACATTTGATTTTTGTGGATTTTGATATGCAACAGTGGTTTTCTATACTGTACTGGAAATTATGTAGAAACAATTTGCGTTAGATGGGCTATTTATATGGAATAATGTGGGGAGCTAGCTGAGGTTGCAGAAGCGGTTCCAAATCTGATATAGGAAACGTACGAAAAAGCCAAGTCACTGGAACCTAGTATTTTTATATTAATGGAGGGCTTAGTTGTGTACCTTGAACTGGGGAACAAAATTCATGCAGAAGTTTTGTTTCTGTTACGGTGTCTCTAGATGGTACTTATGGTTTAACCTGCAGATCGGACTATTTGAGAACATGTAATAATATTTCTTTAGTGGTACTTATCATGTTTTAATCAACATCATTACTTTTTGGATAGTGATTTATTGAGAAAAAATTTAAAAATTAACCTTGGTGGGATGTTTTTATCAACATTGTTACTTTTTGGATAGTGATTTATTCAGAATTTGGTACTTGAGATGGCTTGTATCTTCATATGTTTAAACACCATATTTAGTGTAATTAGTTAATATGTTTACTCTTTTAGATATAATCTTGATTTTCTGCTTAATGTGTTCTTGTGTGGTTGTATTTGTATCTCCAGATGACCACTGCAATAGCTATAGAGGATGTAAGAAAGGAGGTGAAAATATTGAGAGCTTTGACTGGACATAGCAACCTGATACAATTTTATGATGCTTATGAAGACCACGACAATGTCTACGTGGTGATGGAGTAAGTTTTGATTGCTTAATTTTAGCTGTGGCTCATTTCTGCTCTTTGCTCTATCTTCTTGGTTGCGACTTGTTCTTATGATCTGCAAATATCTCTGAATGATCCCTTTGAGGTAATTCCTCACATGTTTTGATATTCCCAGGTTATGTGAGGGAGGCGAGCTTTTGGATAGAATACTTTCAAGGTATTTCTTTGGTTTTTGATATCCTTGGTTCTGTCTGTGTTACGCCAGTGGAAACATTACCGTTGTAACATAGGCTCTTGGATGAATTAAAACATGTCTGCTTCTTACATAAAACACGTGTATGATCTACGAGTAGTACTCTCCTCGATGCAGCTTAGACTAGATAGACTGTTTTTGTCAAGGAATCAAAATATATACAATGGATTTATGTTCTCTGTTGATGGTAAAAAAACTTGTTTCTTTTCACAGGGGTGGCAAGTATTCAGAAGATGATGCAAAGACTGTGATGATGCAAATATTGAATGTTGTTTCTTTCTGCCATCTCCAAGGGGTCGTACACCGAGATCTTAAACCCGAGGTAAGAGTTTTGGACTATTATGTTGTGAGATGATAGCAGACAGTTTGCTGATACTGATTTTCCCCTCTTGATGTTTATTTGTATACACTGAATCACCATTATTTACCTGAAGAGTTGTGTACTCTTCATCCATTGCATTTGCAACTATTCTTTATTGTCTGGCCTAACCATAGCTTCTTACCGGATCAGAATTTCTTGTTCACATCCAAGGACGAAAACTCACTATTGAAGGCAATAGATTTCGGATTATCAGATTTTGTTAAACCAGGTTCGTTCTATTTAAAATTTTTTATTAATATGTTTTTTATGGTCCAGGTAGCTATAGTAATCAGTTTCTATGCAGATGAGCGGCTTAATGATATTGTTGGCAGTGCATATTATGTGGCACCAGAAGTTTTACATAGATCATATAGTACTGAGGCTGATGTCTGGAGTATTGGTGTGATAGCTTACATATTATTGTGTGGAAGCCGTCCATTTTGGGCTAGAACTGAATCTGGCATCTTTCGAGCTGTTGTAAAAGCTGAACCGACTTATGATGAACAACCTTGGCCTACTCTTTCTTCAGAGGCAAAAGACTTTGTCAGACGTCTGTTGAATAAAGATCCACGGAAAAGAATGACTGCAGCTCAGGCCATGTGTGAGTTTCTTACTCTGATAAATTAAAGAAAAATGATTTTATATTGAACAACACTTGTGAAATATGAACTTCAGGCCATCCTTGGATCAGAGATACAAATGACATAAAAGTCCCGTTGGATATATCAATATTCAAACTCATGAAAATGTATATGCGGTCATCTCCCCTCAGGAAAGCTGCTTTAAGGGTATGTTTGTGTGCCGAATTTGTTGTGAAAAAGACGAATCCTGAACATAAGCTTTAAAAGATTCTAGTGCGGAGTTATTTTAAATTTTTATTTGCGCCATCAAGCTATTGTGGTTTGTTTAATTCTTTTTCTTTTACTTTTCTTTCGCTGGAATTTTGGCAGGCTTTATCAAAAACGCTTACAGCGGATGAACTATTCTATCTGAAGGAGCAATTTGCGATGTTGGAACCTAACAAGAATGGGACCATAAGTCTAGACAATATTAAAGCCGTTGGTTTTTTGCCCATTATTCTAATCATTTCTTTGTTTCGAATCAAAACTCTCAGTTTTTTTTACTTGCTCAGGCCTTGAAGAAATACGCAACCGATGCTATGAATGAATCACGCATCTATGACTTTCTTGCTTCCGTATGCTTCTGACCACTTATTATACTCTCTTATTCGTCAAACTTCCATTTCCTCCACTGTTCTGAACTGTCCGTATCCTGTTTCTACAGCTCAACGCCCTTCAATACAGAAGAATGGATTTTGTAGAATTCTGTGCCGCTGCATTAAGTGTCCATCAGTTAGAAGCTCTAGACAGATGGGAACAACACGCTCGTTGTGCCTACGAACTCTTCGAAAAGGAAGGGAACAGAACCATCATGATCGAAGAATTAGCTTCGGTAAATGGAAGATTCAACAAGCTCTTGAATCAATACTTGCAAATTTATTAAGATCCTTCTATTATTTTTTCTGTTTTTCAGGAACTTGGCCTCAGCCCTTCTGTACCTGTTCATGCCGTTCTCCATGACTGGATTAGACACACAGATGGAAAACTCAGTTTCCTTGGATTCGTCAAGTTGTTGCATGGTGTTTCCAGCCGGTCTCTCGCCAAAGTTCATTGACTCCTGTAAATACTGTGCAAACCTGGACCGCTTTTAACATTTCCTCAGCTTGCCTAATGGTCTTCGTGAAAACACAGAAAAGGCTTGGAAGGGTCTGTCCGAAAACATTTTCCACACGTTATTAATGAACCATTTGACCTCACATCCGTTGCATAATGCATCGGGCTCATGTTTTCCTAATGATATGTGTTCGTATGGCCTCATCCGTGTCGAGGATCCGAGATAGTGCATGGCATTTCTGCAGTCTAACAAGGACTGAATTCGAGCCGATGTGTATGTATGCACCCATTGTAAAATGATAGTTTTTGTGTTTGATTGCTGGTGGGAACATTTTCAGATGTTGAAGGAACGTTCATACCTGATTATGTTATTTGTTTTCTGTTTTTCAAATTTTTTGCCAATTTCACCTTTTTATATTTTAACTGGTAAGTTAGACACAGACAAGGCAGATTGACTTCATAAGTAGTAAATGAAAATTAGATAGTTATATGGATTTATTTGGGAAAACGAAATATCCATTGTAAATGTTTGAATATTGAAAAACATGATATTCATTCTAAACTTTCAATATAAAAAGTATAATTAATTCTTCTCCTAGTTAATTTGTACTTTTTGGATTAAGTCTCTGTTGTTTTGATTAAGTTTCTTCAGTAATCTTGTTGATATACAATAATTGTCTTTGTTAGGTGTAGCGATTGAATCATAATGCTTGAGTTGCTATTCGGTTTAAAATATTTGAGTTATATTATTATCACCAGGTATAGTTTCTGATAAAACGGTAAACGTTCGGTCTTAAAATTGGTATAAAATCAAGGTCATATGTTCGATTTCATTGTAAGGATTGTGATTATTGAGAGAGAGATTGTTGATGTATAATAATTGACCATGTTGGGTAGAACGATCTAACCATGATGTTTGGGTTGCTATGTGATTTAAAATATTTGAGTTACATCATTCCACAAGTTATAGTTTTTATAAAACGACAAGCGCTTGATCATACACTTCTACTAAAATAAGCACTATACTTATGTAGTCATCACCTTCATTTGCAAGGGTCTCTTCTTTGGAAGATGACTATTTTTTTCCCGTAGTGTTGCCGTTTTGTTCGCGCTTGTACTCTTCTTACCATCAATTATTATATATTTGATTTTCGAGTCTTTGTTTTATTTGTATCTTTGATGTTTCTCTTGAATTGTTCTAGTTTCTGAAAATCATAATTATTGATAGTATTTTCATTCTTGTCTGAATCGGATTTGTCTAATCTGAAAAGAAACCCGTGATCTTCTTTGATTGAGTGATAAAGTATGTTTCCTTACTCTCAACTCTTTGTTGCTGCAATATAAAATATGTAATTATTGGAAATACCATAAGATTATTACAATAATATTGAAATGAATATTTTTAATCACCTATAGTTTGCATCTCGATGTATTTCTCAACAGAACAACCAATAAAGCCGCATCAATCTCTTCGAACAATGTCATTCTTGCTGTTTTATTTTGATCTTGGACGATTACTGTTACGTGGCACCTGAAAAATCACTCGTGAGAATGCATACACAGTAATTAAATGTACTTGAGCATAGTTGATTACCTTGGTACCACTTTTACACTGAGCTTTGCACAATTAGTACAATTAAACCCAACAGTAATATTAGTAACAACTTTGTGACAGTTATTGCAAGACATGCTTACTTTGATGGAGTAATACTTGTTTTGTATGTAATGTTATAATATTGTGAACAATGCTTATATCCGACGTGTTATTTTAGAATTCATACGACAACATATAATATAATTATTTTATTAACGATAGTTGCTTTGTTCCAGATTCTGAAACTTAACATCATAGTTAAGTTTCAATTGTCGTAGGCTTAGTTGTTGCAAAAAAAAATTTCATCTTTCAATTGTCGTAGGCTTAGTTGGTTAGACCATTTTATCATTTTCTCCATCCAAAATTCAGTCAAGGTTTTTAAATTTGTATTTTTTGCAGTACATTATCAATGGAGGAGAAATTCGTCGGAACTAAGACCTCAACGTTCAACTGACTAACATCCAGGGGCGGAGGGAGAGCTTGCTTCACCCGGGCTTTAGCCCGAGTGGTCCAAAAATTTTAAAAAATTTATATGTATAATAATATATCTCTCGTAAGGTATGTTAAGATTATTCTCTTCAACTCAAATAGCTGTGACTTGATCAACCAAGTAAGTGTCACAGCTGCGTTGATCCAAAACAATATTCTTACAAATATGTAACCCGATGTCCTCGACAAACGAATATTGATTAATACGACGTAACAATTATGTGCATGAAATATTTTTCAATATATCCATTAATACTGCCACAATTTTCTCGTCAACGTTATTTATGGCATACAATTCAGTTATCATCCCAAAAATAAAGTTGAAAATGAGTTGAACATTTATCCTAGGTACGATTGGTGAAAAATAATGAAAAATATGTCATAAAACAAGAAAATTATAAGCTCCACAGCTTGAGAATGCATGTTCTCTATCAATCCTAGCACCAAGAAATGTAAAAGAAAAAAAAGTACTATTGTAATATGATGTTGCGACGAAACTCTTTCGCGTTGGAGATTCACAATCCGTGAACAATCATCAAACTTTACGGGAACACGAGATAGACCAATTTAATTACAAGAATCAAAACACAATGAGGACGACTCAAATTCGAATTTCTTTGCATCACAAAAACGACATAAAGATAGAGAGGCTAACAAATGTTTGTACTCGAACTCGCATTCAAAAACTGAAAACGGAAAAGCAACATGGAAACCGTAAATCAGGTACTACAAAACTAATTTTCCTTAAAAGAGCACAACGGTTTTACTGAAAAAACAAACAAGAAGAAATTGTAAACAAAATTTTGACATTAACATAATAACTCACAATGGGGCATACAAGCTACACTCTGAAGGAGATGCGAAACTAACACTTTTTTTGGATCCATTTTTTATACCGAATAATTTAAATTGTAATGCATACAATATTATAAATTGCATAGATGGTTGAACTCATATAAATGAACTTCATATTTAATTTAAATAACATGATAGTTCACGAGCACTCATTAAACACACAAATAATTATAATAACTTAACATACAAACAAAATTAATCAATTAAAATATTAATTTAATACAATAAATCAAAGACAACACAAATTTAATTTAATATAATTAATAAAAGGCAAAAAAAATACATGGACCATATGAAATTTAATTCTACATAATAAATTAAAGAACACAAATTAATTTAACAAATTAATAAAAGATAAATTTAGAATACAAGGGAAATATTGTCAAAACACAAGTTTAATTTACAAATTAAATTAATAACACAATTATACAACGACAATATAAATTTAACTTTAAAACATAAATCAAAGAACAGTCAATGAACAATCTGAATATAACACAAGTAATAGAAGACAAAATTTAGACAACAAGAACAATACGAACAAAAAATAAATTTATTTAACGCAATTAATAACTAATAAAACACACAAAATTAAATACAATGACAATATGGAAAAAACTATAATAAATGAAACATCAACTTTTCGCCAGCTTAAGGTTATTCACACAATTAGTAAAATACAAAAATAAACACACAATTAAACTAAAAAAAATTATCTTGACACATAACGAATTAACCAAATACAAAATTAATTTAACACAATAAATCAAAGAGAAAAAAATTTAATTTAATACAATAGTAAAAGACAAAAAGATAAAATACATGGACAATATAAAATTTAATTTAAACACAATAAATTAAAGAGCACAAATTTACTTTAACACAATTAATAAAAGATAAAATTTAGAATGCAATGGCAGTATTGTCAAAACACAGATTTAATTAATAAAAGATAAAAAAATAAAGACAAATAATATGAAATTTTATTTTAACACATAAATCAAAGAACTCAAATTGAACTTAACACAACTGATAAAAGACAAAATTTATAATAATTTAATCTAACACAATTCAACTCACGCTAACACACAAATTAATACAAAGACAATATGGACAAAAACAATTCAACTCATCCGTTTATAAGAATATTAGATTTTAAATTAGATTTAGATTAGATGCAATAAATGGTGTAAATAAATCGAATCGAGCTGAATATGATAAAAATTTGAAGGCTCGAATTAGTTCTATTCAAGTTCAAGCTAGATTCGAAATTCAAAATTTTGTCTCGATTTCGGTTTGAATTAAAGCTTGAATTTAGCTCGAAAGATTCGAACATGTTCGTGAACTATTTGAACTATTGTTCGAAAATAAGTATTCAGAAAGCTCGAAATTTATTTATTTAATATATAATTATATTATTAATAAAATACTAAAGCTCGCAAACTATCGAACAACATAATTTTGACTAGATTCGGCTAAAAAAAAACTCGAACATATTCGAGTTCGGCTCAAATTTTATAAGCTCAAATACAAATCAAGTATATTTCGATTTTAACTCAAAAAGCTCCTGATCTATCTCGACCTAATAAATATTTCCATGCACACAATCTTGCCAATACTTTTCTCTACTAGGAATCAAATGCATTGGAATCTACCAATTTACCTAATTTATAGGAAATATTTTTCTTGTGAATTGGATCTCACGAATGGGCTCTGGACCTAAGCCCAAAATTATGTAAATAAACTAAGCCCAATTAGGCTTCATTGATCTACATCTAAAGCCCAATGGGTGTAATTACAATTTTACAGAAATCTGGGTTCTTTTGGGAATTTCAACACCTCTGCTGCTGTTTTCCATTTCTAAATTTTCCTTCGGATTCGTCCTTACTTTCTTCATTTTTTGTTTGAACGTGAAGCAAAAATCGTGTTCCCTTAGCTGAAATCTTCAATACCCGATCAAGTTATCCAAAGAACTTCATTTTTTTTTTTGCCTGAAATTGCTTTATTCAATGATCTGATTGTGCTAGGAATGACTTCATAGTTCCGTGTACATGTTTCAATCGAATCGATTGCTTCTGATTACGCGGAGTTAGAATTGATAACATATAGCTGAAACTATCTTGATATGGAGTGGGCGACGGTGCAACATTTGGATCTCCGACATACGGATCGGAGCTCCAAGCCGGTACAACCTCACGCCGCTGCATTCCACCCAAATCAGGCAATTGTATCCGTGGCCATAGGCACTTGTATAGTAGGTATACTCGTGATTCCCCTCTCCAAGTTTCACTTATTTTCTTACAAAAGTAAAGGGATGGAGCTTGTAATTTTTATTTATTTATTTATTTATGTGAATGTGTGTATAGAATTTGATGCATATACCGGAAGCAAGATTGCATCTGTGGACATTGGTTCACCTGTTGTACGCATGACATATAATCCCATTGGTGGACATTCTCTGATTGCTATACTTGAGGTCAGTGCTCAATCTTGTACTCCACAGTAATCGTAATTGTCCCGACTCCAGTAATTATGGCTAAGTGTGCAATTTATAATAAGAAGAAAATCTCTGTATTTTCTCCAGGTTGTACTAATGTTGAAACAGGACCTTTAGTTAATATGTCGAATTAAGTAAAAAAGTACTGGGATTACTTAAAATCTGTTGAGAGGATATAACAACCAACAAACCAATATTCCTTTCTGAGCTGTGAAATCTATCCACTAAATCTAGTTAGGGCCTAAGCATTCTAAAATTATATGGGCTGAGACTTTGTGGACTAGAGTAGTCTTGGGCTTGAGATTATATTATCATGCTTTGATGATGGGCTTGACATCAGATCCTTAACTTGCCCCCTCAAGCTGAGTGAGGGTCGAAGAACAACGCTGAGCTTGTCACGGATCGAGAAAACACATAAGCAGACAATGGTTTGGTAAGAGCATCTGCGACTTGATCACACAAAGGAACATATTGAACACTAAGCTGTTTCGACAGCACTTTCTCTCGAACAAAATGAAGATCCAACTCAAGATGTTTAGTTCTAGAGTGAGGAACTGGGTTTGCACTAAGAGCAATAGTGCTCATGTTATCACACCACAAAACAGGAACTCTAAGCAGTTGCACTTGAAGTTCTTTTAACAGTTATTAAATCCACAGTAATTCAGAGGCTGCATTAGCCAAACTTTGATATTCGGCTTCGGTACTGGATCGAGAAACAACATGTTGTTTCTTTGAGCTCCAAGCTATTGGCGAATTACCTAGAAACCAACAGAAACCCGAGGTTGAATGTCGATCATTGGGGTCATTCCCCCAGTCCGCATCAAAATATCCAGGGAGCGATAGACAAGAAGAAGGACGTAGGTGAACACCAAGATGCAATGTGCCTTTGATGTATCGAAGAATTCGTTTCACAGCCTTCCAATGAGTGAGAAGAGGAGTGTGCATAAACTGGCAGACTTTATTTACGCTATAAGCAATGTCTAATCGAGTAATGGTTAAATATTGTAATGCTCCGATAGTACTTCGGTATATAGTCACTTCTTCAAAAGGATCCCCATCCATGACAGAAAGTTTAACACGCGTGGACATAGGTGTTGGCAAAAGATTAGCTTGATGCATTTTAGTTTCCAAGAGTAGCTCTTGTGCATATTTAGATTGAGAAAGAAACAACGAACAATTAGAATCCCTTTGTACTTCAATACCCAGAAAGTACGAACAATTAGAATCCCTTTGTACTTCAATACCCAGAAAGTACGATGGATCACCGAGATCTTTGAGAGAGAATTGAGCGTCCAAATCATGAATAATCTGTTGTATTTGAACTCGATCACTTCCTCTTATGACAATGTCATCAACATAGACAAGAATATAAGTAACAGATGTAGAAGCAATTTTAATGAACAAAGATGAATCAGCGCGCGATGTGGTAACCCCATAAACTGAAGAACGGTTTGTAATTTATCGAACCAGGCACGAGGAGCTTGTTTGATGCATAAAGAGCCTTGTGAAACCTACACACAAGAGGAGTACCACCACTTTGAACTTCGAATCCAGGTGGTTGCTGCATGAACATAACCTCAGTAAGAGAGCCATTTAAAAATGCATTATTTACATCTAGTTGCGTGATATTCCAACCACGAGACACATCAAGAGTTAACACAATGCAGATAGTTGTTGGTTTAGCAACTGGGCTAAATATTTCGGTATAGTCCAAACCTGGTGTTTGCTAGTAGCCTTTCGCTACAAGTCTGGCTTTGTGTCGAGCAATAGACCCATCAGGTTTCGTCTTGAGTTTAAACACCCATTTACACCCAATGAGGAGTGTTGGCTGGGGCTGTAACCAAGGACCAAGTTTTGTTTTGAATGAGAGCATTGTACTCGGAACTCATAGCCTTGATCCATTCTGATGCTGCTAGGATTTTTTTACATTCTGAGGTTTACAGGAAGAAGACAAAGAAGCACTAAATACCTTCGGCTTAAAAACACCCGCTTTAGACCTTGTAACCCTATGATGAGTATTCACAGGAGAAGAGAGAGGTCTGTCCTCTTCAATATGAACAAGAGAATTTAAAGGAGCAACAACAGAAGATTGATTTGAGCTTGAAAAAGTACCAGAATTTGATAGCGGACTAGACACAGTGGTAGGAATATATGGGCTTAAAAAAGAGCTAGAGGGCCGTGAGGAAGAAACTTGAGGCAAAAATAAAGAAGATGAAGATGGACATTTCTCAAAAGAGGACTTTGAATGGATTTTAAGGAAGGAAGCAAATGGAAATGATGACTCATCGAAGGTAACATGGCGTGAAATATATATCCGACAATTTGAACTAACGCATATATACCCCTTGTGCTGAGTGCTATTACCTATGAAAGTGCAAGGAATGGGCCTAAACTCAAGTTTATGACGATTTTAAGGACGTAAACAAGAGAAACACAAGCATCCAAAATTTTTTAGAGAAGAATAATCTGGAGTTTTGTTATATAGTCGATCGAGTAAGAGGGGTTTCCCCAGAAAGCGCAGCTGTAGGTAGTATATTAATGAGATGAATGGCTGTGGAAAAAGCATCAGCCCAAAAATGCAAGGGCATAGACGCATGAGATAAAAGTGTAAGCCCCATTTCTACAATATGTCGATGTTTACGTTCGACCACAACATTTTGTTTGGATGTGTAAGGATATGAGAATCGATGGCTTATACCATGATTTTGAAGAAAGGATGACAACGCTTTAAATTCTCCCCATAATCTGTTCTCCCCCATAATCTGTTTGTAAAGTTTTAATTTTCTTGTTAAATAGATTCAACTTGAGATTCAAACAAGGGAAAAACTCGGCTTACTTCTGATTTGAGCTTAAGGAAATAAATTCAGGTGTATCTACTGTATGTGTCAACGAAACTGACATAATAACGAAAACCATTACGAGAGAGTTCATAAGATGGTCCCCATATATCTGAATAAATTAATTCAAGAGGTTCAGAAATTGTTGTTTTTGATAAAGAAAATGGCATTTGATGACTTTTACCCTAACAGACAAGCTGAAAAAAAACCGATACTTTCATTTTTTGGAATAAAAACATTACAATGCATCAAGATCTTCTTAACAACAGACATACTAAGATGTCCTAGTCTAAGGTGCCAGCTAATTAGAAGTTGAGAAAATCCTTTGGGGTGAATTGAGGACCGACTGATATTACTCGAAACTTTTGCAGAATTTATTGAAGTAGGGCTAAGGTGAAGACAAGTTGCTGGATAGCGAGAGATGGATGTAGGCTTTCCTAAGCTGAAATTGTATAATCCTTCATGCAAAATCCCTTTGAAAAGAACCACATTGGTTGCTAGATCTTTCACAAAACAGAAAATAAGATGAAACTCAAAAAAGACTCTATTATCTTGTGCAAACTTGCTGACACTCAAGAGATTCTTGGTTATGTGTGGGACTCGTAACAAATTTTTTAATAGAAAAGAACGTGATGAAGAGGATAAAAAATTAGAATGTCCAACATGAGAGATGAACAAACCGTCTCCGTTTCCCATGTGAATCTTACCAGTCCCAGTATACTCAAAGCTAGTTGAAAGATTACCCAGATCCTGAATCGGGATACTACCAGTCTTCGGCAGATGAGCTTGTTGTTGTCAATGCTAAAGCTGCAACAGGGTATTTTGTTTGTGCTCGGTGCTGATTTTGCACAATAGGATGATGAAAACCAGATTGTTTTTGAGGAGGCCCAAAATTATAGCCTCCATTCTGCCGGTAAAGGGGCACAAAATCTTTGTCAAATCGATGATGACATTTTTCGGCAACATGCCTAGTGATGCCACATATTTGACACACTGGTTGGCTAGAGGAATAGCTCAACCCTCGACCACGACCTCAAGAATTTTTCCCTCGACCCCTACCTCGATGAAAAAATGTAGGAGTTTGAGGAGGAAAGTCGGATTTCTTTTGTGAAGGGAAGGTAGCTGCATTCACTGAAGAAGTTGTGCCATCAGTATTAGAAGAGTATGATTCTATCCTACCTTCACGAGTCATTAAAAGAGCTCCAACATCAGAAACTGTGAGATCAACTCGAGACGTAACATGAACTACGACCGAGTCATATTAAAGTCCGACGCCACCCAGAACATAGAGAACTTGATCTTCCTTAGAAATGTGATGTCCACAGGCTGCCAGGATATCCATGAAGTTTTTCATCTTTCCCAGATGTGCTGAGATTCCCTTTTTTCAGAGTTTGAAGCTGAAGTTTATATTGTATGACTTTGGCCCTCGATCTTGTGGCAAATAGACAGGACACTCTAGTCCACAACTGAACAGAGGATAAGCAACCAATCATTTGGCTTTGGACACTCTGTCATGGAAGCAAGGAGAACGAGAACAACAACTGATCTTGTCAACACCAGGAAATAAAAGCTGGATTGACCATCTCGGTGCCATGTTCATCGATTACAACCTTTTGAGGAACAGGAGGATCATTAAGTATGAAGATATCTAGCCCTAATCCACGAATACCAGCGAGAATCTGGAGATTCTCGAGAAGAAAATTATCATAACTCAACTTCACAGAATTTATTTGATTTGCTGGGTTGATTATTAGATTGTTGTCACTGCTGAAGGTGTCGGACTGAGTGACGGAAACATTCGGCGATGTGGCTGCCGCCATGAGATGCTCTGATACCAAGTTAGAAAACTAAAAGAAACGATATGTTTGGGAAGATAATGAAGAACTTCATTTCATCTCTTTTAGATAAGATAATTACAATCAACCATGTTTATAGACTCCTACAACTAATGAACTATTGACAAGTGATAAAAATCTGTTGAGAGGTTATAACAACCCAACAAACCAATATTCTTTTCTGAGCTGTGAAATCTATCCACTAAATTTAGTTAGGCCTAAGCATTCTAAAATTATGTGGGCTGAGACTTTGTGGGCTGGAGTAGTCTTGGGCTTGAGATTATATTATCATGCTTTGATGTTGGGCTTGACATCAGATCCTTAACTAATAATCAGTTGTTTTACCGAAGTAACATGAAATCAGTAAATTGAGCATTCATTTCTATTCCAATTGTTGAATAACAAAAGTTAACAACTTTTTGGCCCCTTTCTCTTGAGTCTTCCCCTTATACTGAACTCATAGGTGAGGGGATTAAAAGGACCAATGATTTCCGCTGGACTTTTATTCTGTTCTAAATTGAATACTCTACTCATGAATACAATAATGTGATGTCAAATTTGTTGTGCTGATTGAACTCGATATAGAAAAACCATAAGGATACAATTTTTAAAATATAACGACTGAGACTGTTTCCTTGTTAAAATTAGCATCGCAATTATTGTCATTTTCTTCATTTTGCTGCCTGGGGTGGAAGTTGGGGGTGTTTCTTCTCCAAATTCATGAATGCTAGACACCACTAGTTTTGATCTTTGTATCATTGACTCAATGATTAAATTAGGTTTTTTCTTTCTCCAAAATTGTGTTATTGCCCAAAGTTAGTTATTCCAGTGTTTTGTTTATACTGAAACTCGCCTATGTTTCATAAAAGCACTTAATTATTCCTTTCGAATCTTCCTTATTCTACGCATCTTTGTCTCAATACACATTTTAGTTTTATTTGTTCTCTCTTCTGTTTGACTTGCCACTTTACATCTCAATTCATGTCATGAATAAGAATTGTTATGCTCCCTTTGCTTGTGTATGACTCCTGTTTTATTTATATTCAGGATTGTACAATTCGATCCTGTGATTTTGACAGTGAGCAAACTTGTGTGTTGCATTCCCCTGAAAAGAGGACAGAACAGATTACCCCTGACACTGAAGTCCATCTTGCCTTGACTCCTCTTCAACCAGTAGTGTTTTTTGGATTCCATAAGAAGATGAGTGTAACAGGTTAAGCCAATCTATTCTTTTGGCATCCATGTTTGGGGTGGGGTGGTTAGGTTAAGTCTATCAATTTTTTTATTATTGTTTGAACTTGGAGGTTTACTTCTATGAAACCATACGAAAGGTTGGAGCACTTTATTGAATTTATCATTACCATTATCATTGCCTAGTTGTTGGAACTGTGGAAGGTGGGAAAGCTCCAACAAAAATAAAGACTGATTTGAAGAAACCCATTGTCAATCTTGCTTGTCATCCTCGCCTTCCAGCTTTCGTAAGAATTTTAATTTTAAGATGATATTTAGACGTATAAAATTGCTATTGTTAGTTCTGCTACCCATGATATAGTGCCCAGAATTTATGGAGCTTATTCTTCTCTGCGCTTGTACCAGTATGTAGCTTATCAAGATGGTTTGATTCGAGCTTACAATATCCATACATATGCTGTTCATTACACCCTACAACGTAAGAGTTGAACAATACTTCTATGTTCATACTTCCTTTTTTTACAACTAAAGCAGATGATAATTTAACTTCTCAGAATAACTGTTTTGTGTTTCAGATTCGAACTTAATAATATATTGACTCCTTTGCAGTTGATAACACCATCAGGCTACAGGGTGCTGGAGCGTTTGCATTTCATCCGACGTTGGAATGGATTTTTGTCGGTGACAGACGAGGTACACTTTTGGCATGGGATGTATCCACTGAAAGGCCTATGATGATTGGAATGTAAGCTAACATGTATATTTACGCTACCCTTTTCTTTACACATGATTATGTAATCTGTGACTGTTTTCACAAGTTATTTTACTAAGATAAAAGCTAGTATCATTGGTCGCATGCCTTATAAATCCTGATCATTCATTTACTGCCTACATGACAACTTTTTCTCGATCCCATCAATTTTGTCCAGCGTCGTCCTACTTGGTGGCAAGTTCTTCAATATCTCCTTGTTTCACTTCCTTAATTATTTTTTGAATCTTATGATCTTTCTTCAGTTTTAGGAAACTTATACAGAATTTATGTGGTAGCCTTTATTGTTTTCGGTATTTTTGTGCATTGTGTTTGTCTTAAACGATGCTAATTGGTTGGAATACAGTACACAAGTCGGTTCACAACCAATCACTTCACTTGCTTGGCTTCCAATGTTGAGGTTGCTTGTCACTTTGTCCAAAGATGGAAGTGTTCAAGTGTGGAAAACTCGTGTAACTGTGAACCCTAATAGACCTCCAACACAAGTAAACTTTTTCGAGCCTGCAGGTTAGTTGAGCATGTTACTTATCCGTTATGATGTTTCAGTTGCTCTAATTCAGTGTTCTATATATAAAGTCATGACTTGGAGGTTCAGGAGGTATATGATCCTATCTATCATTCTACCTTTTGGCCATGTAAATGTTGTTTTAATGTAATTCTTATGCGTCCTTTCAGTTTATAATGTAAATTTTGTTTGTCTTTTAAACTATTTGCATGATTACATTTAACCCAGAATATTTTCTTGACTAGTGAGGTTTGACGGTTATATACGTAATCTTAGTCAACCAGTTTACTGGATTATTTAAAATTCTTTAAGGATGATTAATCATCACATATTTGTTTCCCCCTTTTCTTAGCAAGGCTTTCTATCCTTTCTATTATTTGCTTCTTAAGCATGCATATATAATCTAATTTATTCTGCTTGTATCTTATCATGCAGCTATTGAATCCATGGATATTCCTCGTATTCTTTCCCAGCAAGGGGGAGAAGCCGTTTATCCTCTCCCAAGAATTAGGTCTTTTGAAGTACACCCAAAATTGAATTTAGCAGCACTTCTTTTTTCAGTAAGCGTCACCATACTATTTAGTTGTGGCCTGTGGGTTACATTCAGATTAGTTAACAATCATAAATAGGTTGTATGCTTCTCAATAGAGCACGGCTGGTGGAGATAATAGGAAAAATAGAGCTGCTTATACTAGAGAGGGCCGGAAACAACTCTTTGCTGTTCTGCAAAGTGCAAGGGGATCATCAGGTGATTGCTTAATATAGACTCTTTACTTGATTGGTCATTTATTTTTACTTGTGTTGTGGCGGATGGGGCACCGTTAATACATTTTGGCTAGCGTTACATGGCAGATATTTCTTGTTATTTGAATACTTCTATGAATGATGAATTTGATTTTGATTTATAAACCTATTTTTCTTGAGAGAGTCAACTCCAATAATACCTAGCAGTTTGTTCAACAAAGTAAGAAAATATTTCAACTGTTTTCAGGTTTTTGTGCTGAACTTTCAACTGGGATAGATTTTTTGTGTAGCAGGATTTATCTTGGGAAATGAGTGGACAAAAAGCATTATTTTTTCTTGAATTATATACTGATTTGAGGTTAAAGGTTCTTAGGGGTAATGCAATGTCATCAAATAATTAGTAAAATGACTGAAGCCTGAAAGTTCTTATTGAGAGATTTCAAATACTATTTTATTTATTTCAATTGTGAAAAGTGTATTTAATTGAATTGAAGGGTAAAAATGATTCCTATTTTGATGTCTCTTACATGTAAAACAGCGTCCGTGTTGAAGGAAAAGCTTGCTTCCCTTGGTTCATCTGGTATATTAGCTGACCACCAATTGCAAGCCCAGCTGCAAGAGCATCATATGAAAGGGTGAGTCTTGAAATTGACGTGGCCCCTCAATGCAATCTCCAGTCATTGTATCAGCATCTATACTGATTATGTCTGTAACAAAAAGATTAACTCTAAATTGAAAAAACTTCTGTTTTACGTAGATATCTCTCCCTGTGTTTTTTAAAATTTTTTGTGCAAGTTCTGTAGCCAGATTCATTGTGATTGGTTGGTTTGCTTTTACATTCTTTTTCCTGCATCTATGCAGAAATTTTCCTGTGTTTTTTTCTAGTCTGAAATATAAGATGATTTATTGGCTCAGTTATCAACCTATTTTGTGTCTCTCCCCACAGTTAGCTAATGGTTGCTTTGATTGAATGATAGGGATGACGTGCAGTGCTCACACTAGCCTTATCAAGTCTATTAACCCACTTTCAGTAGTTATTATCTAAAGGATCAAGTTTCTAGCTTATGACCATTTACTCATTATATTCCTGCTTTATTATGACTTGAGCAGTTATAGTTCAGGAATTTTTTTATAAAACAACATTATCAATTATGTGGCATGCCAACTATTTAGTTTTTCAAGAAGAAAATTAACTGAATTATAGACTGAATTTTGTCAATGTTTTGTCATATGTCATCCTGATGCATGGGCTTGGATTTTAGAATATTTTATTTTCACATTCGTTATTAACCCTTATTTAACCTTTTTGTCAGCCAAAGCCAGCTAACAATCTCGGACATAGCAAGGAAGGCTTTTCTTTACAGTGTACGTAAATATGCTGTCTGATGATTTTGTTCAGTTTTTATTGATGTTTAGGATGTAAGAGTAGTTAATCTTGATAGATTTTAAATTTTAGGTTTTAGACTTCAATTCGTAAAGAAATAAGTTTGAGTTTAGATCAGTTTGGTACCAAGTCATAAATTTGCATGAGAAATATCCACACTTGATATTTGGATGATTGTTAGTTAATGTCAAGGGAAATTGTTCGCTAAACATGGGAGCTCATAGTTTGAAAATTGTTCGCCTGTATAAGAAAAACACAGATTAGCAGCTAACAACTATAAATTTTCTGTTCTTATAAAAGTAAATACCGTTTAACTATCAACCTTTTCTGGTTGTTGCAGCATTTTATGGAAGGCAATGCAAAGAGTTCTCCAATATCTAGATTACCTCTGATCACTGTATTGGATACTAAATATCATTTAAGGGACTTTCCTATTTGCCAGGTAAATTAGCCATACAGTATAGCAGCCTAAGCTTATATTAGATTTTATAATACATTCGGGGCCATCTCTGATAAGTTAATCTGGCAGCCTTTTCATCTGGAGCTAAATTTCTTCAATAAAGAAAACCGGGTTCTTCATTATCCCATCAGGGCTTTTTATATTGAAGGAGCAAACCTTGTGGCTTATAATCTCACTTCTGGTGTGGAAAATATATATAAAAAGCTTTACAATTCGGTAATATTTGATCAATTGAATCTTGATTTGTTCATCTAATTGTGATCAAGCCAATGAGGATATACACCTAACCCACCCTTCTTGCACTTTCAGATTCCTGGAAATGTAGAATTCCATCCAAAATATGTGGTATACAGTAAAAAGCAACACATGTTTCTTGTAGTCTATGAGTTCAATGGTACCACAAATGAAGTTGTGCTGTATTGGGAAAACACTGATTCCCGGTTGGCGAATAGTAAATCTACCAATGTCAAAGGTATTTTCCTGGGTTTTGCTTGCCATTCTTGTGCCTTTATATTGTGCAATAAATATATGCTTCACTGTTTTTGCAAAATTTTCAGGTGTAGATGCAGCATTCATTGGTCTTAATGAAAATCAATTTGCTATTCTTGATGAGGATAAGACTGGACTTGCCGTGTATATGTTAGCGGGAGCTGCTTCAAAAGAATCCATTGAGAAGAATGGAGCAGTTGATAAAAATGATGCCGTGGACATTGAAGTTGCTTCTATTAAGGGTCCTATGTCATTTTTGTTCGAAAGTGATGTTGATCGTATTTTTTCTACTCCTCTAGGTGCTTAATGGGGTGTTGTTATTCGTCCATGTGCTTGAACAGATTGAATAGAATTTGATCCAGACCTTCTGCTTTTGTAGAATCAACTTTAATGTTTTGTTCTCAAGGGGACCAGATTGGCTTGGTTAAACTCATCCAAGGATACCGCCTTTCTAATGCTGACGGGCATTACATCTCAACAAAAGCTGAAGGGAGAAAATTCATTAAATTAAAAGCAAATGAAACTGTACTTCAGGTAGTTATTCAGATTATACTCGTAAGCTACAGAAAACGAATCTGTAATCTTATGGCCGTTCCTGTCTTCTTTAAGGTTGCATGCCATTAGCAAACCTATTTCATCACGGTCCTTAAGATACTGCTTCAGTTCTGGGTCAGAAACATGTAGAAGCAGGATTGTTCTTAGTTAACCTCCTTCTAATTGGATGACTTGATGACGAATTATCAGTACAAATTATAAGAATTTGCAAATGGTTGCAATCAATTAATTGCCTCTGTGTAAAGTGTAGGGATTTTTTTTTTTCTGTTGTGATTACAAATCTAAAGGAAACTGCTGGCAACTCTGGAGTTTAAGCTTTCTGACTTTAAAACATCCTCGTGAAAAGAATTTCTCTCCGATCCTCCTCTTGTTCTCTCCTTTATCTAGGTATACAATTTTATAAAACTGATATTTCCGTCTAAGTGATTTTCCTTTAGCTCAGCATGAAATTTTGACTGATACATGTGCAAGTGTTTCTTTTTTTAAACACTGTTCCTGCTTTCCAAAGTTTGACTATGTTTATTTTATATTCCCTTATTCTATTGACCACATGTAGATAGTTTTGATAAAAGTTCTTTTGCTAAAATGAATGCTTCAAGATGAAAGCTTCTCGTGTTAGGTACAATGGCAAGAGACACTCAGGGGATTTGTGGCAGGTATATTGACCACACAACGAGTGCTTATTGTTACAGCAGATTTGGACATTTTGGCAAGCAGTTCTGCAAAATTTGATAAAGGAGTTCCTTCAATATCCTTATGTCTTTTTCTCTTTGTCTCTCCCCCTCTACCTTCTCTACTTGCACCCTGCAGCTTTTCTTATATAAATGATGTTTTTATACCCTTGTGGTCCCCTTGACTTGTGATTACTTTAGATCCCTCCTGTGGCTTGGACCTGCACTTTTATTCTCTACTTCAACTTCTATTAATATGCTTGGTTGGGATGGAAAAGTGAGGCCTATACTCTCGATCAGTATGCCTAATGCAGGTGAGATCTGATGTTTTTCCCAAACAGGTGTCCTTAGCTGCCTCTGTCTGTGTATTGTTTTGCATTTGAATGCCAGTTTGAGTTTTTCACTCTATATCTGACTCTTTACGATGTAATTATGTACAGTGTTGGTTGGAGCTCTGAATGACCGTCTTCTGCTTGCAAGCCCTACTGATGTAAATGTTAGGCAAAAGAAGAAATATGAGATAAAAAATTGTCTTGTTGGGCTACTTGAACCTCTTCTAATTGGATTTTCTACAATGCAACAACATTTTGAGCAGAAGCTTGATCTGTCAGAAGTCCTATATCAAATAACATCAAGGTTGTTTTTCTTGGCTTATAGACATGCTTTAGCTCTATGGTTGGCACTTATGGTGCAAAAATGTGATTTGGTGAAACAATGGATTTATCATACTTATCTTTTGCTTGCAAAAGTTCAATATTCCACACTTGTGGAAGTTTATTGATTGACATATTGTGATTATTTGATGAAGATTCGATAGCTTGCGCATTACTCCCCGATCACTTGATGTTCTTGCCAGAGGCTCTCCAGTTTGCGGTGATCTTGCAGTATCGCTGTCACAATCTGGCCCACAATTCACTCAGGTGTTTTTTAAACTTCTTTTGTATCGATGACCTCAAATTATGTTCTCAACTAACTTTCTACTTCTACACTAAGGTGTTGAGAGGAGAATATGCAATCAAAGCACTTCGCTTTTCTACTGCTTTGTCTGCATTGAGAGACGAGTTCTTGCGGTCAAGAGATTATCCTAGATGTCCCCCCACCTCACATTTGTTCCATCGCTTCCGCCAGTTGGGATATGCATGCGTAAGGTGTGTTGATATGTGGTTTAAAAGCTTAAGCTGTAGGGCTGTCAATTTGAGAACACTCAATTGAAGCTTATCTTTGTAGTCATCTTATAGCTTATAACTTATTGCATGCATATATGTTGCTTAAATCATTTTCTTTTTTATTTTTGATCCAGACGAGTGCTTGAGAAGTGTTCTTTTTTCCGTTTGTTCTGAATTCTCTAGGGTTTGGTTTTTATTACAACATTTCTGCTCTTTGTTTTAAACTGTTGTTGAAATTTACATTTAAATGTTTGTATTTTTTAAGTATTAATGCTTTCTGGTGTGTGGTGACAGATACTCAGTCATTCTTGTTGACTGATTTAACTGGTAAAACTTGCGAGATTTATGTCACAAGTCGTGTTCCTTCAGATTTGATGTATTTTATGATATTTCCAGGATTAAGTGTTTTAAAACAAATTCTGTGTTTGTAAAAGTCGTATTCCAGAAAACTTTGAAGTTAGAAAAATGTGGCCTTCATCATGCATCATATTTATTTTGTATCCAGGAATCATTTTGTTTTAATATTAATTGGATGGATCACAATCTTAGATGTCTGGCTCTTTGGGTTTTAGTCATCTTTATTTTTATCTTTCTACTTCTCGCTCTATGATGTTGCCAATGACTTTTTTATTACAGATATGGCCAGTATGACAGTGCAAAAGAAACTTTTGAAGTTATAGCAGACTTTGAAAGTATGCTTGATTTATTTATATGTCACCTTAATCCTAGTGCAATGCGGCGCCTAGCCCAAAAGTTGGAAGAAGAGGGCACTAATTCAGAGTTGAGGAGATATTGTGAGAGGATTTTGAGAGTTCGCTCGACTGGGTGGACCCAAGGCATCTTTGCAAACTTTGCAGCTGAAAGTATGGTTCCTAAAGGACCCGAATGGGGTGGGGGAAACTGGGAAATCAAAACAGCCACGAACTTGAAGGACATACCTCAGTGGGAACTGGCTGCTGAGGTCATGCCTTACATGAAAACTGACGATGGTACCATCCCATCCATTGTTACAGACCATATTGCTGTTTATCTAGGATTGATCAAAGGAAGAGGAAATGTTGTGGAAGTGAGAGAAGATAGCTTGGCTAAAGCATTTAAAGCTGGAGGAATCAAGACAAATGGGCTTCAGCAATTGCTTGCTTCCCCTACATCTAACAATCCCAAAGAGGCAACTGAAGGTGATTCCTTGATGGGACTAGAAATTCTCTCTCAGAAACCTGCGGGTTCTGGTGCTGAAGATGCACAGGCAAAAGCTGAAGAAGAGTTCAAAAAGTCGATATATGGTTCTGGTGCTGATGGTAGCAGCAGTGATGAGGAAGGCACTTCAAAAACCAAAAGGCTACATATTAGAATCCGAGACAAACCAGTTGAGTCTACTAAAGTAGATGTTAGCAAAATTAAAGAAGCCACGAAGCAGTTGGGTCTCCCAATTAGTAGGACCAAATCATTAACTAGTTCATCACCAGATCTTGGGCTAGTTGTACCTCAACCAGCTCCAACAACCAGTGGAACTGCTGCAGCTCATACCTCTTTTCCAGCTGATATGTTTGGCACCGATGCATTCGTCCAACCAACACCTGCGTTACAGCCTAATTCCATGGGTCCTGGTGTTGGACTTACAGCCGGGCCAATACCAGAGGACTTTTTCCAGAACACAATATCATCCCTTCAGGTTGCGGCATCACTGCCTCCTGCCGGGACATTTCTCTCAAGATTGGATCAAAATCCTCAAGGTACTGAAAGTGACAAGATCCCTGCTACCCTGGGTACCGCAGTTACCATGGATACTGGTCTACCTGGTGGTGGAGTACCCCCTCAAGTCACTCAACAACCAGTTCCATATGAGTCTATTGGGCTTCCAGATGGAGGTATTCCTCCATCTTCTGTGCCTCAACCTGCTGCACCATCACAGCCACCAACTCTGATGTCACAAGCTCCAGTCTCTACGCAGCCCTTTGATCTTAGTTCGCTGGAAGCTCCTGGGTCCAAAACATCTGCAAAACCTGCTGAAAGATCAGCTTCTCCTCCGAAGGCTGTGCGACCTGGACAGGTAAGTATTTGTTTTCTTTTAAAGACAATTCTCTGGAGCCATTAGCTACTGTCATACTGTCCTATCTTTTTTTAAATGGGTGCAACTTTTCCTTTCTTTATTTTTCCTAATTTTATGTAAAAAAGTTGCTTTAATATCTTGAACATAAGGATCGAAGATGATGTGCATGACTAAACCCTTTATTGTGCATGCAAAAGTTTTCTTAGGAGGGTTGCACCTGGTTTATGCATTGCAAGTCCGGCTCTTTGCCGAAACTTACTTAAAAACTTGGCCATCTGTAATCTATCTCACAATTGAATATGATCAACACTGTTGTGTTATATTTATGCACTAGGGAGGTGCTTAAGATGAGACTAGGTATCTATGTCTTGTGTTTGTGGAGAACATATTAACTACAGCAGAGACCTCTAGTCACCCTTTGATAATGACTTTACTCCGTACAAATGGTTTATTGAATGGACACAGTTCAACAAATGAAACTAAGAAATGTTTAACTTATTGTCGTTGTGGCCTGTTTACCGTGTGGCGCCCTCTCTCCAACCTGAGCTCCTAATTTTCCAGTGAAGGGGTATCATAAAATATGTACTTAAAACTATGTGGAAGCTCCAATATATTGTTGAACTTGGAAATTCATTTATTTATATGTTTTGGGATTCTTATATTTAGAAGCTAGAACCTTTGTTTGGGCACATCAGAACTCTGTAATTATGTTCTGGTTCCTTTTTAATCTAGGTTCCCCGTGGTGCTGCTGCTGCAGTCTGTTTCAAGATTGGACTTGTGCATCTGGAGCAGAATCAACTCTCAGATGCATTGTCCTGCTTCGATGAAGCTTTCCTAGCTTTGGCCAAGGATCAATCTCGTGGAGATGACATTAAGGCACAAGCTACTATTTGTGCCCAATACAAGATTGCTGTTACCCTTCTTCAGGTATTATGGTTCTATTTTCCTTGACGGTCATCGAGTAACTTATTTTAATACCTATTTTTTTCTTCAATTTTTTTTCTCGTGTAAACCAAGGGCGATTTTGTTGAATCCTTTATGTGTAGGTTTAGATGAATGAAGCTTAGTTCCTTTAACATGTAACATTCTCCCTTGGAAGTTTCGCTGGACCTTTTTTCCTCTCGGACACATGACTGACCAAGTGACTCATTGAAGTAATGTCAAAGCAAAATTTTATGTGAAAACACTGTTGCAAGTTAACACTTGCATGGGTTTGTCTAGTCATTTGTTACAACAGACAAAGCTGTAGCTTTCTTTTTGGGTTCAACAGAGCCACAGAATAGAATGATTGTCATTTTGCTCCCAGAGGTTTTGCATTAAATCCAAGTGATCTCTCCTATTTCACAAATCATGCGAATTAATCTCATCTACTTGTATTAAGAACCCGCTTATCCATTAATGCATTTCCACGAGAATGACAATTTTGGCTATTCTATGTTACTGCAGGAGATCAACCGACTGCAGAAAGTTCAAGGTCCCAGTGCAATCAGCGCGAAAGATGAGATGGCTAGATTGTCGCGTCATCTGGGCTCATTACCTCTTCTTGCAAAGCACAGAATAAATTGCATTCGAACTGCCATAAAAAGGAACATGGATGTGCAGAACTATGCCTATTCTAAGCAAATGCTCGAATTACTCTTATCAAAAGCACCTCCAGGAAAGCAAGATGAGTTGAGAAGCCTAGTCGACATATGTATTCAGAGAGGCTTGTCCAATAAGTCCATAGATCCATTAGAAGATCCATCCCAATTCTGTGCTGCCACACTGAGCCGTCTATCTACTATTGGATACGATGTCTGTGATCTTTGTGGTGCCAAATTCTCAGCGCTATCGAGTCCCGGATGCATTATCTGTGGAATGGGAAGCATAAAAAGATCAGATGCAATTGCCGGACCAGTTCCTTCACCATTTGGCTGAGGTCAGCAGCAATGCACTTACTATCCTTACTGGCACGCCTCTCTTAGTGTTTTAAATTGTCATCATTTTTATCTTTTTGTGTGTATATGGGCCATTTGATCTTTATTCACTTAACGGACAGTTTTGTTCTCATGATTTATTCCTCCACGCCCTACTTATTTTCGGGATGATATTGTTAGAATTAGACAGTTTTGTGTCGAATACAGTTACTGCTATTGGTGAGATTGATAAATATATTGAGTCAGGACCGTCCATATGTTGGAGACGGAATGCAGATCTGCTACTACTTTTCCATGTTCTTTGTATTTGCTAACGTTACTAAAGAGTTCGAAGGGGGAAACAAACAAGACATCAGTTTATCGCGCATAAGCAGAGTACTCAATTTAAGACACAATGAAGGTCCAGCGTGAATCATTGGTCCCTTTAGTTCCCTCACCCATGCGTTCAATACAAGGGGCTAGGAAACAGGCAAAAAAATTGTGAACTCTGAATAGAAAGGAGGAATCAGAGACAATTACTGACTTGACAAATATATACATACATGAATGACGGACAAAATATTCGAATTTCATGACTAAAAGAATGAATTTAACCCCATTTATTGAAACATACATCCCCATTTCTACCAAAATCAAGATTATTGTATACATGTATTAATTTTCCTAGGCACGATCCAAGAATATAATAGACATGTACCCATAAAGCTCAAATCTTTAATAAAATTAGACATTAACTTGAACGCTTTTCGTTTGCGGCATATATATAAGATACCGGAAAGTAAAGTTGTAAGGTGAAAATTGAACTAATTTTGAGAGTGGCTCTTTCCCTTTTGCCTCAAGGCATTTGACTGCTTGGTTCCTGAGCTGGTCCGGTAGTTGTAGGCAAACCCAGTCTAGTAGTGCGTCCAAGTCCTTGGCGAAATCAAGAAGATACCAATCTAACAACTTGGGAACTATTAACTTTTTGGCTGTCGATGAAATCCCGACAGTTGCTTGTAGATAATATCTTTTGGCTGTTTCCAGTTCTGTCTCTATTTGAGATGCAGTGTACACTCTCACCTGATAAAAGATTCAAGAAATTGTGCATCAAACAACCATAGTTGTGAGTTTACGGCTAAACATAATAAAAAGTGCCGGGGCGAGCGTGGACATAGCTATAGGACGTGTAAGCGCGACTCTGCATAATGGATTTTGTCAGGAATTAGTTCGTATATGGTCCATTCTGTGAAAAAGATAGTTGAATTGGCTAAGTAGTTTCGAACCTACCCGATAAATGGATAAGAGACAACATAGCCATCCCATTTGCAAGTCTGGTGGCCTCATAGTGTTTCTTACTATATAGATTGGTTCTTTTTCTCCTTTTATCATGCTCCGTCGTAGAATCATAAGCTACATTCTATGCAATGACTTGTTCTAGCAATTGATATGTATCCGTTCTTGTTCTATGAAAATTAATTACTCCATACTGCTAGAAAAAATACTAATTGAAAAGTCATTTAAGTGCTTTCACGTTTCACCACAAGTTGTGGCGAATCTCATTAATATATACAGTCAGTAGAAATTTAGAGAACGATTTTAGTTAAAAAACAGGAGTGATGATGAGCTTACAGCCGGGGAGGACCAACTTCCACAGGAGAGAGCAAATGTGACTAAAGGTTCTGACCATTCCAAACCAAATGCTTTGAAAACCTTCATTTCTTCATTCTTCCAAGCTTTTGTGCATGTCTATTCAAAGATTTTATAGAAGCAATTAACTGTTGAATCTCTCAGAAATACTGAATGTTTAGCATAAAAACAGTTATGAAATAATGATATAGTAAACTTACATATTTCAAGTGATATGGTAGTCTCAGGATAAAGTGTTCTATCATTATTCCAGTTAGAAGGAATCCCCCAACGTTTATTGTCGCCTGCAGGAATCGTTGTTAGTTTCCGATTTGGCGCATTTAGGAAGGGAAAGCATAAAAAATTGATTTTTGTTTCATTTGAGGGGGACGACTACGAGCGTTAGCACATCAGGTCTGCCCTTGAACATGATACTCATACCAGCTCAGGATGAACTCATTATTGATGGAAATATACATCATACTGTTTTACTTGATAATGATTCTTTTAATTTTAGAACAAAATGGAAGTGATGTGCTAGCTAAATACAATTATTTTCATCTCAAAGTGAAGAAAAAGCTTGCCTTTTGTGCCAGAGCTACAATCATGTCTGGACTCTCGGGTATTCCATGCTCTAAAAATGCCTGAAAATTTGATGTTTTGATATTGAAAAGGGCTAAGAATTGCAGCATATCATCCTATTATCCATAAAAGTTTGTTTTCGAGTAGGGGTGGCTTACATTCATGATGCATGAATTGTACACATTTATCCAGAAAGCAAGCTTCTGCTGATGGTTTAAACTCTCCAACTTCACAGAGGCTAGCTTGTCAAGAAGAATCCTGAATTTTATGCAAACAGAAAAAATTATTATCACCCTTTTCTACGCTACCAACAAGAAACAATAAGTTAAGTACATACTTAAGTCTACGAATCAGAAACGATGCATTTGTTTTCTTGTTGGGATCAAATGAACCAGCTTCCACTGCATAAAAATGCTTGTAGGCGCCAATTTCTTGTTTCTTCAATAAAGAAGAATTGAAATAAGGATCTCGGAAGTCTGATTCAAGGGCAATTTCACCAAATTCACTTGTTTCTAGAGAAGAAAAGGACTCCAGATCCATAGTTTTTCCTTTTGATGAACTTAATCTAACAAAGGTACTGATCAAGCACTTCAAGATTTCCGCAGACGTTTTATTCGCCTCACTCTCCATATGATCATCAGAACTTGTGGAGCTCTCCTGTGCTTGCTCTACAATTCTATTCTGCAGCAAAGTACCATATCGTTCAGCCCTCAGTCTTCGATTAGTCTTACCTTTTGCAAAAGTTTTGTCCTACCTGTCTGAATTCAAAATAATAAAATACCTGCATCTTAAGGGAATTATCATTATTTATTGAGTCATTCTTTAGTTGCCTCTTCACAGGGGTGCCTATAACCATAAACTTCTTATCTGGCGACGATCCATTCTCTTTTATGAACCTATTTTCTAAATTCAAAGCCAGAACATTCCGAAGTTGTTTCACATTTGTCATCTCAGAGCAAAAACTTGCAATATCAGTGAGACCGTCGGATTTTCTAGCAGTAGAACTCCTTGAAAGACGAGGAACAGGTCGTGCAACGATTGATCCTAAATTAGCTTCACTTTGTGACAAGGATCTTGAGTGCCTTTTTCCCGAGGATGATCTCAGATCATCTGCACCCTTTTTGGAGGACAAGCAGACGGCTTCTTGATACAGGCCTTGTCTGAAATTCACCACTTGTTCTTCTAGCCGAACCACCTCCTCTTCTAACACAGCCACCTCGGCTAGAAGCTCGAGTGTCTGCAATATAATGCACAAACATCAAATCAGTTACTATAACCAATTCATCTAGGAACTCCAAGTAAATATAACCAGTCGAAGCACGACCAAGATCAAATGACGATCACCCTCTTAATCAGAATCTCGACTCTTATTTCGAACAAGAATAAAAAAATGAGATTACATATTGAGGGAGATACGGAGGAAGACGAGGCAGAGCTCCTAAAGGTCTATTAAAAGCTCTCTCTAAAGCTCTGTGGACATTCTCTTCATGTCTCAGCTTCTTCTTCAGATTATCAACCTGTCATGTTGAGCTAAAATTAGAACAGAAAGAGAAACAAAACACAAACACAAAACAGATAAAAAAAAATTGGCTAAATCTTATCCAAGATTCAGCTTTCATTCTGAGAATGGAGCATACATCTTCTAATAAGGCCACTTTTCTTTCCCTTGCTGACCGCCGCCGATTCGCCCTGGTTTTGTCCGCTTTTTTCAATTTGCCTCCCTCCATTTCCATTTTCTTCCCCTACCAAGATTCAGATTTATCATTTACTGAGCAACAAAAAGGATTCTTGAAGATCGAAAACAACCAAGATTAGTAATCAATACCCACAGTTCCCATTGACATGAGAGAGCTGACAAACTTCAAGACCGTAAAATATAAACACAAAACTCACATTTTGAGGAAACAAAGGTGCTTCCTTGGAATTAATAATGGTGCCAACTCTACTGTTCATCTACTCCGAGTTTCTGCAACAAATACATGCAGAAAACCAACTTCTCCTCAAGAAACAGAACAGCAGAATCCCATTTATCTCCAAGAAATAATAATAACAATAAATAACAATAAGTAAATAAAAGCACAAGTTATCCTTGAGCAAGACAGAACTTTGCACTTTGACTGACAAAGAGCGGGAAAGTTGAAAAAGACGAAACGTGAAAATGAAATCACTGAAATGGGAGCAAATCAATAATTATTCAGTGCGCATAGAGCAAGGTATCTTCATATATATTTTGTGGATAAATAAACGAATCTTGGAGGGAGTGAAAAAACTTGGTAATAAACGAGAAACATCATCTCTGCTGACTGATTGACTGAGGGCAGATGGGAAGAAAAGAAAAGGACGAGGTTTTAGAGCTTCGATGCAACTGTTAAACAGTGCCTCGTACTTGGAGATTTAGTGATTTAATGCGTTCTAAATTTTTATCTTTTTTAACAAATTTATTGTAAAATAATCACAGTTATAATTAAATTATTGCGTAATTCTAGATAAGAATTGTGCTTGAGGATGTGATATGTCGTGTACTAGCTAGTATAATCTTTAAAAAGTCATACTTATAATTGAATTGTGTCGGACAAAAATTTTTCATAAAAATCATCGTCTGAAAGATTTTTTATTTAGATCATCAATAAAAAAAAATATTATTTTTATATAAAAAATTTACTTATTATTATAAATATGAGCATAATTGTTTTTTCTTACTGCACACGTCTCACAAAAGACCTACTATAAACATTTTCTGATTCTCGATTCGAGCTATGTGATTAAATAACATTACCCTAATGTTATTTATCGTTAAAATTTTAAGATGTTTGGTTGGGTGGATTAAATAACATTACCCTATTGTGTGTTTGGTTGGGTGGATTCGGGCTATGTGATTAAATAACATTACCTAGTTGTGTGTTTGGTTGGGTGGATTAAGTAAGGATAGATTAATAGTCAAATATTTATCGTTAAAATTTTAAGATGTTTTAATAATCATTTTGACCCGGTTTAAGATCCAATTTTATTAATCAAATAGTTATCCATAAAATTGAATCTTAAACCAGATCAAAATGATTATTAAAACATCTTAAAATTTTAACGATAAATATTTGACTATTAATCTATCCTTGTTTAATCCACTCAACCAAACACATATTATAATTATTACGAGAAAGTGGTGGGTGGTGGGAAGCAGCGGGGTTTTGCCTGGCAAGTCGTGTTGAAGTGATGTGCTTTTAAGAAACAACGAGCTTTCCTCATATGATTGAACGTGCAACAATGCTCTTGCTTTCAACTGGGCAACCTCTATGTTACGTTAAAGGAATATTTTTTAATGTTTTTATATGATATGTTTAATCGATAATTTGGTGGATCTTGTAATATTTTATGGACCTAATGAGCTTTTGGACGTACAATCATATCTTTCACGCTATTTTACTGTATATTATTCACGATGTTATCCAATTTCTGACGGTAGGTTTCTTTTGTCTTCTTAACATCGAACATAATAACTCCAGGTCAAATATATATGTTCTTAAAGTATGAGTATCAATTATCACGATCAATAATGAGATAACAGTTTGAGTAATGCACATATAATCAGTGGTGGAGCCACATGTATGTATATTCGGTATAATTTTGGAATAATATGATATTACTCTCGGGTAGATCAAATTAAAAGATTTTAGAGTTTAAAATTTTAGTATGGACAGAACCATATTTATAGGCACCACTACTGCATATAATACTTTAAGAGATATGATTGTCGACCCAAAAGATCAGTAGGTCCATGAGACGTTACAGATCTTACATATTTTTATTTTTATAAATATTATACATAGATATTTATAATTCGTAGAAATAAAAATATGTGAATATAATTATTGTAAGTACGTGCCGTACCATTCACTTAAACTTAATTAACAAAAATAATTAATTACTTAACAAAACTATGCATGTATGTATATAATATTGGCAGGCACGTGAGACTATGTCTTGCACGCACGCAACTTTCTTGATTTAGACTATTTTAATTATTCACTTTTATCATATCCCCCGATTATGAACAATTGTTTAATTATTTTAATTCAAACTCTTAATTAATTAATAATGGTCTCCCCCAAATTAATGCACATGCACACTGTACCTCATCTTGACGTAATAATTGGCATGCTTAAAAATTAAATTAAACTATATATGTTCTTGTCGTAAATTGGACTTTGTATATTTATTTTCTAGATCAAATTAAATAAATCTCTCATATTTCAATAATAGTTTAGACTACAAAGGGAATAATACTGTCGATATGTAATAGACAAGTCGGAATGCACCGTAACTACGTACGTCGTGCTCCATGCGACCACCCTAGCTAGGAACATTGATAACTAAAAGTGTGTGTGTTCGAATTTGTTAACCAAAACTTTTTAGTTTTTATCGAATATTTAGTATATGGATCCAAGTAGAGAAATTGACAAGTAATGGATGGCTAGCTCTATCATATAATATTAAAGTTGCTGTCTGAAGTGGCTCATTGCTTCAGGAAGAGAACCACACTTTAATAAAAGTGTCAAGTCATAATAGTTCGGTATGAAAGTGTGAAAAAGACAAAATGCGACTAAAATTTTATGCATTTTTTGCTATTTATATATACTAACAGTAAAACACGTTGCATGTGGATAACGAATTTGAGTGTACTATAAATATTGGTCGTAAATTTTAAAATTAATGTAGAAGCATAATTATTTTCACAAATTATTCAATGAAAAATATTATTTCATGGTTTATCTATCATTTCAAACAACAATGATTTAATTTCTCCATTCTTTTTTTGTTTGATTTTTGAATCGTTCAATATCTTTTTTAACTTTTTTTTTTATTTTTCGTGCTTCTTTGTTCGATTAAATTCAGCAATCACATCATCATATCTGATTTCCATGTTTATTTTTCATCGTTGGATTTGATGTTGATTAATCTCTTTGATAGTTATCTTGTTTTTTCTAATGACATTCTCATTTTATTTATTTGAGTCATTCACACTTCAGGTCTTACTACATCTTATTTCATCTTGTTATTTTTAAATCTCACTTGGTTTTTCGACATCTTTCACCACCATTGAAATGAAACTTCTGAGGTTTCTTATTTGGTTATTTAAGGTTCTCTTTAGTTTAAACATTTATTTTTCCTATAAATGAACTAAACTAATACTTAAATAAGTTTTCAACTCTCTCGTTTCGACATATAAAGATAATTTACAATCATCAAAAAATTTCAATCCAATATTATACGCTCACATACCTATAATTTATTTCATGTCCCAATGTATTTATATATTTCACAAAAAAATTTGTTATTTCCATATTATTATTTCACAAAAAAAATGACAAACACTACAACCTCAAAACTGATATATGTTGCATTATATTTTAGGTTATGCAGCATTCTAAATCAAATAATTATAATTTAAGTTTTTTCTTCAAAGATGTTGGATAATTATGTCTCAAAATAAAAAAATTCAATGAATAAATAATACATATTCATAAACAAAACAAACGAGTTAATTATTTAAAACCAAAGAATAGAAGTTCATATGGTGAGAAATATGAACACATATTTATATAGTAAATCTAAAATATAAATTAAATTTTTTTACTTGCGTAGTTTCTATTTTTAAGAAATGACATTCGTTCCGACGTCATAATTCAATTATATATGGGTACAAACTTTGATTTACAATCATGTTCAAAACAAAATAAGAGGAAAAAAGAAAGAATTAAGAGAATAAGAATTAAGAAATAACTATATTTTTATTTTTATTTTTTGAAATACATCAAATTTTGTCAACATTTTCATCGAATTAATAATATTAAAAAAACTGTCAATTGATAGTAAAATATTCCACTACAATGTATAATTTCTTAATAATAATAATAAAGGATAATCAATATTAAATACTCTACAAAATTAAAAGTGAACACGAAAATTCAAGAGAAAAAAAAAAATCAATCACATAAAGCTTGAGAAGTAGTAAATACAAAAATTCCAACATCCAATGTTACTGCAATAAATAATTTTCAGAATTTTTTATTTATCTTAGGAATGTTGCAGTACAGCTACATATTATTAATATGATCGAGATGTATCAATCCACATTTAATTAGTTACTACTTTACGTGAAGCAACCAATGAAATTTGGTCCGAAGTTAAACGTACGAGGTGCAATCAAAATTAGAGTCAATCTGCATTTTGTCATGTACCTTGCAAGAACGAGCAAAACTGAAATTCAAAATTCTTTCAAGTGCGTAACACCGTAATATCAGTAATCAGAGATAAAGGTAACTTATGTAATACGATTTGATATAAAGATTTTTTTCTCAATGAAGAACTTAAGGACAATAACGAGATAATTGCTTGAACATGGCACGAATTGTAATAAGAATATACAAAGGAGCAATGATCCTGGCTTGCTAGAATTGATCCACGTAGAATTTATATATGCAATCACCTAATTTTCTCGAGTCCTCGCTCCTTCTTTCAATATCAATGTAACTTTAAGGGGTCCCAAGATGAGTGAATCAATCAATGTATGGATTGTCCCTCTCATTGGCTGTTATTATTGCAGTACTGTGGTCCAAGTAGCTCTGTTCGGACCACATGCCCCCACGCAGAAAATTGCTCAAACCATACCCCCCCAATGCTACCAGTATCCAAGCACAAATCCAGCAGAAGAAGAGCACGACAGCCTCAGATAATATATTTAAAATCTTGTCAACTAGGTTCATCACTCTTGGTGTCCAGCATCTTCTCCTCAAGATGTAATTAATCCACCGGGAGACGAGGGAAATTAACTAGGGTGAGCATTCAGTATCGTGCCCGATACCCGACTAGAACAAATACGGGGTAACTGCTTTTATACGGGTATCCCAGCGATTATTGTAAGAAGATTGGATTTACTGAGTACCCGACATCATTGGGTTCGAGATGGGTATTTTTTCATTATCCCAATATGCTTGGGTACCCAATTATCATTACCATAATTGGATATATACCATTTTACCAAATCATTCAATGATCAAGTTGTAAGCATATAGGTTCCTTCTCCTAAATTCCTTAGCTCATCCTACATGCGATATTCTTGGATGACAGTAATGTCCTCGGATTTATCTATGTTAGTTACGTGAAACCAACTGTACTAATACAGGATAACACATATTGTCCACAGGTTTCCGAAGAAACAATAACTGTGGGTTTCTCCCGAGAAAACAACAAGTGTTGGATAAGAGGGAATGTGGTGGGAAGGTACAAACATCGAAACATGACAGAGCTAGCGAGCGATCATGTTGTTTATACCTTTGGTCATTTCATTTTCGAGCTGCAAATGGTCTCCGCCAGCTCTCGTGGGGAAGCAAAAAAGTTAATGGTCCCCAGGAGATTGCATATTGAATGACCGGAGATTACTCATGCACCTAGCTCTCCTTGATTGGAGGCCATTTCTTGGCTAATTAAGAGGCACACACGTACATCAATCTTAAAGGAGACGTAACCTGCCAAATAGTCTACTATTCGTCCAATAAAACAGTGGACAATAATTAAAAACCCATGAAGTTTGATATATTATAATTGTTGTACTTTAAATTATATTCCATCTTATGTAACATACCTTCATGAACAAAGACAATCACTTGAGGAACAAAGATGCATTAATTGATCATAATATATCTTTGGATTTGGATGATTGTTTTAAAAAAAATAGCGTGATCGGCTTGCACATGCTGTTACGTTTCTATCTTTTTCATGTGATTTGTTAACAATTTTGATCTCCTTAACCACAATCTTCTTAATTAAGTCCCGCCAGAACATTACAACATTCATCTGCTACATAATTTATCTCTCGATTTTTGGTTAATATAATTATTATCCTTTATTAATTTTAATTTTATTTATCTGTATTGTAATTTTAGTCTATTTTCCGCACGAATACTAACAAGTATAAAAACTTAGAATGACTAAAATTGCTAAAAAAAACACATGTACACATACATGAAAAATATTGCAATTTTCTCTAAGACATGCCGAGCGTGCATGATTACTCGGTTTCTAATGGATGGTCGTTGCTGGTTTCTCGCGATTGCACCAGGCACTAGAACACGCTGTGGGCTAATTTTGAGTAGATCTTTTGTGAGACGGTCTCACTAATATTTATCTGCGAGACGGGTCAATCATATCTATATTCACAATAAAAAGTAATACTCTTAGCATAAAAAATAATATTTTTAAAGAATCACCCAAATAAGAGATCTGTCTCACAAAATACGACCCGTGAGGCCGTGTCACACAAATTCTTGCTAATAAAATTTTCACAATTGTGTGGATTTTATTTCAAATTATTGGCTCAGAATTATATTAGAATGAATTCACGCCTCAAAGTCATCAATTATATTAATTGCATGTCTCATATATTAGCTGGAAATTTATCATATAATATAACCCAATCAAGTAACCATTTTGGCACGGCCCATGGGCCTTTGAGACGTGGGCTCTTAATGGGCTTTGGGTTTGAACTATAGTTATAATTGTACAAGCTGTCGGCCTTAATACGTACATTCATCGTGCTCCTTCACATTCGAAGGTCTTTGATGCACGTTGAACTGGACTGTGATATGTTGCCAATGAAATGGCTATTGGTAGGTAGTCTTTTATATTTTAATGTGATTTTTAAATTAAAGATCTTTCTTACATTAAATAAAAATGGAAAAATTTAATGTTTATAAACATCAATAAGAATAATAAAATAGTAATTTTGTATTAAGAAGGAGTGAGGCTCATGTGAGACCGTCTCACGGATCTTAATCTGTGAGACGGGTTAATTCTACCGATATTCACAATAAAAAGTAATACTCTTAACATAAAAAGTAATACTCTTAACAATACTTTTTCATGGCCGGATGATCCAAATAAAAGATTCGTCTCACAAATACGATCATTGAGATCGTCTAACACAAGTTTTTGCCTTTAGGCAAATGCATGTCTAACTTTTTTATAATTTAGGCAAATGCATGTCTAACTTTTTATAATTTACTTAACCATTTATAAAGAATTATCAAAAAGAAAAACAAAATATATATATATATATATATATATATATATATATATATATATATATATATATATAATATATATATATATATATATATATATATATATAGTGGAACTATTATTCCAATATAAAAATCAAAATAGCATGATTTATAAGGACGACCGAAAGCATAATGCCGTACTCAATCATCGCATGCTTCAGCTTGTCGTTCTCTTGAAATTAAGAAAGAAAAGAGCCCACCAATATCTTCTGTCCCCATGTGGACTTTTTCCAAAGTTATCATTTAATTTGAACAAACCTATATATAGCTAGGTCTGAAATAAGTATTATAAACTAACTTAACCACCATATATACTCTTCGAACTACTTGGGTCACTTTTGTGAGAACCTGAAATTCCAGCAGTAGCAGCAGTTGGCCAAGTTCAGCAGAAGCCAACGATTCCAGCAGCAACTCATATTTCAGAAGATGACATTTTCCAGCAGACAAAATCCAGCAGACCGAATCCAGCAGACAATTTCTAGCAGCAATTTCTAGCAGCAGAAGAGCGAATTCCAGCAGACAGTTACTGATTCAGCTTAGACTTGTAACTGAAGCATTTATCACGGAATAAAGATGGTTAATGGCAGATTATGGCCATTAAATGGGAAGCTAACAGTCAGAATATTTGCCTATAAATAGCACCCTCAACCTCTGAATTGGTGTTACACAAATCTTGAATTATCACTTGAAATATTTGAGATAAAAGAGTGCTTATTTTCGGGCAGTAGAAAGCAGTAGCGAGAGCAAGCCTATTCCAGAATTCAACCGAAACTCTCCAGCAAATTACTGTAAGTGGGCTTATGTATAAATATCTTGAAAACTGTTTGATGATTTATGTTTTAAAGCAAAGTATATTCTTGAATCCTGTTATCTGATTTCGAAGCACTGAAACTTAGTGAACTAATGTTAGGAATATATATTCTGAACATTACTGATTTCTGATTACTGATTACTGGCCTCACCCCTTAGAGGAGAGAACATATAGGGGACTGATATCTGTTTAGCCATGAAATTCACGAATGTGCTCAGTGCTTATTTGATAAACTTCTGATTTCCGACTACTGAATACTGATTATTGATTTCTGAACACTGAACACTGATTTCTGTTATGAAAATAAGAAATTCTGTATATCTTCGTATTACTGTTCTGTATGAAAATGATTTCGAAAACTGGGAGTTATTCCCGCCCCCGCTTACTGAGTGACAACCATATCACTCACCCACCAAAACATCTCAGATAAGAACGATGAAGAAAGGCTAGAAGAAGAGGAGCAGATTCAGTTATGGGGCTGGTGAAGAAGATTGTTAATTCTCAGTTTTATTTATGTTGTTTTCCGCTGCGTCTGTAAGACATTGTGATGTCTGGCTTGTTTTACATTTCCGCTGTAAAACATTAATTATTCGAGTTTGTATCAGACATTGAAATATTCAGTATTTATGAACAAAAGACTGGTTTCTGAATTTCGTACTTCTGAGGCTTGTTGTTTTCGAATGTAAATTTGAGAGCAACGTCCGGTGTCAACCAACCCCCGTCCCGGGGCGTGACAACTTTCACATGAATACTTTGTTTTTGTATGCGTGCCTACACGGTTATTTTTAAATTTTAAAGCACACAAATTGTGCATCAGTAATTTCTTGTGTTAAGAGAACAATCGAATTATGACATTTAGATAGAGAGTATAATAAAAAGATGACGATTGCAATAATTGTGCATGCTATATGAACGATCGAAAAGTGACGTTTGAACTGTTGTACAATATAAATTTTATTAACTATTATAATTAGTTTTAACTTTTGATGAAACAAAAGCGAGTTAGAACTTTTTTAATGTTACTTTATGCTTAAATGGTCTTATCATCTTGGCTCTTTTCTTGATCTCCATAACTTTTCCCTAATATTGTTTTTCAAAATTGATATTAATATAATGTAAGCTTTATTGAAAACTTTGATTTTTATGGTAGTGTAGAATTTTTAAAGCAATTGATGGAATATTAATTAGTATCGTTGTATAATTGAAAAAGGTAAAATCTTGTAAACAATATATCTTTTCCAAGATGATAGGATTGTTTGAACACACACGCGCATATACATACATATATATATAAAGATTCATCATTCATACATATATATATATATATATATATATATATATATATATATATATATATATATATATGAATGATGAATCTCGATGACCTTATCAAATACTGCCTTTCAAGAACTGAAGGGGTGCCTCAATTTGCCAAGATATAATAATTATTACATATAATCATAAAAACAACATCAACTTTTCCTTTGCACTTTTCCCAATTTATAATACCAATATTCAGACATTGTTCGAATCGTGAGATTAAACAATAAATGATATATAATATATGTATAACAAAATGACTTATAAATTCAATCATTTGTGGAATTTGAGTCAAACATAAAATTAAACAAAGATATGCGTAATCAATTAATATCGTACCAAACTGTACCTTAAACGACAATCCCAATTATAATATTTTGGCGACTTTCACCTTTAATGACATTTAAATATATATATATATATATATATATATATATATATATATATATATATAAAGTGAAACATTTTCATTTATAAAAATAATTTTAATTGTACTATTTTTCGGTCATGGTTCAAGTTTAATAAATTTTTTTTAAAAATAAATTTAGTACCCACTTGCTCGTTGCATGCGGCTTCCCACTAATTATTATATTAATGAATACTGATGCTGTTTTATTATAATTTGGATTTTGGACCGTTCCATTGATTTTGTCTTGAATCCCGCTATATATGTTAGAAGGATAATACCTACTTTACAGCCAACTACTTGAAGCCGAAGGATGCTTCTTTACATGATCTCTCTCCTTTTTTATTTTTATTTTGTGTTTAGTGTGTTGCATGTTAGAAAAATAACTCTGAAATAAAGTTGTAATTGAATTTCATATAAAATTGTTGGTGGTCGAGACGAAATAACTTGACATAATGTTGAGGTTTCAATTCCGATATCGGAGAGAGTTAAATTCAAATTGTCTGTGTTTGAGGCTCAGAAGAGCTTCTATTTCTCATGATACAAATAGTCGCACTTGAGCACGAGTTACTACTCCGACGGACGCATATTGCACTAGGAAATTATCTCAGAAGAACTTTGATTACGAAATGAGAACAAGAGGTCTTTTGTGTCCAGATGTGACAGTACTTATTTATTGAATGTGATGAAACATATCCAAATTATACATACAATAAGTGAGTATCACTTCATCAGTGAACATGATGAATGGACAATATATCAAAATTGTATATATATCAACTCGTCAGATGTATGCAAATTGAATTCAACTTACCTGACAAGTAATTAACTAAAAAAAGAAAAAGCTAACAAAAGGTGGTCTCCGGAGTTTGAGGAGCTGAATAAAGTGGCCTAACAAAAAGTGGACCAATCTAGCGTACGTGCGTAAGGGTCGTACACGAGTTAAAATTGCAAACCTTAACCCAATTTTATTGCGGGAAATCATGCGCATTTTGTTCCTATGTTAGTTTTTGGAAAAACCGAAAGGAGTAAAACATAAAATACCAAATTTTTAGCTTAAAATCTTACATAAATAGAATTTTCTTTTATTTAAAAATATAGATGTTATAATTATAATATTGAAAACTTTAGAGATAATTTTATAAGAATTTTTAATAATTAATTATAATAATTAATTAGGTGAGATATTCATTTATAATCTTTAAAATTTATGGCAGTGTTTAAGATAATTTTGTGGATGGTTTATATTAGCTAAAAGTGATCCTACCATTTCGTTTGATACCGTAAACAACATGTATTATTCTAAGGAAAATTTATAGATTTGGTCATGTATATTTGATTATTTGCGATTTTATTCATCTATGTTTCAAATTTCAGTTTTAATTAGCCTCATATCTTTAAAATTTTGGTAATTTTACCCATTTTTCATCGGAGATACTGATTTGGAATTGGACATGTTGGAGCAGCGTATTTGCTGGTAAAATGAATAAAATTGCAAAGAACAAAGAAGACCGAAGTTTGACAATATTTATGACCAAAATCACGAATAAAAAATTTATAATATTCAGAATAGATGATAAAAAAAACTTGGCCTATGCACTTTAATATTGACGTGATGTATTTTCAAATTTAGTGTATAATATTTTTCAAAATATATACAAATTTAGACTCAATTTGACAAATAGTTAGACCTTACATTTAGGAATACCTAAAAAAGAAATATTGAAAAAGGAATACCTAAAAAAGAAACTGAATAGTCCGCTCAAATATGAAAGCTAGGGTTTGAGGGGTTCTTTAAATATGCATGGAAGTTAGGGTTTGAAGTAAGTCAAACATTTCAAATCCATAATGACAAATCAATTATAGTCCTTATTTGACTTTTTTTCCAATTATTAATCTTCAGGGTTTAAAATTTCTCTCATTACGATCCTTTTAAAATTCTCTACTCTAAGACCAACCTAAATATGTGTATATGAAAGTGATAAAAATTAAAGATTAGTACGCAATAGAGCTATATGCATGAGAAAATGAAGATTTGTTTATTTATTTTTGAATAATTGAGATATAATTTGAATGGAAAGTTCTTGTAATTAGTGTAATATATAAAAAAGTAACATAATTTGTTTGTCAAACAAAATGAGGTCACTATATATACGACGGCAAATGAATGATATTCCAAGCGTACTCATGCAAAAGACAGAGGGATCTTGATGAAGGGTATCCTAGTTTGTGGTATAAATTTAATGTGAAACTATAATTCTGGTATTATATATTTGTTTGTTTGCGATTTGGGTCATCCATATATTATATAATTTCAATATTCCTTTATATATTTCAATATTTGATAATTTTAATTATTTATCATCGGAAGTACTGATGTGGCATTGCGCACATCAAATTCACATTAGAGCCACGTAAGTATCATGAAATAGGTGTCATATCAGCAATACGGCGCAAAAAGACTAAAATTAGAAAAACTAAAAAGATAACAGACCAAAACTGACATTTGACAACATAAATAACAAAAAACGCATAAGACAAATCTACAAGACTAATATTTCAAGTTTCCTTATATTTATTTCGCTTTATGGCCAAAGAATTTTTATCAATGAGAAATACCTATTTAATTATTATTAAAAATTCTTATCCATGAGAAACACCTATTTAACTACTATTATTAATTTTTTTTATAGAAAAAACGTGTATATATATATATATATATATATATATATATATATATATATATATATATATATATATAATTGAATTGAGGCGTTAATGTTATTGAATAATGTTATTAGGTTCCGATCGTCAGATTTATGCAATAAGAATCTGGAAATATGCATTCAGGTACTGCATATATATACAAATTTAAGTAAGTGCGAGCTTATGTATTTTAGGACGAAACATTTTTTCAAAATTATATATAAAATTTAAAAATAAGTAAGTATTATTCTAATAAATGTAATATATAGTAATGCATGGGAGTAAAAACCAGAGATTATATACTTGATTTAAGCACAATCCACGAATACACAACACAGAAATCAATTCAAATTACATAAAAGAAAGTACATGAAACCAAACCACAATTAATATTGCATGCATATGAAAACAAAAGAAAATAAACTAGAAAACACAAATAAATCAATCCAACATCGATCGTGCAAGGTTGCTTAATTAGTCATGCTTAGAATCATGACCTATACCGGGACTATTACCCGGGGCTGTAGGTCGAAAAGAATCCTCGTTCCCTTTATCCAGTTTGAACCTACGCAATCCACGTCGTTTAGGGTTTACAACATGAATATTGCCATTTTTGGCAATGTCATCTTTCAAATTCATTCCTGGGGACACAAATCGTCCTTCGATATGAAAAACTTGGTTTGATAGGATGAAAATAATGAAAATCAAACAAGCAAAGGATTTGGCCATGTGAAATATAGACAATAAGCTAATTAATTGTATTGGAAAATGAGAGGATTTGTGAAGGAAAAATAGGGTGTATTAGAAAAGAGAAGAAATTGGAAGAGACATTGTGAGTTTTAGGGCTTGTTTCAGCCATGTATTTATAGGGTCAAAAGAATGCATGTGGTCAGGCCCCCCAAACACCCAGGAAGATTCCTCCATATGCGAGAGGTGCATGCAAGCTTTTCTTGACATATATTGCAAGAATTTGAATCATTAAAAACCCTACATTAATTCATTAGGCGTCAAGTAAAAACTAGAAGAAACGAGAAGGGATCATCGATGTTTTGAAACATATATAAAAAAAATAACTTTGATACATTTAGAGTAACTAACTTTGGTGTCATGTCATACCAACGATATCTCTCTACAATTATAAAAGTACTCTATTTTCATTTAATATAAAATTTTATAAAATATATTTTAGTAAATTTTTGTTTACCTTCTATCATATTCACTTTCTAAAATTTTAAAAACTAGTAATTTTTTTTAATCTTTATCCGACATTTGAATTTTTAAATGATTATATCATTCATAACAAAATTAAAAATAATAAAAGAATTTAATACAAAAAATATCACATATATTGTGGATTGTACATTACACATGACAGACGTGCATTTATACATACAAAAGACTACGAGATTTTGGTTTCGACCGCGGAATCAAATTAAATGTGCTTAAAACACCAACGATCATTTTTCTCTAAAAAAAAGTTACATAATAAACAATATTAGGAATTTCTAGACCCTAAAACTTTGACACTTTTTTTATATAAAAAAAAATTTGCCACAAAACTTTTGAATATTTTAGCTTATTTTATATTCGCATTTAATCAATAAAATTTCAAACCTGGTAAAGAATTATATAAATAATTATGTAAACGAGTGGTTGTACCGAAAAGATTTTAAAGGAGGCGGACATGTATAGCTGTTAAACAGCGAAATAATTAGCGGCCATGGCGCCTCTTCCCACACACACTAAGCATAAACACCTCTTCCGTAGAAATAAAGACTTCAGTTTCAAATAATAATAGTAATAATAATAAAAGAAATAAAGACAACTTAAATTTAAATAGGAAATTATGCATTTAGATTCTCTCCCAAAATTAATATTATGTAATGATTAGTACAATGGGGTTTATTCCTTCCTACCCCTGCAGGCAGTGCCTGCAGAGGTACATCCAAGGGTCAGAATTTTTTCTGGCCCAAATTTTATTTTTTTTAAAAAAAATTTCCCCATGAGATTGAATCTCAGCCATTGATCCTGGGTGTGGGCACTGCCCCCACACCCAGGATCGAACTTACCGTACAATGGATGGCCGCTATTCGATCAAAACAATATATATGTATTTTACGGTTTAAATATTAATCTCCCTACATGCATTTAAGTATACCTTTTTATGTATTTTTAGCACCATAATTACTTACTTGATTATTCGATGAATATCCCGATTTTATTTCTACAAGAAAATAATGTTTCAGAAACGGATTTTTCGTCTCTAGAGTCCTTGTATGTTATATGTGATGGATAAACTTAAGGTTTATGAATGAAAAATAAGTCAAGAAATACATGAAACTCGAAACAAATTGCTCAGTGTGAGACACCTCAGAGACTCATATGGCCATATACGGCCTGAAACAATCCAGGTTGTAGGGGGACGTCTAAGTTCCTCCTGTCATGCAGAGGAGGTGTCTGAGCACTATCTCTGCGTCTTGGAATTTTCAGGGCCGTGAGAGAAGCGCTTAGGTGCCCGTTAAGTGACGTCTAGGTGCCTGACGGCGCTAGATATTTGACAAAAGTTGTGAGTTTTTATGCATATTTGTCACCAATTTAAAAGGTATCTCTTGACTTTATAGATTTGTGACTTAAATATCAATCCATTCAAATGAATTAGCACAACGAAAAATAACATGACAACAACTTTGAGAGGATCATATAAAGAAATGTCATTTGCATTCATTTTGAACTCTCTATTCTTCTTAATTTCTTCTCAAAAGAGAGTTTGCTTCATTTTATAATTATGAACTAGTGATTTGTAGTGCTACTATCAAAAGTTGAAAGTCATATCTTGAGAGACGATTGTCATATCCCGTTAGTACATTGTATGAGACAAATTCTTCTTAAGAACAAAGAATTATCTCTTTTGCCTCGACTTTGAATTTGCTAACATAGTTTTCTGAGTCTTGTTATCTTCATGTTGCGGATCTCGTGAATGATCTTGAAAAATCCACATAATATTTGATGTATGATTTATTCGTATATACAACAAAAAAATTACAATTTTGGTCTCATTTGTTTATCTTCTTACAATTTTTATATTTTATATAGTAAAATTTTTACTTTAATCCAAACTCGCCCTAGAGTTGAGGCCTTAATTTGTTCAAGACGGTCTCAAAGGTCGTATTTTGTGATACGTGTATCTTATTTGAGTCATCCATGAAAAAATATTACTTTTTATGCTAATTGTATTACTTTTTATTGTGAATATCGGTAGGGTTGACCCAAGATTCGTGAGACCGTCTCACAAGAGATCTACTCATCTAGTTTACTCAGAATATCATAATTAATTAATATTATTATTTGTACACTTTGAACGGTAATTAGCATTTGGGTTTGAATTGAATTTATTGAGGGAAAAAAAACACATGCAGCAGCGTGATAACTCTATAGCGTTTGAGGAATCTACAGGACATCTCGAACAAAAGTGCGAGATTCTTCCAGATTCGCGCTTTTGTGGCTGGCATTATTTAATTTGTAATTAACTAGTACCAGTCAAAATCATGATCATATTTAAATTCTCGCAGAATCTCTTCACATAGAAAGGGACGGGTGTGGGTGTGGGTGTGGGCCTTTCTCACAAATCAGTGGTGGATAGACAATTCGATCAAAAAAAAAAACCCTTCAAAAGTTTCGTACAACATGTTCGGACTCAGTTGCCTAGGTAAGATGTTCGATTTTACCTGTATTTTACTGTATAAATTTGCTGAATTTGACTTTCAGTGCCAATGGATTCGTAAAAAGATTATGCATAATGTTGGCGAGTCGTTAATTCAAAATTTATGGCTTGCATGTGCGTGTGATATCGATTTGTAGTTGTAAGCAAGTGCACGAAGCTGTTTAATTGGCTCTTCGCATTGAAAAGTTGGCCTTTTTTAAATCAAAAAGGCTTATTGGAGTGGTGGACAGGCTGATTGCTTTGTTTTTCAATCCTAGGGTTAGGGATTCTTCTTGCCCCATTTGGGAATTCTGTTCCACCTTTTGCTTTTCTTTCTCTTTGAAATTGGATTTTGGTTGACAGCCTCTGTTTTATGTGTTTGCATAATATGCATGAACAAGATTGCAATTTCGGAGTAAATGTGGGAGATCCAATATATTATGACACAGAACTCAAACTTTTTAGAAAAAGAATTATATTTGAAGGGCGATCGCACTGTCTCATTGGCTCCACCATGGGGTGGAAGAGGGTGGCAGGGACAAGTTTATGGTAGAAAGAAAATTGATTAATCTATTGCATCTATTTCTCAAATGAACAGGACTCTTCTTACCATTTGGACAGTTGACAGTTTACGTTGATGTTTAATAATGAATTCTCTTACCGCAGTATAGTGATTTTCTGTTGAGCCTTGTTGAATTTATTATTGTGTTTCTTGTACTAAATTTTTGTGTTTGTTTATAAAACTCAGATCCCACAAAGTGGAAAACAGAATCTTTTTATTCTAATCAATTACTTTTGCAAAGTGAGGATCTGGGGGATGTGATTGTAAGTTAATATTTTTTTCAGTATCAAGACACTCGTGTTTGACTACTCTTAGTTTTTTTTATATTGCCAAAGGTACTCGTCAAATTTGTCATCATTTTGTAGACGTGGTTAAAAGAGGAAAAGAAGAAAGAGCCATAATGTTGCATGGATGGACTGTCCTAACTATTTTTCATGTTACTCCTGTTTCAGTGTACTATTAAAGTGAAGTGAAATGATGGACTTGATAAACAACAACAACGAAAACACTGGCTTGCAAATAGTTTTCACTTCAAAGCATGGAGTTGATTTTTTTTTTTTGTGGTAATTATATTTGGTCTCGTGACTTGTTGAAAGTCACTCTTAAATTGAGAAGGCCTGCCTGTGGATACTGAAATTAAAGTAGGTTTTAAGATATTTGCGAGCTTATATTAGCTTTGAAATTGAAAACAATTTGGTAAATTTTTTTATAAGAGCTTATAAGAATTATTATAAAGAATACTGGATCATCTTAACTTATTTTGATATTTTAAATGATCAAAATATCCCCACAAATTTATTATGTTCCAATTATGCTCTCCCAATATTCAATGTAACATATACCAACATATGTCCAAAATATTCATTTGCGTTATTTTCATAATATACTGTCCAATTTTCTAATCATGATAATAATGTGCATGGAGAGAGAGGAGAGAGAGAGAGGCTTCATTCATTTTCTTGCAATAGGTAGTGGTTATTTAGGTGCACAAGTGCGTAGTTCACCTGTGACGAATTTCAACGTACAAGACGAAGGAAATAGAGCCCTTGTTTTGGTTGGGTATACAAAATATTAACTATAATTACAAGATACCATAAATATTCATGCATGTGAACATTTGTTTAAACCCATGGTCACTTGTTCATGTTTTGGTAGTAATGACCAACACCTGGACTGTGGCCTGGTCCTGTGGGTCGAAAATCGTCTGTTCTTCCCGCAACAGTGTGTCTTACACCTGATTCATAACCTTTCACCTTTGCTTGCACACTGTCTTTTTGTCCTGTAAAAGAGTGCCCGACTCCTGGACTATTTCCAGGTGCAGTGGGTCGAAAATCATCCGAATGGGATATATCTGAACTGCCAAATTCTTTACTGTGATATGGTGTCATTGGTGGAAGAATTTGTTTCTGTTCAAGGGCATGTGGATTGTACTTTGTTCTCTCTGGGATTTGCTCATTGTTAATGGGTTTTGTTGCATGAGCTTGCAGCCCTTCCTGGTTTTTGTTAGCACCAGACTCATTCTTCTTCAGATCTTTTAGTTTCCTTCCCTCAGTAAACTGAATTTCTGGGCAGGAAAGAGATGCAACAAATATTATAAAGATATGGAGATACTGGATGCATGCCATTGAAAGAAAAGAATGACAATCTTTTTCTTCTATTTGAGATTGTGTGTTTGCTATTATTGTTTTGTGATAGAAGACAGGGAAATGATATTTTGCTTTGAAACACAATGTTTCCAACTCACACCTGATTTAGTATTTATAATCATGGGGCCTGAGGGTTTACTCATGTAAGAATCTTTACCATCATAAATTATATTCAATAAAGTGTTGACCTACTACGTGTAGTCCATAATTCTTCACCTTTTCAATTTTCCTTCTAATATTTGGTGGTGTTCATTGTTAAAAGCAATTAATATTCAATACCTCACACCTTTGTTGGTTTAAGTCTCCATCTCTTAAACGATTTAGAAGTTTAATTAGGTAATAGAGCGTGATCGAACATTTTTTATTTTTATCTTTTATATTCATTCATCCGTCTCGTTATCTTTCGTCAAACCTTGTGTGGGCTGCAATCCTCACAAATTTTAGATCATTCACTGCATTTATTATGACATTTATGTCTATTTTTCATTACTTTTCAGAGTCAAAATTATCTTTTCTTTTGAAAGAGTTTAACCCGATTTCACCATTTATGTCTATTTTTCACTACTTTTCTTGAACCCCTGAAGGAAAATTTTGACTGCCAAAGAAGTTGAAGAAGACTTGGGTTTTTTGTACCTAAGTTGAACATTTCAATTGTTTACAAGTTAAATTTAAGGGGGACGCTAAGAATCGGTTCTAATTTGATCAAAATTATGAAATATTTTCTATGTTATTATGATATGATAGGAGCTTCACGTGGTTAATCAAAGTGCAACATATAGGTGATTTTGTATAGTTGTTGTAAAACTTGAGTGCATTAGCGGTTTTGCTCTTCACCGCTGTCTACTCCTAAAGTTAAAATTTAACAGCCGTCATTTCCTCCAATAGGTCACATCGGTGTTTTAATTCTTTTCTATCTTCCATTCACTGTCGCTGTCTGGTTTTTTCGGCTTTCTCCTAGTACACTTTACAATATGAACATGTTGCTGCAGATAACTAAAGAAGTCATTTCTCTGTCTGCACATGAAATAAATATCATATGGGTCCGCCAATCAGGGAAAAAGATAAATGCACTGGTAAATGATTTATAATTTTTTGGTGGGTTATCATAAAATGAAGTTTGTTGCTTGAGGGTTCACTTTGGAATTATAATGGCTTTTCATTCTGTTCAAGTGTTGCTTTATTATTTATACATTTGAGGTGGTGGTTGAAATGATATTTTTGGTAAATAAGGTCTGGAAACCTAGATTTCTTGGATTAATAAAATACCCGAACATGCCCAGCTGGGCTTAAAACAGAGGAAAGGTGGCTGAAAAAGGCTTGGATTCTGTGTACTGGCCACTTTGCCATGTCTTCTTCTTTAAGTGGACGGCTCATATGCAAGCTTTAAGTTATTTTGGTCAACAAAATCAGGCACACGCATCTGTATTGTGCTTTACGCTTAATTTTATTCAGGAAAATCTTGAGCTTTTGAACTGATAGGTTGAGATTAACAATGATAATATGATAGCACCTTGACTTTCTATTGCAACATGCATAATTCACAATATAACTTCTCTACGATGAAGTGAATGTTGCCTAACATTGGAATTTGTTGTAAAACATAAAAAATGATCTTGCTTATTCCTGTTTTACCATGCTTTTTGGTGGTTAAATTTTACTTGTTTTTGTTGTTTGGTCCATGTTGTTTGTTTATTCATGGTCTTGCATAAATGAAACTCCAAAATTTGAGTAGTCAGGCTTTTACAGATCAATGGTTATGTCTGTAAATTGTATTAATATGCTGATAATCATAAACTGAAGCAAACCCATCCCTTATCAAAGTATGTAAAATATCTCGAAGATGTATTTTTTCTGTCACATGTTGCAGCACAACTTTTTCTGAAGATGTATGCTGTTGTTGCATTTTTATGATGAATTAATTGTGCTAAAAAACAGCCTTTTACGCGGGAAGAATAATGATGATACAATTTAAGGGCACTAATGGTGGCAGACATGTATGCTTGTATTTGTTGAATATTTATTAACCTGAGCATCTTTGGTTCAATAACTCCAGGGGAAATGGATTTTTTTTTTAATTCCTAGGACGGCTTGATTTGACAAGTGTTGTTTGATCAAATATCTCTTGTAATAGCTAAATATGCAATTACGTAAACTAGTACTATTTTACCAAAATTTCAGAGCCATCAAACCTCTAAGTGCCTATTGCACTATGTCAAATGTGTTGCTTTGTTACTGTTTGGTGTTGAATTTCTAAGAAGTTAAAGGAAGCAAATGATGAGCTTTTAAACGGTGATACCTCGTCCCTCCATTTTCTTTGACTCTACACCAATGTTGGAATTGAGAAACAGATTCCTCAAAAGGACATGCCATGGTTGGTTCCTTGGGTTTTGGAACCATCTCCCCGAGCTGGCCCACTAGACCGTGGAAATGAAAGCAGCCATACTATAGTAGAGAATAGAGACCATCTGTTTCTCTACTGTGCCAGCCTGTAGACCATTATCATAATTAATAGTTTAATATTATCATAAACAATATACTACACCAGTGCACCTAGTGCAAAAGAATATTACTTGATAGTGACCCTTGCGGCAAGACTGAGGATCTTCCTATGCATTTTGAATCTTAATGGTTTTGAATTTTATCGTGCAGCGTTTAATTTTCTTTTTCTCTACCTTATTAGATTCATTGTAGCTGAAACTTATAGATGCATTATTAGAGGGAGAACAAAATGCATGAAATGGCAAAATGGTTTGAGCTGTTTTAAAAACGTGTACTTCCTTACGTTGTCTCGTCAAATGCGAGAATATGCTACCAGGCAGGATTTCCAAATTCACCAGCTTTTACTTTTCACGAAATGCTTTTCTTATGTATTTACTGCACGGATTAAATTCAAGTTCCTTGTAAAAGAAATATCAATTTTGGAGGGTGGGGGATTTAATTTTTTAATGATGTTTTTCTTCAAATGAAAACAATTACTCATCCAAATGTTATTGATCTTATGGTACCAAATCCCGACTTGATATCAAGTGTAATGTTTCATCATTCTGATAATGGAGTTTATTTACTCAACAAACTTCGCCATTTTGTGTATATTATTTTGTGTTGAGTAGATGTTGATTACGATCTAATTTTAGTGAAAAATAATTCGATTAATGTTTGATCATTTTATCAGTGTTCGTGTCTTTTACAATGTTAACGAGAATAACAACTGACGTTGATTTTGCTGATATTTTATATTGTCCACTCATTAGGGATTTATTACATTCTTCAGACAAGATCACCTCAGTTGAGGTTATCAAGTCATTCTTTGGACTGTTATTGTTCAGTTTTTAACACCTTTTCTTGCTTTCTGTCAAGTTTTAAGGCCCAGCCTGGTACTGGAAGTAAATCATTCAATAAAACCAAGGATCTACCTCTTCGGTTCTGACATAATACTCTACATTTATATTTGTTCATGTGTTATTACAAAATTTATTTGAAATCCTCCAAAACCCTAAAATAAGAAAGAAAAATAGTGATTTCATGTCTCGTGGGGTCAAGTTTAATGCAAAGTGAACCTTAATCATAGCCAAAATAAATACATTGTTTAAATAGTAAAACATGGATATCTATCTGATGCCCATCTGAAATAGAAAAGATGAATTTGGCTTCGCACTTGCTTATGCATGGTTGTGAACTACAGATAATCCAAACTGAGAGATAATGAGGGCGGTAGCGAATGCATGCATATCTCTTCACAGCACTCACGACACATTTCTAAGCCTATTTCCTTAAAGAATGTCCAATTCCTGGGCTGTGACCTGGTGCAGTGGGCCTGAAGCTGACTACATGTCCTGGAGGTGGCGGCTGAGACACAGCTGGAGCTTGGCTTGGTGGTAACGGTATCATTGTTGGACTAAACTTTTCCTTGTTATTATATGCTTTGAAACCAGAGTATTCCTTGGTTAATAGTTTACCACGTTTAGCCAACTTTCTGGAGTCTTCTTGTGAAATCTTTTTGTCATGAATTGGAGTAAATTTGTTCTTGTCCTTAAACTCCAAGTTTCTTCCCTCTGCATATTGTATTTTTTGGGATAGTACTATTATGAGGATTAAGAAGGTCAGCTTTGATGCAGACATTGAATAAAGAGGTTATGGCTAAACGGTAGAGAAAGCAATACACTTGGTAATGCAGGACGCTGAACTCCTTATATTCTCGGGTATTTATATAACCAACTCTGTAAAGGTAGCTAGGTCCAAATTGGTTGGAGATTCTTTAATGAGCAGTAGACATGGCCTGCCACTTCTCTTTTCTTAATCATCGGGAATGCTTCAGTCTGAATTATGCTGTTTGGATTCATAACTTGGATTTTACTTTAATGCAATGACAGTACGTGTGCATATAGTCATGAGCTCGAGTTTTTGTGTAAAACACACCCATATGTTCAGTGTCCTTTTGTTTCTCGACGTGGAATTTGGTGAAATAGGTACTTCATGACTTGATTATGTGCAACAAAGGTTGATTTGAATTTCAAATGGACTTGTTATTTGCATTTTCCGTCAAAAATCATCACAGTTGAATTTTATTCAACTGAACTAATCACTCACCTGATGGCTCATGGAATCATTTGCACTAGTGACACAAGTTCGAGTGTTGCCAATTGCTTCGCGGCATTTAGGCTTTTATACAGTTTAAGTGATTTCATTCGCACCATTATTCAGGTATGACTTTTAGGTCTGCTTTAGAAACTCGGTTCACAAGATATTAGAACAAATGTCGTGAGTTTGATTCATGAGGAAATAATTGGTGCAAAAGGATTGTTAATCTGGGAATGGCATATGTTACCATGCTTAAGGCTTGGTTGTCGTATGATATACAGAGTGTAAAATATTTGAATTGAGGTATTATATTTGAAAAAATTTGAATTGAATGATGCTGTAAAGAGTTTTTAATAAAACTCCTCATCAATTGAAAATATTTGTTTAATCAGTTTAAATAACTACAACGGAATATCAGGTTCAAGAAACTGAGCATAAAGAATCAATGGAAAAGGAAAAGCAAAATAAATGTTCAGCTTCAGTGTAGCTCAAAGTGGGGTGGTTGTGGAGCATGAGAGTAATTTTATATGTGCAGGGACCTAAAGTTTTTAGGTTATATATTATAATGACGGTTCAGGGGAAAAAACATATTTTGGGCTCACCATTTCTGTACTTTCAGTTTTAGTTTATGATTATGTTATTTGTTCTCTTGTGTTCCCGTGCCAATTGGGACAAAGATTCACCTTCAAGTTTGTGAAAGATACTTTCCAGCCGGAAAATTCAACTCTGTTTACAATAATCAAAAGGTTATTTTTCTCTTTTTTTTCTTCTTCATTTGTGTGTGTGTGTGTGTTGTGGTCTCCTATCAGTTCAGGGGACAACATATTTCGTTCTTCTTCTGAACTCAATGTGTAAACTTGAAGTTGCTGAAAACTGCTATCAGTGAAAATACACCACTCCGATCAATGAAAATAAGCTGTTGTGGTTCTGAAGAAGAAAATTAGAGAAGTCATATACAAGGCAGATAAAAACCTGCCAAACCACTTTTATGTCTGCAAAAATGAGTATTAAGCATTTTTTACATGAGTTTGAACCCTTGTCCCACATCTGAAAAATTAAAGATTTAAAACGAGTTTATAATGTCTTACAATGGACTTCTATAGCAACTTGGATTAATCATTTTCGTAAAGCGAGGACGGATACGAAAAAGTTGTTATAGGGGCCTATTGTGCAGTCACACAGCCGCGGGCCCGGGCTCGAGACGTGACAGAATGATATCAGAGCCGGTCACGGGCATGGAACACCGAAGCTCATTTTCGTAAAGCGAGGACGGATACGAAAAAGTTGCTATAAGAGCTCATTGTGCAGTCACACAGCCGCGGGCCGGGCTCGGGGCGTGACACCCTCTCACCCCAATAATATAATAAGAAAAAGTATAAATGTTACGTAGTATTCGTGCCTCACTGGAGCCTAAAATAGTTTCGCTCTAACAATATTACATGTATTAGAACAGAACACGCATGTTTAAACTCGGAAGTGGATAATGCTAACTTTTTCTTGAATCCAAATACTTGGGTCGAATGAGACCTCTCGATGCATCAGGGTTCTAGTAATATCCGATACAAATCGACGTTATGGTGAAGTGTGTAGATACCAGATGGCAGATTTCCTTTGAGAAGATGGTTTGAACAGTGCAAGAACCACTGTAGGAATGGGACATAAACTAGTCATTCTCTGTCAGATCATCAGTGATCAATCACGTCCTTCAAATGGTATAAATTTTGATGAAAAAAATTCATGTCCTTTACTTTCAATTATACTAAAAATTTATTCACGTATAGGACTGTAACCATTGATAGCAGCTAAAAATTTGCAAAGTTCAACAAAGTCGTGGCTCAAAAATTACTTAAAAGTTAGCTTCAAAATTGTCAAGGACTCGAGTCAAACTCAAGTCCCAGTTAGTCATTTTGTAGATCGATTAAAAATGTTGATAACGTAAACGCAGACATGCAAAATAAAAGCCGAATCACCTCTCAAGTCTGACGAGCTTAATGGGATGGAACCGAACTTGAGTTTATATCTAGAAGTTCATATATAGCTTAAACCGCTTTACTCAGCAAATGATTTTTCTTTCCATGGAATTTTGAAGTGTCATGTATTAGCCAAACCGAAACAAACCTGAACCACAGTGAACAATGCAACCTAAACCGCAGAGTCGTACCAAAGAATGAATACAGATAGATATCAGAAAAATTACATCATTTTCTCCTTGACAAGCCTATACAAAATGCTACACAGCTATACAAATCCTTGGATGCTTATAAAAGGCAACCCCAAAAAAGAAGCATTGGGCAAGCAAAAGATGAAAAAGAATGACCTGGTCCGCAAGAAATTCGAATCAGAAAACTAACGAGGTGAAGATCAACATTGCATTGATTGATCCATCATAAAACTATATCAGAGTCAGCAAGAGTCAACTTCTGTATTAGATTAAAATGCACTAATCAGCTTAGTCACTATTTAGGAAGCTTTCGTATTTGGTTCCACGTAGAGTCTTGTTAACATCATCCCAGTTCTTCATGTGCTCGGACAATAATCCTTTGTGTATCTTCACTTGCCGACTAGTTAATTCCATTTTCGGCAACCCAAGAAAATCTTGTACATCCAGTAGTTTCTGATAAATAACAAAAATAACCACAATGAGGAAGGGTGAATTATTTAATCCCACAAGATATCCAAGTTTGGATCATTAGAGGATATTGATCCAAGAATATTGCTACAGTTGATGAGCCTAAATTCCCATTCTATTTTTTTCAAATTTTACCAAGAAGCATCGGACTTGGTTTCTTAAACCTATGACTTGAGACCGAACATGAAACCTGTGCTTTTTAACATGTCAAATATTTTCATCAAAAGCTGAAAAGCACGCACAGTTCGATTCTTTATGAGATCTTCATAGTAGAGAACAATGTGCCTGGTGTTGCTGAAATAATCCAATGCTTCCAAGACCATCTTCTCCATGAGTTTCAAATCAATTACCAGTGATGTTGAGTTGATTGCAGGTTTGTATGCAGATAGAGTTTCCGCCTGCATTAAGCACGGAAAACTATCAGATCTTTGTTAACGAGTTCAGTTGGCTATACAAGAGGTCGAAGAAGGAAATTGTTACCTCTTCTTGTGAGTGCACATGGGACTTATGTGTACCATTCAGGAGTTTAGCATATCTATCATAAGAATTTGCTAGCACTGAAACCATCCTGCGAAGTAAATTTCTCCGGAAGAGAAATATTACTGAAACACCTCTATCATTGAAATATTCAAGGATTTCTTTATGGTATTCCATCAATCCCTGAATTAAAAAAATAATGAAAATGATTGGTGTTTGTTTTGTAAGACTAAGCACCTACTCCTATATCAAAAGCTACAATGGATAGTAACTGGAGAATTAAAATTTTTTAAGCTATACAACAACTCGAACACCATGATCCTACCACTATCCCATATAGAGAGACACATAGAAGATCAGGGGCAATCATAGCTTCTCAACGGTTATGCTTGTGATGAAAACTATTAAATAAGCAACCAGGACTTGAGGAATAGAGTTTGATCCGGGTAGTATGAGATTGGCGCTAATAACAACCACTATTGGTAATACTACAATAAGTTACATAAGAAAATAGAATGGCTAAACGAAAAAAATGGTAAGAAAAAAGTATGTGATACTTTACCTGATTAAGCATCCACTTGAAGCCAACAGCTGCTGAGCAATGATTCTTGGAAGCACTAGTAAGCCAGTCCAAATTGTAAACAAGATCCAGAGTCATCAAAATTGAAGAAATGTTATTTCTTCTCTCCTTCATTGAGAATATCTCACCATTGGAACTTACATTAGTATGGCTATTTAATAGAGTCTCAAACCATCCACTCCCGGATCTTTGCATAGACAGAATGGTGAATAATCGCACCGGATTACAGGCACATTCAGCCCTAGTATACATGAAAGAGTATGCATTCAAAACCAAATCCTATGGGAAATTGCAAATTTGGAATCAGACACAGGTATCACAATTACCTGCTAAAGGTGGTGGGATTTGGGTAGTACAACTGGGGAATTTGAAATCTATCGAAGCTGTTTGTATGGTAGTGCCTCATGTTAATTTTGATGTCCAGGAAGTTTGTTTGGCTGAGAAAGTTAGTTTGCTTTAGGCAGACCGAGCATATATAAACACCAAACACCACGGCGAAAACTATCACTATCATCCTTAGTGAAGCTGGGGATTTCTTGGGAGGTTTTACAATTACGGTGCCCTGTCGATTGCAAAAGGAACAACCCTTTATCACCGTCAATGTATGAATTTACTTACGTCGTGTCTTACAAGACTACATCTTTCTAATATATGTGTGTATATCTATTTTTATTTATCTGATAACATAGTACTAGAATTTAGATCACATTCTGACAATCTTTTTTCCTCCTTTTTTATCAATGGAGTCAAAATTTCCAACGCTTATAAAGATGTCTACCAAGAAATAAGGGAAAATGGAAAAAACAGCAAGACATTTGAGACACAAAAGAGAAGAGGAAAAGCGGCTAGCAAAGCCACAACAAGAAGAAAAACAACTGGCCCAAAGAGAGCAAATAACATAGAACACGAGTACAGCCAAAACAACACTCCATTTTACGGGAAGCAAGACCCCAAACCTCAGCTTCTCTCATGCATTCAAAGAATACAGGGATGCGAATATCAAAACTTTTTCAAAAGGACACCATGCACCTCAAAACTCATCCCAAGTTCCCAACCCAGTAATATACAAATCCAAATTTTAAACAGATTCAAAAAATTCCCAGAAGTTAATATACAGAAACTAAAGCAAACACTTCAAAATTGGAACATTTTTTTGAAACAACCACCCCCTCCCCTCCAAAAAACGGAACTCTTGAAATCAGGAGCAACCCCACTACTTAAAAGACTCAAACCCATACAAATAAGAAAAAATATTAACTAAACCAAGCAATGAAGAAAGGCCAAAAAAACAAAAGAAAACTCACATTGGTGAAGAGACAGATGTCTTCAGCCATGATACCACCGCAAGAATGAAAAGAACCCAAAAGGGTTCCTTCCCCAACTATAATATTTGCGTATATGTATCTTTAAATGTACTACATTAGCTGTAAGAAATAGCGCCTCGGACTCGGAGTAAGCAGTGGAGAAAAACAACCAAAGCTCCTCGTAAAACACAAAGACGTTGACGGGTACAACCGGGGCTGGGGCACTCTTCCCTCCACTATCTTGCCTCTCCTCTTTCACCAGGCTTTTTCATATTATATTTCAAGAAATTGTTTTTCCCAGTCAGTATAAAATTCAAGTCTTTATTGTAGACGGTGTAGAGGGTTAATCACCCAAGTAATTGTATAGTTTCGAGGGGCTAAAAATTCGATCTTTAAAGGCTCGGCTCAAAAAGGTACTGTAATATATTAATGTTCTTGAAACGACAACTGGGATAATCCACATAATTTAAGGCGTGGCACCGGGTAAAAGCTGAGTAGCTGACGCTATTTACACTAGAATGCTGTCACAACCCAATTACCAAAAAATCTTGTTCTTGCTCAATGTTTATTTTTGAGTAAACGGTGCATTACAATGTTATAATTTATTTCTCTTAAAAAACTTTCTTTTCTCTCCCATTCTAGAAATACATAGATTATATGAAAAATATTACTAATTATGCTATATGTTTAATGAATGTTACATCAATTACATCTTATTTTTTTAAAATTACACAAATATTTTTTAAAATAGTTCTTTCAATTAAGTTGTATTGGAGTAATTTTATAATCCATTCTAGAAATACATAGATTAGATGAAAAATATTACTAATTATGTTTTATGTTTAATGAATGTTACATGCAATTACATATCATTTTTTAAAATTATACAAATATTTTAAAATAGTTCTTTCAATTAAATTGTATTTGAGTAATTTTATAATTTCAAAGTAATATTTAATTGTGTGTATCCTTCATTACACATATAACATTTTCTAGATGTTAATAAAATTGTGTGTATAATGAGTATATAAATTAATTTTTATGTGTGATAATTTTGGTATAGATAAACTTTATTTAAATAATTTTATCGGTTATATTAAAATTAAGAACTTTAAAATTGATTTTTTTTTTTTTTTGTATTATAGTCTCATAATTACTTATTTAAATAAGATATTTTTTATTTTTTAATTATTTCTCAAAAAAAAATATTGGAGACATTTCCGGTGCATATTCTCGCTCAATATTGACCGTTGGATGGAGTGCTTAACGTCTCCGTTACGTTCAAGCAATCCTACTACCGAAAATTCCTCATCATTTCCATTTTAAACATCCCACACTCCACGAAATTATTTGACAGTCCCCTCCATAATAATAATTGCACTTCCGCATACAAAATTTAAATTCATTAATGTATATACAACTATAGAAATCATTATAATTTAATCCGGAACCGTTTGGTTGTGAGGACCAAAAAAATATAATATAAATATTATAAATCAATATAAATATTAATAAATGATAAATTATGTCTCCAATTATTTATAAAAAAACATATAATTATTTAATGTCTTATCCCACGCACAGTATGGTTTTCGATGCTTTGCAACCTATCTTTCAAAGATAAAAATTTATGTGAAACGGTCTCATGTGTCGTATTTTGTGAGATAAATATTTTATTTGGTCATCCATAAAAAAATATTGTTTTTTATGTTAACAATATTACTTTTTATTATGAATATCAGCAAGATTGATTCATCCCACAGATAAGATTCGTGAGACCATCTCACAAGAGACCTACTCTTTCAAAAACATTTAGTAAAATTATGAAATCACAAATTGGTGCAAAAGGCAAACCCCCCACTAATTAGAACAGATGGGAAAGCAGTATTCATCAGAAATACTCGTGCTTTAATTATTGAACGCTTTTGCTTTGAATCGACGATACAGACATCCATTCATTCAATTTCACGAACGTGGCCAGTTTCATATATTTACATATGCGCCTTTTTGGAATTTTATAAAAGTGGAATGATGATTGCCAATTGAGTCAGCTGCCTTATTTGAAAGGAAGAAAAAGAGATTCAAATTTATTTCTCTAAAAAATTAAAGGGACATTTGGTTGGATGAATTTTATGCCATGGATTTGAAATTGCTTAATGAATTTAATTTTGATCCAATTCACCCTATCAACTTAAATGTTTACAATTGAATTAAATACATCTAAAATGAATGAATATTGTAAAATTTTGATTCAGTAATCAAATCAAATTCCACCATCTATGTCAAAATCTATTTTAACCTAAGTCTTCTCTTACAGATCCACAAATGTGCCACCATCAAGGAAACTTTTCTGGCCAATTCCCCTTTACTAACCCAATTTTTTTATGCATTTGTTCATCTTCAAAGGCTGATTAAGAACCCGTAGGCATATGTTGGGTTAGGTAGAAATCTAATAATGTTCTGGAATTTATATCATGAACTTAAATATACCACAATTGTCCTTGGAGTCGTTGTCATCTTTATTAAAAGCACACATCATTTCACCACAAATACAGGAAATAGAAAACGAAACATATTTTGAAACAAAACGTTGCAGAATATAATTATTGTACGAGGAGTGAATGATATTTTAATCTTATTGAGCAACCCATAATAGTAGTGACATTTCCTCAACAAGAAAAAGGAAAGAAAAAGAAAACTGATATTGCACAATCAGTATACCCATTCTAAGTGTACACTCAGGTTTTTCTACCCAGCTACTTGTATAATAAATAATACTAAAATACAGAAGATATAAAGTGTGATAATTACTGAAAATGATTACTAGTAGAAATAAATAAACTAATAATAATTCTTAAAAAAAAAACTAATTACAGAATAAACTGTGAAGTCGACGTACTAAGCAAATATCTGCTGAATTACAGTTTCTGCATTTCCATTATACTGGACCAGAAGATGAATTGCATCTGCTCTGGGCAAAGCAAGAAATTCCTGAAACAAAACAAGATACACAAGTCAAATATCATTTTCTGCAAATAGCAGGTACGACACAACTTAAATATTCATTATGAACAGATCCTCGTTGGGATTCCATCTCGGATTAGGTATTCGAACATTTACACAATGATGAATTCCTCGACCAGAACTATGCTCCAAAATGTCTTCAAACCATACTCGACATATGCAGATCAATGACACATACCACTATTCTATATATGTGCATGTATACAATATACCAAACAGAATAACATGAAATGAATTGCTAATGCGGCAAACACTAGCACAAATGATAAAAACTACTCGAGCAGTTTTGGAGTTAGGAGGCTGGGAAAGCACAGTTTTCTCAGAAGAGTTGTGTTACTTGGATCGAGAATAATATCACGGCTAATATTCATCACTCATTCTACACTTGACATATCTCACGAGTCTATGATATACAGGCATTGATCCACATGCGAAAATAGTTTTTTTAAAAATAAAATTGAGGACTCAGACTCACCATAACTTTCAGTATAGCATTTTCGTCACATCCAAGATCAGTGGACGAGATTTGATTAGGACTGTTACCATCTTCGTGAGTCCTAGTACTACCAGAGGATATCGTAACTTGTGAGGATCCTTGGGTGCAAGTATTACTGTAAGACTTGCAAGAAGTATCTCCAAGCACATGGCTGTCGAGTTCTTTTAGAGAATTGATCCATAAAAGACCCTCAAACTGGTCTTTACACATTTGGAGCTTGAACCATTCACTATGCGAGTGTAGTGTAGCCCTTATAATTTTCATAAGCTGGGGTTCTTCAATGCCTATCCGCCTACCAACAGCAACCTTTTTCACAAGACAGTCACTTGTTAATTGCCAACATCTCCAAAGCATAAAAGAAGAGCTAGTGACATATTAATCGTTTTTAGAAATATATTATAGAAGACTTCAGAACTCTTTTTTACAGTCTTACCACACCCAAAACACAATACTTAGTGGCTGATGACTCAGCATGCTAGCATGCATACAAAACAATGGACAATCAGTTATATGAATGACAACGTGGCGAACGAATGCAATGAGATGATTAATGGTAGAAATCCATCCCTATAAACTTCTTATCCTAATTTACTGAATGAAAGCAGAACCCTCCAACTGAATAATCCAAACCATTCTCAGGCTCCTAATCTACAATTGTTACCCACCACTCACAATGTCTTACTACCAATTTTGCAACAATCCTACAGATAATTTTCCATTTTAAAAGCTCTTTGACGACAATTTTGATTCTATTTGAAAGCAAATAAAGGTTCACAGGACAAGACATTATTTGTATGCATTGTTCCAGGTAACTCCGAGTCCGAGATGCTTGATAAAGAAGAAAGTAGAAAAGACAGAAGATTTATTATAGGGTCATGAACACGGAAAACCTGAAGTGAAGTTGCGAGGGTATCCAAGTGCAAGTTTTCAACAGTTGCTTCTTCATTCAGTTTGAGCAAAGTCAACAATGTCTCTTTCAAGGGCTTAAGCAAACTTAGATCTTTGGCGGCCAAAGGACCCAAATGGGATGAGGCAACCTTCAGTGCACTATGATAATCACCATTGCGGACAAGCTTCAGGAATTCAACCTGCATTCAGAATAAAATTCAGATTGATTTCTTTCTATCTTATACGTAAGAAATTTTTTTAAGCTTTCAACATAAGAGAATCAAACACAAATCAACCTGTTTCAGCTGGAATAACAAAAAAGGGTTCTCGGTAAAAAATTCTGGATCCAAATAATTTATTTGTTCAACAACCTCCACTGCCATTCCCTTGCTTGCTAATTCCTTTATGCCCAGGATAATCTCATACTTATCCGCAGTCTTGCTCAAAGTGTCCACTGCGGCCGACGTATTCAAATCCTGAGGAATAACAGGATCATAAAATTCAAGTAAATATCAATATAATCAGCACCTACTTCCGTAATCAACTATCATGACACAAAATCAGCACCTACTTCCATAATCACCTACCATTTTTGTGTCACTGAGACATTTATTGACAATAAGACCATGTTTGAAACTTCCGGTGACAAATTCTTGATTCTCATTTCTCCCCCTCCATCTCCTGCGCTTGCTTCTTTCCCCAGTTCCTGGACTTCTGTTTCTTTGCACAACTTTGTGGTCATCAGGTTGATGTCTTCCACTGGTGCTGCAGTCTTTGTTCAAATTGGTTGAATTGGAGCAATACCGCTCTTCCATGTATGCATTTGGCTTGCCCAGCATATCTATTCTAGTTTCCGAATAACCCTCCGCATGAGTATTATTCACTGACATATCACTGTCAGAAACCAGCGAACAATTTTGAGATAAACAACAAGGCTCTAATTGATCAACAGTTGAGGTTCCAAAGATCACTTGCATTCCTGTTAGGCAAGTTCATGAATCAAATGAAAATAAAAATTATGAGCTGAAAACATCCAATAACTCAGGAATAAGCCCTTTACCAGCAGTTATGGAACCAGAATCGACAATACCCCTGTAAACACAATACTCCTGAACAAGTTCGTCAAGCACTGAGACATCTATTCTCATCCGGCTTAGTTCATTCTGTGACAATAAAAAATAAAGTGATATCCCAAAATTTTTTAAAGTGATTCTCTAGTAATCAATTTACAAATCTTATTTGTACTAAAGGCAAATTAGGAATATAAAATCCAGCAAACAAGTCATCAAGCTCCAATGACAAAATCGCCCTCGGATAGGACAGCTAACTGAATCACTTTGGGATTTCTACCATAGAATGTGCAGATCCAAGCTCATTATTCAGTGCACCTTGAACTATATGGTATTCGGTACCTCTATCTCAAATCAAAAAATGCCCACTTGGAAACAGACTATTTCTTACTTTTTCTGACGGTATGTTTGGAAAATCATGCATTTTTAGTGGGTTAAATAATTGGTCTTCCCTAGAAACTAATTTAATTCACACTTTCAAATATATATACATTTTTACGAAGAATTTGAAGTATGACAAGTGTGGTGCTCACAAGCATCTCCTGAAGAATTTAGCAATTTGAGATGGTTTGAAATAGTATCCCCCAACTTGGAAAAAACCCCCTCTTCCCCACCCACCCAAAAAAAGCTGCAGTATCACTCGTAGATCTTCATTTTTCTTCTGTTATTCTCATCTCCAAATTTAAATCTTCTGATGTCTCTCCTCCTGCAGCAATTAGCAATGACCACTAATTTATCTTTTCATATCTATGCATCAAACACATGTGCGGCCTTACAGTGAAAGCGCATATTCTTCTATAACAACAAATATAACTACGGAAACAAAACCTAAGTCGGTCGTGCAATTTACATTTGATTAAACACTGATCAAGAGTCAACATTTATTTCAGCGTGTGTGAATTTATGCTCATGGCTCACCACCCATTGAAGCAGCTCTTTCCATTCAATGCAAGGATAATTGAGTAGTTAAAAATATTCCTAGACAAATCAAATAATTTGCAGGACACAAACCTTAAATGCTTGATGCAAATCCCCCTTGGCAAACCTCAAGCTATCAATGGCACCCTGCCTTGTAAGCTCCACAGCATGAGCGAGGGCTTGAATGTCCACCTTGTGTATAAGCAGATGATAAATAATATCAGAACATAACTAAATTGATTATTTAATAAAATTCAGATATCTTTTTCATATTTAGCTGCCTAAAGAGGTCCAAAATAAAATCAAACAATTTTGGACATGGTCGAGGATATCTCACCTCATCAAATGGAGGCACTTCACTCAAACTTTCTTGTGGTATTGCCGGGGGATCGCGTTCCTCGAGGAGCAGCCTCTCTGTAAGATCAGATATGGGAGATGAAAGGCCTTGACGGCGGCAAAATCCCTTGTGTATGCTGCAAATTGAATGCAAAAACTAGGTCAAGCCAAATCCTCCACAATGGCTAAGGTTGTGTTAAAAAAAAAAAAAATTTGAATACAAAATCCATAAAATTTGTAGCAGCTGATGTAGAAACTCAACGTTAACCGCCGAAATAGATGTATATCATTTTGTCAAATATCCACAACACAGGACCATCAGCCAACTACTAATTTATTTAAAAGAAACTGAAATTATTTGTGCATAGTTACATTAGTTTTGCCATCCACGTATTGGTCGGATTGGTACCAATCTTTTCTTAAAAGTGAGTTCATGGATGGACACTAACCCGTGCAATCCCCAATTCCCTCGTGTAACAACCACATACTAGAACGAGCACGACATAAATAATATTAGAGGTTAAGGGTACCTTATCAGATATCTCAATGTCATGGAAAAGATAGGATCGTATGCATTTAGATGGGCCGTTAAGACAGATGATAACAGCCCAGCAATGTCGAACCTTCTCTTTTTGGACCACTGAAACAAAGATAACAAATCCCATTAATAGTGAGGCAATCACAAGTAGCACTGAATGTACTCAAATAAGGTTTACACTCACAGAATCTACAAAAAGTATTCATGCCTCACTACCACATTTACCATGTGAGACTATTCCGAATTTTTTAAAAAAAAATTCTCAGACTACCATCCCATTCATTTATAACTAGTGCCCCAACGCACATGTTACATGCTTAGACAATTGTCTTTTTTTTTGTGGCTAATTATTTTTGGAGTTAAGTTAATTTTTCTATATATAACTACGAATAATTATATTGAAAATATCTTTAATTATTTTGTTGTAGTCTGTAGTTATTGTTTGGATAATGTGTGATTTTTAAAAAATAATTCAATGATGCAATTATATTAAAATATACGCAATCTATATAGATAATGCGTGAAATTTTTGTATAAATAACTTAGCAATCATACTAAATATATTTGTAATTTATTTTGTGGGAGAGGGGTCTTATGGAAATTTCAAAATTAATTTGTTTAAAGAAATAAAGGTAGTCTCTTTTTTTGAAAAATGATCATACCAAGAGATCGATTTACTTAGGCCATCTCCAACCCATAAATCTATTACTGCACCAAAATAGTGCAGTTTCTGCACCAAATATAACATCCATCTCCAACCCATTTACTTCAAATCTTACACTAAAAAGTATATTCCTAAATATTCTTTTTGTTTACTATTTATTTACAAATTTAACAATATAATTATAATTAATATTAATATTAGTATTATAATTATAATTAATTTTTTTGTGTTTGAATTTTTATTATGAATTATATTTTATATCAACACGATTTAATTTTACTCTTCATTTATATAATATTATTATTAAAAATATTTAATACATATTTATATTAATTAAAAAACATTAAAAAAATCATTAAATCAAATTATTCCTTATTTTTTATTTATTTATTTAATTTTTCTTATTATTTATTAAATCAAATTATTCCTTAATTATTATTTATAAATCATTATATCTAATTATTAAAATAATATATTAATATTAAATTATTATTTAAATAATATTTATAATTTTTAATATAAATATTTATAATAAATAAAAACAAAAAAAAAATAAAAAAAATTAAAGAGCTCTGCGCCAAATTGACGCAGAGCTCTCCTCTGCGCCAAATTTGGCGCAGAGGAGATGGAGCTGCGCTATTTTGGCAAAATAGCGCAGCTCCATTGGGGAAGAAACCCTGCGCCAAAATGGCGTTTTATTGGAGATACCCTTAGTATTTCGGGTAGATTCTTTGTAGTATAGTATGGATATGATTGATAATAAAATAATTACAATAATATTTTGTTGGGCTAGTTATCCTTCTAAATAACTATCTTTCACAAGTTAATAGATTTTTAATGAGCCGATATTTTTCCTCAGGATATGGCAATAGTAATCATGCTAGAATTCCCCACCTCCACCTTAGCCAATGTGATATTGAGAATATTATTGTAACGACTGTCAGACTTAAGACTTTTAAGGAGGTCAAGAGCAAAGGAATGTTTAATATTTCGCAAACTCAAGCTTCTTCCACCACCTGATACTAGTTGTTGTCAAGACTTTTCCTCTCACTTTACTCACCTGCGACTTGTTTACTTATTTATTTACGGAATTTAATAAAAGAATTGATCAGAGGGGTCTAGGATTGTTATAAAGCTCATATTATGTCTACTATCATTGCTTGTGAAGAATGCAGATATATTTTATACATCAGGAATTCCTTGGACGTGATAGAAAAGAAGAGAGCAAGTAACATTTCCCATTTTTGAGAAGTTAATGTAGCTTTATGGCCATGAAATTTCATTCCACGCTTAAAACGATCGCATCATTGATTTTTTTCTAAAATCCTTGCAGCATAAATCCATGGCTTAAAATGACATTCAAATCACTGCACGCTAAAAACTAATTATAAAATCCTTGCAGCATAATTTCATGGCTTAAAAAAACATTTAAATCACTGCAGTTCCTTTAATGTGAATGACAAGAACATTCAGCTATAAGCCTCCGAAGTAAACTAGATTACCACTTACCTCATTCGCCACTGGAGACGTCTGATCGTCCTGGTCATAAATGAAGGCCAAAAGCACATGCTTAAAATCCTCGTATGCTTCCTTTCATTAGAATCGACAATGTATCAGTGATTCACGCGAACACAGTGTATATTCAAAATCCACTAACACCTCAATTATAAGGAACGAAAATGTATCAAAAAAGCAAAGCACGATGAATTCGTCCAATAGCATTTTTTAAAACGAGGAAAAAGTTTATTTCTGCTTTCCTCCATGTCAAAATGATGATACTGATGCAATTCCTAATTAGATCAAAAAACTCAAATTGAATCACAACAATATCTTGCCAAGCACTGTAAGCTCAGTCGGTACTTGTCTCTCTTCGCCAGAGCTTATTAGGTCGATTCCCACCCGATCAATGCATAAAAATACACGTATGTACGTATGTAGAATCTTACCGGGTAGGCATCCAGGGCACACGGAGCAAGAGACGTCCGGATGCACTTAATGGCAGAATCGTGATCTTCAGCAGTTCCTCTCCTTAATAACTCGATAAATCTCTGCAGGCCAACAATATTCAATAACGAAGCATAAATACACCATTAAACTTAAATTTGCTTGCCCCAAAAAGAAATAGCAAAATCCAATCCACGGAAATCACATACCTGCTTCTGCAGACGGAAGAGGAGGCGGTGATCGTTGAGAACGTCCGGTGAGTGAGACTGCAGAAGATCGATGGCGGATTCGACATCTCCGGATTCTAACAAATGTCTGATCTGGCGAATCATCACCCGCCACCTATACGACGAAGACGACGGCGTCGGCGGCGACGGAGGCGAGGAGTCCTCGATCAATTGCTCGGATTTGGCGAAGTCAGTAAGGAGAGCGTCCAAAGCTTCCCAATTCACAGGAATCGAATCCATGGATGCTTGAATCTTGTCTGATTGCACAGAATCTTCTGGAAGTTAAATAATCAATGCTATCGTTATTCTTGGTTGAATAATAATTTCAGATCTTTAATGGAGTGGTGGATGCTGGAGAGGGCGGTTAACCATAGTTACCGGTGGAATCTAAAGGTTGTAGGAAGCGCCACGTCTTTCCAACGACGGCCAAACGAGCTGATCGTGGTTAAATAATTTTATTTTAAAACATTTATATATTATTTTTCAAAAATTACTTTTATTTTTATATTTACCTACTCGAGATTATATCAATCTTACTTTTATTCTAGTTAAATTTAGAAACTGCAAATTTTTAGGGATGTGTTTGGTTGAGTGGATTAAATAAGGATAGATTAATAGTCAAATATTTATCGTTAAAATTTTAAGTTGTTTTAATAATTATTTTGACCCGATTTAAGATCCAATTTTATGGATAATCAACCTCACAACTGTCATCTCACATTGATGTAGTCAAATAAACGATAATACTCCATTTGAAATATATGTGTAATAATTAATTTGAATAGATATATGTCACTCTAACAACTCTCGACAAACAAAAATTATAAGTATTCATTCAAGTGCATCACGAACAAGACTAAAACTTGTGTGAGACGATATCACGGATCGTATTTTGTGATACATATCTATTATTTGGGTCATCCATGAAAAAATATTACTTTTTATGCTAAGAGTATTACTTTTTATTGTGAATATCGGTAGGATTGACTCGTCTCATAGATAAAGATTCGTGAGACTGTATCATAAAATACATTCTCCACGAACAAATGTTAAAAGATGTTGAAAGTTAGCCGATAAAAATCCTCCAAATACTCAAGTAAAAGATCTATCAGATAGAGTCTTGTGACAAAACAAGATAACTTGAAATGGAAAATGTGAACTTACTTTTACGTAATGTTTACATTGGTCTATTTATTGACTTTTCAAAAGCTTAACGGAGCCATGATAAGCTAATTCAAGCTTAGCGCTTTAAATAAAAAAACAACAACAATTAATTAAATATTAATATGTACCAGTTCCTTGTTTACAGAATATTTTTTATGATTAATAGTTTTTAGTATGATAATTTGAAACTTGAAATTATCTCTTTTTTTTTCTTTTGTATTTTTTAAATTGTTACTTATTTTAAGGGGCTCTGACTTCTTGCCAGTACATCATCCGGATGTGCGGCTAATGATGATGTCACTGAATACGGCTTATAGTTTGATCATTAAATCAACGGTAAATTGACAATCAGTTTTCCGCCATCGATTTTTTTTGTGTTCAATCCCTGGATATTTTTTTAGTACCACATTTTCACATGAAATATATCATATTTCCACATGAAGTATACCACATTTTGTATGACATAATACCAAAAATTTTGTGGATAGAGAGTGAACCCAAAAAAATGTTTTGATTGGGGATTTTTCACCAACTTCCTCTTAAATCAAACTATAAATTTCATGACCTTAAAACAACAACAAAAAACAAATATTTACATTTAATTTAAAATATGAAACAAAAAAAAACTTTATGAAAAGAATTAAACACAAAAATTATTCAAACAAATTATATAAATATAAAAAATATATTGATTTTTCACTATACGATCACATGCGAATGTTAGTAAAATATATTGGCTGGGCCAGTCGAGATGAACACGAGTGACAGATTCAAAGTGCAATATAATACAATTACCATTGTGGCTTCATTGCTTTCCAGGAATGTTATAATGCTTTCTCCGAGAAAGCAATTTCACGCACATTAATGAATAATGTTTCGGATTCTGTATTCACCTGTGCGGAGCATCCGTTTCACGACCATAACTAGTAGTTAACACTTGGTGAGTATCTCAGCTCCATCTTTGGTTATTAAGATGGTGTGTTCAAATTGAGCAGAAAGGCTCCCGTCCTCAGTGATGACGGTCCAATTGTCGTTCCACATTTTCGGATGGATGCTTCCAATCGTCAGCATTGGTTCTGAGATCGGACGTGATACAATCAAATGTTAAATTATGGGTGATTTACTTGAATGCATTTATTTGATATTCCCATATTTGACAGGAGGCGAGAGAATCAATGCATGTATTAATCTTGATGTATAGATGGAGGCTAGAAAAAAAATATTACCAATGGTGAAAGTTTGGTTTAGCTCCATCTTTCCACGTTCATTATTCCCTAGCAAAACAATATGTCTGTTTAGCCAAGTAAATGATCAGTACACTTCTGTAAAGGAGGTTTCATAAGTCCCTCAATTATTTGCATGTCAAAATCATATTACCAGGATCGGAAATATGATAAAAACTGAAATGGGTATGGGTTGTGGAATTACTGTAATGAAGGACTACAGGATCACTATGAAAAGCCCGTCCAACTCCGTGACCAACGAACTGCTCGACAACCCCATAACGGTGCTTATCTGCATGGTCACTTTGAGGATAACATTAATGTTTAGGCTATGTTCTGGCAAAAACTCATTGGTAACAAATGGAAGTGATATATTCCAAATGGACAAAGATGGTCACACAACTGCTACAATATTAAATTTAGACATCAGTTAAATGCATATACATGTGCAGAGTATACACAAATGCAACTTATGTTTTTCACCTATCAACAATATAGATAATGGTACTGATCATATAAATGTAAAAATTACAGCCACTGTAAATACGTGAGGGGAAAGAGACTTCAGCAAATGCCTTACTGTATTGTCTTGCCAATTTTTTTAAGTTCCACTCCTGGTGCACATATCGATATTGCTTTGTCGAGACATTCTTTAGTTACCTAGGGAAGATAAAAATGACTATTTCAAAAAGAGAAAAGGATGGAAGATTTTAAAATCATAGCAAACCGTTGAATCATCATAATGTACTATTAACTTATCATCATAAATAGTCTATCGGAGTATATAATTAAATTAAAGGTCCTTTCAACAACATAAAAAATGAAGGAAATAAGTCCTATCAGGAACAATACCTTTACCAAGTTCCTGGCATTCTCCTCAACCTCTCCAACAAAAAACGTTGCAGATGTATCACCGTGATAACCCTGAAAATCATGGTAGGTTGAGTGAAAAATGTAGTAAAATTCCACAGAGAAATTAAGGAATTTACAGAATTAGCTACACATAAGTTGTTCATAAAAAACTTGCAGAAAACTATTTGAATGACAAAACACCAGCGGCTCACATACTGTAACGATGAACGAAAACAATTCAAAGGTCAAGGAATAACTTTGAAGAGAACGGCAAAAGAGCCTTTTTTTATTAATAATAAAACTGATCTGCAAAGGCGATTAAAGTAAGTATTCATTTTGATCAATCACCTTAATATTGCAAAAGTCATCCTTTTATTAATGCGATATTAGACTATCAGTAGTACATAGAACATGGCATGAATTATATAACTACTTGTTATGGACAAAAGTTATCATTTTAGCCTAAATTTCTCAAACAGCAAATAATATATAATTCACAAACTATCACAATCTTCACTTTCAAAACATACTAGGATTTCAATTTGCCATTGAGAGACATATATCAATGGAAACAGTTTTGTCAAAAGCAAGGATACTCCTTAGAAGAGAGGCCACAGATGAGAACGAATTGAAATATTGTTAGACGAAGAACTGCTTACATTAAGATACACTGTAACATCAATGTTGATAATGTCACCATCCTGAAACGACAATATAACACGGTCATTTTTAAATGGAATTCATGAAAGAAACTATGATGTTATAGAAAAGACCAAGTATTACAAACCTCAAGTGCACGTGAATCTGGGATTCCATGGCAAATGCATTCATTTATGGATGTGCAGACACTCTTTGGAAAGCCACCATAACCAAGAGGAGAGGGATAAGCTCCATTGTCAATGATCATTTGATGAACTGCTAAGTCAATGTCATCTGTTGTGATGCCTGACTGCCGGGATAAGTACAATACAATTTTGAAAATACAATTTGATGCATAAGTTCAAATCTATGCTTCTGTGCATGAATATAATGTCTCAGCTCAAACAAACACACACACACGATAACACAAACAACACTAATATATATACGAAAACTTATCAGAAATCCACCTTCACTAAAGTTCCAGCATACTGAAGAACCTGGGCAGCAAGCCTTCCCGAAGCTCTCATGCACTCTATGCCTTTCTCGTCATGCACTTCAGGACCACTTGCAATGCCAGGTGGTTTCTTAGATTTAACATATGGAGGTGTTTGTATGTGCTCAGGGACTGGCCGTCTAGGAGAAACTTTCCCAGGCTTTAAACGTTTCCGTGTGCTATTCCTGGATTCATCTGTACTTCTGTCAGGAGAAGTGAAAAAAAATCAGCCACGTATGTGCAAACGGATGCAAAAACGGATGCCACTCATAATTCATAAATAACATACAACGTTAACAATTAGAAAACCCTGTTATCTGTTTCAAAAAAGAGTCAAAAGGAATGAGGTACCCATAATCTATATTCATCTTCTAGAGCAGAAAATAGCGTTAAAACTCACTACTCTACGTTCTTCATGGGTTTATATCCCCAATTAATGGATTTATCTAGAAGTAAGAAGTGAAATATTATTTTAATCATCTAATAAGAAAGAGCTCAAGCAAAATGTAGATATTTTATAGGGATAGAAAGTATTAAAGCCAGCATGTTAAACACCAACTTGCAATTAGATAAAGGCTCGTTGCTGGTTTGAGATAGGTATAGAGCTCCTCTTTTTCTTTTTCTCTTAATATTATTCCTCTATCTTTCAATGGCTCACCACCACGATTAGCCCAGTCCTCCTTACTATAGTGTATTATTGGTCAAAGAGCCACTTTACTTGTAAAGGTCACAGGAAGTCAAAACACAAATTCTTTAAACCCAAATCCAAAAGAATGAAAATTCAGAGTATGTGTCAATGGAGATAGAGCGGGCAATAAAAGGATGAAATATGCACTTGTAATGGGAACAGACATGATATTTTATGCCAACAAATAGAAAGCATACCTTTGGTTGAACAAAAAATTTGTGATTCCAGAAAATGTTCTAGACACTCCCATTGAAACATGGCTTCTTCCTGTTTGAACATAAGAATTTAATTAACCAACCTTGAAAAAGAACCTTTACAGGAACAAGATTCTTGATAATGATATAAAAAGGAGGCTGCTATATGTGTAAGTTTCATAGGATGCATCTTTTAGCAAAATTTTCAAAATCTCGTAGGAAACAATTGAATATCAAAAAACTAAATAATGAAGAAAAATAGATCCAGAGTAGACTTATTGCATATATAAGTAAGAGAACCATCAAGACATAAATCCACATGAAGAATTAGAGATATGCTCCAGATAAATGTCAGTAACCCAATTTGTGGTGTGGGTTTTGGTAGGGGCTGTAAGATGAATTGAATCGGTTGTTCGACTCAGCTTGATTATAATGAGCTCGAGCTTTCGCATGATAATTAGAAAACAAACAAGCTCACTCGCGAGCCTCTTACTACCATTATAATTCATCTCTACAGTGACCATATACTATATAATGTATATTGTCTAAATAGTATAACAATTAAAAACCAATTAACTGATATTCATATGCCAATTTTCATATAATTTGAATGGAAGACCACCTTGCTCTCCTCCCGCTCACTTCTTTCCGATTCAAATTGAATACAAATTTCCATCCACTCAAATTCAAGTCACCCATGTCAAAATATCCATCCAGACCATAAATAATTGATCTAATTCAGCTTGAAATTCGAACGTATATCGAGCAAACCTGGGTTGAAACGGAGGAGCCGATGAACTGAAGCAGCATAAATCCATGGAAGGTGGCGGCGGTCTCCGAGGAAGGTGGAGAATAAACGGGGTTGAAACTGAATTGGAGTGCCAGCCACCATTCCGCCTCGCTTCTCACCTCTATCCGCGGGATGCCACCTGCTGGTCTCTTTTCCCAGCTCAGTATCGTTCGTTGCTTATGGCACAGATTGCAGCAATTCTGGATAACATCATTGCGTAGATTGAAAAAGTATGGGCTTGTTTATGGGCCTGGACTTGGGTACCGTTGTGAGTAGCCCTGTTGTAAACTTTTCAGCCCATTTAAGGCCACAAGGGGTTGAGGTGAGCATAAAATCGAGTTAACTATCGAATTGAATTACTTCCGAATTCGACTCAAGTTTGGTTCATTCTGCAACTTGTTCTTTATATAACCAGTATTCTTGTGGGTTTTGGTGATGCAAGCTGCAAGGTTCTGTTTGCTTGGAATTTCGAATCGACATTTCCAATTGAAAGTTTATTATTTTTTAGAGTAAATCTCTTTAGACGGTCTCACAAATATATATTCGTAATTTGGTGATGCAAGCTGTAAGGTTCTGTTTGCTTGGAATTTCGGTCGACATGTCCAATTGAAAGTTTATTATTTTTAGAGTAAATCTCTTTTATACGGTCTAGCAAATATATATTCGTAATCCGACGGGCCTTAACCATGATATTGACCACTTTTAAATTTTACAGAAGACTTTAATATATGTGTCAAATGATTAGACTCTTGCGTTTGGTTGAGTGGATTAAATAAGGATAGATTAATAGTCAAATATTTATCGTTAAAATTTTAAGATGTTTTAATAATCATTTTGACCCGATTTAAGATCCAATTTTATTAATCAAATAGTTATCCATAAAATTGAATCTTAAACCGGGTCAAAATGATTATTAAAACAACTTAAAATTTTAACGATAAATATTTGACTATTAATCTATCCTTATTTAATGCACTCAACCAAACTATATGTTCACACAAAAAAAAAAGATCATTTTCTTTATTTTGATTTGAAATGTTGTTTGGATATATAGAATGGTTCAAATAGGAGTGGACATGAAATTTTGGATAAAAAAAAGTTAGATCAGGTGATATGATCATGTGTTTAGGCCTTGGGGGGAGGAGCTGAAATCCATCACTTCAGGACACATATGCATACACAAAGTTGCGTTTGAATCAAGGTTATTATGTTTTTATGGATGGATTTCAAATTTTTCGAATCGTTTGGATGGGAAAAATATATTCAAGTGAATTTCAAAATTACTTTGTAAGAATTTATGATAATGATAATAATTGTGATGAATTTGAAATATACTCAAAATGAGTGTCATTTGAAATACATATATACGTCGAATTCTTTACTGAATCAAATCTATAAATTGGGTGATTTTGGAATTTTGATAGAGATTTGATGTCTGGATTTTAAAATGACTTTATTTTGGTAGACCTAAACAAAGTTAGAGAAGAAGAAGGTTTTCTAAATTGAAGTTGTCGAAATCTTGTTTGAGATTAATCATGATCCATATGACATCAGATGCATTAGCTATGATTTAAATTGAGAGCGAGTTTCTAGAAAAAATTAATTATGAAAGAAGATTAATTGATGAGTTAGCATAAAAAAATTTAGAAAATAACTTTTCATAGTTAATTGTAATATAATTTCTTTTATTTTTTATGATGTAATGATATTTTATTACATCTGAAATATAGTTTTTCATTATATAAATCTCAGTTTATGTGTTTATTTAATGAAATTATCTTTATAACATCGAATTTTATTATTATTTTTATATGAATATATAAGGACCCAATTTTTTCACACCCTTTAAAGTCTAACACCGGCCTTGATCACAAAATAAAACAATTATTACTCGCGCGCACAAACGTTGGGGATGTGTGGTTAGAATTTAGACACATTTGATCAGATTTCAAAGAACACTGGCGCAGAATGACAATCCCGAAAGGATGAAAACCAACACCTGAAACTGTGAATTCAGGAGCAGGAGAAGATTTCGGGGACAATGGTTTTAATTGCTAGGTGACAAGAAGATGAAAAAAGTGGAATTATAAATCAAATATTCTGAGAAAAACGGTAGGGGAAAAGAAGTTTGGTATAATCCAAAGCCCATTATTGGCTAACGGTTGAGCAATGGCCAAAGCAGACTCTTACTTAATTTCCAGTTAAAAACAAAGGATGGAGACAAATTTTGGAATCCAAAGAGGTCATTCTCTAAGCCTTTATTAACCATTGAGCCCCAGTCCCATATGTTTTTTTAAAACTCTGATCTTATATATGGATGCAAACCGAACCCGAAAACCCTATTTGGTCCGTGAAAGCTCATACGAAACCGGCCCTGTTTATAACCGTATGTGTTTTTCGTATAACCGAATAATATATAGTATCATGTCAGAACATCGGTATCTCTAAAAATGTGTGACATTCGATATTATCATGTTTAGACTGCAATTTATATTGAAAAGAATTGTAGTTGGGGGACCTTTGAGTGGTTGATAGCATTCATGTTGTAACCATATCGGCATTGAGTTCTTGATTAAGGCTAATAGTTTGGACCACTTCCATAGTCATGCACTGATACTAATCTATCTTTTTCGAGTCAAGGACCACTTAATATCATGTCAAAACCATTGTATTAATTACATGTGCCATGTGCTTCAGCAAGGCCAATGCCATAAACCTTTTTTGTCGTCAAATTATATGAACATTCCTTCTATTATAAGCAATGATGGACTCGCAAATTCGGGGGAAATGGTATGAAAATTGGAAGTTTTTACTCTTGAGGGTGGTAAACTTTAAAATCCCGTCTGTTTCAGATTCACTAGTGTATATATATGTACATTTAATATGTGCTCGGAATTAATCTAAATATGCTTTTTGGTCGGCTTTTGTTGGGTTCATTTGACTATAAATGGGCATGCATGCACTGAACTTTCCAAAACTGCTAAAATCTGTGTGGGGAAAATCACTGTTTTATGACATGCAAGGTTAGCATGTTTGAGTAGATAGGTTGGTTAACAGTATCTTGAAAACTGACGTTTTCTCTTCAATCAAAATCTATATACTATATGATTCAGACAATTGCATTCGTGCAAGCTCTCTTCAAATTCGTGTTAACATCTGTCATGTGGGATTAAGATTGATTTTGATGCTGAAATCTGTCGGTTCATCCTTTAGGTAAATCGAATGCAGTAATAGTTAATATACACTCGGAGTAGGCGTTCAGGGTCAAGTCGATCACGAGTCCTTGACTTACAGAATAAATTTGTCTTCTCCAAAATTGAATGAGTTCGAACAAACGATACTCTTATTATCCTCCTAATATTATACCACTGCGTCATATCCATAGAGGCTTAATACTAGTGTAGATCTTTTGCAGTGCTCGTCCTCGCCCCGATTTATGGAAAGATTATACCTAAGGGCTAAGATAGTTTTGCTCAAACAAAAAAGACGATCACCGTATTCAACGTTGGACCTGTTGGTTCCACCTTTGAACCAACAATAAGGCTTTCACTGAGACCATATATATTGTAGGTTTAATCTTTTTTTGGTAAGAATCCAGCTCTTAATTTGAAGGTGGGATTAGAAAAAAGATGAAAAAAAGAGTAGAAACGAGAAAAGGCTGGTTTTAGTTTTGTGCTGTTTCATTCTTGTTTCGCCATTCAGAAAATAGGCTAGAGTGGATATAATTTCCATGGTCATGGCTTTCTATGCGTTGCCTTTAATTCCTCCTCCTTTTTATCTTTTCAGAAAAAGCAGACCAAAAGAGTAGAGCCTACCTACATGACTAAATATTAAAGCCCTGACATATATATATATATATATATATATATATATATATATATATATATATATATATATATATATATATATATTTGATTAAATTTTGAGTGGGAAATTGGAGATTGTACACTCTTAGTTAGATCCTCAACACTTCACTTAGGTTGTGTTTATTTAAATTAGTAAAAGATCCACACGTGATACATGTGTTATTGTTATTTTTAATTTGATCAAATAATATTAAATAATTAACACAAAATTATTTTCAATTTAGAAGAATGGTTCGATTCAAATGAGAAGTTTTGTTTGAATTTTTTCTGTGTAAAATATGGGATGACTCGAGAATGTTTTTAGTAGAGTAAGAATAATAATTATAAAATAAAATATTTTGGTGTCCTCGAAATTAGTTACTTTAAGCGTCTAACTTGATAATATAGAATAGATTTAAAAAATGGATTTGAAATGAGTTTTTTTAGAAAAATTAGAAATACACTATGTTGATATATAAACAAGTTTAAAACGTTGGGGAAAATTTCAAATTCATTGGATTCAGAAGCGTCCAAACAAGTACTTATTTCAGTCCGAATATACTCTTGAAAGAATAAAAGTTTGCATTTTATAAAAACTCGGCACAAATTTCACCGGTTCGATTTCACGGACACGTGTCAATGGATGGATGGATGAGCACTCATCGGGAGAAAATCGATGGTTACTATCAACGGAGTATTCAAGAAAGAATCCAATCTGAACCGATCCAACAGAATTCTTTGTACTCTTCAGAACCATCTCCGTCGTCATCATCATCACCTCCTCATTCATGCTCTCTACCAGAGAAAGCCCTGCAAATACTAGATAATTTTCTCTTCTCCCTGAGCATCATTCTCGTACTTGCAGTCTGCAGAATCGAACAATTGCAGGTTTACTTGCCCGAGTTTGCGCTTAATTGTTGAAATAAGGTTTGTGAACTGTGATCGGCATATTCTTACGAAATTTTTAGTCTATTCGAGGGAGTGTGAGGGACTGAGTGATGTGATGGTAATGGAGAAAGGGGCGGAGACGGTGGGGAAGAAGAGGAAATTGAGGTTAGAAGAACTGGAGGACTTACCCGCGTCATCCTCATTTCAACTCAAAACGCGGCGTTTGGCTGATGCGACGCCGGTGAATCTTCCTAGTTCGGCGTGCGAGAGCGCTGGTTCTTATGGTGCTTTGGGGTCTTCCTGCTCGAGCAACGGATCGAGTGATCCGGCGAAGGTGAGAGCTGGAAGAACTGAATGAAATTTCGCAGCAATTGGATTTGATCAGATAATTCTACTTCAAAATCTGTTTGGTTTTTTTAAAAAAAATTTGCATTCCGTTTTTCAGGTACAGGAGGAGAAAGATGGAGTGACTGTGGATCAATTTTTAGTGACCGCAAATGGCGGTACGTCGGATAGGAGAGAGAGGTAAAAAAATTCAAAAATAATAAAGATAAGCGTAATGATTTTTCTCAACTCGTCTCTTCATTTCAAAATTCAAATTATTTGCCAAGGAGAATTATTTCTCCCGAATTAATTTCTCACTTCCTCGCGATGAACGCTAACAATACTCGGATACATGAATTTTTCAGGAGCGAAACCTCGTACGAGATTCAAGTGAAGTCGATGGCCAGGCCAAACGAATCGACCGATCCTCGCCGCCGTTTCACGGGTGGGAAAATGCCATCCGATGATGATCTCGAAGAATTCTTCTCCTCCGCTGAGAAGAATCTACAGAAACAGTTCATTGACAAGTAAGCAATTAAACACCCCTGCCAACCCCCTCTCGCTCGCAAGGTGAATCATGATCTCACTCTACCATACAAATTTTCAAACAGGTATAACTACGATGTAGTGAAGGACGAGCCATTGGAGGGTCGCTTCGAGTGGGTTCAAATCAAAGAAATTCAGCCATGAGGACGAAGAAGAAAGCTAAACTCCAACACACACCCGAAATGTAGTAGTGAGTACCGTTTCCACTAATTTAATTTCTTTCTCGTTTCTTCTAGTTTAGTTTCTGCATGTATATTCTGAAACTGTTATATCTGTAGAGGAATAAGAAGCAGAAGTAAATTAAATACAATTCTCCGTTGGACAAAAGCTTCAATATTATCTAATTTTACTTTTTGTGTATCTGGGCTGAGTTCTTTTCACTGCAATTCTCTGATGTTGTACCTTTTAAAGTCACACTCGTACTTCTTACCAGTAAATGTAATTCCAGTTAAGCCACTGTTTTCATTTATGTACGCCCGAAATTATAAATTTCAGCGCTTGTGCATAGGATTGGGACAGCTGATATGAATAATTTCACCACCTCTTTCCAACCTCTCTTTCTTTCCACCAAATGCACATGAAAAGTGGAGGAGATTCATTTATTCATGATTTCTTCTTGGTTTTTTTTTTAAACAAATTAAATTTATTTGATATGTTTAATCATGGAAAATTTATGATAACATATCAAATATATATTCACACCAAAAGTATTTAAGCTAAAAAATGAAAAGGGCCTTCCTCCAAAAAGATTATGAGGGTGCATTTGGATCAAGGGAATTGAAATCATGGGTATTTGTAGTTCGGGTGAATTTAAATTAATAATGGGTAGATTTGAAATTCACCTAAGATTAGTGTTAATTCAAACTCTTCCTTATCTTGACATCAAATGCAACGTGAGTGAATTAAAACAAAAACATTCCTGGTTAGTTGTTCTATGATACTATTCGAACGAGGAATAGTTTTAATAATTTTTTAAAAAAGAAGAAGAAGAAGAAGAAGAAGAAGAAGAGGCGCACGTAGAAGAAAGAGAACAAGAAGAGGTGGGACGAAGCGATCATGTGGTCCTTGAATCCCCTTTACTAACTACACGTTGATGCATGCATGTACTTCGGAAGAGGTTAGAGTAGCCATGTGTTCATAATGGACCCTAATTAAATTTTACCTCTTAGACAACAAACCATTGGCTCCATGATGTGTTATACATATGAAATATTTAAAATCTAGCCAACCAGGTTAATTTAACTGGTTAATTTAACTGATTTTGATTAAAGGAACTGTATTCAAGAGTAATATGGTCTTTTTACTACTTTTTAAAATAATATCACTTTTCACCTCGAGTGGGTCTCATATGAGACCGTCTCACGGATCCTAATTTGTGAGATGGTCAACCCTACCGATATTCACAATAAAAAAGTAATAATCTTAGCATAAAATTAAATTTTTTTCATTGATGACCCAAATAAGATATCTGTCTCACAAATACAACTCGTGAGATCGTCTCACATAAGTTTTTGTCTTTCACCTCAGCCTGGATACGAACCACTACACTGCATAGAGTATTGTTGATTATTTATATAAAATTATGAATAAAAACATTGACTTTTAGTCGAGTTTTTCATTATTTTGTCTCGAACTTTTTCGTGAATTTTATAAACTTGACCCAAATTTATTCAGGACGGATTTTGCACGATTTGGGACGGATTTTGGAAAACTCGTCCCATTTAATGTCAAAATTTTGGGTCCAAGTTTGGGAAGGATTTTGACATTAGTATTGTACAAGTTGAAAAAACATTAAACAAATGGTCAAATATATTTCGATATTTTTCGCAAATCATGAAGAATTTCATTTGGTTAGTGAAAGTCACCTGCAAAGACCATACATGAGTCACCTATGAGAGACATAAAGTTGCTTAAAGTTTGAATTTAATTCGTTTTTTTTTAAGAATCGTACTTTTTTTACGAAATGTGATACGTAATTTTTTTTAGGAATCGTACTGTTTTTTTATGGAATTTAATACGTAAATTTCACCACAGAAAAGTAATTAACCTGAAGACTATTTAATTAAATTCTTAACTTCACATTAATTCAAACGCTTTAATTTTTGTGTATTTTTATTGTGGGTCATTAAAAATCGTACAGATGGAAGGAATTTCATTGTTTAACAAATTTCGGTTATATTTGGGGAGATAATTTGAAATTCATGGATTTCAATTATAATTTTATTGTTAACAATGAAACAATAGATCACATTTTAAATGCATACTCTACTTATTACACGTTTGTTAGAGAAAGTTCAATTAATTTCAAATGTCTATATTATAGATTAACTTGTAATCCATTTTAATTAGCATGAAACACTATATAAATATACAAACATTGAATTTGAATTTTATAGTATTGTTTTCTAAAATAACAAAAATATATTTAAAATAATCAATCCAAATACAACGTCAAATATTTCAAATCTCACTGATCGTTAGTTTATTCCAAATATATTTCATTCTTTACCATCAGATGCACTCGTTATAATTCTTTTGAAATATTTGAGATTATCAATTAATAGTTACAAATATAACGGACAGAATTATGGTAAAAATGGGCAACACGTTGTTTTTAATTTAAAATCCATCGATCTAAATATAACTTTGTATGATGCTTGAATTAATGGATTTTAAATTCATAAACTCGTTCGGACGAACAAAGTTCAAGTAAATTTTAAATCCACTATATATTAACGTTAAGAAATTTCAATAATAATTGTCGTAGATTTCAAATACACCAAAATAATAATCACTTGAAATCCACTCAAATTCCATCCTTAAATCAAATTTCTTCTTCCGAATCAATCCATCAGTTAAATACGACTTGTACTATATAAATTGACAAAAACTTGTGTGAGATGGTCTCACGGATCGTAGTTGTGAGACGGATCTCTTATTTGGGTCATCCATGAAAAAATATTATTTTATTATGCTAAAAATATTACTTTTTATTGTGAAAATGAGTAGGGTTGATCTGTATCACAGATTAGTATCCGTGAGACGATCTCACATGAGACTCACTCATATAAATTATAGCACAATGCGATATAAAAGTGAGAGTGGGTCTCATGTAAGACCGTCTCACGGATACTAATTTATGAGACGGGTCAACCCTACTCATATTCAGAATAAAAAGTAATACTCTTAGCATAAAAAATTATATTTTTTCATAAATGACCTAAATAAGAGATCCGTCTTACAAATTCAACCCGTGAAACCGTCTCACACAAGATTTTGCCTAAAAGTGATTACAATAGTTATACAAATATATCAATTATACAAATATAAGTGAAAAATTAGTTGGGATTTACGAATTTACAAGCAAAAAAAGGCCCAGAAATCCCAAAAGAGATCACACACCATTACAGTTTTCTTAATGGACTACTCTTGGGCCTGAATGTAGGCAGGCTTAAACATTCAGCCTACAAAGAATACCCCAGCAAAATGACCCGTACTTGAAAAAGGATTTATATTTATAACTGAAATTAGTTATTATTTTTAAGTAAATTATTTTTAAAAAACATTAAACTTTTTTTTAAAAAAATTAATATAAAAAATTGACAGATTCTTCATCATATTTACAGACAAACCGATTTTAATCTTTGTTTATATACTGAATTTTTTTGAATTTAATAGCAAAATTATAAAATTTTAAATTATGTTTAACAATAATTTAAAACATTTAATTTTAATCTAAAAATATAGTCAAAACTCAATTTGAACCAAAATGTTAATTAGTAATTCAAGATTTTGCATAATTTATTACTTAATAAAAACTAGCGATTAATGCACATGCGATATATATACAATATAACACATAATATTATCACAAAACTCTTGTTAGACGGTTTCATAGGTCAATTTTATGATACAGATCTTCTATTTGGGTTAATCGTGAAAAAATATTATATTTTATGTAAAAATTATTATTTTTTATATGGACCAAGTTAACTCATCTCACGCATCTTCTACTTCACAAAAAACCTACTCTAATATTATATCGCACACACGTACAATATAATACATAATATTATATGGCAAAAACTTGTGTGAGACGGTCTTACGGGTTACATTTGTGAGACGGATCTTTTATTTGGCTCACCCATGAAAAACTATTACTTTTTATGCTAAGAGTATTACTTTTATTGTGAATATGGGTAGGGTTGACTCGTCTCACAGATTATGATCCGTGAGACGGTCTAACATGAGACTCACTCATATTATATATAGCTCAATATTTTAACTATTCGTTGGCATCTTCCTTTGCAAATTAATTCAAGCTTTTCTATTAGTATACCAATGGAGTTTCAAACAACCATTTTAAGTTTTTCATTTTATCTTTAACATGATTATGAAAGTAAGAGATTAGCCATAATTATCCTTTCAAACCAGTACCTCCCTTGATCTGGTCATCATCACATGACTATCTCCGGTAAAAATGAGATCCTCAACATATAAACCAACAATTATTTTTTTCAATCTCTACTTTGATACATATTGTAAGCTCATGGACATTTGATAAAATCTAGTTGCTAGAATTTTTTATTTATTTTTTTTTTTGCATAACAAGCTCTACAAGTTTGCACGAGTCCTAACTCTAAACTTGTTTGTTGAGTTAAGTGAATATGAGTAAAAGTAATACTTAGATGTGTAAATTAAACTCCTGAGAAACTATGGTACGTCAAGCTGTTGATGTGGTGCCATTTGATCTTGGTGGGTAGTTGAGTTGTAAAAATTGGAAAGTCATATCTTGACGATTAAATATGTTTATGTCGGAGCCAGAGCCAAAGACAAGGAAATAATGAGATTGATAATTAAGTTAATATGAGACAACACCAGAGATGAGACACGCTATTTCTCGGACTCATGGACCTAACTGTCCGACCCTTGACACCCATGTCAGCCTGTCACTTAGTTTACAATTTTGCGATTGTCATAAGTAAAAGAAAAAGTTGCATCTTGATTAACAGTTGTACATTCTGACCTATTGTTAAACGGATGATCCTAACACCGTTTATACGGCAAACAATTTTTTCGTGCCCTTTTTGAACATACTTGTATACATGCTTCTCAAGGATGCCATTGAGAAATGCATAGGGGATATCCATTTGATGTATTGTTAACTGTTTTTAAGCAAACAAAGCAATGATCTAGTCACGCAACAAGTGCAAATACCTTATCCCCAACGATTAATCAGACAAAAAAGCGAATATTTTAGTTCTAAAAAAAAAATAAGTAAAAATACCTCGAAATAATCAATCTCCATGCTTTTGCTTGTAACTTTTGATCACTAATCGAGCTTCGAACGTATCGATTCCTATGAAGCCATTTCACACTAATGTACTTCTCTACTTCACGGTAGATCACTGCTCAACTCCAAAACATATTCCAAAATCCACACACTGGAAGAGAAGTTCTAAAATAATTGGATGATTATCTAACAAAATTTAAGAATTACTGATCATGAAAAGTTACTCAATCCAATATAAGTGATATCATTATTTTGTACAGATGGTGTAAAATTTAAAATTTCCAATGATTCTCGTTATAGTTATCCATATAATACCGAATCTGCCTACATTCCAAACCAATGGGACACCCCATTAAAGATGGATGAAAGCATGTTATCATTGTTACATGACAAATTTTTTTTTGCCAAAATCACAGTAATTCAGTACTAACGTGAGTAAAATATAATGCACGTTACATATGAAGATTTCTACAAATATTCACATAGATGAAATGATTTTTTTTCAAGGAATATGATTACCAAAGTATGGAAATTTATTTGACAGGTTTCCAAAAATCGGGGCAATTTTTGTGTTTCTCGTCCCGTCAGAAAAAACCCGGAAACTGAAGCGGCTTTAGCTTCGTTGTTCGCACGCCAGCCCGTAAATCCAGGGCCCTGAATCAGATTTCTGAGATTCTTTCGATTTTTCTTCGGTTTTTCTTTAATTCCCGGTCGCTGTTTTTCTTGATCTTTTCCTCACGGGGGTAAAGGCAGAGTCTTGTTGGGTGTAAAAGTTCTCTAGACTGGCTTTATTTTTTAGAAATGAGGCTGAAGATAGTCCACCAAAATCAAGAGAACCTGGGCAGGGAAGAAATGGCGATGAAGAAGGAATCAGTTGAGACGGATGATCAAATGGAGGAAACCCAGATGAATCCTGCACCGGAGGATGCGTCAATGAAGGAGAATTCGACGGTTCTGGAGGTTTCTCCAATTACTGCTGCTTGCCCTATGCCTCGTCTCTGTGAGTTTTCTTGGCCTGGAATTCGTGAATTTGATGGCTTTATTGGTAGTGTTACTGAACTGATATCAGATCTGGTTTGTTGTTGTTAGGGTAAGAGGAAGCGGAAGCCTAAAGAGCAGTTGATGGACGAGTTTTCGCTGCTTATCTCGAGCAATGAAGAAGAAGAAGAAGGCGTCTTTTCCCAAATCAAAATTTGTGAGACATCGTTTATTTCTTCGTTTCTTCAACCAGAGATTTTTCTTTTTCTTTTCTTTTTTTGCAGTTCAGTGTTACACAAACAGTACGCAAGCCTTCTTTTTGGTGTTTGTGTGCCAAAGGGTTTGGTTTACATTCAGCAAGGCTTTTTGAGTTTTGTGAATCCAAAGATGATCCAACTTGATCCCCAATTGGTTTGAGTCCATCATGGCTCCGAAAATAAGGAGTCCAGCGAAAAGAAAAATAAACACTGCGTCTATTTATTCCTTCCTGTCCAGCGACAGCAGTTTTATTGACTAGTTCTTGCATATTAAGATGATTTTTGTTCAGTGTTGCTTCAATATCATCTCGGGGCATGTTAATCCATGGTTAAACCTTCATTATTGCCAAAAAAATGGACACCAGTTTTGCATGACATGACAGGATTTGGACCTGCATTGAAGGGCCACCAAGTGACCTTTTTCCATATATATTGACAGAAATGTATTTGGATGTGCATCTACCTTGGTTATTTTTTCGAACTTGTACGCGCTCAGAATTAAGATTTTTTTAGTATTTGTTGCATGCTGGTTCTAGCTTATTATGGACTGTAGTCATAGCTTTGACAGGTTTCTTGGAAGTCCTGTGTCAGTGTAATACCTGCCCTTCAGTTGCAGGAGAAGTGTGAATCACTTCATAACAAAACAAAATGAACTTTTCTGCCAACTTGTATTAAGTATTTGAAACGAATATGTATGCAAATTAATTACTAGCAGAGATGACAAGTAGAGTCGCAATTGAACGGGCCTACTGATATGAGATAGGTAAAGACTACAGACAAGGATGTCACTCCCTGATCTTAAGGGTATGTCCGGTAGAGACTCTACCAAATGAATTCCGCACCTTTATGTCTTGGCTTTATACAGGACTGAGTGGTAGCCGATTTACCAAAAAATATAATCGATAGTTACGGTGCAACTTGAATCTTTTAAATCATACAACAATACGAGCGCCACATTTCAATTGCTCTTCTAGTAGAGATAATTATTGTAAACAACAATCTTACTATCAATAATTGTACTCTCTGCAATCAATGAGAATCGAACCCGTGACCTTGACTCTTATACTTGTCGTAGGACCGAGGGTTTATTGATTTACCAAAATTTAAAACTGGTGGTAATGATGCAAATCAAATCTTTTAAACTGTACAGCAGCACAAACGTCACGTTCGATTGTTCTCGGGCAATCATTGCACCCAACACTTTACAATTGTAATTTTATATTTCTTTTATAAATCTTATCACATCCTTCCTACAAAATGATAGTGGAGAAGGGGTATCACAGCGGATATCATGAGCTGTTTGTTCTTTAAAATGTTCTAGCTTTGGTCACATTCTCCCCAATGGTGTAACACATCTGAAAATTTAGATATTAGCCAGCCAGTATGCCATAGGTTTTGAATTAAATGCATCCTTTTAAGAAGCATTGGTGTATAAAATTGTCAATACATTTTCATGGTTTGATTTTCTTTAAAAAAAAATCTTCAGATGGATGAAAATCTATTGTTTCAGTGATATTTACAATTAACATATGGGTGTAAAAATGCATTAGCAGGGGACACTTGATGATGGAGGGACATTAACGAGGTCTATTCCATTGAAGTCACCCCCCATGATTCGAGCAGAGGAGGTTCAGTTGAGTTTGGGCAATGACCGGCCTAGCTTTTTGAAAGTCTTAGTTAGATCACATGTTGGAAGTTGTTTCTGGATGGTATTATGTTGTTTAGAATGATGTTATCATCCCTTCTAACATTTTCTTGACTGGACTGAGTCGATTAAAATTTTGACGTCCGCGCAATTTCCTTTTGTCTGCAGGGTCTTCCTGTGCCCTTTTGCAAGCTACATTTACCAGCTGAGGATGCTACAGTTAATCTTGAGAACGAAACTGGCGAAGTGTTTGGAATGAAATATATTGCACATAAGACGGGACTAAGTGCCGGATGGAGGAAGTTTGTAGCTGGGAACAAATTGCTAGAAGGGGACGTTCTGATCTTCCAATTAATCGGACCTTGCAAATTTAAGGTGATATTATTTCATATTTCTGCTAATAATATGCGTTTAATGTAAATGCCACTCCGTTTAGATGCAATTCGCCTTTGGAACATTTGGTTCATCTAATATTATGTGCTGATTCTGTAGGTGTACATTATAAGGGCAAATGATTTGACTGAGGTGGATGGTGCGCTTAGCCTTCTTACTTTGGAATCTCAAACCAAGCAAAGTGATGCAGGTTAGTTTTGCGCGTCTATTTCTTGTTCCTGTTCGATTAAAATATAAAACTGTGGCATTTGCAGTTGTTTAGCTTCGGATACACATGATCTTTTCCAGTTTTAAATCTGAAACTACTCTGCAGATGGAAAACTGGGTGCGCATGGCAAAAAGAAAAGGCGACCAAAATCTCTTCCATTAGTTGTTTTCCAGAAACCGAATCAGAAGGAAGGCTCGTCAGTGCCACCACTTGGACAGCCGGAGGAGCATTCAGGAATCGATAGTGATGAGGTTGCCTCAGAAGTTTTGGAGGATTCCAAGTTCTCAGGATTTGCATTGCGTTTTAAAGATGTTAAAAGTTTCGAGGAATTTCACATCATGATAAATGGAGTGTGCATCGACCCTGAGCTCCAGAAAATACTCGTCGAAAATACTACGAGCTATGCTGTAGCAAGAATATGTTTCTTCATGATCATCTGCTCCCAGGGCTCTCCAGCAAGTTAGTGGCTGGTATGATTTTCGAAGCTGTCAACACTGCAGATGCTATAAGAGCTTGTAAACTCACCACCCCAAAAAAGGAATTTGAAGTGTGGGAAAAATCATTGAAGTCTTTTGAACTTTTGGGATTAAAAGTCGAGTTCTTACGAGCTCGTCTTCGTCGACTGCAAAGTCTTTCCTTCTACACAGAAGACGCCTTCCAGACAAAAAGGTATTTGGATGTTAAAACAGAGCGTAGCCGCGTTGAAATTGAGATTCGAAACCTTGAAGAGAAGCTTCTTGAACTTGAAGACCTATCTGCAAAATATGATGGTGACATAGAGAACCTAAAGACTAAAGCCGAGAGCTATGTTATGAATTTCCAAGACGAGGCTAACGGTAAATGGTAGCATTTCCTTGGATATTTCCAGGGGAAAAAGGTGGTTGTTTATCATGCTAGAGTCTCATCATGTTTAGAAGATATTGGGGTTATTTTTGTTTTGTTTTTTTTGGAGTTTTGAGCAAATATATATTTTTTCCTTTAAAATTATTTTTAAATGCTATATTTTTTTCAGATTCCATACAATGATAAATACGAATAATTTAAGCTCGATCGATTAAGATGGATTAATATTTATTTTAAACATCTATACTAAACAAAATTAACTTGAGAATAATAGACATAGTTGGATCAAAGGAGTACAAAGAATGACGAGGGAAACAGACAGTACTTCAATTTTTGAAGAAAAAAATCAGATAGTACTTTTAAAATTTCCATATTCCTTAATTTTTCTGTGAAATAATAAACCCCATTTGCACTTTCTGCGTCTCATATTTATTATTAATAATTTATTCAATTTGTTTTTTTATTATTAATTGGTTCTGCACACGCATTTGTTTTCTGTGACATCAGTTTTGTGTTGACTGTTGACTTAGTACATTATTTCAAATAGCAGATTCAATTATGAGAAATACAATTTATGTACAAACAGTTTTAACTTTAATTCCATTGATTTATTTCGAAAACTTTTAAATTATAAGGTAGTTTCGAAGTATTATTAAAAATTATCAAATAAAAGAACAAATTAATTTGATAAAAAGGGAACTATATAATATAAGAAATATAAATATTTAAAAGATATTTGTGTGCATTCACCTTGACAAGATTAAGAAGATGGAAAGTGAAGCAAATTAAATTACATTATAAAAAGAGAGATAGAGAGAGTGCATACTAACTTTCGACCACCAAAAAAATTTCCATCTACATTTCCAAAGTAATAAAAAGTTTAATCCTCCATAGCTCCAAGTCGTGTCATTTTGCTAATTTATTCACTCAGTTCATCAGAATCCTGAAATTAAAAAGAAATAAAATTTAAAAAAAAAAAACAGAGCAGAATTTGAATCAGAATTAAACAAGGGCAACACAAAACAAAAATATTTTGATATATATTTTAAAAATCACCAAAAAAAAAACCATTTCTCACATTCTTCACACATTCACGAAAGTTCCATTTTTTTCCATACAATATTTACTTTTAACTCAGCTTTTCATCATCCAAAGAACAGATTTTTTAATAAAAAAAGGTGTTTTCTTTAGACATTGTGACGCCAATTTGTGAACATGAAACGGCACAGAAAGGAGACGTTGAATTTTCCTCCTTCCCATGGATTTAAAAAAAAAAAAAATGGAAGACGTTTTCTTAAACATTCCCAAATTTGTTTCCAAGTACAACCTGTGAATTCTAGCTGCATTGTTCATCTTCATGCAAACCAAGCGTCTTTTCAACAGACACTTCAGCCTTGTCAGAAGATTTCTTGGACCCGACGTGAGATTTCTTCAGCCCCAGAAAACCCTTCCACCTTGTCGGATTCTTCAGCGGCCGCAGCGAGAAATCTTCATTGTTTTCTTCAATCTGAAGCTCATCCCTGAGAGTCGTCGTCTTGTTGCCGCCGCCGCAGTTCTCTTTGAACGGAAGTAGCCTCCCCTTGAAGAAGAGCTCATCAGCGCTCATCATAGAGTGATTGCTCACAGAGAACTCGAAATCCGAGGAAACAGGCGCATCCCTGTATGCAGCAGCAGGTCTCATGTGGGATTGGCCGAGGCGGGGATGGGATTGAGAATGGGATGATGATTCAAGAAAATCATTGGAGAAGGAGATTCTTGGGCTCATTGGAGGAGGATTACTCATCCCTTTGTGGTGCTGATCTGGGTTTTGGTTATACATCTCCAAACATGCCATGAAGCGCTCAAACAACAGCATGAGGTGGGAATTCAAATAGCGAAAGAATTGAATTTTCCTACTCTCTCTCTAATAAATTTTACACAGGGGGTCCCTCTACCACTGTTGCAGTGTACAAGATAATGTTTTGTATTTATATCAGATAGGGGGGACCTTTTCTTTCTGGTACAATCTCTGTTGTTTTTGTTCTATGTGTCGAAATCTTGGCCACAAGAAATGGGTTCGATTAGTTTTGTTGGGTTGAATCCAAATGATGTAATTATGGGTCAAAAGAATGAGCAAATTCAAGTTTTAATGGATGAGTGGACATGTTGTCTAGATTCAAGATGTGAATGTTTTTGTCAAAACATTGGTCATTTGGACATTCACTGAAGAATCCTGTCACCAAATCTTTGGAGAGAATCAATCAATACATACCCCTTCCTTTCCATACATTTTTGTTAACAATATTGATAAGGATTGAAGAGATAAAAGGAGGTCTCGGGTGCATCACATGATATATATATATATATATATAGTGTGTGTGTGTGTGTGTGTGTGTGTGTGTGTGTGTGTGTGTGTGAGAGTTGTAGAAGTGATGACAAAATTAAATTATGAGGACAGATGATTAAATGATGAATGAATTGATGTTTGATTGAAAAAAAAAGATGCCGAGTACTAGATTTGGAGGGGAGTCACAGTTTCCCCTTTGCTGGCAAATGCAACCAACTACAGTTGTTTTCTTTTTGAATTCATATTTTTGGTTCATTGGCTTTCTGAATAGGTGGATGGTGACATACTTTGACCAGTTTTTGGCAAAGTTTGTTTCAATTTTTTTAACATCTATTTGCATGTATAATCATATATGGGCCTGGTTAAGATGTTTCTGGCTTTGTTTGTGATATTTATGTGTGTGTGTGTGTGTTTTTTTTTAAAAAATGTGTCGGATAATGAAGTTTTTAAAATGTAGCTTGTTGGGTAAGAAATCATATTTTTATTTACTTTTAAAAATCATAAAAAATCGCAAATCCATATGTATTATTAAATATTCATCTTTAAATGTATAATTGAGATATTGTTCCAAAAATAGCTTGAAATTTCTTGATTCATAGGCTTCATTTCAAAGTTTAACAGCTCCATTAACTCCGTTATTTCATATTTACGAGCATTTAAATCATTTTTAGAGCTCTTGAAACGAGTTAGATCTATCGATCAGAAGTATTATGTATAACATATGGGTCGAGCTGACGCTATCTTGCCCTGCCAAATTTAGCACCCCCGTAAACTCTGTTTCATGACCAACATTAAAGGTTTTCCTTTCAAAGAAATCGTAAAGGAATATGGAGATCACTTAATTTTTCAATTAATATATAGTTGAAATAGTACCACCCGTATAAATATCCTAGTTAGTGTTACATAATTTCTTTTCCGAATTTCTAAATCTTTATTGTCTCTTTCATTCAATTTCCTTCAATTTAATTTTAAAATGAAAAAAAAAAAACACCGTAGAATTAATTGAGGCCCTATTTCGATTATTTTTCTTTCCATTAATTATGATAAGTTAAAAGCACCCCTCAACTTTTACCATATATATTTTTTGTCAAACATGCATCCTAAAGTATATACCTATATATATAAGAAAAAACTTGTGTGAGCGTAGGACAACATGGGCAAAGCTGGGCTTATGCCCAGCAGATTTTTTTTATATTTTAAGTCTAGGTGTACATGTTTAAAGCCCACTTCATAAAAAAATTTTAAAAAATGCATTGAATTTTAAAGTCCAATTAATGTTTAAAGCCCAATTTAAATGTGTAATTAAATGTGTAGATTTAAAGCCCAATTCAAAGGGTTATTAGGTGTAGATTGTAAACCATTATTGGGTTCATTCGATTATACATGTACAGGCACTGCCTGAATCCATTCAGGCAGCGACACGTGGCATTTTTCCTTGTTTTTTATTTTTAAACAAAAAAGACACAAAAAGATAAATAAGAGACAGGAGTCATTAACTATGGTTAGGTTTGGCCCATTAATTGAATTTTTCGGTTTACCATCCACTGCCACCTGGAATTACATATTAATTTTCTTGACAATAAAAATACCTTTTTATGTAAATTAAGTAAATTTCAATTATTGTTTCGTTTTTAGATCTCGTATTGCAAATTTTGTAGATCCCTCCTTGTCTCCTTCCAAACTTTTCCCCCATTTTTTCTCCTCACAAATAGTCGATCGTTGCCGTCGCCGTCGCCGCAGCCGCCGACTCCATCGCCGATTCCACTGTCACGCCGACTCAATCAAATGAAACAAACATATCCTGAATCCGAATGATAAGCTTTGAGAACTCATTAAGTCTCTCACTTATCTTATATCATATGATGAGCATAGCCGACCCTTTATTGCTGAGAACAAATTTTTCATTCTTATGCATGATAAACTCTTGTTTGCCCATCTACTTGACAAACAGAATCCATGTTTACTTGAACGGTTACAAACTTAAGTCTTCCCCCTTTTTGGATATTGTCCGATCCAATTGAGACAGCACATAACTTATGTACTGCTCTCACACCCCTTTGAATTGGATTTGACTTGCAACATCCACAATGTCCAGCAAGAGGGCAAAGGCAGCATCAGTGTCATTGAATTTAAAATTCAAGCTCAGCAGACAGTCATAAAACTGCCGATATTGGAGGATCAAAGTGACTGGAACTGAATCAATATAATTCTTCCATTTAACTCGTCTCTCATGCCATTCATTTCATGGATCCGAGAAATAATAATAACAGGGAAAACCTTTCGCATAAAAATTGAGCGAGATGATCCCTTACTAGATTAAGTAATATACCACCATGAATAATAAGAAATGAAGTCTAGCCGAACATAAATACTCCAAAAATTCAATAATATTTTCAATCACAATATAATTATCAAGCTGGGAATCCCAGTTCTTTCCTTAATTCCGTAGCTGCACATTTATAAAAATCTGAAAATCATGTAATTTCAGTCATCTTCCATTCAATCCACTCGGCCACTTTTTCCAACCAAAAAAAAGAAGTAAAAAAAAAAGGAAAAGAAAGGATTTGCATACATGTTTCTGCTATTCACCCCTCAAAAAAAGAAGAAGTTATATTAGCATTCCACATATCATGTTTTCATTGACATGCTGTTGAAGAACAATTGAATTCAAATAGAGCTGACGTCTCTTCCAAAAATTTGCATTCCACGAATATGAAATAAGAAAAGGAGATTTGTGACCACAATTTCTGATATACGAATAATCAAATATTTTGTCAAACAACAGACAATAAGGAACAACAGATTCCCATAGTTATTTAATGCAAGGTTCCCTGCCATTATAAAATCCCTAAACAACAGACAATAAGGAACAATTGTAAAACAAAAGGCAATCTCTGATGTCCTTTAAAACTCGGCTACGACTTTGGATTCTTTTCAAACTCTTTGCTTTTGGATTCCCCCCAATCTTCATTCAATTCTCATCACCAAATCCCTAAACAACGTATATTTAATTTAATCAAATATAAATTTGTAAAAAATACCTATTTGATTTATACAACAGTCCTTACTTGATGTCTTTGTGATGTAGGAGGAGCCTCAAACGGATAAGATGGAAAATTCATTTGAGAAGCTTCAAAAAAATTAGTATAACCTACCTGCATTTTAAATATCAAAAAATATGTAATACAAATATGCATATAATTATGGAAAAAAACAAAGTTACCGTTTGACTTGAATATTGCACTTGGTCATTGTGCCCAGATACAGATGGAAAATGCGGGGATGCAAACTGATTTTGCGATTGTGATTGTATGAAGTTTATTTCCCGTGTTCTGTTGCCATCTTCTGAACATTGCCCCTTTTTTTTTGCTGTTATTTCATGTAGCACGTTCAAACCAATATAAACACCAACTAGTAGATAAAGTGTGTAATATGATCATGTAGATGAATAAAATGAATTGTATACAAATACTTACTTGAGATTTCAGCTTTTCCTTTCCTTTTACCTTTTCTTCTTTTGCTCGTATGATCCCAGTGTCGTGTAATATTTGCATTTGTAATCCATTTCGCTTTTGCAGTAAGAGGGTTACGAATGCATACTTCGCCTATTTGATCATCACTCGGATCATCATCACACTGCTCGTTTATACTCAAATTCTGCACAAGGTTGGAGATTTCATCTTTTGTGGTGTCAACCAATGTATATAATGTTTTTCTCGCACACTCATAGGGTTTGCTCAATTGACTTAGATCATATACCGATCTCATTATTTGGTTGACAAATTCCATCTGAGATACATGAGCACCACCATCACCACCACTGCCACTTTCTTGCAAATCGGTGCTAACTCGACTTTTTATATTCTTCATCCATCTCCGCAAAATATAGCACTTGGGTATAACAGTGACATCCATGCAATTAAACACCATCAAAACATGTTTACACAAAATCCCCATTGTCTCAAACTTACAACAACTGCACTTTATTTCATGACTTTGCTTATTGAACACCACATGCCTAAACATTGAGTTTTCATCATGAGATTTTATTTTGATCTGAATCCAATTCCAATCATTGCCAAAACAGGCTGGTGGTTCAAGAGATTTACAATTCAAAGAATTCACCAATTCAATTTCAAATAACTGATAAATAGAAATTGTATAAACTTCAGCAGCATGAATCAACAAAGGATGGTTTTTCAAAATCTGTGGAGGCTTACCGTGACGACAACGAGTATCCTCTGTCTTCTCTTTCGACCGCCAATTTTTCTGAATCTTTGTGTAATTAAGCACAAATTCATACAAAGAACTCATCTTATTGCTTGTTTTTTTTAAAACCATATTCGTGACTTCGCTCCTCGAAGTAGCCAATAGTCCCGCACTGAACTTCCCATTACTAAAAGCAGTCGCCCATTTTTTCCTGATTCTGTACATCCCATTCAACCACTTATGACCATCCAAATTATATGTATCAGTCATGTATTTCCATGTTGCCTCAAATTCATATTCAGATTCACAACAATTCATACATTTATACCACAACTTCTTGAAATTTGAATCACCATTTAAACTACCAAAGTGTGAAGGAGCATTCTGATTTATATGCCACTGACATAACCGTTGATGTGAATCTGGGAAAACCGTTTCAATGGCATTCATCATGGCTTGACATTGATCTGAAAAGATAGTTTGCGGTTGCTTTCCATTCATAGAATCAAGAAATGTTGTAAACAACCATTCAAAAGAGCTTTCGGTCTCATCTGACATAAATGCCAAGCCAAACATAACATTTTGCATATGGTGATTGATACAAACAAATGGAGCACAAATCAAATTGTACTTATTTGTTTTGTAGGTTGTATCAATTGACAATACATCACCAAAAAATTCATAATCAACAGCACATCTATAATACCTAAAGAAAATGTTCATCACTCTATCGTCATCATCCAACTGAACATTCCAGTAAAAGTAATTCTCCTTATTCGCCTTATCTATAAAATATTTAATAAGCGCAGTGGCATCTCCATTCTCAACTTTTGTATGTTTTTTCAGTCGACTCATATGATCATATGCATCCTTTCTGATAAAACCTAAATTTTCTATCCCACATGCTTCATGTTCCATAAAATAAACAGCATTGGAGACAGATATTCCAGCATTTACCATGGCTTCTAAAGTCGATTTTTTTGCATGTGATATATTGCGTGCCGATCTTAACAAGTGATTTTGATCAGATGCAAACATTTCATGGTTATGCTCCTCCACAAATCTACTCACCTGCCATCCACTTTCTTTTTCCTTTGTGATCTTCAATTTCGCTTTACAGTTAGTTCTAGTGATCAACTTTTGATAAACTAGAATCCTTTTACTAGAATTTCTTTCGTCTTTTGAACCTTCACATGAACAGATAAATTCTTTGGACTGAAGTTCATTAGTATGAGAAAAACATCGTTGGTCACCCTTCCTCACACTAAAACCTTTGGCATGTGCATATTGACAATACAATAAATAGGCATCTTCCACACTATTCACAACCGTACCCACTAGTAGTTTACTCTTCAAAACATCAACAACCGAATTTTCATTTTGTACCTCGAAGTTTTCAACCACGTGTTGTTCAGTCTGCTCGTCATCTTCTTGATCGTAGTTTCCGTCCAACTCCTCAAGTGAAATTGGCTCGTTATCTTCCATATTCCAACTATGCAATCTGAAAAAACAAAAGAAAATAAAAAATAATGAATAATACCAGTTATTTATACAACGAACGATTTCAATATGACAAAACATTGCAACCACTTCTAAAAAATCATCTACTACATCTTCTCAATGCCTTAAATATGCAGTCCCAAAATAAATATGGCTTGATTCGAAAATGAAAATTGTGCTTCAATGGTTGTTTTTAATCTTGCACATCCCTCAAATAAATAAGCAGGAACATGAAACATATAATCAATCATGACAAATATTATATTGCATTGTCATAATATGGCTTGATGTGGAAAATCTGATTCCACCGAGAAGACTTGATATTTACCTAATCAATGAACATCATGGGAAGGTGGAAATACAAGTTTGAATTGCTCACAAATCATGACTCTCCCAATGTATAATTCGAATAAAATTCTCAGAACCATGTTACCAAAACAATCCTTTTACCTAATATAATTGTTATAGGAAAATCGAGAAAATCCAAAACCAAAATCACCAAATTATTAAATTTTATTTATGTATGTAAAATTAATTACACGAGAAAAATGAATTTATAGGAGAATCAACATAAAATCACCAAATTATTAAATTTTATTTATGTATGTAATACAAAGAATCGGAATGCCATGAACATTGATATGTAAAAAAAACTCACCAGCAGACTTTCGTTTCGTTGAGGAAGTTCACCAGCAGACTTTGCCAGCAGAGTTTCGTTGAGGAAGCGGTGTCATGGAGGTGAAATTTTGAATTACTGAAATTTTGAAACAGGGTAGTCTTTTGTGGTACTTACGTGGGAACCGAAAAATTCAATTAATGGGCCAAACCTAACCATAGTTAATGACTCCTGTCTCTTATTTATCTTTTTGTGTCTTTTTTGTTTAAAAATAAAAAACAAGAAAAATGCCACGTGTCGCTGCCTGAATGGATTCAGGCAGTGCCTGTACATGTATAATCGAATGAACCCCATTATTGGGAAGAAAAAAACAGCCGCTCAGACGAGAAAGCTTGGAAAAAATTGAAGAAACAAAATTTCTTCTAGGTTTGTATTCCAAATTTATTCTTATCAATAATATAGATCATGATTTGTAAATATTATGTTAATATGATGATTGATGCTTCAACTTTTGTTGTTCTCTATCAAATGGGAAACCTACTGTTGCGTAGTTTTATTTAGATTGGTGTGAAGTATTCAGAAAACTAGCCCCAGAAGTACACAAAGTGGAACAAGAGTACAAGTTGTGAAGTGAACATTGAGGATTTTAACTTTCTAAGGTTGAAAGTGAACATTGAGGATTTTAAGATTTCTAATATTTAGGATTGAAAATGTGTAAATAGTGAAATAAGTATCTATTTTTTATTTGTTCAAAGAAGAAAAATTTGTGAAGTTTTTATCTTTATATTAAAAATCCACATAATTTAAGTTGAATTATGCTGAAATTTTAAAATTAAACTATTATGATTAAAAACTACAGTATGTATCTTTAACTTCTTTTTTATTTCTATTATACGAAGTTCAAATTAATATTTAAAAATATTCTGCCCACCTGAAAAAATAATTCTGGCTACGCCACTGTGTGTGAGACGGTTTCACGGACCGTATTTGTTAGACGAATTTTTTATTTGAATCATCCATGAAAAAGTATATATATTTTATATTAAGAGTATTACTTTTTATTATGAATATCGATAGGGTTAACCCGTCTCATAAATTAAGATCCGTGAAACGGCCTCATATGAGACCTACTCATAATAATATATATATATATATATATATATATATATATATATATATATATATATCCTAATTATTCGGATTTTTTTAAAGGAAAAAAATATATTAAAATTGTGGTGTCCTTTTGAGAGTTGAGAGGTCATTGTTGTTTGTACTTTTTAAGAAAAATCAGAGAGTGCGCGTTAATGCGTTACTACTGTGTCACTGCCAAAACAGAACTTTGAAAAGCTGGCCTACTACCTCAGTTGACCGAAACTTTGACTTTTTTGTGTCCGTCGCCCACGTTATTAATGTGCATATATTTTATGCTAAAAAAGTGCATATATAAATCTTTATTTTAGAATATATATATATATATAGTGGAATAAATGTTGATCTATTACTGATGATTGTTTTATTGATTTATCATCTTTATATTATACAATTTCTCATTGATCGAATATAGCTGATATAATCATTTGTGAAATAAGTTTCAAGTACGCGAAAGCCGCAAAAATATATAAAGCCATACGTATTGTTTTCAATTCGAACCTAGCTTTATTTAATTTAGATTTTTAGTTAAATTTATATTTTTGTTGGGATTATGTTTCTGCGATTGATACTATATATGTTTTCGTTTATAGCTTCAAAAGGCTGTGCCGGAATGGAGCTTTAGCTTTGCTAGGTGGGTTTACTCCTAGTTCATTCCCCCACGCGTGCCGTTGAAGCTGAACTCGATGTATATCGGAAATTTTTTACTAATGACTTGACCTGCAGACGCCATTGGATTCAAATTTTGTTAGTGGGAAGACGATAAGCAAGTCCGCGCGGTCCAGAATCTTTCCAGTTCGTTTCTAGCTAGCAGTAGCCTGCCGATTTCCTCTCCGAGTTCTTAATTTTCATGATGACTCAAACAAGCACCTGACAACGATTTAAGAAAACTTTCAGGAGGATTACGAAGCAAAATTTTGACAATATCCCGAGCCTCGCTCGATATTGTTCTGAAGTAAATAAAGAAAGAAAGCAATTGCCCCCTCCGGAATTCTTTGAAAGCAAATATGAAGATAGAATGGTTTCTTGGTCTTAGAACGTTTGCATGGATAGATTTACCTTCAAGAATTGTACAACAAGCAGGTAACACATTCAGCAAGGTTACATAATTTGGTCTGTGACCTTTCTTCATCATATGAACAAACAATTCCAAAGTCTCCTTCTGTAAGTTATGATATCTATAGCCAGTCAAATTAGCATTCCAAGAAACCGCATTTCTAGTATGCATATCTTGAAGAGTAACCTTCCTGCACCAAGCTGTCCACAGTTTTATTTTCATTATTTTTCTAGAAAATCAGTTAAGCCAAGTAAAAAAATTATTATTTTCAAAATGGTTTAAGATTTATTAAATTCAAATTTATATTAGAATTTTTAAATAAAACTTATAATTTTAAAGTTATTTTTAGTTTTGTTAATACCGCTATTTTCAATATTTCTGATATTAACATTGTTAATTTATTTAACATTATTTATTGTTATTTGTATTATTAATATTATTATTCTTAGTTTATTACTCAATAATAATCATAATTAATTTGATTTTTTTATTCTGTCTAGAATAGTATTTTAATAAAATAATGTCTAGTTTATTTAATTAAATAATTAAAAATTAATTCAAGAACTTTTAAATTTATGAAATAATTTAAAAGCCCTCGTTTAACTTTCAAGGTTAGGTTTCCCTTCACGCAAAAACTTATGCGAGATGATCTCACGGGTAGTATTTTGTGAGAGGGATATCTTATTTAGGTTATCAATGAAAAAATAGTTCTTTTTATGCTAAGAGTATTAATTTTTATTGTGAATATAAGTACGATTAACCCATATCACAGATAAAGATTCGTGAGACCGTATCATAAGAGACCTACTAGAGAATACCCGGCCTGCTTTATTGTAATTTTTATTTTTTTTTAATATTTAGCAAACACAATATTGTCTATATTATTATTTTTAAAAACCTAAGGATATATATGCATATAAAGAGTTGGTCTCATGTGAGACCGTCTCATGGATCTTAATCTGTGAGACGGGTCAACCCTACCCATATTCACAATAAAAAGTAATACTTTTTCATGGATGACCCAAATATGAGATACGTCTCACAAATACGATATGTGAGACCATCTAGCACAAGTTTTTGCCGCATATAAAAGACCAAATAAATATATATTACCAAAAGTACCCCTAGCTTAGCTAATAAGAGAACTACAAGAAATGAAAATGGCGAATCAAATTCTATTTTATATTTATTATTTAAATTATCTCTAATCAACCCAAAGTCAATTACTTTAATTTTCTATTGAATCAAAATAAATTAACCATCTTAAAATGCAAACTAAATGTAATAATTATAATCCGGGCACACACGGGCCACGGCTTGTATGCTACGGCTTCTTAAATCAAAGAAGGAAAAAAAAGTCTAAAGTCGATATTTGATCAACTTTGTCCATTCGTTAAACGATTACGATAACTTAAAATTCATTTTAAATAAGATTTCAAATTGAAACAAGATTTTAAATTCCGAGACTCGCGATTGTAACAATCACCTCTCGTCTCAATAAAATAATAATAATGAGTAGGTCTCATGTGAGACCGTCTCACGGATCACAATTCGTGAGACGGGTCAACCCTACCCATATCCACGATAAAAAGTAATACTCTTAGCATAAAAAGTAATACTTTTTCATGGATTATCCAAATAAAGATCCGTCTCACAAAATACGATCCGTAAGACCGTCTCACACAAGTTTTTGCCAATAATAATAACCTTTAGGAATACAGATTAGACTATAATTAGTCCAATCGATCACAAAAATTATACAATGCTCATTCACGTGTTGAACCAAAATGGGTCGAGAAATTTTAAAATATACCAAATGGACAGCAAATATTAAATCAAAACATAAAGTCAAATCTTAATTTCATTTAAAAACATAAAGTCAATATTTGAGCATGACAACTTGCTAAATTGTCAAATACTCAAATTCAAAGCCGTCTTGCATTTAAAATTTAATAGGACATCATTTTAATAGAGAGAGACTTGACATCGTTTTAAAACCCTTCCTACTTCTAGCCTTTATTCAACATAAAAAAATGTGTAAATTCGGTTGTGTTTGGATCAAGAGTATACGATCTCACGAATCTTTATCTGTGAGACGAGTCAACCCTACCGATATTCACAAAAAAATAATACTTTTAGCATAAAAAATAATACTCTTTCATGGATGAACCAAATAAGAGATCTGTCTCATAAAATACGATTCGTGATATCGTCTCACACAAGTTTTTACCTCAGATCAATATGCGTGGTTCATGATTTCAAATTTTTTTAATATAAAATTCAAATGAATTTAAAATATATTCTACATCAAAACATTTTCAATAATGATTATGAGTGAATTTAAAAAATACAGAAAAACTTTTGTGAAACCATATGATGATCAATCTTCTGAGATTGATCTTCAATCCGATACTACACATTAAAAAATATTAATTTTTATATCAAAAATATTATTCCAAAAATATATCAAACCAAAAAAAATCCAAAATAAGTTTTATTAGAGATAATTTTTCAAATATTTTCTTGAATAAAATCACTCGACTCAAATATATTGCATTTGTTATGATACAATATTGTAACATAAATGTTTTGGGAGGTATAATAAAATGTTTTTGGGAGGTATAAAATGGATTGAAAATAAAGATATCCAGACATACATATATGAAACAATTTTTTTAAAATAAAGGAAAAAAATTAATATTGTGTCGTCTTTTATATAATTAAACAACAGAGATGGAAGATTCATTTGCTTTAATCTCCCATTTTGCTTATACAATAATATGAATTTATTTTGTTACCGACCCAATGTGACAACCTAAAACCATTGTCCTTTATTTAGCAAACAGCACGTGGCGCTAGATGAGCGGTCTGTTACAGACCTTCTCGCTACTGTCAGGTGAAGCTGAGATCCTCACCCATGGAACCATACGTTTCATTTCTTTCATTTTGGGACCTGAAAAATCAATATTCCCATCACGACCCCTCTTTTTTTTAACCACTACCCCAAACAGTTTCATACTACTACCTTTTTCGTCATCATCACTATCTAAACTTTGCCCACCACCCACCACACCACCGTCTCCGCCGCCGAATCCGGCCGTAGCCCCGTACCCAAGCTTCATAATGCGTTGGATTTTCTCCGGCGACACATTCAGCCGCCGAGTCAAGTAAGCAATCAATTCATCGCACTGTTTCTTGGTCCGCGTCAGCTCGGAGCTCAGCGTGTGATTATCTTTTCGCAGCTTTTCATTCTCATCCGATAAATCAGCCGCGAGCTGAGCCGAAGCCTGTGTTCCCAGCGAGCTGGGATTCTTGGAGTTCGGAGATGAAGTGGAGGTTGATCCTAGATCTTCGCCGGAGATTGCCGGTGAAGTTTGGTTATCGGCGGCTGTTGCCTTCCCGCCGGCTGAATTTTGTGAAGAAGTTAATTTCCGGCGTTGGATTCCGGTCAATAGTACTCTTTCTCCTCGCTTGAAGTTCTCGTTGGCGAATTCCCATTTGTCTGGAACAGTTTTTCGAAAACCCTGCACCAATAATTCCGATCACGCGCTGTATAATTGACACACAATCAAGAAAAAGAATCCATGGATGGTCGATTTCTCGGTAAATAACCGATAAATCAGAATTTAATTATATTTTTTTATGTTTTAACTCGAAACTGATATCTCTCTGTTAATAAATCTTTATATTGGACGAATGATACATAAAATTATTCTAAAATCAACTGTAAACTTCGAGTAAATCCAAACACAACTACTTTTCAGCTCATTCCGTTGCAAGTTAAAAACTCCAAATATTTTAGAGAGAAGAACATGTTTCTTTTGACATGTTTATCACGATACGCTATTTTTATAAAAATTGATACGTGACACTAATTAATAAACGTTTTTTTTCAGAAAAAATGAATTTAAAGGAAGGGGAAATAACATTTTGGCAAAAATTTATGTGAGACGGTCTCACGGATCATATCTGTGAGACGGATCTCATATTTGGATCACCCAGGAAAAAGTATTACTTTTTATGATAAGAGTATTACTTTTTATTGTGAATATGGATAGGGTTGACCCGTCTCACAGGTTATGATCCGTGAGACGATTTCACATGAGACTCACCCTAAAATTTTTCATATAAGATTCGATAATATTTTTTGTTTAAAAAATGGAGACTTCATTTTAATTATTCATATGAATAAAACCATCAGCACACGATAAAAAAAGAGTTGGTCTAATATTAGAATGTTTCACGGATCTTAATCTGTGAGACGAGTCAATTCTACCGATATTCACGATAAAAAATAATACTCATAAAAAAGTAATAATTTTTCATAGACGACTCAAATAAGAAACTCTCTCACGTATATTACCCGTGAAACCGTCTCGCACAAAATTTTGTCATTAAAAAATCAAATCTCTTATGAAGAAATCTTTATAATACATTGGATAAGTTTGCCCTCAACTGTTTTTGTACCGTACTAATCACACATGAAACTCTACAAACCAATTTTAATTTGATCAAAAATTTGATGCAAACTATTTTCAAAATAAAATAATGAACTACAATCAAAATTGACAAATATACTAGACGAAAATTGGAATTAAAAACCAAACGGCAATCGACAACATGTGATGAAGAAGAAACTTACATATGTATTCAGCTGGCGAACGAAGCTGGAGAAATTGTTGTGCTTGAAGTAATTGGGCAACAAATCCTTGGCAAACTCCGCTGTTTTCCACACAACGAACGTCGTCCCACTCTCGTTCCACGATATCACGTCGTTCGTCTCCGGGTCATCCACCAGCTCGTAAGTCTTCGTCAAGAACGGCGCCGGAACCGACCTCAGCGCCATCGATGACGACTCAGACCCAACCCGAACTATTAAATCTCTCAATATATATATTAATATATATATATTAACAATCGGGAACAAAAAAGAAATTAACGGGTTTTTCTAAATCAATTAGCAACTAAAAAGCAATAGGGCGGTGAGGAATTCCCAGCCCCAGCAATAGAATCCGAACCCAGAACGGACGAGATCGTGTTTCGAGATTTTAGCAGCTAATTCCATCAGGTAACTCTTGCTGTTTTGGCGATGATCTGATGATCCGACAGAAGGGGAAATCCACCATAACTTCTTGGAGAAATTATGGGTCTGAGAATTCTTGGAGAAAGGGGATTGCGGGGAATTTAAATAATGGAAGACAAAGGGAAAAAAACTGGGACAGTCTACCTGAGGGTTCTAGAAAAACATGGAAACAGCACGCATTTTGGTACGCCTTTTTCAAACGTTTCAAACAAACAACCAATCCAAGAATTAATCTTAAATGCTGAGGTAAAAATTTGTGTGAGACGATCTCACGAGTCGTATTTTGTGAGAGAATAATGGTAAAAATATTTTTTTTATTGTAGATATCGGTAGGATTGACCCGTCTAACAGATAAAAATTCGTGAGACCGTCTCACAAAATACCTACTCTTTTAGTAATCAACTCTTTCCTTTGAAAAATCAAAATTTTATTTTCTGAAAAAAAGTAGGTAAAGAAAACATAATTCCTTTCTTATTCACGAGTCGAAGAGTCATCTCAAAAAGTTGCCTGTGACAAGATGTTACATAAATTTTTGTGTATAATATAATTTTTTGTTAAATATTTAAAAAAAATAAGTGATCCACCACCGATCATTAGAAGTTTTTTTAAATAAACTCAAACAAAAAACAAACCATCAAATAAATATTACGAAATATCATAAAGTAAAAGTGTTGAATAAGAATATTTTAATTTAGTCATAAGGAAATTTTGTTCTCGAAGATTAAACACTATAATTATCTTAGGAGTGGGTCTCATGTGAGACCGTCTCACGGATATTAATATGTGAGACGGGTCAATCCCACCCATATTCACAATAAAAAATAATACTCTTAGCATAAAAAATTATACTTTTTCATGGATAACCTAAATAAGAGATCCGTCTCACAAATTTGACCCGTGAGACCGTCTCACACAAATTTTTGCCTTATCCCTTAGTAGTGTTGGTGCAACAATTAATTAATGGGTAGACCTGAAATGGTGGGTTTTGTAAAATAAGACGTGCGCGTGACATATAAGTTCTTGAATTTTGATTTTCACCTTACGATTTCAATTTCCTTTCCATTTCCCATTATTTGTGGGGATTGCCGCCATTCCTTTGGTCAAGAAAGCTACATGTTTTTAACAAGTTGGTCGGCATCACCAATTATTTTCTTATTAATAATTATGACAATAAGACTATGTATTCAAGAATATGCAATCTTAATCCAATATTCACGTCTCCCCCACTGCCTAAACTGGTATGCAAATATTAATTTTTTTGTGCTCAAGAGCCGGTTCTGATTCCGAATGCCGGAACCGGTACCACCAGATACTACGAACAACTTAGCACTCTTCTGACCATTTAACGGTGAACGACACAATGTATAGAGATCGCTGATCTATTTATGTCATTTTCTATTCGATCCCAGCACCGAATCGCCAGGATTTCGAGGTCAAAACAAGACACTCAAGACTCAATTTTGACACTCAAGAGATTAGAGATGGGTGGATTGTTGAAGCTCGTGATCTCGATAAGTTAATGGAAAGATTAATCTACACATCTCAACCAATGAGCATATGAGCTCATCCCATTTTTTTTTATCATCTATAAATACTCATATAAGTCAATACATTTCTGGTATTGTTTGGTTCGTTATATTATTTATCTATATTTTTATCCACATTTTTATCCAATCTAATCTCATGTTTGATGCACCATATTATTTATTCATCTACCGATCATTTATCTTACATCAATCAAATCATTGAATTGAAATTACAATAATATACTTAATAAATAATATTATAATATTTTATTAATATTTTTAAAAAGACAAAACAGTAATACCACATTATCTCAAATTTAAGTAAATTAATCAATCAAATCAAATATTATATTAACTATCATTTTATTATTAAAAATATTACATATCTCTATATTATTTGTCTCGTACTACGAACCAAACAGTATTTTAATTTTGGTATTTTGACTCCTCATTGATCTCATTACATATTTTTGGTTATATGATGATCCTTGACTGGAATATCTTTTTTTAAAAAAATTGGACATTATTTTACTACTTAATTTCTTCTTGCAGGCTCATTCTATACTACACCGAGATATAGATTAACTCGATTCAATTTTTATACAAGATATTCATATAATCATATGATCATCTGAATTAAAATAAAAATATAAAGTTCATAAGTAAGTTTTTGTTTGAATTTAAACGTTCACGCTATGAAAAATTACCAACAACTCATGTCTTATGAGAATTTTGTATATCAGCAATACCCGACACGGAGTTTGAATCAGCATCCCACATGCAATAACCTATTTTTTAATCGCATAATGTGAAGTTTTGACCAATACAATGACACAAATTAACACGATTGTAGTAAAAGTTTGATTATGGATAATAACTTTTGATCCACCGATGTTGACTTTATTCCTCTAGATACACGTACAAAATGAATCGATGGGACCATCTTTTATAAAAATCGAACAAAGTGGCTCTTGCCTCTTGTTATATATGCTTAAAACGTTAATTATATTTTCGGTTCTTCCTAAGGCCGAGTTTAACTAAATGAGTTTAATCCCATGAAAATTTTATTGGCCTAAGTTTGATCTGATATTAAAATAAAATAGAGTAGGTCTCTTGTGAGACGGTTTCACGAATCTTTATCTGTGAGACGAGTCAATCTTACTGATATTCAAGATAAAAAGTAATATTTTTTCATGGATTACCCAAATAAGAGTATCTGTCTAACAAAATATGACCCGTAAGAACGTCTCACACAAATTTTTGTCGATAAAATATTATACCTTATAATAATAACTACTATTCAAGTATAAAATTATTGTTTTCCATTTTTGTAATTTTTAACTCTTTTCTTATTCAATAAATATTTTGATAATTAATTGACTATGATGCACATACTCTACACAGAACTAACTGAAACAAACAGAACTAACTGAATTCGTTTCATTACATAAAATAGATGAGCTAGATTGTCAATTGTCTACCTTGTCATGCATAATTTAACAAATAGAGTTGTCAAAACCGACTAAGCTCGTCTGTCCATGACAGAAAGAACAATGTCAATTTGCCTTCTCCATACTTTGAATAAGCTGATATTCAACATAAAGATTTGTGTTTTGTCGATTTAAATTTCTATATAGGATTAATAAAATGTTATATTCAAAGTTTTCCATGCAAAATTAATTAATGAGGCGCCTAATGAAGTTTTAAGACCCATATACTTGTCAAACACACTCTTAGTTATTGGAGTAGTCATTATATCTAATCTATACGCTTTTATTGAATTCTATACGTAGTTAATGTAGTCGCTAATTTAGAGACCGATTAATCGTACAGGTCTCTCATATTTAGCGACCAAGATTATTGATACCAACCAAATCAGTCGATAATCGGTCTCTATTTTACTTTAGAGACCAAATATAGATCGATTTTTTGGTCTCTAATCCGTGTTTTTCTTTTAGTGCTAGCTAGAGCACTAACCTCCTCCTACTCTTGATAGCTTCATTATAAGTTTATTGGGTCTGAAGATATCTATCTTCTTATTTATGTCATTATTAAGGAAGAATAATTTGACAGAGAAACAAATAGATTGTTTATATATACATATATGTATATATACATATATGATATATATATATATATATATATATATATATATATATATATATATATATATATATATATATATATATATATAAAACTATTGATGGAAGTTCGGATGAATTAATGACAGCAAGAAGTGTCCAAAGTAAACACCAGTAATAATTCATATTTATAAGCAACTTGCCTTCACCATTTAAAACCAATTTTCTAAAAGTTTAGATCCTTCGTGAGAACAAAACGCTGTACAATATGGAATTTGGAACTAGTCAGTTTATTAAAAATTATAATTAGTGGACAATGATATCCAAACAACTCCAACTCTTAATTTGTACAAATCAGAAGTATCAAGTTTTGATCGTTCTTCCAATATAAACAATTATCACTTCTCAACATGTATCATAATAATCAAAACGTGTATTTTTGTTTTAAAATATAATATTTTTTGTAAAATAAGTGAAGTTTGTTATTTAGTAATATTATTATTGTACAAACTGAATGTTGAATCTTTTCTTGTTTAAAAGAGGTTAAAACAAATGCATTAGCAAATCTCGAAATTATAATAATAAATTATGACATTTAAATCATGTATTTGGATTGATACACTTGAAAGAATAAACTAATTCAAATCCATAATTCTAAATTCCTTGATTGTTTTTCTAACATTGTTTCAAAATGAAGGAGTCATTTTTCTTCAGCAAAAATTTATGTGAGACGGTCTCACGAGTCTCATTTTGTGAAGTAGTGTCTCTTATTTGGATCATCATGAAAAAATATTACTTTTTATGCTAAGAGTATTACTTTTTATTGTGAATATCGGTAGAGTTGACCCGTATCACATATAATTCGTGATACTGTCTCATAAGAGACCTATTTTTTATCTTCACATTCAACAAAACGACAAAAAAAAATCTATAACAAATAGAAAAAGGTATTACAAACTCACAAGGCCGTCTCTAATAATATGAATGCCTCGTGGGCTACTCTCTTAAGCCCACTTCCAAATTGAGATCCTAGCGTTAGAAATTCGTCACAAACTTTAAAGAATTTGAAATCAATATATTTAAAATCCATAATTTTAAATATATTAATCCAAGCAAAAAATACATGTATCAGATCAAAATGAGGAGGAGAATGGACCAAACCATTTTGAGAATCACAAATGAGTAAAAATCATTTTGGTGTGTGAACTATTGATAAATTAACAACTTGATACATTAACTATTATATATGATTTAATTAGTACATTGGCTAACTAAAATATCAATCTTACCCTTAGTTGAAATTACTTTTAAGTCCAATTATTATTCTTAAATTCAACTATACAAACATTTTATTTTAAAAGTTATTTTATTGATTAAAATTTTCAAAATATATTATATTTATTTAAAATTATATTATAATAAATAAGTATCATTCTATTTGTATAAAAATGGTGTAATTATTATTAACACAAATATATAAATTGAATACTGGAAAAAAATATATTTTCGAAAAATTTATAAGTGTATAATAAAATGATTTTATCTCTATCTATATTATAGTATTATAATTATATATTACTAAATTTAGTAAATTACAACTCAATAAATAAATTATAAATATATTAAAATAAATATCGTTTTATTTATATTGAAACTAAGGTAAAAGTCAAAAGCCACGAAATTTATATATATAAAAAAACTAAATTAAGTGTAGAAACTTTCACCCACACGAGTCACGTAAATCGGGACAATAAGTGAGATTTTGCATGTATCGTATCGGTCATGCTTCTGAGACCACGCGTCTTTTTGTTTTTTTCCGGGAGATTTTGTCTTTTCATGAAGCATAATTTTCATGCTGGAAACTTTTTCGAATCCTAACAAATCAATAGTAGTTTTCAAAAAACCTAAAGCAGTGAGTATTTTTGTTTCGGTGGTCCGGAAAAGTACATTCGAGCTCCGATGACATATATTTATTTTATTATACTTTTACCAATATGATTAAATACTTTTTACATGAAAAAACTTTTAAAGATCTATGGACATAGAGCCTCACGAACCAAACAATTTGAAACCTGGTTTCCTCCCACGGTGTTCTCGTCACCTAAATCAAGATTATAGCTTCTTCTTTTTTTATGTGTGAAGAATGGGGAATACGTACCAAAAGGGTTTTGTTGCCCTAAAAAATATTGTCTGGAAACAAAATCTTAGAGCACCTGAGACTTTCACCTTTATTCCATCTGCACATATCACACGCGTGCATCCCATCACCAAAGAGATTCCCATTATTTCATTTTTTTTAAACACTATTTAATCTGACATTCCCATTTCTTTTCAAGTAAAAAGCTACGTACGTACACCTACGCATCGGTAACAGAACAAATTAATTATGTTTATACTATCAAAGAAAATATATTTATTTATATACGATGCGATCTGAGCGAATTGAGCGAGCAAGATCAGGACAATCTATCGGATCTGATAAGAATTGTGATTAAGGAAAATGAAGAAAGGATATTGCTTCAAATGTAACTTGCAAACAAAGAAATTAACTTGTAAATGGGGCCGGAGGGGTGTCCGACGTGACTACTCCGATTCTTAAGTCAGCAGGTGAATTATGAAGAACAAAAGCTGTATATGTACATGAATGCACAAAAATCAAGAATCTTTCAAATGAAATATACATCTGCTATAATATTTATAGGAAGAAATCTCATGATTACCTTGTTTTTGAGGTAGCCTGGGTATAATGCCTCTCGGGAGCTTGTATGAAAGCTCGGGCCTCTGATAACCTAAGGAGAAAATCGGGGGCATCTACTTGACCGATTTCTGAAAATTCATCCTGCAGATTGACCTAGATTTGGGATATCCATTTAATATCTTGAGTCATCCATGTTTCGGGCTCTTTCCGTAATTTCTCAGGTCATCCATGACCCGAGATCTTGTGAGGTATCAATATATCTTTTTAATTTTTTTTGAAAAAAAAAACAAGAAGAAGAAAGAAGGCTTCTTCCATCATGCGGTTTATATTATCCAAAGCAAAAGCGTGTTTAACACTACATGGTTAGTGCTTAGTAGATATCATCTCCCGTTGTACTTGTGTACCCTACCCATAAAGTCGGGTTCTATATCTCTCACGCCTTTTAATAAAATAATTAAATCCATCATTTACCTTTCCTTCACTTCCTTAAATTAATTAGTTTATTAATCTCTAGTCCATATGTGGACAGAATATGAAATGGAGTGACTAATGAATCCCAAATAAATTATTTAATTATCACCTCTTCAAAGTTTATTGAGCCTATAGAATTTTCTCTTTTGAGTTGAGAGCTTTAATCCGGATATATTTTTTACACTTGAGTCTTGAATCTGAAATTTCTTATCAAATTTGAAATATTAGTGTCAGATAAGCTATAAGTCACTTATTATTAGACCCCATATAATTTATATGTTTTAAAAATTGCTAAATTCTTGAAATTTTAATGAGAAATATTTGTCTTTTAAATTGCTTATAAACAATCATATGCATGCGCAGAGGAAGTCTTTAATTGATTCTCCTTTTATATTTTTTCCCATAAACTTTAATATGATATAATATTATTTATTGCCACTCATTGAATAGGCTTGACTACCTAGCTAATATTGCTCCTAACTAACCTAGCTAGGGGAGGGCAATATATTAATAACCATAAGATTAAGGGACCACAAAATAAAATTTTTAATTGATATGAAATGGATTTAGATATAAAATTGCATTTATAAGTTCACTTGTATTCTTTGAAATGTATGTCAAAGGTAGTATTCTTTGAAATGTATGTCAAGGTAGCATTATATTTACTCTATCTTATAAGATATGATACTGATCTTATTATTATTATCATATGAAAATTGATCTCTTGGGTTGAAATAGTATTAAACAAAGCTCTGGAATTTTGTTTGATATTAGTTTTTTTAAAAAAACATTATAAGCTGTCAAAATAAGATATTTTAAAAAAAATTGGATGGCCCTGTATTTTTTAAGATCTTATTTAAATATTTTTAAATAACCAAATTATCATCGTATGTTTTATAAGAATCTCAATCATACTCTCATCATCTAACATAATATATAAATTAATATAATTATTGTTTCTACTACAAATACTGTCACACGAATAATAATAAATATTATTATTTGTTATTCTAATTATATTATTTAATTATATAAATTAATAGTATTTTTATGTTAATCAAATATAAAACTATATATAATATGCACATGCTAAAAATATTTATGTGTATCAATTTCATCATTTTAACTTTTTTTGATAATTATATCATAACAAAAAGATATTATAATATCAAACATATCTATAATTACAAGTTGAGTACGTCTCTTGTGAGACGGTCTCACGAATTTTTATCTGTGAGACAGATCAATCCTACCGATTTTCACAATAAAAAATAATAATCTTATCATAAAAAGTAATATTTTTTCATTAATGACCCAACCAATTAAGAGATCCGTCTCACAAAATACGATCCATGAGACCGTCTCACACAAAGTTTTGTCTTATAAATTTGAAATAAGTTTAGTTAAACATCCTTCTAAGTGTCTAATGTCGTCTCTATACATGCTGATGTTATCGCATCCATTAATTTGCCCGGTTTAATTTTTCTAGGTTCACTGTAATTTTAGCGTTGAAAATATAATTTGCATGTCGTTTTTTCCTTGGTCCGTATAATGAAATTATGGTTGAAAATATAATTTCCATGTGTGGGCAATGACGAGTCATTTAAAGGTTAAATAATGACCCCAGATATTTATTTGAAATAGTCCCTTCACCTATAATACGTACTAGGGAAAAATTTGTGTGAGACGGTCTCACGGGTCGTATTTGTGAGACGGATCTCTTATTTGGGTCACTCATGAAAAAGTATTACTTTTTATGCTAAGAGTATTACTTTTTATTGTGAATATGGGTAGGGTTGACCCGTCTCACGGATTATGACCCGTGAGACGGTCTCACATAAGATTCACTCTACGTACTAACTATATACATATATATGTGTGTATATATATTCGATATATTTTTATAGGAAATTAATATTCTTCCATAAATGATCCTATAGATATTTTAAAATTTGAATGGAACATTATGTACGTTGGTAAGCGTACAGATCGGTCCATTGATTTTTCTGAAGCCCTGCAAATCTAAATCCCTTGTCCCTCATTTTCTTGATCTATTATTTTTTGTTTATGAGTGACATTTGCTGTGCAATGAAAGTCATAAATTTAATTTAAATAATGATATTACAATGTCTACTTTGGACATTTTTCTTATTAACTAATGATATTCTTAATGTATTTTCTATTTGAGACTTTGGTTGAATTCAAAACAAGTGTCCTCTCAAAAAAGTCTCATATATGAAATACTTGGATTAAAGATTTCATATGGATTTGTTTTTAACTTTACCCAAAAAAATCTCATATAAATGAAGATATTTTTTCATTTTATTAATACATGATCTAACTCATGTATTTTCAATGTGTCCACTACCCTATAATTTGCTTCCTTTTTAGCCTTATTTTGTTTAGTAATGTATTGAACAATAAATAACCGCTGACAATGAAATCAATTAAGCAAAAACTTATGTAAGACAGTCTCACGAGTAGTATTATGTGAGATAAATATTTTATTTGGTTATCCATGAAAATGTATTACTTTTTATGCTAAGAGTATTATTTTTTATTGTGAATATCGGTAGGATTAACCCGTCTCACAGGCAAAGATTCGTGAGACCGTTTCACAAAAGACATTCTGATCAATAATTGAACCCACGATCCAGCCAGACGCGAGTTGATACATTTGTTTCGTTTGTTGGGACAAGCATAATGTAGTACTTAATTATATAATTATATTGTATTAAGTAACTGGTTCCACCACCCTTTTAATTATTATATTTACCATCTCCATTCCAAATTTATAGAATATTTTTTTTTATTTGTTCCAAATATTTTGATTAACAAGTGTTTATATTTAATATTTTTTTTAATATTTTTTTACTAATATACTCCTATCATTAAATACATTAGTTACTTCAACGACTTTGATACCATGAAAACACTAATGAAAGAAATAAAATAAAAAATTTTATTTGTATAATTGATTTTTCAATTATATTTTAAAAAATAGTTGAATGTATGGTGTATTTTTAACTGAAACATTGTTTTCATTGGGAATACGAAATCAAAATTTCGTTTCAAATTAATTTTTGATGAGAAACTGAACACCGTGTACTTACTACAAGGAAATTAGAGATTTTGATTAGAATAATTTAAACGAACTATAGTAAATTCAAAATACGTTGACCTTTGACTATTATATATTATATATATTAATCAAATTATTATTATTATTATTAATATTTTCATGAATTCCCTTGTATCGCTCTCAATAATATTCTACATCTTACATGTGACATCAAAAGTCAAATGACGTGTGCTTCAAATTCAAACTTTAAAAGTTGAAATATATATATATATATATATATATATATATATATATATATATATATATATATATATTAAGTCTAGCTTGGGTTGAATAAGTAATCGCCTCACGATTTAATGAAACAAATTTTCCAGAATGGAATCGTGATTTTATTTAATGGATTGAATAAAACTCAGTAAAAATCATTTACCTTATGCATTTTTTCATCAAAGATAAATAATGCATTTTTATTGTCTATAAAGGTCCTGACATTGCGTAGATCTTTTGTAAGATGGTATCACGAATATTTATCTATGAAACAGGTCAACTCTACCGATATTCACAATAAAAAGTAATATTCTTAGCATAAAAAGTAATAGTTTTTCATGATAACCCAATTAAAATATATATCTCACAAAATACGATCCGTAAGACCATCTCACATAAATATTTGCTCGTTACATTTGGTTTTAAAAAATAAATATTGTAATTTAAAGTTTGAAAAAATTGCAATTTTGTTTTTTTATATTGTCAAACTTCTTTTGTAGTCTTCTATACTATTAATGTTTGCTTCTTTTTTTTCAAGTTTCAATCATTTTTCATCTAACATTGGGACATCGACGTGACTTGACATGACATAGTATTAGTGTATACAAAATTATATTTAAATTTAATAATCGAGATCATCAAAATCACGAAATCTAAACATGCATGATCGAAATTATACATTTTCCATAAAGTTTTACACTTTAATATATACTAATATTATTATTGTAAGCGCATCATGTGAACGTTGGTGCACTTATTTCTTGAAAGCATCACGTGAATATGCCGAAATTACATATTATATAAAAAAAAAAAAGTGAATGAATTCTGGTTCCTATACATGATCGGTGCGAGATTATGGTCTTTCTAAATGTACGAACTTGCTAACATGCATGTGAATACTGCTTTTTTATATGCCTCGAACCTGAATAAGCAAGAAATTCGACATGAAAAAGTAAAGGGTAACCAAATATACCGTAATTAATGCCGGGATCGGTGATAAAAAAAAATTGCAATTTTTTTATATTTTTCCCCAAATTTTATAATAATAAATGTATAACAACCCCCAACCTAATAAATTTTATAATAAATAAACTAAACATACACCACTTATATAACCGGACTTCACACGTGATTATGCATATTTTCGTTTTTGAGGTGGTTATAAATTGTATTGCTTTGAAATAGCATATTGTTATGCTTCGAGCATGGGTCCGCATCTGCGTGACTGCATAATGGACCTCTATCACAGCTACTTCGTATTCGTCGTCGCTTTACGAAAATGATTAACTAAAGTTACTATAGAAGTCCATTGTAAGCTTAAATCTTTCATTTTTAATATATGGGACAAAGGTATCACAATCACATCTCCTTCAGGACGCGACCAGGACTCGTCGCGTCCTGACCCCTCGATCTACTAGCGCCGAGAATTTAGAGGTGGCTCCCGTCATGTAGCACTTTGCCCCGCATGTTCAAGAGATGGCTCTCATGCACGTAGCATTTTGCCCCACTTAGCATTTATTTCCCGCTGTTCTCTGCCGATGACAGGCTATTATACCATTATTTCACGCCTTCGAGCCCGGGCATGCGTGACTGCACAATGGGCCTCTATCGCAATTATTTCGTATTCGTCCTAGCTTTACGAAAATGATTAACTCAAGTTGTTATAAAAGTCTATTGTAAGCAATTATAAACTCATTTTAAATCTTTTATTTTTAAGATATGAGACACATATATCACATATATAATCAAACTTTAATATGTAAAAAAATTATGTGATCGCATCATTTTATATAATGACAATGGAAAGTATTCGATGCAATTTTGATATTCATATATATATATATATATATATATATATATATATATATATATATATATATATATATATATATATATATATATATATATATGTATGTATATATATATATATATATATGTATGTATGTATGTATATATATATGTATGTATATATATATATATATATATGTATGTATGTATGTATATATATATGTATGTATGTATGTATGTATGTATGCTATTAATGAAACAAAGGGTATCGTGAGTCGCTATATACTTTGGACAAAATTGGGAGAGAATAAATATTTACGTATTATAGTCAAGAAGCTCCGCATCAATGTATCAATTTCATATCAAAATTCACTCACTCTTCTAATTAGATGCCAAACATTCCCTAAACGTTACTTGTGATAAATGATGAGAACATATGCTATTATATGAATATTCTATATGTCATAAAAATCGAAAATAAATTTTGGAAAAAAATCTTTGAATTTATTAAATTTCCTCTCATCAGAATGCACATGGCATTCACGTTTTTTTAAAAAATTTATCATGATTATTTTGTCAACTATATAGGATAAATATGGAAAAATAATCATGGAAATTATAGGCCATAATTTCTAAAATGTGATATTTGATTACATAACTCTCTCGGTGATTTATTTATTATCATGATTTGGGTTTAATAAAAAAATGGGTTCTAAAATGGAGAATTATAAAAATAGTGAAAGCGGGTCCCTCTCCACTGGCTGCGTTATAAATCCGTCTCTTTTTCTTGGTTTGCCCACACTTCACTGTAAACTTCACTCAATTTTCCACCTTTCCCACTTTCGCAAAGAAACCCAATCTTCGATCCTCCGGCAAAGTTTAAGATCAAGAACCGAAAGCAAGAAAAAGCTGTATTCTTTCCTCTTTCCTCATTGTTAAAGATCGATCTCCCAAGAATGGTCGATGTGGACAGGAGGATGGCAGGAATGAACGCTTCCCACGTGGCCGGACTCCGCCGTTTATCCGCACGCGCCGCCTCTTCCGCCCCTTCCACGCCGCGCAACAGTCTCATATCTTTCTCGTCGTTGGCAGAGAAAGTGATCGGCCATTTGAAAAGCTCGGGTGTTAGAGTCCAAGCTGGTCTATCCGAGACGGAGTTCGCGTTGGCCGAAGCTGAGTTCGGGTTCGCATTTCCGCCGGACCTGAAAGCGGTTCTGTCGATGGGTTTGCCGGTGGGAACCGGGTTTCCCGACTGGCGGTCTTCTGGGTCGTCCAGGCTTCACCTCCGGGCCTCCATTGAACTTCCCGTTGCTTCAATTTCTTTCCACATAGCTCGGAATGTCCTCTGGTCGAAGTCGTGGGGCCCGCGCCCGTCGAACCCGGAGAAGGCCTTGAAGATAGCACGGAACGCTCTCAAACGTGCGCCGCTGCTGATTCCCGTCTTCAACCGTTGTTACATCCCTTGCAACCCTTGTTTGGCAGGAAACCCTATTTTCTACGTAGATGAGAACATAATCTTCTGTTGCGGCTTTGATTTGTCAGACTTTTTCGATCGCGAATCCTCTCTTTTCAAACCTAGCCCGGAGTCGAGTATTCTATCATCGCAGCGCGAGTTGAATTCAGCTGGATCATCGAGCAACCTCTCAAGGAGAAGTCTTGACGCGATCTCCGGCGGTCGAACCCCGCGGTGGGTGGAGTTCTGGAGCGACGCCGCCGTGGATCGCCGGCAGAGAAACTCAAACTCATCCTCCTCGTGTTCGTCGTCACCCGACAGGTACTGCGACATACCAAGATCCGAAATGCCAAAATGGGTCGACGAATACGTGACCCAAATCGGGTCGGTTCTGAAACAAGGCGGTTGGACGGAATCCGACGTCTCGGAGATCGTCCACGTGTCTGCGTCCGGGTTTTTCGAAGGCGAGATGGTTATGGTGGATAACGACGCGGTGCTGGATGCTTTGCTGCTGAAAGCGGACCGGTTATCGGACACTCTCCTCAAATCCGGGTGGAGCTCCGAAGAGGTTTCGGATGCTTTGGGTTTCGATTTCCGACGGGAGAAAGAGAAGAAACCTGTAAAGATGCTGTCTCCTGAGCTGGTCGAGAGGATCGGGAAACTGGCTGTGGCGGTAAACCGGGCGTCGTCGTCCTCAGCCGGTTCATCGTCGTAGTTGAACAGGCGATCATCGAGATTCTTGCCGGTTTCAGTTCACGGTTTTTTGGGATGCCTCGTGTTTCCAGCTACGTGTCTCGTTTAGCTACAAAGATATTTCTTAGGAAGTTGAAAAAGGGTGAATAAAATAAGACACAGAAATTATGAATATTTTGGGGGTAAAAAGAGAAGAAAATGATTGCTATACATGTAAAATTAAAAGGTATAATACCGTTACTATGAATTTCTCTTCAATTTTATTTAAATGTTTGTTTTTCTTTACATTTTGATTTTTTGAATTTTAATTGTGTAACATAGTTCAAGATGCCTCTCGAGACTTTACCATAATTAGTTCAAATTCACCGAAGATATAATCTCCTATCCCATAGATAGAGTACTAAAACTCGACTTGATTTGCTTGACTAGCCGGACAAGATCGAGTTATTCATTCGCGAAAGCCAAACATATAAAACCATTTCTACATGAGCTTTTATATATTCATTTGTGATGTACCATTGCATTTTATATAACATCATACTCATATTGCTCCATTTTGAAGTGCAGCAAATAATTTTCTTTTCCAGTTCACAATTTTGCTTTGGAAATAAAAATCCAAAAATTAATTTAAAATGTTACGAGGTGACAGATATCAAACCAAGAGGCGCACGTGTGCTCAACAAGACGTAGAGTGGGACCCATATCTTTTAGGAGATAGACAGATATATATATATATATATTTATATATAATATATAAAATATTATATAGTAATAATGATAGTTTTAAAATGGAGACTTAGACTCGTGGCCACACCATATCAAGGGCCCAAAATTCACTTCATGGGGAAAGAGGAAAATAAAAAATAAAACAAAATGGGCCAGAATTTTTTCTGGCCCTTGGATCTACCCCTGCAGGCAGTGTCTGTAGGGGTAAGGTCGAATTCTCCCGTGAGGGGTACTACTTTACTTTCGAGGTAAGCGACCCCTACGGCGTCGTTTCCTTCTCCAAGTGTCAAATAAATAGTTGGCATTTTCCACTTTGTGGGGACACTGTTTAGTTTAGGACAAATACAATTCTGTGCAATGTGATTATTATTACATCCCCATAAAAATAAAAGCATACATTTTTAAATTGTGTTGAATCCCATTTTTTTTTTCCAAGATAAGTAAAATACTCAACTTAGTCTGATTTGGTTCGATCAGTTCGATTTTGTATATCATCTCTACAAAACTTTTAGACACCTTTTGATACAAAGTTTGTTATCTATATATTTTTTTCTCGGATGAAAATGAGTATCGTAAAAATAAGAGGGATAAAAAGGAAATAAAAAAACTTAAAAGGACTTGAAAGACAGACGCCACTATTTGTCATATTGGTGATCCATATTTGTAGTGGGAAACTTGACAGCTAATTCTTGATGTTTTAACCTTTAGCGATACACAAAAACGAGGTGGGTGCTGTTGCTTCTCCCTAACTTCAGCTTTTGTTGTCTTATTATGTTGAAAAATTATGTGATCCATGTTAATTTCTGAATAAAGATTTATTAGTTTACATGATAATTCAGTTTAATAAAAAGTTTAGTTGAAAGTTCGGAAGTGGTATCAACCATTTTTACAAGCCACAAAGAATGAGATCAATTAGTATAACATAATGTTCAAGATGTGACCATTTTGGTTTTGTCAAGACCACCTTGACAAGCATACAAGAAACAACATAAGAAATTTGTTAATTGTTTCACATCGGTTGGATAAATAATTTAGGAATTGTATATATTGGCTTGAACAATCCTCCCCCTTGAGCTAGCTTTTGGAGTTGAGTTAGGTCCAAGTTCCAATCTTAACATGGTATCAGAGTCCGGGTTTCACTGTTATGTGTTGGACTGCCTATAATTAGGCCGCCCGTTCTGCCCATAATTGGGTCATTTGTAAACTCCACGCTCCAGATGTTCATTCATGGGCGTGAGAGGGGTGTGTTAATTGTCCCACATCGGTTGGATAAATAACTTGGGAATTGTATATATTGACTTGGACAATCCTCCCCCTTGAGCTACTTTTTGGGGTTGAGTTAGGTCCAAGTTCCAATCTTAACATAATTCAAGATCAAAACGAATTTAAAAAACTTACTAAAGTTTTGAAGTAGACGTAGCTGGAATTCCAAATGAAGATGATGATATTTTTTCGCATAAATAGAAATCGATCTTTCGCTCTAAGATCTTTCTCACATATACATATATTTGTATGCATTATGTAGTTTTTAGAATGCTGAGTATCATTGCCACAATATTCATCGAGTTACATTGTGATTTGAAGTGTCCATATTCTTACAAGTTAGATTGTAATTCACTCATTTGTGTGCACCAAAACAAAGCACAAGTTGCATGACAATAGGGTATGGGAGATGCCCCTCTGCCGCCCGAGATGGTGTCGATCGCATCACTTGTCCGCCGCGGAGGTGGCGCATTTATGTAGGCGAGACGAGATTGTATGTATATGGCAAGACAATGAAACATCTCCACATTTATGATAAGTTAAACTGATATGTGGTTCATGCAATGTATTTATAGGGGGGAGGGGCCACTCTTCATATCTCATTTGCTCTGGAAAATAGGATGGTGACTACACCTGCACATTAATTTAAGTGTAAACTTATTGCAAACTGTTTCTGCATTATTAATCCAATCCACCAAAGTTCGTTGTCCTTTTTCTTTACATTTGGTCATATTGGTGGACGATTTTAATCATGTTGGTTGCCTCTTTTTTTTTCTTTTTAAATCATTCTCAATAAAATCTATGGTATTGAATTTTGTCATGTTAATAAATTTAATTTAAGGTTATTAAATAGTTTAAGTAACAAATAAAATAATTTAAAAACAAATACATTCATCAATATGTTATAAAAACTCGTACTCACTTACCCTTTTGACAAGGGATTTTATGCTTGATTTTTAAAAACATCATATTTAAAAGGTTATTAATTATACATTTTGTGTTTTTTTTTAGTTATTTACCGGAAATGTTGATGCAATCGGCCCTTCTTTTTATTTGGTAATTTATTCAACGAAACATGAAGATTATTGAAACACGCAAGACTTTTTCTTTCACCTGAAGTTTAAAGTTCCATCTGGTTTTCAAGAAGGTAGAAGGAGAAGTGAAAGCTGAGATCCACAGATCTACTCCATAATTTATCTTTTTTTAGAAAAAAATATAACAATTAAAGCCATTTCCATGTATAAATCAGAGTGTATATATATTCCAATTACATGTCACAACTCTTGTCCTAAACAAAATGCAGTAGTATGACACGGTTCAGTTGCCACCAATCCAAATTCTTTACAAGTTTCCCTATAATTCAATCTCCTCCTGTGGTCTCAGTTTCAATCCTATATAGCTTGCAGAACTTCAGTTTCATCTGTTTTCTTTGCGATATTTGGTGGACGCTTTAAAACCTTTACGCGAAACACCGCCTGAAATTGCTTCCATACAACACATCAATGAGAAGATAATGTACAAAGATCCAGTTAAAGCTTAAAGGATAATGTGAGATTAAACAAGACGCCGGCCCCAGAAAGAGGAATGTGTATTGTGCTCTTTCTACGTTTTTTGCAACAAAATAAGGGATGAGAATTGAGGAAATAGGTAATGTAATAAAACTCTGACCTTCTTATCAGATCCAAATTCAATCACATCCCTAGGACGAAAACGAGTAGGGACATTGGGTGACACACGATATCGCCTGTCCTCATTGCTGTAAAATTTCCTTCACTTAGTATGCAGATTCTATGATTGTTGTCAAGTGATGTCACAGAGTATATGTATAGAAGTGGAAAAAGAAGAATGAAGTAAACTTTCCAAGACGTACTCAGATATCCAGGTGCCATATTCACTCCTTAAGTCCGTTACGAAGAAAGCTCCATCTTTGTAGCTTATTCGAGCATGTGTTTTGGAAACCTAAGGTATAGTAAACAATTCCGCGTGATAATCAAATTGAAGAAAAAAATGAAACTTCAGTGAACTTGCCTGCGGTGAAGATATACATATTGATACTCCAGGAAAATTTGGGTGGTGTACATTCCTATGATTGGAAAGGATACGCTATAAGTATCACAGTATAGTATAAACATGTGAGCAAGTGGATCACACGGTTTCATTTAAGCTGTAGACGGAAAGGCATACCCAATAACATATGGATTCTTCTCGTCTCGGCTTAGAAAGATGGTATCAGTCACAGCGGTTGCATCACCAATGGAAAATAGAAACCAACTATACACGACAGGGCGTGGTTGATCAAATTGATAAATGAGTAACACCTCATCTCACATTGAACTGTTCGGGTAATGGGTCTATAAAGAAAGAAAGATGTATAAAACGAATTTTTCTAGTATTTGGATGGACGTTAGATAATTGCTAGCAGAATCCATTCTGCACTATCTTGCTTGCATAGACCCTAACCCAAGAGTCCGAGGTGTGACAAAATGACAAAAGCACTCTTCATAAATTTAAGGTTATGGTATACTCACTCTGCATCCAGAGCTCGCTCTAGAGCATCATCATCAGTAAACCACCTTCGTAACTGGTCACTAGCCTTCACGTATAAGAGATGCAACACATTGGTCACCTGGTCATCATACCATAATCCTAGAACACAAACTGCAATATTATTCTAAGTTTATTGGCTTACTTTATCAGAAAGTCTGCACTGCATTGTTCTTCCTTCAAGTTTTGAACTACAAGCCATTCGATTCATTCACTATATTAAACATTCTCTCAAAATCACGAAAAAAATCAATTTAAACTGTGTGTTGGCGTGTACACATGCATATACACACATACACATGTTTTTCTTATCATACTTGATGGAAATAAAGGTTATAGAGCTTGGACTTCATATTTTTCTACATCAAAATGATTCCAATCAAGTTCGTATGACACACCCTCGGTTCCAATACATGTCACAAAAAATGAAAATCTTGTACCATGCCCTTATTTTATTCATCCGTGGAAACCACAAATCACACCCAATATGTTCACAAAAGAAGGGAAAAAATATCTCACCCATTACCACCAAGAACCCAACTCAACATTAAAGGCATAGCAATGTCGACAAAAAATCTCCCACCAACTCTTCCAGGATGCGGTATTCTAAATTTTGTCAGGAACTACAAAACAAAATACCGACTTCATCAACTTACAAAAATTTCTGAATCTTTTCATGTTTTAAAAGTCACGTTCTTACCGACAAAGGCCCGAGTCCAACACCAAGGTATGCTTTGTAAGTTGATGCCATAATTGCAGCCATCCTTGCTAGTCCATGAATGACTGCAACTCTTATTTTTCGAGCATTCTCATATCTGAAGAAAGCAAACAAATGCTTTAAAATTTTGGTGGGTAATCTTTGCGAAACTTTTACCAGGATTTTGGAGACAGCAGTAGGGGAAACAAATTAATTACACCTTTTTAAAGCAGAGGCTATATCCACTGGTCTCCTGGACTCAATACTTTCTTTCCATGCTTTATCAAGCTCCACTGATAGTTGATATCCATCCTGAAACCGTAATATTATTTAGATATTATTGCCTTTTAGTTCAAAATCAGAAACAGATTTGTACAGGAAATAAATTCAATATCCGTAAAAATTACAGTTCTATAATGCATATTCTTAGTGGTTCAGTCTTAAAAATGCATATTCTTAGTGGTTCAGTCTTAATTATTTAAACAGTTCTATAAGCAAATTAAAGGCAGTATGTAACTGAAAATGGAAGTGAAGTTCAGAAAAAGAACAGCTCAAAGTATACCCATACCTCAATGGCCATGCATCCCCCTTGACCCAAGTTTGGTTGCATAGCATGGACAGAATCACCAAGCAACGTAACACGACCCTTTCCCCACGTGAAGGCTGGGGCCCGGTCATATATATCACGACGGAGAATAGCATCTTCATCCGTGGTAAGTAAAAGATCTATTACATTATCACACCAACCTCCAAACAATTTAAGTAGCCTCTCCTTTTTACCTAAAACATCAATAGAATCATCACTTTTAAGGAAGAAACTTAATCCTAGGTGTACACCTTAAAATAATGTAAATTTATCATGGCATCAATAAGCATCCTTATTTCAACGTACTATTTATGCCAGAAAATCAGAGCTCGAATATAGATAAAATTAACAGTTTACGACTGGATAAGCTCGGTGACCTATATACTAGAAGGTTTTTTCAAGTGAACATTGCCTTGCCAGAGTCACATGAAGAGAAACAAATCTTGAATCAATAAGGGGTAAAGCTGGAGGTTGGTTACCTCCTGAAACATCCACACCACCAGGCGGTTCATTATGAAATGCATACCATTGCATCTTTCCTCCCCCAACATCTGAAGAAACAAAGTACTGTTTGTGTCCCAGGAACACTCGGTATCTGTAAGAGAATTGCAAATACATATCTCCTCCGTAAATGTCCTCTACTCAATATTATAGACAAGGAATGTTTTACACACTGGAACGAGAATAAACAAACATACCCCACCGTCTCTATGTCAGCAGGAACAAAATCTGCAATTCCGGTGTAACAAGTGTAGCCTGAGTATATAGCTTCACTTGGGCCAAACAAAGTTTTCCTCACCTATGTCAGCATTAATAGTGTTACCAGAATCACAAGCAGAAGAACTCAGAGCAAAATCTCACAATTCATTTTCGTTATTCTTTGTGTTTTTACTGTACTTTCAGTTTTTTTTTTGAGCAAAATCGTATTACATATATAAAGTAAAAAATACCTTCGACCATATTCCATCGGCACCAACAAGAAGATCACCCTCATAACACTGCCCACTTTCAAGCTTCACTGTAACCTGAATTTGTATAAAGCATCAGTCACACTAAAGCCGACACATAATCAACATTAATTTTTTGGAGGGTACCCGTAGGGCCTTGGAGCACTTGTAGATTTAGAAAATACGCTAATGACCATGGATTTTCATTTTGGGTTTGCATCGGGATCTAGCAAGCTACTAAAACAGTGAAGAAAAGTGTAACTTTAGACAACCTTCTCACCGTCATCTTCGAAGTCCACTACATTGCTTTCATTAATAATAATATCTGAGCCAACTGCACGAGCAAGAATTTGTTGCAAAGTCATGCGGCTAATGACTCTGGTGACAGGAAGTCCACGCTCTGCTGCAGGAGTGAATGTGTCGAACTTGACATACCTGACGATAAACCGTATATCTTTTAACGTGAGTGAATCACATAAAATGGGAAAACAGAAGTTGCATCTTCCTTTTGCGAACCAGGATACTACAATGAAAATAACCGCTGCCCCCACCCCCTCTCTTCCATATAGTATATATATAATTAAGCAAACTAAACCGATTCCTCGAGTAAGAATTGTTCATCATTTACAGATTAACCATGAAACAAGAGAAACACTAGATAGCATAATCAAGAAAATAAAACTGGTGATAGTGTAAGGCAACAAACACTTATTCGTGCTATATGTTTGGAAGGACAAGATAGTGATAACAATAGTACAAAGCCCACAACATTAAAGGGAGGGCACTTTAGAATTTATAACTGCAAAAATCATTTCAGTCTTTCTGCCACCATCCAAACATACAATAACACACCACTTAATGAGGAACATCAGGACAGAGATTGGACAAGCATGATATACTAAGGCATGCAAAGGCAACACTTTGACCAGAAACAGGGCGAGGTTGGAAGCCCTCAAAACGAAAAAAAAAAGGGAAAACTTTTCCAGGATTTAAAGTTTATCATCTACGCCTCCTAACCACAATTTCCAGTCCTCAGCGTAAGAAAGTACCTTATAGATCTAATGGATTCAACGTATCCATGAAAACATGAAAAGGCAAGCACAAAATGTTTGGACGGAATTGTTTCAGAGAACAACCAAGATAAATATACATAAATGAACATTAAAGAGAAATTTTAAAAGTACACTAAATATTTGCATTCATTTTCGGAGCTGCTTCTACCCTTTGTTCGTTAATTCAATGCCAGGCCCCACCAAACACCCCTTTTAAACCGACACTGACGCACAAATTTGGCAGATATTTTTCTAAACAACAACTCAACACCGCTAAATCAAGAAACTTACCAATTACCAGAGATTCCATCCACCAAACCGTTAATTCGATCACCGGTGATGCAACCAGCGCTCATGATTTCTTCGGCAACATCCATATCAATAGCCTCCAGAGCAGCCAATGCATTGCTCTGTATCTGAATTGGACCTCTATACTGCCCCTCCCCTCTGATAGCACTCAAATCCCTTTCAAACACCACCACGTCAAACCCCTGCTTTTTAGCCGCCAAAGCCAAAACCAGCCCACCAATCCCGCCGCCAGCCACCAGAATCCTCAGCTTCTTCGCTATCTGTTCCGAAACTCCACCGCTAGATGCCTCAGACTTCGGGACTTCAGCTACAGCACCCTTCACTTTTGCTAGTTTCTTGTTGCGCCCATTTTCTTGGCTGCCGAAGTAGGATATCTGGCCCGGAAAAGCGCAGATTTCTGCTGGGAAACCTTTGAAAACCAGAGATGGAAAATGGGTTCTTGAAATCAGAGCTGTAGATTGGTTGATTGAATGATACAGTACAGATGAAGCCATCTTTCTAGAACTAAGCGGACAAATCCAAAACAATTCAGTGCATCAGTATCAAAGCACCAATCTTTCTTGGTAAAACACTGAAATTTCAAGAATTGAAGGAAGAATCAGAGCAGCTACAACTGGTGTGATATCTGCTATAGCGCTATCTTCTATCCATGAAATTTGATTAGTTCGAATAGAAATTTTGAAGATATAGAGTGAGAGTGACGGGGACGGTTTGGGTGGCGGGGATGTAAGAAAATGGAGCCAATCCAAATCATTAAAGGAGAGTAAGAGCAACTCCAACGCTGCGCCAAAACACCGCAATAGCGCTGCAGTGGTCATTTTTTTTTTTAATTTTTTTTAATATGTATTTATTATAAATATTTTATTAAAAATTGTAAATATTATAAAATGATAGTATAATATTTATTTTACTAATTATATATTTAATCCTAAAAATTTTAAAAATATAATTGTTGCTTTTTTAAATATTTAATTATTTATATTAATTATTAATATTTAAAAACTAATTTGATTTAAATATATAATTGTTGATTATAAAAATATTTCTAGTTTTTATTGTATTTTTGACATTTTTAACTTTCGTAAATATATAATTGATAAAATATCATAAAAGCAAAATTTTGAAATTAAAATTACAATATCCAATTGAAATGCAAATACAAAGATAATACATATTTGAAATACAAATTCGAAAATAATACATAATTGAAAATTAAAAAGATAACAATGCGAATAAAAACATAAAAATGAATGGTCCACGCGGCCACGCCATGTTGCCTGCATGTTCACGTGTCCATGCCTGGCTGGAAGAATGACTGGTATGACTACCAAAAATCCAAATTTAATCTTATCTTCCTATCATTTTTTAAAAACTTTTCAAAATAAAATTTTTCTGTTTTCACTTTTCAGATCTCACTCGTTACCGACCTAAAATCAACTCTCGTATATTCAGAATCTTGTGAACTGTGTACAAAGGTCGGATTATGTTCTTGTCCGACTTACAAGCAATAACTTTGACACATTAATCAATTTATGCTATAAATATTATGCGAACCACACATGCTCACAAGTTTGGATTTGACCTTTAAATCGACGCAAACTCCAGCTCGATATGATTTATTTTTTATGCATCCATTTGATTTTTTTTTTTTTAGAAAAATAGAGCATTTGGTTCGATTTGGATTCAATACCTATCCAAATATGCCATATCAATAATAAATTTATTTAAATAAAAAAAACTAGTCATTAATTATCTAAATCTCCTCGTATTCATAGTGCAATACGACGACAATCCCACTAAACTTGCTCACAAAAATGGGTCGATTTTATCTAAAATTGGCCGTCGAACCATTAAAATAGTGCCACGTACGCCTCAAGCGACATGTAACATGAGAGCAACATTAAAATTAAGAAGAAGACAAGAATACGCAACTTGTGCTTATCAACTTGCTCCTATAGTAATCAAAACTTGTCTCAAAAAATTACATATATCATATGATGTTACGAATTTTTATGCTTGAAACCAATGTTCTCCAAATCAGACCGGACCGGCCGGTCGGATCGGTTCAACCGCGAACCGGCCCTCAGACCGTCCAAAGATAAGTAAAAACCCGGAAAACAGGTTTAACCGGAAAAAACCGGTTAAACCGGAAAAACCGGAACAAACCGGTTAAAACCCGGTTAAACCGGAGATAAATAAAAACCCGAATTAGCGACGGTTTATAGCGACGCTTTTTTAAAAACCGTCGCACATAGCGACGGTTGTTACAAAGCTGTCGCAAATAGCGACGTTTTTTATAAAACCGTCGCAAGTTGTGGTTACATGTTACGTGTAATTTGAATGTTTGAATTTGAAAAGTGATGTTTACTTGGATATTTGTTGTAATTTTCATCTTAAAAATTAAGTAAAAATTATAAAAACATAAATAATCAATATTTTACTATTTTATTTATTATATAAAATAAATAAAATATTAATTTTATTTATCCGGTTCGACCGTTCGGTTGAACCGGTTGAACCATTTTTTAAGGCTTGACCGGTTCGATTAACGATCCGGTTATAAAAACACTGCTTGAAACAAGTCAACATATCGATATTCACAATAAAAAGTAATATTTTAGCATATTTTCTCATGGATGACCCAAATAAGAGATATGTCTCACAAAATACGATCTGTGAGACCGTCCCACACAAGTTTTTGCTCAAAAAATAGGAGAGAAAACATAACATATTATTTATTTAAAAGTAGAATATATATTTTTTTTGTTAAAAAAATGGTACCCTATAAATTTTGATCAAAGTCTACCACAGACGATTCTTGATAAGAGTTGTGAATTTTATAATTTTCTTGCTTCTATACTTTTCCCAGTAAACTTGACAATTGAGATCCATCAATAAAGAAGTAACTAACTAAATTATTACGAGCCTCAAAAAAATATATAAAAGAAAATTAAAAAGGCGAATGTTTTGGAAAATATGTGAGATTCTTTCTAGACTTAAATGTGGACCAAATTTATAAAGGTGCAGTGACAACTTTATTTATATTAATTTCTCAAAATTTATTTATTCATTCGTTCATAAGCCCAAACTAATCAGATCCGGTTGAATGAAATTTGGAATAATTGCCAGTCATATATATATTTTAGTTTCTTAATTTGGATTATATGCATAAATCTTTCCTTTTTCCTTGTTTTGTGTGAAATTATGTGCTCACATGTACCCAAATAAGCTTATTAACACTTATTTCTAGTCTTTTGAGAGAATGAACTGTTAAAATAGGTCAGGTGTATTGAACCGAAGATCCCACCGTAAAAAAATTATTAGGTTTGATTGATTTTGATATCAGTGACATGTTTGAAGTCCGGTTAAAATAGGTCAATCCATTTGGATTGGGGGAGGGACGTTTGTTATATATAATTTTTTTCAATTTTCAATTAAATTTGTGCAAATTGGATACGAAAACACTTATTTTTAGAGTACGTATTCTCGAGTAGGACGATCTCATGAATCTTTATCTGTGAGACGGGTCAATCTTATTGATATTCACAATAAAAAGTAATACATTTAGCATAAAAGTAATATCTTTTATAGATAACCTACATAAAAGATATGTCTCACAAAATACGACTCATGAGACCGTCTCACACAAGTTTTTGTCATTTTCGAAATTTGAGTTTTAGCGTTGATGTATTTTTAATGTTTTACATTTATTTTCTATGACTGAGTTTCTCTTTGTGTTATTTTTATTGTTGGTAATATGATTTGATTATACTTTGAAAAGGGTTCAAATCATTCTTGGACTTGAGCCGGAAAAAAAAATTTAAACAAGATAAATTCCAATTTGTTTAAAGATTAGAGCATGGATAAAATTTAGACAGGGTACTTTCGCCCGTCAGGGTACTGTCGCTCGACCAGGGTATTTAACCTGACTAAGGTCCTCCAGTCCGGCCAGTATGGGTCACCATGCATCATTAGCATGATAATCAGTGCTCATGACAAGACCTGAACAATATGGATCGCCATGCCTAATGACAGATGACAGGGCGTGGACAGTTGTCAGAAGACAAGGCGTGTGCTTATGTCTAATCAATAACAATGTACATGCACTGTAATCGAGATCATCTTCTCCCTTATAAATACCCAGATTTGCTCATTTGATAAAGATGACAATCTACTGCATTTCATAAATTCTCTCTCTATTTGGTGAACTTTGTACTGACTTGAGCATCGAATTGACTATGTCAGGAAATCCTATCGGCAGCCCTACTAACATTATCTTGTTGAGTGTGTGCAGATTGTCTGACCCAAGATCATCATCCAGGACAAGACATACCTTTGTTGGCAATGCATACAAAAATCATCATATACTCTACCAAACGGCTTTTAAACTATATTTCTACGACTTTTTCCACATACAAGGCTCACAACATCCGTAATCTCCGAAAAAAACCCGAATTTGAAGTTATTTATTTTACAGTTAGTGCGTAAAAATTATATCATCAAATATAATAATTTTTTTTAAAAAAAAAAAAAAGAAGAAGAAGAAGAAGAAGTGTGAAGGAAATATCATAGTTGCCAATATAATCCAAAGTCGATAGGTTTAGGGTCCCAGTATTTGCAGGTATTCTCACATGGGATGGCATTTTGGACGGAGACAACCTTGACCCTCTCCCATTCATTGAGCCAAATCAACTGCTCTATTTGGAAACTCATAATGCCAGAACAATCCTCGTGCTTCCAGAACAATAATTAAATGTGAATAATGTTTAAGTATATAGTACATTTTATTTACTACAATTATATCGTGAAATTTTGTTGTAATTTCATGAATTTTGTATTGAATTTATCATAATATTTTGATAAATTAAATTTTTTGTGTCATCAGAATTTGTTTACAAATCTCGTTGTATATATGACATGACTTATTAAATATTTATAGAAAGTTAATCCGAGATTCTTGGGTAGGAGATGATATCGGAAGGGTAGAGACGTTTCAGTTAAATAAGGGAATCTCCGATGTTTTAAGAATATTTTTATTATTTGTTTAAAGATATTTATGAAATTGGATTGGATGCTTATTTTGATAATTAATATGGTGTTTTTGTTAAAAAACAAACATTTTTTGGATTATTAAAATACGATTAAACTCTTGTTAGATTAAGTAAACTATAAATTATAAAGCGTTGAAGGTAAACAAGTATATATACAAAAATTTTGAATAATTCTGTGGAAGTAATTCGACTACATGCCCTAAATTAAGGGTAAATAAGTTAATTGAGTATAAAGTTGCTCTGGCATTACGAGAATTGCTCTGGCATTATCAGAAGCCTTTCTTCTTCATCTCATCATGGTATTCAGTTCTATTATTACTGAGTCGATCAGAATTCCTCCGATAAAAAAATTTATCTTTGTATATTATTAATATATTTTATTGATTCACCATTTGGTCTTTTCTCAATATGGACTTGAAAAATTCAACGAGAATGGCGAAAGAAAAATGAACGGAGGTGAAAGTACCGTTCATAGATTACATATTCTGAGTTCCCACGCAGCAAAAGGTACTTCTCTTCAAAGTATAGTTAATTTTTCCTCTGCCTGTTTTATCATTCTCTGCGTGCGCTTTTCTCTGTGTTTTGTGGAGCATGAAAAATGGGAATCTTTTGGGAAATGTAATGGTAATCTATTCTGAAAATGTAATGCCGGATTTATGTGTGGTATTAGGAGAATGGGTAGTGGATTTTAAAGCTTAAAGTTTGTGTTTTCTGATGAAAAATGTCGATATCTTGGAAGCTTTTATGTTTGATGTGATCCTGCACTTTCACTTGCCTGTACCACCTGCCGTCACGAGCCTTTATGTGGTCCATGCCCGATAAAATTAAGGTGTGGATCCAAGACTTCATTTATAGAGCAGAGTGATATATTTTTGAGCTCTTGGGAGAGTTTTAGACTCAGAAAATTACCATTTTGTGGAGAAGCATTGATACTATCTGTAGCCATCGGATCAAGAAGTTGCAGGACTTTGAAACGAATTTGAAACTCTGTGTAAGTTCTGTTTGGCCTGTTCAGAATTGTGTTAGCCGGTAAGGTTTGTGATGTGGCTTCGAGTTACTAGTTTTTTGAGCATTTGGATGTAAGTCTAACCCCAACTGTTATTACTCCAAGACTGATTCTATACGGACTACAAGATTTCTTGACATTTGGATTTCTGGAGCAATGGGGTGTATATTTGGCCTCAACTGACAAGTCATGAGGAAGCACTCTGGATCGTTTAGGCACTCCGGTGCCTATACCAGTCCAGGAACACCTGAATATGGTGGTACCATAGATGAAGTTCCGAAAGGATGGTCTTCTGAGCGAGTGCCTCCGCCAACAAGTAGTGGTTGTCGAAGTCATATTAGTGCAGCTGCTTTGATACCCTTCAACAGTGGGAGGGCTTTACCTTCAAAATGGGACGACGCTGATAGATGGATTACGAGCCCAGTTTCAGGTTACAGTTCTTTCAACACTACAGCGGCTCAATCTCAGAGACACCAAAAGTCGAAGAGTGGCCCTTTGGGATCTCCAGGACTTGTGTACATATCCAACTATTCACCCACCATGGATGGAAGCAGTGTCAAGAATTTCACGGGAAATTCACCACTTACTACTGGAGTATTGGTCCCTGAAGGTTTATCCATTCAGTATGATGCTAGGATCGTTGCAAAATCTGAACCTGGGTACCCTGAAAATAATATAAACCGGAGTACTAGTGTGCCTGGGATGTCAGATGTTCTCGGTGAAACTATGTTTCCTGCTTCTCAAGGTACATATATCGTTCTCTCGCATGATAAATCTACTATAAAACTAGTTGCATGAAAGGTCACGTTTTCAACTGACATATTGAATATCTAGGAGACAGACTTGATAGAAAGAAGGAAGAAGGCATAGTTTCCCCGACTGTTTCACGAAGGGATATGGCGACTCAAATGAGCCCTGAAGGAAGCACTCATTCATCTACCAGAGGGAGACTATCATTCTCCATTTTACCTTCACCTAGATCAGGCCCAAATGACAATGTTACTGCAAAAGATGAAGTTAGAGATGTCCAGGTAGACAAAGGCACCAGTACAGGCAGGGACCCCAAGAAACAAGGACGAAGGGAGATGAAAGATTCAAGGAATATTGAAGACTTACCTTCACCTTGGAGTAGTGCTGAAGCAAGAAAAAACGTCAGGTAAGTTAACATGAAAGAGCCCAAATCTTTGAGAATTAAGGATCATAAATTATAGAATTTATAAAACTCCAAAAATGTCTTGAATTTCGCAGGTTGCAGAGAGAAGAGGCCAAGATCAGGGCTTGGGAGAATTTGCAGAAGGCTAAATCTGAAGCAGCAGTTCAGAAACTTGAGGTTCGCGTTGTGGCGTCACACCAATGTTATTTTAGTACAAATTTGGTCTCGTGTAAGATGATAGTTAAACTTGTGTTACCCTGGTTAACAATTCTGTTTGATCAGATGAAGCTAGAAAAGATGCGATCAGCCTCAATGGATAAAATCTTGAAGAAACTCAAAACGTCGCAGGCAAGGGCTCAAACCATGAGAAACTCACTACCGGAAAATCAAACTCCTCGAGCTTCTATATTTGTGAAGATGCGCACTTTCAGTCATCACTTCTTTGCCACAGGAATTACTAGTTCGTGGAATAATTCTTTCCTCGTTCGCTATTAAATTGAAATTTTCATTATGCTTTCTTTGGCCTCAAATATTGTTTCTTGGACATCGGTGATGGAGCTTGGGGACGCTTTTACGGCCCTTGCAAATGAGAAGTACTACCTGTCCCAGGTGGCTTTTGGAGCCGACCGATCTGATCCGATGAAAGTTGAAATAAAAAACAAACTATTCACATACAATTTGATTCCAATTCCGGTTATCACTCATAATTCAAGTTCCATTGAATTAAAATAAATTATTTTAACTTTAAACCGAAAGGAAATTACGATAACTTAAACTATATAGCAAAACAAAAATAGAGTTAAATTTGATTTAATATTTTAAAATCTATTTTTAAGATTAATTTAGTTCCGATTCCGCAAAGGCCCGACTAATTATTTTTAGGAACGAATAGGAACGAGAACAAAACCGTTGTCACTAAAGTTTAGGTTCCGATTGGGTTTCGGATTTTGAAAGAGGGTTTTCATAGATTCTGAGAACCGTGGTTGTGTCTATTACCAGGGGGCTTTCGGTATATTAAAATCACATTCGATCGAGATGTACTAACTCATTCTTAGCTAATACTAAGGATTCATCTGGAGTTGACATTAAAATCACATTCGATCTAGATTAGGAGTGTTTAAACTTCAGATAAAACCAAAAAAACTGAACACTGAATCAAATCGAAGACCGAATTTTATAATTCATATATAAATATTAAAACTGAAATTTATTTGATTCGGTTTCAAATTATATATGTCAAAACCGAACCAACCGAAAAAACCGAAACTTCGTTAAATTAATAATTTCATTTTTATTATATTTTTTTGAGATAATATTAGTGAATGATGAATTATTTTAAGTCATATTTAATTGATTGTTACTTATGTAATTCATTTAGACTTTTTATTTTAAATACTTTACTAAAAATCATATAAAAGATAATATATATTTAATATTTATCTTATCAATTTAAATAATTGTATCAAAACCGAAATAACCGACCGAAATAACCGATCATTTCGATAGAAAACCGAATCGAAGAAAAATGGTTCAGATATCGGATTATATATTTATAAAACCGAATCGACCGATCGATGAACACCCCTAATCGAGATGTACTAACTCAGTATTAGCTAAAGAAAATTCAACAGAATCAATCTGCCCAAGATAAATCAGAACGAGGCCAGCAGCATTTGGTTTGTGCTATGTATACCTAATTGTAAATATAATAGGAAACATCGTCCAATAACATCCAATTTAACAACTTCAATTGTAAAGAACAACGAATACATAACCAGCATGTTTACATAACCATCTCATAGATTAATCAGAAACATTTGGCTTCATGATCATCCACCAATCCCAGAAGCAACGATACATCACAATTCCAAAACAAGACCAGATGTAGATGAAGCTGCCTTTTGGTAACTAATAAGGCCTATACCTGTAATCTGGGCGTGATGGTCTGCCACCACCCATGCTGCCACCCGCTTCATAACCCCACTATCAAACATACACATATAACATAGAAAGAATCGAGTATTAGTACAATAGTGAGAATATGCAAAGGAGGAGAATTCAATACCAGACCACTGTACTCACATCGTCAAAATCCAGGCTGGTGTACATTCTGCCATAACTGCTATGCATATGTCCATACGCAGGTCCGCCATACCCGTATTGCTCAGGAGGATTACTCATCATGAAATTACTACTAGGGCTAGTATCATCAATCGGTGTAGCAGAATCAATTGCAACCTGCAATGCGTCAGATTGAAAGCTTTATATTACTGATACTCATTTTATTTCTCATTCACAGTTACCATGTATGTTGAAGACCAAATAAATACAAGGAATGTTATTCAAAACATCTGAAAGTAGAAACAGGCATTTCAAAATATATCATCCTGAAAGCAGAAACAAATTCAATGTCAAAGCCCGAGGAAACCAAGTTAAAGTGTCATTGTGTACTCACTATGGACCTTCAGTTAAATAATGTAAAGCAGCTACGTCTGTTTATAGAAGGATTTCTTGATTTAAAGCTTCTAGAGTTGCACCACCATAGAAATAAGATACACAAATGCAAGACTTGTTAATATATAATAAAAGCTGAATGCGTAGGGGCAGATGCCATCTAGAAAACATAATGCATCAAAATAAATAGGTGCTGTGGTATTAATTTGTGGAGATCTTCTGAGGGTGCCATTGGCATATGACAGGTCTGGTAACTAATGGAAGAGAAAACTCAATCTTCCCTGTCAGATAACCCGGTGATCACTTTTCTGTTTGACCATGCATTACAGCTAAATCAGTCCAAATTTTTAGGTACTTCCTCAAGAGTGAAGGATCAAACTAACCAGCTAGCCGATCTCATCAAGCTTTGCCCGAGAGATTTTACATCAAAAACTTTACGAATTTAGGAATCACAATGCTCTGAAACCTAAATCTTTAAATATTGGAGGCGTAAAACATCTGTAAAAATCATAACTTCCCAGACAGTCACACCTGGTGCCCACATATTTCATGAGATCTTCTAGCTACACGGTCTGCAACACCATCATCAGCAAATGTGACAAAACCAAATCCTCGATGGCCAGTCCTCTTGGGGTCCTACACAAATTGAAACGACCATTCACACAATTATTTAAATATGTACTGCTAAAATATGAGCAATTACTTCTATTCTCACCTTTGGAACATAAACATCTAAAATACGACCAAATCTACCAAAATACTGGCGAAGATCTTCCGCACTTGCCTCCTGAGGAAGCCTGCCTACGAAAACCTTTTTGCCCATTCCACGAGGCGGTTCCCCTCCTTAATCAACAATTATACAATTGAGTTGCAACACGTCATTTAAAAGATGACCAAGATTGGTTTCAGAAATTAACTTACTTCCATAAAAAGGACCAGGATGATCATACAAGGTTGGAGCACCAATTGCATGCATATCTAGTTGCCTGAACTAATGTAAGAATTATAAGCTCCATATCCTCCTCCTCCACCCACCGCCACCCTGAGGCATTCGGCTAACCGGTCTGACATCATCCTCCTATAGTAGGTTATCATTTTTCAAGTGAACAAAGATAAATAAGCAAATATCAAATACTAAGTGCAATTTCTTGAAATCCTAGAATTAAAACAGACTGTTGAAAAGCTTAAATCATCATTTATGTATGCGTAATAGTTTTGTAAACACAAAAATGAAGAAATTGCCTCATAGAAGAGCAAGTGACTGATGGTAGAGGACAAATGACACCCAGCACAACCAAAAAAGATCAGAAGACTCTAAACTAAACAATAAATGAGTGCCACATGTAGAAATATAACTAGAATTTAAAAAATAAAACTGCAGCTACCTTTGGAGTTGCTCTGTCGACAACTACAGTTGATCCTCCCAATTCGTGAGTATCAGCCATCAGATCATCCACTGCATCTGTGATTATAAAGACAGGACGGAAGGTTAGTTTCGCGGTAAGTGACAAAAATAACAAGGAAAAAACGGCATTGCCTGCAAACCAAATACATATCAGAAAGAGTCGAGAACACTGCAGGAAGCATTCACATTGAAGAGCTTAACCTTTCCAGTGTTCTAAAATTGGGTATAAGAATGAATCAGAATTCCCAAAATCGTGAAAAATTGCCTCAACTTAAATTTGCTTTGCAATTCTAAAGAACCAGCAGTATGATATTGAATTCATATAATTAAAAAACATATAGCCAAGACAAATTACCACCCCAGCAAGGGATGCATGAGAAGGAAGACTGATACAGAGCCAAATCATAGACACCACTAAAAGCCAATAAAATAATTAATTACAGCAAGATAAAAGGATGTGTGCATTTGTCGTTTTCTGAAAAGACACAAGAAGGATATACTGGTACCATATTGCATGCACTTTAATATTGGATATGTGCAAATAAAACCCTACACCTAATAAACTTAGCTCACAAAGGTTCCTTAATCTTTATTCCGCATGTTAAAGATAGACAGCAAGAAAAATCTAAAACACATAAAAACCGTAGAGAAAAAAGGAAAATAAGACTTCAAGGAAGGCATTAACAATAAAATTACCAGCACTTGAAAAGGTGATAAATCCAATTCCACGATGACCTTTGGTATTCGGATCCTGAGAAGAAAAATTGGATGATATGATGATATGTATTTCAAACTGCCATTCATAGGGAAGAAGTATTATTAACCTTTGGCATGTACAAATCTGTTATGTCACCGTATTTTTCAAAATGGCTGCAAAAGAAGATAACACAAAACACATTTAGTCTCATCAAGTGTAAATTCACACCATATCCCCCACAGCACATCAACATAAATGATATTTCAAATCTAGACAACACAGGCGAGCAAGAATATGCACGCGAGGTCCATGGAACCTTCTAAATGCAGCTTCAGTCACAGATGGTAGAATCCTCGCCACAAAAATCCTGGTCACTTTCTTTGATGGTGCTCTCATCTCCTCCTGTGAACAGCACATAGAAGCTTAAAATAGATAATGAACAACAGGATTAGTACAAGCCACCAACAAATTTATATATATAAATTCATGTGGAAGCAATTGAAGTCAGGACTTTGAAATGGATATTGTGGAACAACTGAATGAGTCAAGAAGGTAACCTTAGGTGCGGCTATTTTGACTTCCAACACCCTACTGCCAAGGAGGTGCTCGCTAGTTAATGCAGCCTGTAGCATGCACAGAGAGAATATATGTGGTCATAATACAGCTTGAAATTCTGCTCTCATGCATACTTAGAAAAACCACATTGGACGATTGAATGAACACTGAAACTCAAACCATGGGGAATAACATAAGAGGGTTAAAATTCTGCGACAAAGCTGTACGTTACATTACCTTGGCATCCTCAATAGCGACAAACGTTACATAGCCAAACCCGCGCGAACGGCCTGTGGAACGCTCCTAAAATCATCATAGCAAATATGATAAGGAATGTCTTTAAATATTAAACCCACCAATACCATCACTGTAAGAACAAAGAAAGTTCAGTTATGTTATCAATGTAGCAAATATGAAAACACAGAAAGCATATCCTAACAAATTGATATATCTCCCACCCTTTCCTGAAAATCAAATATAACAATTCCAGGTATACAACGGTAACTACTAATTTTTTTTTTTTTTTAAAAATGGTGACTATCAGAATATGACTTCTAGTTGTCACTAATTAGCAAAAGATTCTATTGACATTTGAGATAGGCATCTTAAACAGCATGTTTCAAATGCATCCATCCAGGATGGAATTCCCAAAAAATAATGAAAACGAGAGCTGCAATTCTGACACAGTTCAAAACCGATTGTTTTCTGTTATAATCATAAACATGCTTCGCCATTGCGGTCAGGGAAGGTGTTGTGACAAAAATCCAGGCTAAAACGGATGTATAACAATAAACACATTTTTAAGGAATATCGGCAATTTAGCTGCTGTCACGGAACGGCGAATTCATGGCGATCGTGGCCGTTGTGTAACTTTTTTGTATTTTTTTCAACTTTTTTCCAATTCTTTCCTATTGAATTTTTTTCCATAATTATCCAAATTATCTAATTATTTATTTTTTTTATTTAAAAAAAACTCATGACAATAAACCCGCGAAATGCCAATAGAACTGGAATAGAAGCCTCCCCGACGGCGAACCATGATCATAAACCAAGAACATTAAGAAATCTCAAAGATTGTGTCCATAGAAGTATCCACTAGAATGCATAGTATTGGGTCCAACATAAACTTGAACTCCATCATTTATGATTAAGTACAAGGTGAGAAATCCATAAAAAACATAAATCGCCCACAATTATGCACTCATGGCCAGAGACAGTTTATCGGTTCTTACCACTCGAGTCTGATAAGAAACGTGGAAGCTAAAATCTTAAGAAAATATCAAAAAAATATAAGCTTGTGAACTCAAGAACAAGAGCCACTAATCAGACACAAAAACCAAATCTTAATAAAACTGCAACGAACAAACCTTCATCACGATACAGTCTTCTAATTCCCCAAACTTGCTCATGTATTCTCTCAACCCTTGGGTATCCACATCCCATGGAACTCCCAAAACCTAAAGAGAAAAACCAAAGCACATTCACAAAAACACAAACTTGATAGGATGTCGCTTTCTTGGTCCCATTGATGAAAATCTGTTAACTTACGACAAGCTTCCGATCAGACATAAGGATTAACGAAATAGAAGCGGCCGCTCTCGAATTCCTCCCCCCTCTCTCTCTCAAGAACCCTCAATCGCTCAAGCACTCTTCCTGCACACAATAACAATAGGCACACCTCTTTCTCACAACGCACAATCAGCATAAGATACCAAATCAAACTCGTCATTTTCTCCGTATCCTTGATATTGAACACAAATAAAATACCTCAAGGAAAAAAACAGAATTCAAAAGGAAACGACTCCGAATAGCTTCGGGGCACTCATCGCTTCACTGACCTTTCGATTTGATAAGGGATTATCAAAACCCTAAAGTCGCTCGCGCTCCCCACTCTCAATCTGTCGCCGCTCAGCCTTCCGAGGTTATGCGCTCACTCGACTTCTGATTTTCACGTTATATTTGGCAAATAGGAAACGCAACGATTTATCAATTTTCCTTCCTTCTTTCTTGTTTTTTTTTTTTTTACCGGCGGTCACGATTTATCCCCAGGAGACCTGTATCTGGTTGTCATGTTGTCGTTTGATCTGTCTTTTACTAAGTTCAAATCCAATTAAAGCATTTTTGTGTTTGAGACATCTAATATACTAATCATGGCATAATTTAGTCTATACGAGACATATATATATAGACAAAAACTTGTGTGAGACGGTCTCACGGGTCGTATTTGTGAGACGGATCTCTTATTTGGGTCACCCATGAAAAAGTATTACTTTTTATGCTAAGAGTATTACTTTTTATTGTGAATATGGGTAGGGTTGACCCGTCTCACGGATTATGACCCGTGAGACGGTCTCACATGAGACTAACTCATATATATATATATATATATATAATTCTCAATAACATCATCTTGCGTGAGATATTTGAAACATTTAACACACTCTCCTCACGCCCAATAATAAATAACTTGACTATCGAAAACTTGGGGGAAGCCCTTCTTCCAGGGACGGATCCAGAAATAAAAGTTGGAGGAGGCTTGAACTCAATATGATGAGTTATATATTATTAAAATGTTTTTTACATTATATCGTTCAACGAAGTTGTGCCCTACGAGGTTTTAAAACATAAAATTCATCAATAATAGAATTTACATCAATATGTTTAGCTAAATCTCGTTCAATATAGAGTGTCAAACAATCGGCAAGAAAGTCATCCTCCATTTTATTGCGAAGTGTCGTCTTCACATGCTTCATTGCTGAAAAAGTCCGCTCAGTAGTGGCAGTAGACACAGGTAATGTCAAAACAAGATGAATCAATCTAGTCAACATAACATAAACACTTGACCGTCCACTCTCGGTCAATTGCTGACACAACTCAACAAGTGTAGAAATCTTTAAATTCTGCATCACATCAAGTTTATAATGTATCAATTCATACTCCAAAGCAACAATTTCTTGATCTGTGAAATCTCCAGGATAAAACTTCTTCGCAAGCTTGCAAATATCATCACTGTTAAATGAGTCAAATGAATTTTTAGGATCTAAAGCTGTACTAAGAGAAAGAAGTTCCACCGATGACTCATTGAACCGAGTATTTAACTCCATCAAAATGAAATCTATTGCTGCATTAAAAATATCAAAGTGGTAATGATAGCGACTGTTATTAGCTGTACTAATAGCGATTGTTATCAGCGACTGTTTGAATAAACCGTCGCTAGTAGCGACAGTGTAATTAAAACCGTCGCAAATATTAGCGACGGTTGTTGAAAAACCGTCGCTAAATTTTTTTAAAAAAAAAGTGGGCTGGGTTACAGCCCAGTACAGCCCTAGAATACATTCGTCTCTGCCTTCTTCCAAATGGTGGGGAAAAAAGAATTCTTTTTCTTGGGCACTGAAGCTCTGTTTCCCAATTGTTGCCTCAACATTCTTATCTCCTTCCACATCTCTTCCATCTCCGGATTCGAGATAGATTCTCCCTACTTGGGAGGCTCGTGTCTCTTTGACCCTGCTTTGACGGCCCTCCTCATTTTCTTTTTGTTCCTGGCGAGTGGCATGTTCTTCGGCAAACATATCAGTTCTTCTTCATGGCCTCGTCTACTCTCTTGTTAATGAATTGACCTAATTGTTCCAGAGTCAAGTTCCCCACATTCTCATCGGGACAAAGTTGTTCGGTCCTCGTCTAAGGACGAAGTTGTTCACTTTCTGTCTCCTCAAGAAGAGGCTATTCGGGTCTCATCTGAGGACGCGACAACACTGAATTAGTTCTTCTGCTCCCTCTCCGGCCTACAATCTCTACGTCTCAGCTCAAATTTCCTACAGACGACATCAAGTGATACTCTCTGAAAATTTAGGGTTCGGTTCTAGCAGGTGATACTAGTCCGAGTGTAGACTTTGAATTTATTCTAAGCCTGAAATCACAAAGAAGACGGTTAGAAGGGTGCCGGGAGGGCATCCCAACGTAGCACCTCTGACACTCAAGTTAGAGACTGTGTATATAATAAGAGAGAATCTAAGAGTTCTGGTGAAAGTCAATATCGTGAATTCAATGAATTAGACAATCAAACCTGATATTTATAAGAGCGTAACTGGGCCAAGATGGACCGGAGGTCCAAAATATAGATTGAGCTTAATCTTGATGGGCCTAGTCATGAAGTATTATGGGGTATCAATTAGAATAAAATTACAAATTTTAATTAAAAAAATTGTATTTTTTCTATATATATATATAACTTAGTATTTAAAGAATTTGATAAAAAATTATATTTATTTAAATTGTTTAAGTTCGATAAAAACTCATGAATCATTAACATATTCATTAAATAAAACTCGACCAATTCCATTATAAACTAGTTCACAAAGCATTCAAAAATCTAAGTCGACTCGTCTCCATCCATCCTACTTCTACCCTACTTCTATTGCAACAAGGCATGTGACTTATTGTACATCCCCAGTAATTTTCTCCATTCGGTACAACTTTACACTGCAAATTAACATCTCACTGACCGCCACAGCGAACCAAATCGGCAAACCAATATTCGCTCTCTCCACCTCACAATACCTCGCTCCACTCGTCCGATGGCTTCCTCTGGACCTCTCCTCTTCGCTTTCCCTCTCATTCTCCTCATTTCCCTCGCTTTCCTTGCCTCCGCTCAAACCGACGAATCCACATTCCAAATCACAGGCGACACGCTGAATCAGTACGAGACGGAGGGGGTGTCGTTTTACGACGAAGAGCTCGCGGAAGGAATGGAGGAAGAAATCATACAAGGAGCCTCGACTCGGAGGTCGCTGTTCTGGGGGAAAGTGATGCGGTACTACATATCGTACGGCGCTCTGTCGGCGAACAGGATCCCGTGCCCGCCGAGATCCGGGAGGTCGTACTACACTCACAACTGCTACAGAGCCAGCGGCCCGGTGCATCCGTACACTCGAGGCTGCTCCGCCATCACCCGATGCAGAAGGTAATCGAATTCCACTTGTCTGTGTGTGTATTGCGGGGGAAATGTTGCAGATCTGCTATTGATTCGTTAATCGGTGGGATTTTCTAGTGTGCTTGCGTTAATATTCTCTTTTAAGTGCGTTTAAACTCTAAAACGCGCGAAATCATGATTTAATTATTATATCATTATTGTTGTTGTTATTGTGATATTAAACTATGATAACTGATGAGTATTGGCTTGATGTTTTTGTAATTCTAGGGTTTACAAATACCACGTGCGTAGTTTTTGACGAATTTTCATTTGTTCAAAACATATGTACCATAATTATTTTATCAAATTTAATTTTGTTTTTATTTTGTGTTATTTTTAGGGAAGTATATAATATATATATATATATATATATATATATATATATATATATATATATATATATATATATATATTGAAAACATAGGGAAGTATATTTGAATTCGAAAGAGTCCTAAATAACTCTATTTTAATCGTCTCTCTCTTTAATGGACATAATACCGTTAAATTCCTTCTCTTCTATTTTAATTTTTTTGTTACATAACTAGTGACTTTATTTATGCATGTTTTTTTTTATTAAAAGATATATTAAAAAATCTTACAGTATAATTATGAAAAATATCAAAAAATTAAGATACTTGAGAGCAATATTTCTATTAAAAGAGAAATATTAAAATAAAACATATTCAACAGAGTTGAAGTGTGGAATTTCCGGGTACAATTTCGTTTGAACACTTTGAAGGGCTACAACATTTTAGCCGAACCCAATTTCTTTGGGCTCGCTATTAGGCCTTATCATGGATTTCGTCAAAAAAAATTGAATTCATTTTTTTTTTGTTCTACAAAAAAATACTAATTTCACCCTCCAAATTATATATCTAGATATTCTAATTTAATCATGATATGACCTAAGTTCATGACCAGCCAAATATTGTATCCAAATTCTCATACGGTTGTAAACATTCCGAGTAGATCTCTTGTGAGAGACATCACGAATCTTTATCTGTGAGACGGGTCAACCCTGTCGTTATTTACAATAAAAAGTAATACTATTAGCATAAAAAATAATACCTTTTCATGGATGATTCAAATAAGAGATCGGTCTCACAAAATACGACTCATGAGATCGTCTCACACAAGTTTTTGTCAAATATCAACCATTAGGACAGATATTTCGAGACGAGATTCTCCTTAGTGAAACACACCCCGAGATTTCAAAAAATATCAACCATTAGGACAGATCTTTCGAGACGAGAAAAAACATATGGTTATTGTAATATGTTATACAAACTAACAAAATTCAAACAATCAAATTTAATGCATAAAAATTTAGAAAAGTGTCTTTTGGTGTATCTCAAGAGATCATGTGTGGTGAATACTGAATGGGCCCATCCCAAACATAACACTATACGAAATGGACTCTCATACTGTCCTAATCACACTTAATGGGCCCATGTCAGTGTGACAGTCGATGGGTTTGGTTCAACCCAAACCTTTAGAATTTGTATTTATAAAAATACAAATTTAATTTAGAGAAGCAATCTATCTACATTCGCGTTGCTTTGAATTATTATTGTAAGGTTGCATTTAATAGAATGACTTTATTTCCGTTTAAACCAACCGAGTTTCACTATTACCACTACCTATATCGTTTTCGGTAAAACACAATCGCACAATCCTATATATTTGATTTGGTTAAAGAATAAATTCAATGACACTAATTTGGATGTATTTGAAATTCATTATAATTATTGTTGAAAATGTTTTACTTGGTATAGAGCGAATACAAAGTTCACTCAAGATTTCTTCATCCAAACAAGTTAAAGAATTTAAAATTGTGAATTTAAGACTGATCATTTCAAATATATCAATCCAAATATAACTTAAAAAGTGAGAATATATATTTTTTATTTAATATTTCGATGTATGCTTAAGAGAACAACTCATAATAAGAAATTTTGGCTAGGCTTCATCTTATTTTCATTACGATTTTTCGAACATTTTTTGTCCAAAATGTTGACAAATTCTATAATTAATCATTTTCTTCATTTAAATTTTCACTATCTATTCCAATCGAATATAATATATCATAATTCTAAATTAACCCACACGCCATTCAAAGAAACAAAAAATATTTGAAATAACCCCTTTTTCGAATCTAAACAATGCATTTGTATTTGAGTTTTAATTTTAAAAGCTTAATGTCCGTGTTTAATTAAGATTAAGCCACATAGGCTATTTTCCGAAAGAAAAAAAAACCAAGATCTCTGATTTTAAATTCCATGTCAGCATATCCAGTTCGTAACTAAGCTTTCCAACCAAAAAAATGACTGAATCGAAAAAATTTGCAAGAAAGTGCATGAAAACTAAAATTTCGAGATAACATGATTAAAAGTGTAAAATGTGCAAATTACGTGATAAAATACTGTAAGACATATATCAGACATAACCACATTTCTATGATTAAAACATTTATTTTAAAGAAAATAAATATTTCTGAAAATTTCGTCGAACCCTAATGTTGTGTTTTAATTGATGGATTTGAAGTGATATAATTCAAATAAATTGATTTCAATTTTTTTCGTGTTACTTGGATGAACAAAATCGGGTAGATTTCAAACTTCATATCATATCAAGTTTTACAATTTCATTAATAACTGTGATGGATTTTAAATACACATAAGATATGTGTATTTGAATTCACTTATCAAATGTTTCCTCAAATACTTTTGTCAATTAAAGGAAAAAGTTTAATAAAAAATTTGGATATTTAATTTGTTCTTGGTTCCGAGTAAATATCCAGCTTTATTTTACAAATTCACGCATCAATAGAATCTTGTTTTCCTTTTTTTTATAACCGAATTCATCATTTTCCCGGACTTTAATGTATTGGCTAATGGCTAATTTTGGCAATCCCATAAAGTTTCATTATCATTTTCAAGCATGAACACCCCTTTTTCCCATATGTCATTTAAGGATTGTGTGTGAGAAATTCGAGGCAACTACACTTTGGTTTCCTTCCATTTTGTCCTTTCAGTTATCAAAAGGCAAAGAAATATCGTTTGTACATTTTTTCCACCTAGAAATGTTAATGGGTCTATTCTTAGCTACGTGGCATTTTCCTGCCCTCATTTTCATTTATAATCATTATATATAATAATAATATAATTATTATTAAATTTTTCTTTGCTTGATTTATGTTTGCTAACAATAATTCCCTAGGTTAGAAAAACAATTCAAACATGATTCGTGCACTCTAGTGTATATTTAAGGATATAAATTTAAAATAGAATGAATTTCAAATGATATCATTATTCAGTTAATCGTAATTGATAAGAAATATTATGTAAACATACAATAGTGAATTTGAAGTTTGAAGTCTTATTTATCTAAAATAACAAAATATATTTGGATATATTTGAAATTCATCAATCCAAATACAACCTTATATAAATTAAAAGATTTGAGTTATATAATTACCATAAGTTATGAATTTTGATAAATCAACGATAGTTTGATTCTACAATACTATGATAGTCAATATCACGTCTCTAATTCTAATGGGTTGCAATTATTGACAAGAATATTGTTGGGAAACAATAAACGAAATGCTAAGAGAACAATTTGAATATAAAGCTTGATATATTATACGATTTTTTTAAATATTTGTGTTATATTGTTATCATACAATATAATTATGATAAAACGCCGACACTTATTGTGTTCCTTTTCAAAGGCTATCGATGACAACAACTTGAAAGATTCAAAAACTAAGATTGTCATAATAATGTAATACATCAAAATGTTAGCTTTCAACCACACTTTTGTTAATCATCTCTCAATATCATATTAAGAATGTATTTGACTAAAATTATTTGAAACACCTTATAAGTTTGTGTCTTATAAGTTATTTTATGATATTATAAGTTGTATGATCTTATTTTAAAAATGAGATTTTAAAGTGTTTGGATAAAATAAATGATAAAACTTAAAGTTGTTGATGTATTTGATATTATAATATCTTTATGTTATAATAATTACCAAATTGGCATAAACTATGAAATAGATACACTTGATCATTTCTTTTAACATACACATATAATATATAATTTTATATTTTGATTAATATAATAATAATTATTATGAATATAATTATAAGAATAATTATTTATAATTTTAATTATAACTTATAATAATAGAAATTGTAATAATTGTTGTTGATTAAAATAATAGTTATTCGTATAATAATATTAGTAATGGGTGAATTGATAATAACTATATTAATTATTATTGATGTGATACTGTAAAAAAAATTAATATTGACATAATTAGATTGTGATTTTTATAATTAATAATAATTCTTGTTATAGTTAATTAAAATACTAATAATAGTAATTAATGATGAGGATAATTAATTATAATAATTATTATTATAAAAGTATAATATAATTATTGTTAAAACAATTGTAATAATAATTATAATATTAATAGACGCAGTAATAACTGATAATAAAAGTTATTAATTTTTTTTGAAAGGTAAGCTTGTAATTATATTAAGATAAATCGTTCATTACAAACTCGACCAACCAATGAGGAAAATCGCCATTCAACCAAACAATAATGCTAATAATCATGTATGTACAATAAGGAATTATTGTTGTAAAAATAGAAATATTATTAACAGTAATCATAATTATATTAATTATAACAGAATTTATATTAAAAATAATTATTTAAATAATAATAATTGGTTATTAATCAATTTATATATTATATTATACGAGAGTAAGCTTGTGATATTAAGAAATATATGAGGATAATTTGGTGGTTAACATATATTCAAATAAAATCTTAAAACATAAGGTTAGGGAACCTAACTTTTTTTTAAAAGAGTATAAACTTTCAAAAAACTTATTTCAAATGTGCATAATCTGTTTTATAAAAATTTACCAAACAAAATTTCAGAAGTTACAAGTTCTGTCAAACACCCTCTGACTAAAAACTCTTACGGATATAAAAAATTTTCGATGACAAACACGAGTAGGTGTATTTTAGAAAGTAATTTTTTTTTTTACTTTTTTTAACAAACAAGTTAATTAAGCTGCCCGTTAGCCTACATTTTATACCTAACAGAGTATTGAATGAATGAGCTAAATCACAGTTAATGAGATCCTACCCATGTGGGCATTGCCTCCATGAGAGGATGGATGGCCAAGATCTTGCCAAACATACAATTTCAAAAAAAAAAAGTGGGTCCTACATATGCATGGACAAATCTTGACCATCCATCCTATCATGGGGGCAATGCCCGCATAGGTAGGATGAAATAAACCCTAAATCACATGTGGTAAGGTAAATTTAAGTTTAATTTCTCAAAGAAAAAAGTCCCAATGCTATGAATCTTGTGGCCAAATTTATGACAATTAAATAAGATTAATTGAATTTTACTCAAGCAAATCACACTGATTTGCCAAATTAATTTTAATTTACTCTAAATGCATGCTTTATATATATATATATATATATATATATATATATATATATATAGACACACACACACACATGTATGGAAATTCTCGAGTAGATTATTCATATTTCATGTGGTTAATTGGAATTTTGAGATGTTCTATTTTTTTTTATTGATGTTTAATTTGAAAATAATTATAAAATATTTTATGAAAAATAAAAATAAAATTGAAATTTGATTTTCTTACAAAATTTACATCTGCCATGAATAATTTACAATATTAATTAATCTCTAAATAAAATGAATTTGTAAAGATTTAGGCTATGGGTTTAACGTTAAGAACGTGCGAAGAGTTGCTGAATTAATTTGGCCAACAAAACGACGTGATTTCGCTGTCGTTTGGTGACCCTGCTCGAAATTATTGGGTCGCACCAACCACCATAATTTGTTGGCACATCAAACGTGTGCATTTAGGTTATGAAAAATGCGATGCACGACAATCCGGCCAATTCAATTGAAATTAGCATATCAAATATGTGATTCTGGAATAGATGTTTGACTCGTGAGATAAACATGATTAGTTTTAATTTCAAGTATTGTTGAATTCGAATCAAACATTCGATCAGAATAACGGCAATTACATGAAATATTTATACTTCACATCGAACAAACAGTATATTGAAATAAGTTCTTTCGATCTACGAGATATAACATTTTTCTTTTCAATTAAAATACCACCGACCTCCATGATGTTATGTTTTTTTTATTTTTGTTTGAGAAAATAAAATAAAATACTAACCGGAAATTTTTTTTTTTATTTATGGGAAGATAACCATTATTTTTGAATTAATTAACAGTAGTTCTTGATCCCACAACAGTTGACGCCATGTTCGATCAATTTTCAAACGAAATCATTTCTGATTCCATTAACAAATAAATTATCTTATTGGTATTACATTTTTATGATCGACCATATGATTTTAATTATTTATGTTTATCTCGATTCGAAAATACTACTTGCACGATCACTTGTTACGAAATAACATTTCTTACAAATGAGCATTGGAATTGATAAACAAATGATCAATTACCAAAATAAATTATTATAATAACATGATAAAAACATTACGAGAAAAAAAAACAGTACGTGCGTTGGTTTATTTTGAATTTTGTTTCTATAAAATCTAATTTTAGTGTAATAAGTTATTTTTATTTGCTGTTAGTCATTTTCGTTGAACGTCGATGTGACACTAGACACGTCAATCATATCAATCATATGCAGCAATGTAATATCCCGAAAAAGTATCATTAAAACAAAATTTTGATACTTCACACAAGCAACAACCGATATGTTCTCAATCCACAAGTGAATGATATGTATTTGTGGTGGCGAAACCAACTCCGTCAATTTGTGTGTACAAAATTTGGTCTTGAATTCTTCCATATCCATATCCTCTCATTCTAGTAGTCATCGTTTGGAATTAGTAATTAAAAGTTAGCAAACGAGATGCAATGGATCGTTACACTTGTCAAGTAAGATGGCCTAAAAAAATGCTTTTTCCATTTGAATTCAAAAATGGTTGACAAATCAAATTTCACTTTACGAGACGCAACAACTTTGGTCGAGTCTTCTAAGTAATTAATAATTAGTATTTAGTGCTAATGACGTTCCTAATTACCTCTTTAAAATCTTGTCAAACACTCTTTTCCCATCCATATGTTATCTTAATCATCATCGTTAGACCGACGGACTAAATCTTTGTTTAAAAAATTCGTAGTAATCTTATGTACGTATATAATTCTTTTAAATCGTCGTCATGTATGAATTTTTTGGTTCGGCCACTCTTTTAGTTTGAAAAAGTAATATAATAATTTTTTTTTGTCGTGTAAATAGTCATTATTATCGATTTAATCCACTTGGAAACTTGCCCAAAGCAAATTGAATAATCAAGAAATCATAAAATATTTGAGGAACCTTCGTCCATCAATAGACTTTACCCGATCAAACTCACCAAGAACCACTAGTCGATTTATTATTATTATTAATTTTTTTTTTGTTCATCCCTTTGGGGAATCATTTTCTCAAATAAACCAACACATTTTATTCATTTAAAAAGACTTCATCGTGACGCAAAACTTGAAGTTTATTTGAGTCATCTTTTCCATATTTTTTTGATCGAATCGTAAATTCGATTCAACTTATAAATCATAAATTCCCATAAGCAAAGTAGACCCTTTGGAAGTCTTAGAGTTTTTTAAAAAAAATTACAAACTCTTTGTAACATAATTTTATCGAATCATAAATTCGATTCAACTTATAAATCACTTCTTTCCAGAATTTGAACTTAAGGAAGTATTTGAGACTGTGATTTGAAATAACCCCGTGTTGGGATCAGAAATAACTCGTCTCACTATTATTTTAAATTTTCTTAAATTATAATGTTTCGATTGTAGTTATTACTCAATAATAAATTTTTTAAAAATTAATAAATCGTCAAATTATTTTTCACCTTTATATTAACAAGACAAAAACTTGTGTGAGACGGTCTCACGAGTCGTATTTGTGAGACATATATCTTATTTGGGTCACCCATGAAAAAGTATTACTTTTTATGCTAAGAGTATTACTTTTTATTGTGAATATGAGTAGTGTTGACCCGTCTTACAGATTATGATCCGTGAGACGGTCTCACATGAGACACACTCTATATGACAAAAACTTGTGTGAGACGGTCTCACGGGTCGTATTTGTGAGACAGGTCTCTTATTTAGGTCATCCATGAAAAAGTATTATTTTTTATGGTAAGAGTATTACTTTTTATTGTGAATATGTGTAGGATTGACTCGTCTCATAGATTAAGATCCGTGAGACAGTCTCACATGAGAACACTCATTATATATTTTCATCTTAAACATGTACATAATACCGAATCTTCGAACGAGAGAACTTAAGGAGTTCGAGTATTGAAGAATGTTAAAAGAAAACCACTTGATAATGTTACGAGTAATGACATATGAGAAAGTAATCGAGGACATGAGACTCAAGATTAGGATAGTCCATAGTCATTACAAAATTAATCCATCCAAATACAACATTAAATAATCACTTTTTTTGGATCAAATACTTCGTTGGTGTTTGGAGGGGGGACAAGCCAATGTAGCTACACAATGACCGAATCAAGGTAACCATTACTTTAATCAAAAGGCATGAAACCACATTCACAAATTTTGATCATTTGGAGTCTCAAAAGTCATGCCAAACGAGTCACAATCAATAAGGTGTGCCCATTTTTTTAAAATGGGAAAAATATCTCTGTATGTTTTTATTAAATAAACAATAGAAAAAAAATATTTTAATTAATGATTCTACAACAATATCAACCACGTTTTCCCAAACACGGCTACGCTATTTCAGGTCCCCACGAAATATCCTTCACTACCACGTGCTTTTTTCATTAACCTTTCACACACAGTTGCGCAATTGCGTCACTTGTGGTGCAGCGAATCTTCTCAAATCCGCCCCCCCTATAAATAGAATCCAACAAGTTTACACACTTTGTTGCATTCTCTGTTTGCTCCTTTAGTTCTCTGTTCTGAAGTTTAAGAAATTCTTGAATCAAGCTTTATCTCAAATACCCTTTTGATAGATTTTGTAACATGGATTGGATTCGAGGTGAAATCTTGGGTCGTGGGAGCTTTGGTATGGTGAATTTAGCGGTACCCAGGAGCCAGAGTTCTTCGGTTTTGCCTTTAATGGCGGTGAAGAGCTGTGCTATTTCGCAGTCTTCTTCTCTGATGAATGAGAAATTGATATTGGACGAGCTTAAGGATTGCCCGGAGGTGATTCGTTGCTTTGGTGAGAGCTTTTCGTACGAGAATGGGGAGAAGTTGTATAATGTGTTGTTGGAGTACGCCTCCGGGGGAGCTTTGGCTGATAGAATCAGGGGTGGTTGTGATCGGGGGCTGCCGGAATTTGAGGTCCGGCGATACACGAAGGCTTTGCTTAAAGGGCTTCACTATATCCACAAGCTTGGTTATGTCCACTGTGATATTAAGCTTCAAAATATCCTGTTAGGCCCCAATGGCGGCGTGAAGATTGCCGATTTCGGATTGGCAAAGCGAGCTGACGGGATAAAACACGGCGTTCCTAGGTGTGAAATGAGGGGTACGCCTCTGTATATGTCACCTGAGGTGGTCTCCGGCGGAGAGCAGGGGACTCCAGCGGATATATGGGCGATTGGTTGTGCGGTGGCGGAGATGGTCACCGGTTCTCCGGCATGGCGGTGCTCTAATTTGGCGGGGCTGTTGCTGACCATCGGCGTCGGTGACGAGGTGCCGGTGGTGCCGGAGAATTTATCGGAGGAAGGAAAAGATTTTCTCGGCAAGTGCTTTATCAAGAATCCAAACAAAAGATGGACGGCCGAGATGCTTTTAGATCATCCTTTTGTGAGTGAAGATCAAGAATTCAGAGATCTCAAGGATCAAAAATCTACTTCAACTTCTCCGAGATGCCCATTAGATTACCCTGATTGGGAATCGACCTCGAATTCAATTACATCTATACCCTCACCGGAATATTCCTCGGAATCTCGTATCTGGTCCTCCGTAGAGTCGGAGTCAACAACTACATCCCTGACCAATTCGCCGGCGGAGCGGCTGCAAGATTTAGTGTTGAACCAAAGCCCTGATTGGTCTGTTTCAAATGAATGGGTCACCATTAGGTGAGCAATTTTGATAAAAAAAAAATAGAAGATATTTTTTTTTGGTGTATATAAAAAAAATAGGGATATATACAAATATAATGACTGTAAATGATTTTAGTGAAATATGAATACATTCGTTTTATTATTATTATCACTTTATTTTTTTTATTATTAAATTGTTTTGGAAAAATGAGAGTTGCATTGGAAATGGGAAAAGTGTTGGGCAACAGAATTGGGTGGTTTGGCCAATTGCCCACCGCCTACTTATCTGTTTCAACTTGCAAGTGGTAATTGGGGTACGTACCCCAATTGGCCTGTTGAATTTTAATATGGTCAAATAATTAATTAGTTACCTTAACTTTTGTGCGCATTTCATGTCCACTCTCCAAGTTGTTACTACCATTGTCTTGTCTTGATAAAAAGCATTATAAAAAGACCAAACACAGTGAACCAAGCTAAAATATAATATGATCCGTTGTATTTATTTATTACTATTGTTAGATATTGCAAAAAATGCCTAATATAAGAATATTATAAAGAGTAAGTATTTCGTGCGACGGTCTCACGAATTTTTATCTGTGAAATGAGTCATCTTTATCGGTATTCACAATAAAAGTAATAATTTTTCATTGATGACTCAAATAAAAGATCTGTCTCACAAAATATGATCTGTGAGACCGTCTCATACAAGTTTGTGTCTGTTATAAAATAGATCGCTTGAATTTTGCTCAGCGAAATCATTTGAACCATTGAGTTTCAGCGGTGGATTAAGGGTTGCTATATGTATATTTCTGAGGTTTAAAATTAACTGGTCCAATACATAATCTCCGGCTCGAATCAAGTATAGACGTAGAATTCTTTATTTTTTATTATTATTTTTATAATCGGTATCAATCCTTTTAAAACTGTTCAAGATCGGAATAATAAAAATTAATATTATATTTAGTTTATATAGTAAATAAAATAGGAATATGTTTATTATTTATTAATTTATAGTTCTTACTAATTTTTTAAGCTGAAAAACACAACAAATATCTAAATAACCATCACATTTCAAATCTAATTCCAAAATTCGAATTACACGTAACTTGTAATCAAATTTTTTTTAAAAAATAAAAACAGAGACCTAATCGACTGGCTTTAACGGTTTCCTACGGTTTTAAACTATTCGATAGCTTTTACGGATTTTAGCATATATCTGGATCGGTCGGGTCCGGTTCAAAAAATACTTATAGAACTCAACATTTTTTGGAAAAAAAACTAATAATTATATATTATTCTTATTAGTGTCAATAATATAAAGAATAAATATACATACATATACATATGACTTGAAAGTAGAAAAATTATTTGTATTATATAAAATTAATCTTTTAAATTATTTATATTTCAACTAGCAATATTATAAGTCATAATTTCCTCATATACCAGGTATATATTTCCCTTAATGCTACTTCAAATATAATGTGTCCTCCACTTTTCATAATTTTGTAAACATGATAGTCCATTTTGACTTCTCTTCTAGCTTAATTCATGACTCCATTCTCTCTGAACTTTAATTTCGGAATGCTGTAGCACTTGGATGACTAGGAACAAGGCGGTATTTGAAGGAAAATGCATTCCGGAAAATGTTATAGTCGAACGTGCAAGTGGTTTTTGGCAATCTTTCTAACTCTCTAGTACTACTAGTCTACTACAAAGACTTTTGCAGCTCCCCATAAGTATGCTGATGAAAAGTGGAAACTTCCACCTCATGGGTGTTTCCAGATTAACGTGGATGCCGCAGGTATGGAATCTTGGGATTTAATTTCTTCTGTATGAGTGTGGTAAGTCAGGATCACCATGGCCATGTTCTGGTTGCCTTTGCTCGACGAATTAATGCATTAAGCGGAGATGATTGAGGTAATGGAAGGGGTCCTCCGAGCTTTGAGTTTTCCTGCTGTGAATTGGATAGCTTCCTTTCTCAATGGAGGAACCTTTTGCTGATAACATCAGACATGTTTGATCTCAAATGCCAGGAGCTTCTTCTATCAACCACTGCTCTAGGAAAACAAACCAAGTTAGCTCATATTTTTTTGGCACGTCGATGCCTTTAATTTGTTGAGGAGCAGTATAGATTTACATGATGTAATTAATTCCTCTTTTTCCTGAACCAAAGGTTGTACATCTTGACCAATTTAACATGTAATGAAAATTATAGTTTCTCCTCAAAAAAACATGTTCACAGAACCATTTGAGAAACTTGCAAGGAAAAATAGTATTCTATTAAGGTGACTAATTCAAACAAGTATTCAAAATTCATGCGCATGGAATTTCAAAAGAGATTTTTGCATCGACCTCGATCCGTTGTAATTGACCTATGTTGTTTTCCCTCGTATTTGACACTCGCACCCTTTCTATATATCAACTGTGTGTTAGATTTTATATGTAATGGCAAAAAAGTACTTCACAATATATAATTAACAAGTTGTAACAGTCCATCCCAAAACACAATATCCACTCCACGTACAGATTCAAGAAGGTATTTTGAGTGCTAATTATTTTTTAAGACATAAAAACAATTTTTATCAAATAATTTATAATTTGAACATCACTTCAATATGTGTGAAAATTATAAATTTTATTTGTAATAGATTCACATATATATATATATATATATATATATATATATATATATATATATATATATATATATATATATATATATATATATATATATATATATATGTCTCTCTCTGTGTGTACAAGTTTGAAAAGGAAAAGTAAAAAAGAAATCACATTAAACATATTTGACCAAAATAAGGAAGATAAAATTGCTGAATTCACATTTTGGTAAGGAACAGACCAAAGCTTTGTTCCATCTAAATAATTAATTGAGTGGAATAAATTACTTTGATTATTTAAATAAATCGATCTTTCATGCCAAAAATATTGACAAGTTCGATTTTATATCGGATAATTTTCAACGTTGAACTAGTAAAAAAAATTGAACTTGACTATTTCGATTATGGTTTCGATTTGATTATCTATATCTTATAAAATTTAATTTCATATGCGCGAAAATGATTTAATGTTTTAAAATTCAATTTGACATATGGTGTTGATAAATACATTATTTTATAAATAATTTATAATTCATGAAAGAACAATATATCAAATTTGGCAAAAACTTGTGTGAAACGGTCTCACGGGTCGTATTTTGTGAGACATATATCTTATTTGAGTCATCAATAAAAAAATATTACTTTTCATATTAAAAATATTAATTTTTATTGTGGATCGGTAAAGTTGATTACCATCTCACAAGAGACATGCTCATCGTATTTTAAACAAAATCTCGTATTGGGTACCCTATATGACTAACTGTTCCACCTGGACAAACTAAAAATAGAAAATGATTTGACGTTCAGTTTGGCACTTGAAAGAAAGTAAGGTAGTGGTTGAGACGAAATATTAGAAAAAGAGGAAATAAGATATCTGTCCTACGAAGGATTCTGCTACCTGTCTGTCCCGGAAAAAAGAATCCATGTTTGAACCGTATAAATTTCCTCCATTTATTACACAACCAGAAATCGAAGGAAATTAAAGAAATCTAAGCGTAAATCTCCATAGACGAAGACACATTTCTCTTACAAGATATTAAGGGCATCTGTCTGTACATAGACAGCGGAAGAGAGTCAAATGCGGGTACCCGATATCGTATTCCTTCCCTTGTTTGCGAAGTGGATTACCTTTTTATTAGCTTTTCGTGACAATCGCAGGTTCTGGGTTCTCTGCATATAAAGCTGTTCTTGATCTTAGTTTTCCTATTTGGATATTCTTTTTGCCTCAAGGTTAATTCAGCTTGTAAAATTTTATTGACCTTTTCATTTTCTTACACATTTATCAAGAAATCTGATGTTTCTTGAATTGCGAGACAGATTGGCGAAACGTGTACCACCTCGAGGAATACTTGCGACGCAGGTTTGATCTGCGGCTCTTGCCCCGCCAATGGCAACACCCGGCCCCGATGCACTCGTGTTCAGCCGACGAGTCCCACCACCAAGGTACCCCATATCGTGTTTCCGGTCTTGATTGGATATGTGTTTGGATTTCATATCTGGGTTTTTGGATCAGGTTAAAGGGTTGCCGTTTAACAAGTATTCATGGCTGACGACCCACAATTCATACGCTCGGACCGGGTCGACATCGGGCACGGGCTCCTCTCTTTTTGCTCCCACCAATCAGGAAGATTCCGTCACCAATCAGCTCCAAGTATGTGACAGTATTTTGATTTCATTGTTATCTGAATATTTAAAAATTTTGGAACTTTTGCAGAACGGTGTTCGAGGCCTTATGCTTGATATGTATGACTTCAACAATGACATTTGGTTGTGTCACTCCTTCGGCGGAAATTGTTTAAATGTCACCGCGTTTGTAAGTTCGTCTGTATATACCTTCGAATTCGAGCATTGTTGATTTGCTTCGGACCTCGTTAGTTATTCATATCGGGCACACGTCTTTTGTTATGTTACAACCAGCAACCTGCGATTAACGTGTTGAATGAAATTCAAGATTTTCTGGAAAAGAATCCGACCGAAATCATCACCATCTTCATTGAGGACTATGTGACATCTCCACAAGGCTTGACAAAAGTGTTTAATGCATCTGGCCTGAGTCAGTACCGGTTCCCTTTATCTGAAATGCCTAAAAACGGTGGAGATTGGCCGACGGTGGATGATATGGTTCAGAAGAATTATCGATTGCTGGTCTTTACCTCAAAATCGTCAAAGGAGGCTTCCGAAAGTATAGCATATGAATGGAACTACGTCGTGGAAAATCAGTGTGAGTTGATAGTCCTTTAACTCGATCATGAATCTAATTTTTGTTTAAGATCGAGTTTCTGGTACTTTAAGAAGTATCATACCTATTGGCAATACCCTGACTCAATGTTTAAAAACTCTTACAGTTTAAGTGCGACGTTCAGTGTAATATACCATGTCTGTAGTTACAGAGACAAATGGATGATGGCTTCTATCCTACAATTTACATGAAGCCAAAATCTTGAAATATGATAGGAATTGATAACTTGTTTCCTATGTTGTTTTTTCGTAGTATTTCATTTACTTGCAATGTGTTTTTAAGGAGCGGTTAATTCGTAATGTTTGTCGAAGAGCAGATGGCGACAGTGGGATGAATGGTTCTTGTTCCAGTCGTTCGGAATCATCCCCCATGAACACGCCTTCGAAATCTCTGGTCCTGATGAATTACTTCCCAACAAATCCTAATGCATCAGAGGCTTGTGAGGACAATTCTGAGGATCTAACCACCATGATGAAGATTTGTTATGATGCAGACGTTAAACGGTGGCCAAACTTCATCGCGGTTGATTTTTACCAGGTACAGACAACTAGATTTATTTTTTTGATTTTAAAACTTTTTGGACCCGAAAAACTTGATCGATCAGATCCTGTCTTTGGCTCTTTCATGCTTCATATGTCGCAGAGAAGTGACGGGGGAGGCGCTGCTGAAGCTGTCGACGAAGCAAACGGACATTTAGCTTGTGGTTGTGACAGCATAGCCTATTGCAGGGTATGCTAGTTAGCAAAATATTCGAACAAAATGTGACATTTCCCATCATTTACATGTTGAAACACACACATCTTGCATGTGTTTTTCCAACAAAGGTGTTGGACGCTAACTTAGTCTAAAAAACTTGTGTACCAATTTTGGCAGGCGAATGCGACGTTTGGTACATGTGATGTCCCCTTGCTTTCGCCTCCACCACCGGCTCAAATATTATCGCCTCCTGCCCCCTCGCAAGATCCTGGAAGCGGTTCCTGGATGATCAAACCTCTCCGGCTTCATCAGTTTATTTTGATAATTTTTAACATGGTTCTCTTGCTGTGTAATTCCCACTTCTTTGGCTGCACTTCTTTTTCTATTTAAGAAACATACTGGAAATATACCTTTGGTTTGTTGCAGTCACCAGTACTGTTTTTGGCTCGACAACTGGAGAGCTATTTGTATGCTGTGAATTCCACAGGGTCACATTTTTAATGAACACCGCCTATTTCTTCATTCATTTATTTTTTGCAATATTTCTTTAACCTGAAACAAATGGTCGTAATATCGGAAAATTCATTAATTTTATTTTTACAAGAAAACACACGATAAAATTTTTCGATAAAAGTATATATAGAAAAAATATATTGCTTTATTGTAATAACATAGTTGCATGAAATTCAGATGTATTTTGTTATCTAAATTTAGTCGACTGTTTTTAAATAAATGATCTTCTATAATGTATAGGTCAATTTTTTTTAAAAAAAAATTGTTTATCAAGTCCATTTTTCTAATTCTCTCTAAAAATTCACGGTATATCCATATTCCGCTTTATATATCTATCCTATGTTGTCATGATTCTTAATAATGGGCCGGCGAGCCCGTCTCTTTTCGCGATTGGAATTCAGGTATCTATCCTATGTTGTCATGATTCTTAATAATGGGCCGGCGAGGCCAGTCTCCTTTCGTTATTTGCATATAGGCCCAAGTCCATTAAGCTCCAACCTTTCCCAATTGGCAGACAGTTGAGAAAGCAGTGTCCACGAAACCAGACTCCCAAACGGATATGAAGGTGTGCGGCGGTGTGGTGTTCGGACTTCCACGCGCCACCGCGTTCCCCACTGTGATTTTCAGACACCGACGTCCCATTTTACGCTGCTACTCCACTTCTTTTCCTGGTACGATGCATTTTCATTTTTGGGCTTCACGCTTAAATACACGCACAAACGGTTAAAGAGTTTCGCTATGGAATGGCAGACCATGTTTCATTTATAAGAGACGTAGCTGTTGCGCAACCACCTGAGAATTTGAATCATCTTCTCAGGTTGCTTCAGGTCAGAGGTACGTTGTTTTCTTGAATATTTGCCGTTTTACATGATATTTTCAAGAAATAAATTTGATGCAGTTTGGAGTGCGTATGATGGAACTTTTTGTTACGTGATAAAAAAAGAGGTGATAATTGTGGTAGATTGCATTTCCAGATAAGCGCTCGATTCTAACTTTTTTGATTTGGGTTTCAGATTACTATGGATCAGTCCTAAATTGGTTGTCCTATTTTTCTGTTCCGGAGTCAAAGTTCAAAGTTGAAAGTGCCGTCCTTTTAGTTGATAGTAACTGAGAATCTGGAACCCAAGACGAATTTCTTATTAAGATTTCTTTGGTTTACATAAATTGGAATTTGAGGATATCATAGCTTTCAAACGCAATAGAAAGAAATGTTTTTGCATCTCGTGTATTGCTTTGGCAAGGACAAAGTAGCGAACTAAAGTTACCTATCGACTATCCATTTCGCTAAGTCTGTTTATTGCATCTGAATATATTGTTTCAGTTCAGTAACCATAGAAATTGTGCTTTTGTTCATATTACAGGTGAACAAATTATTTCTCCTGGAGCAAAGCAAGGAATGCTTCCTCTTGCTATCCCTCTATCGAGAAGTAACTCAGGTAGTTGCAGTTTGGACTGGGTTGAATAATTGCTAAGTTAGAATTATTTTTATCATCTACACCTTGGTTTTGTTGATACTAGGTTCTGTGACAGCGTTGCTGCGATGGCCAACTGCTCCAATTGGGTAAATCTAATATGCCATAAAAAGAGTTCATTGGGACTTTTATGTATTTTGATTGACCCCTCCAATATAAACAGGATGGAGATGCCAGTCGTAGAGGTTCTGAGATATGGAGTATGGCTTTTGTCTAAGACTGTAAGTAAGCTGCATCTTTTATTTATTACTGAATAGGGGTGAAGATTTGTATAGTTAGTTCGTATTTTATAGTAGTTAAAATCTCACACAGTATGTGCCTAGACTCAAGACTCGGCGAGGCTCGGTCCTTTCTCCTCAACACAAGCTAAGACGCAACTCTTCGATGCACTGTGTTCCTTAACAATAAAAATCCAACCTTGATGCTCTGTAAAGACCCAAGTTACCATTTAAGCACATTTTGAATTTATGGATAGTTGATTTGGTGCTTAGTAAAGTACTAAAGTATATACTGGATTTATCGTTATATGTGAAAATTTTATACAAATATTTAGCATCTAGTATAATATACAATAGGTGCCATGGTTCAACTAAACACTTACAAACGTTACTGCGTCTCAAGCTTCAATTAACTATGTCCTATATGTAGGTAATTATATTTACAAGAACACTCTCTATTTGTCCTTTTCAATAATAAAAACAGGTCGATCAGTATATTCATAGAATCCTAGTGGAAGAAGACGCCAAGAGTTCTGCAGTAAGAAAGGAGGCGCTCTTTTATGCTTCCGCTGATGCTGGAATTAAAATTTATGAGAAGGGTGATTTTGCTGCATCACAGATTGCAAATATGGATACCTATCTTTTAAAGAATGTTGGTTTGTTCCCAGACATACTAGAGCGCAAAATGAAGCACCATTTAGACAAAGGAGACACCGTAAGAGAATACGTTTTTGTTTGTGAACATAATGGCTTTTGCTACCGTTTTGTGATATACACATGCTGGTGCAAGGTTTCAGCATTGGTGACAGCAGAATTCTATACTAAAAAGGAGCATTTTCCAGGATTTGGTCGTCCCTTTGTCTACAATGCCGAAATTTTACGGAAGTTTGTAATGTCTTCCCTTGTGCTTATATCATATTTGCCTTTCAATTGTGTTTCATGCGCGTGACTTTTGCTATAGAGTTGGACGAAATTCGGAAGCAAAAGATTCTGCAAGGGTGGCCCTGAAATCACCATGGTGGACATTGGGATGCGAGTATCAGGTGTCTTTCCTTGATCTGTCTAAAGATTCTTCTAATTATTCCATTGCCATGGAGCAGAAATTTCTGGACTTTTGCTGTGCAATTGCATATGATTTACAATGATCGAAACTTAGAGCTAGAGTTACTTCAAGGTGTAGAAGATATTAATTGCATGATTACCACCTCTTACAGCTTATGTTACAACAGTAGGTACTGAGTCCTACAATTCCCAACAATTTGATTTAATTCTGGTTTTAGGAAGTTGCTAATTTAGCTCAATGGGAGGATGAGCAAATCGAGTACATTAAAGAGAAGGTTACAGCCGAGGGGAGGCAAGAAGATTTGAAAAAGGGAAAAGAAGCCTCCCAGGTTTGGTTATGATTGATGGTTGAATCATTTAGTCGATGAGCATATCTCTTTCTTATGCATAACAAACCTGCTTGTCTGCCTGCAGATTGCATTGGATGAGGCTGCCTTTTTGCTGGATCTAGCTTCTGTTGAAGGGACTTGGGACGAGTCTCTGGAGAAAATAGCCGAATGCTACAGAGAAGCTGGGCTCGAAGATATTGCGAAATTCTTACGTTACAGAGATTGATGTTGAACGTTGGCCTCCCAAAATTTTGTAAAAAAATCTTAAAAAATATAGTTTCAAGATTCAAAAAGAAGGAATAGGAGGATTTGAAATTTCCATTTATTACGATCCAACCTTATATGTAGCAAGCTTATTGATCTTATTCTGCATTGCATGTGTGTTGGCGTGTTGTAAAAAATCTTTAAAAATAAAGTCTTATCTTACATCATCTTCCAAATGTATGCAACTGTTTTCATGGGAGAACTAGGCAGGTCCGTCAACCCCCCGTTACGGCACTGCCGATGTCGCGAAAAAGATAAACTTTTTTTGCCAAATTTTTTTTAAAAAAATTTAGTAACTGTTCTAATTACCTTCTTGTTCTTGCTTGAGTTTGTTTCTTTCTCTCTTTATTTTGAAGAATTTATTGCTTGAATTCTTAGACATGTCCGCCCCGGCCTACTCCTGTAAGTGACGAGTCTAATCCGAATTGGATATTTTAGACCCGTCAAAATTATATTATTTTTATATTTTATTCAATACAAAATAAAAAAATAAAAAATCATGAAAATTATCATCCAATTTTATATTAATAATATCTAAGAACAAAAATATATTATCACATGTTAAAATTATCAATTTTTATTCAATCCAATTAATAATAATAAAAATTTAATTATATATTTTCATAGTAAACATGATATTGAATAAAATTATTTCAATCTTAAATATAATGGTGGGTGGTTCGAGGCTAATGGACTTAAAGACGTGATCTATTCGAACCCGTTTTTGGTCTCACTTCATCGGGTCTAACCCGTTTCAAATGTGGCTTGTTAATAAGGTAAAAACTTGTGTGAGACGGTCTTACGGGTCGAATTTGTGAGACGGATCTCTTATTTGGATCATCCATGAAAAAGTATAATTTTTTATGCTAAGAGTATTACTTTTTATTGTGAATATGGATAGGGTTGACCCGTCTCACAGATTAATATCCGTGAGACGTTCTCACATGAGACCCACTATGTTAATAATGATCAGATTCGAACTCATCTCATTGTCATCCTGATTTCGAGTGACCCAGCCCGTCTAATGTTGATGCCTAATTTGACCAATTATTTTTTACTAAAAAAATGGACACAATCACTTAATTTTACAAATGGAAGAATGTTAACCTAAGGTATTGGCAATAGAAAAAACAAATCACCTAATTTTGGCCTGTATATAAAAAAATATCATATTAACAGTAAGTCAATGCACAAAACAATGATTCTACCCATTTGCGCACAATAAAGCGTTGGAACTTTAACTTCGATATCATATTTATTCCCCACCAGGGAATATAGAAAATATTGATATTCTTCACATATCTTATTTTATCTTTGGTGAATTTTTGGATACGAATATTATTTATATGACAAAAACTTGTGTGAGACGGTTTTACAGGTCGTATTTGTAAGACGAGTCTCTTATTTGGGTAATCCATGAAAAAGTATTACTTTTTATACTAAGAGTATTATTTTTTATTGTGAATATCCGTAAGGTTTGGTCTCACATGAGACATACTCTATTTATATATATTTATTGAGTATGGCTCATATCACACGATCACACATGTGTATTTGTTGAGTAAGTCTCATATAAAATAGTCTCACGGATATATATCCATGATACATATAATCTCAATCCATATTTACAAAAACTATTATTTTTCATTAATTGAACCGAGTTAGAAAATCTATTTCACATTTTATGATATTTATATTACAATTATTAAGCAAGATGACATATAAAAACTGTTTTGGCATTTTAAAGTGATTCTCCATTATCATCCTTTTTATTACTTTTTTTATCAATATTATAATCATTTTAAAATACAAGTGGACGTTAACTTTCATTTATTCCACAAAATAAAAGTTCTCTTACTAAATAAAAACCACCGAAAATTGCTCATATATTTATATATATATATATATATATATATATATATATATATTTATTTATTTATTTATTTATCACTGAAATTTTCAACTACCTCCAACTAAGTATTTAAAAATATATATTTAATAATAGTACATGTGGGGTGTGAGAATCAATAACTTACCATTGAGTAAAAAGTTATACATATTAGCTAATGCGTAATTCTATTTTTTTATATTAGTGACAGTGCAAAGTGTAATTATCAGTTACTAATGGGTTGGGTTGTTAGACTTTAACTTCGAGGATATGTGTGTCTATCTATAGATGATGTCTTATATCTTTAGTAGTGATCATCAGTGTTACCATTTCTTTACAAATAGTCATGTCTAAGGCAGCTGCTAAGATATGTTGTCGCTATTTTATGGCTCACATAGCAATCAGATTCAGCGACACAACGTCATCAGTTTCACGCACGAGAAGTATAGAAATATGTTTCTCGAGAGAATTGAATACACGATCTCCCTCTGATACCAATTTTAAGAATAGAGCGCTTACCACTTGGTCAAATGTTATAGCCGTAAGTCAAGACATAACTTTAATTTCTTATACTTGTGACAGAGCAAAGTGCACTTACTTGAATGATAATGGGTTGCGTTGTCAAGCTCGTGAGTCCGGGGAGGTGCATTTCTATCTGATGGTGCTGTCTCACATACCTTAAAAATCAATCTTACAATTTCCCTACCATTGGTCGTCTCCGCTGCAGATAAAATATTACACATCAAGATCTGGCGACTCTTTTGTGAACCAGATTAAATATCGCAATGTCGTCAAATTGACGAACGATAATTTCTCAAGAATTCACTCATTTCATTATTATACACACTCATGACTCATACACACTTAAACCAACATGATATCTATTTAAAAATTGATAGACCCTTATCTAAATTAATTTCAAAAATCATAAAAATGTTTCGTAGTCAAAAATATTTCTTTTGATAAGATACTGCATTTTGTACACAATATTGCATGGTAGTGGTATGTGGTATAAATTTTTCATTATTTGTCAGTATTTTCCTTATTCATTTTGATCATCGCAACTTATAATTATTATTTTACCATGCGTGTTGCATTTATTCTATAATAGTATTTCAATTTTTATATAAAAATTAAATAAACAAAGGTAAAATTATTACAGATAATAGATTGAACGAGCATGGAACACATGCATCGAGTCACTAGCGTATTATTAATTTTGTGATGCGACATAAAATATAACGTCAAAGGCTCATTTAATACGGAAAAAGTTGGTCGAAATATAAATTTCGATTATTTAGCTATATTATTTTGTAACCTTAGACAGACCAATTCTTTGCCTCGATTATTTTTTTAAAATCACGACAATGGTTTTTCCAATGTACTTAAAAAATTACAAGTGAGCATAAATGTCTAAAAACAACAACACATAATAGCTACTGATCTTATCCTTTTTTCTTCACTATTTTTTTTTTTGAATATATATATATATATATATATATATATATATATATATATATATATATATATATATATATATATATATATATATGCGTATGTATACTAATTTGTTTAAATATATATAAATGCGGAGATTTTTTTCTTGAGCAATAAATGCGAAGATAATTAATATCACATGTAATTTATTTCCTACCTTACATGTTATATTAAATCTTCACATATATATATATATATATATATATGAATTAATATGCATGCAAAAATCGTTCCACACTTGGGGGTATTAAGAAAATATAGTTGAGACTCTTTTATGGAATTACTGGCTGGAGCCCAACTGGGCACATCACCGATTTAATTAATACAGAAACAATAATGATAGCAATAAATAATGTTGTTCCTACGTTGGCAATTAAGTTGATGCATATATATTTACATCATTCAAAAAATAATTATTATTTCCAAAAACACTTGATATTAAATATGTTAGTTGATGCATTTGTCTATTTTCTATCTGCTTCTGCAAAATAAGATAAAATATTTATGTCCCGACCATCGCCAAGTTTTGTTCAACTATCATATATAACTACGTCACAATAACGCGGCACCACAAAATAAATCCTCACGCAATAATAATCAATGACATACAAAAACATAGAAATTTTGTACGGCAAATATATATATATATATATATATATATATATATATATATTGTTCGCCCACGATGTATATAATTTTGATATATTTTATCACATTCAATAGATGAGTGTCACCTCATCGATACTCCCATAGATTAACATAGTCGATGGTCTTCATATCAAACTATACATGTATGTATGTGTGTGTATATATATATATATGTATTATAAATATGTGTATATATATGTATTATATATATATATATATATATATATATATATATATATATATATCAAAATATAATTACTTTTAATTTTAATTTTTGACCTCTTCTATAAATTTTTCAATGTTTTAGAAGGTTCGTGATCGCTGTATGTATATTTTTCAATATCAACAGTAAGATGAACAGACGCCTAGCCATGTGTCAAGACTCAAGAGGGAAAAGATTTTGAAATTTTACTATATATTTTTTTCCTTTTCTGAATATAATTAACTTGAATGAACAAAAATAATCATTGTCTACTTTATAAATATTTTCAAATTTTCCTAATTAATGTAATTCTGAAATCAAAAAAGTTAGACACGATGTATGCATACATACATCTATATTATATATTCTATTTTATTAAAATTGAAGACATGATAGAAACCGCCAAAGACATCAAAATATGTATATTCATTTTTGTCCCTCCATCATGGACAAATTCATCAAAATTATTTTCTATCAAAATTGCAGTGTATAAATCAAATGAATTATAAAAAATATTATATAGCGTGCATCGGTATACTAGTATATATTAAGTATGAGACTTTTAGAGATTTATCTTAGAGGACATCAAAATATTTAATTTAATAATTACGCTTCTTACCCTATTAAAAATCTCATCAAATCACTCTATATTTTACATAGAAAAAAATTTAAACAAAACTTTTTTTTTAAATTGAAAATAATGTGGTGTTAATTGTTTAATATTATTTGACCAGATTAAAAATAATAATAACACATACAATGCATATGCATCTTCTACTAGCATATATAATATTGCCAACCTAACTTTGAAAAATGAAGTGTCTGGAAACACACAGGGAAAAAAAATGAGGGCCAAAGTCAGAACCACATAACTGAATTCTTCAAATTATGTTTAATTAAACCATATTTAAACAGTCAAAGAAATACTAGTCAGATTAATTAAATGACTATATTTAAATAAACCTTGGAATATAAATATATAATTAATATTCATTCAGTGAAACTAAAAAATATATACCTTAAAAATTTATACAGCTAACACTGTTAATTTTAAAATTTCAAGAGGAAAAGGAACAAAAAAAATCTTAACAAAAACAAAATTACGTTCACTGTGCTTTGACTGTTCGTCGATGTATCTATTCCCGTAGGATTTTTTCCTTACGAAATTTTATTTATTATTTTTTAAAATTTATTTTATAACTTTTTATGCAGTAAATCATTCATTGGTTGAGGATCAGTTTAATTTCATCCAGGTTCTGACAAAAAGGCATTGGGACCAATACCAATTTATGTAAAATTTGTGGTTCTCAGTATTTAGGTGAGAAGTAATTATTTCAACTGTCACAGTAAAACCATTGATTTTCTTGAAAAAGATTAATGAAATTAATGCACTCTTTTTGGGGTTTCACTCAGATTTTTACTGTCGATTGTGAGATTAATTTTAGTATTGATTAAATTTGTGATAAAATGTCAATTTTAATCACGTAGATATTGGTGCGTGACATTTTTGTTTTGTATGTTTTGTTAAATAAATTATAGTCACGTTGTTATGATTTTTTAATCAAATTTAGTCATTTTTTTTTCTAAAAATCATTTAATTAAATGACCAATATCATTGTTAAATTTTTGTAAGTACGTGGTTGAAAAATTTCTTGATATATATGTATTTGACAAAGTAATTTTAAATTTTAACAGTGATATTAGCCATATATTTACATGATTGTAATGAAAATGACTACAATTGAACAAAAAACATATTTGCAGGACTATAATTTGATTTATCGAAATATACATAACTAAAAATATCACAAAGCAATACATACAGAACTAAAATTGATATTTTGCCGAAATTTTTCGCATCTACTTTTGAATTTATTTATGACCTATTAGCAGTGACCTCTTTGATAATTGACGTATCTAGTGAGTGTTACAAATTTTGGGTTCCAACAGTTTTTTTATTTATATTATTTTTTCAAAAATGATAATCTTTATTTTGTATATCCGTTTCTTTGCGAGTTTGATTGCGTATGTCATTAAATTTCATCTTTTTAGATAAAAATAAAAAAAATGCTAAAATAATAACGCAAAACTTGAAATATACATAACAAAAGATCGACTGTAACAATATATAATCCCAAAACTACAAATATACACAATGAAATGTGATTTTTCTTTTAATTTTTGGTCTAAACAAGTGCCATATGATGTGGAAGATAGATTATTTAAATGTCAAAAACTTGTGTGAGACGGTCTTACGGATCGTATTTTATGAGACGGGTATCTAATTGGATCATACATGAAAAAGTATTACTTTTTATGCTAAGAGTATTACTTTTTATTGTGAATATGGGTAGGGTTGACCCGTCTCACAGATTTATATCCGTGAGACGGTCTCACATAAGACCCACTCTAATAAAATATATATAGATTATTTTGAAGGCAAAAATTGTGTGAGACGGTCTCACGGATCTTATTTGTGAGACGGATCTCTTATTTGGGTCAACCATGAAAAAGTATCACTTTTTATGCTAAGAGTATTACTTTTTATTGTGAATATGGGTAGGGTTGACCCGTGTCACTGATTATGATCCGTGAGACGGTCTCACGTGAGACTCACTCTATTTTGAATTGAGGAAACCCATTTCGCGGAGTTTCTTTAAAAACTTCAAGATATGTTAATTCTCATTTGTATTAGCTAAAAAAACAAATTCAAAGTAAAGGATAAATTATTTTTTAAATTCAATGCATCAGAGAAATAAATACTGTAAATGAGCTCCGCAGAGTTTTGTTGATCCTGTGCAAATGTGAGAATCTAAGGTGGTCTGAAGCGTACTATACTGCCATTTTCTTCGTATTAACAAACGTAAGATTCGAGAAAAAAATGTGATGTATTGTTTTAATTAATTAATTAATTAATTAATAGGTATAAGTATACAACATAAATGCACCCCCCTTCATTTTTCCTCTAAACCGAGAGCTTTGTTTAGCTAATTATGAATAATTATTAGTATATTATTATTTTAGTTAGTAATATTTATTTAATGTGAAAGCTTTGGATCACCCTAAATTATTCGTATATTATTACTTTAGTTGGAATTATTTATTTTATGTGAAAGCCTAGATCACCCTATGATGTAAACGAGTCGATTCAAAACGAACATTATTAATCTCTGGTTCGGCTCGTTTATCATAAGGCTCGAGCTTGGTTTATTTTAAAATGATTAAAGTCGCTAATAGTTCGATTCCTGCTCGTTAATAGCTTGTTAATTATCATATTTTACGAGTCTGTCTTAAACTCGGCTTGTTAAACGGACTTGTTTTCGAGCTATTTATTTAAGGGGTTGTATCTTTACAATCAAATTTCGATGTGAGATAATGTAAGTTATTATTGTACACTCAAAATCCAAAAATCTAGTCGAGATCGCGAACAGACTCAGGAGCCTACGATCCGAATATTCTTAAACTCGAGTTAGAATCGATAAAATTGTTGAGCTCAAAATCAAGCTCGATCTCGATTCGATAAACTTAACGAATGATCTCAAACGAGATTTTATCGAGCCAAACTTTGAAAAGTTCACGAACGGCTTGATTCATTTACATCTCTAGATCATTCGCAATTACTTTTTTATGGAGCTAGAAAGTTTAAACAAAAAAATGCTCTTTAATTAAACTTATAGCACATGCTTATTAAGATATGCATATATTCAATATATAATGTGGCACGAATTTTACTCCAGATATGGCTAGATAATGTATTGAAGCATACAAGAATATTAGCATTAAAGAATACTCTGTGTATATATGTCTTGCTACATTAGTGGAGGAAATTAGAGTATATTTTTGTATAGGCTTATTAGTAGGAACTGATTATTGTATTTTCATATTCCTAGGCTAATTACGTGTGATGGAGATTGACTAAAGGTATCTCTATATATACTTGTAACGTGTATGTAATCGGTATGAATAAGAGTTTTTTCTATCTCAATTTCTTCATGGTATCAGAGCGGTGATCATTGTACGCTGCTTAAATTTTTCTTAATTATTGTTATGGCAGAAGCCATTGTTGCTATTGGAGGGACGAAGGATATTGGTGATGGTGATGTCAACACCTCTCAAAAATTAAGTTCCGTGTTGCTAAATGAATTCAATTACCTTCCATGGTCTAGAGCAATTACCATTGCTCTTGGTGGTAGAGCAAGATTGGGATTCATTAATGGGACTCTCAAATCTCCTGAATCCAGTTCGCCAGAGTATGAGGCTTGGCTGTCAAAGGATCAACAGGTTATGTCATGGATTCTTAACTCGATGGAGCGGGATCTTGCAGAAATTTTCAGCTATTCAGAATCTGCCTTGGATCTTTGGAATGCTGTACGTGACATGTATGGCAACCAAAACAATTCTGCCAGGATCTTCCAAATTCACAGGGAGATTGCAAATCTTCATCAAGATGGGAATCCATTCGTAAGCTTGCTGGGAGTCTGAAGAGTTTGTGGAACGAATTAGAGATTTATAGACCACCTACAATTGATGCAACTATTTTGCGGAAGAGGACAGAGGAGGATCGCATTTTTCAGCTATTGGCCAGTCTTAGTCCTGATTTTGAGGATCTAAGGAGTCATATTCTAATGAATACTGATTTACCTTCCTTCAAGAATATTTGCGCGACCATTCAACGTGAAGAAGTACGCCGGAAAGTCATGCCGCGTGCTATCAATCACAGTCCTTCGGATGTTCGTGCCTATATTACTCGCTCATCCTCTGAAGAAAAGTCTTATAAGGGCAAACGTCCTGATCTCAAATGTCAGTATTGCCATGTTGTTGGTCACTCGATTAATCGTTGCTGGATTCTTCACCCAGAGTTGAAGCCAAAATTCTCCAAAGACCAGAAAGGCGGAGGATATCAAAAACGAATTCCTGACCATAAGGCTCATGTGGCTACACATTCCATTGAATCTTTTTCCTCTAATCATGTTGCTTTACTTAATGATTTCGCCAATTATTTACAAGACAGGAATGGTCAGGGAGCTGTTCAAGGAGGAGCCATTAATCAAGAAAAAGATCAACCAACAGCACCTCTTAGCCATTTTACTGGTTTCTCAGCTGATGCAAATCCTGACACCAACCAAGGTATTCAGACTATTTTCGAAATCAACAGTTTGCATGATGTATGGGTCATAGATTCTGGTGCCACAGATCACATGTCAAATAATTTAACCCGTATTTATGATTTTCATTCTTTCTCCACACCTTCTCTAGTATCTGTAGCAAATGGGAATGGTGCTCCTGTAAAGGGTAAGGGCAAGATTAAACTTGTTTCAGATACCATAGAGTCTGATGTTCTATATGTTCCATCCTTTCCATTTCAGTTGCTTTCTGTTCAAAAATTGACATCCTCGCTCAATTGTGAGGTTATATTTACTCCTTACAAGGTCATCTTTCAGGACCTCGTCACCAAGGAGATGATTGGTGAAGGATTTCATTTGCAAGGACTCTACTATTTCTTTCCAAACTCTAAAGTTACCAAGGGATTCCAGGCTATTTCCTCTCCCATTACTGAGCAAAATTTATGGCATCGACGTCTAGCACATCCTTCAAATAATGTTCTTAGCAAAATAAATCAAGTCCTACCTAAAGGAACACTTGATTGCGATATCTGTCATTTTTCTAAGTCATCTAGGCTCCCTTTTAACTCATCATTGTCTCGTACCACTCAACCATTAGAGATTGTACATTCAGATGTTTGGGGACCTTTTTCTACTTCTATAGATGGTTTTAAATATTTTGTAACCTTTATTGATGATTTCTCTAGGGTTACTTGGGTGTACTTATTGAAATCAAAAAGTGAAGTTTTTGAGTTCTTTAAAGACTTTCACATGTTGGTTACCACTCAATTTTCAGCTCAAATTAAAACTTTTCGATCTGACAATGGCACAGAATATATGTCTCATAACATGTCAAACTATTTAAGTTCTAATGGGATTTTACATCAGACTAGTTGTGTCAACACACCTCAACAAAATGGGATTGCCGAACGTAAAAATCGTGACTTGCTTGAGAAAACTCGAGCCATAATGCTTCAAATGAATGTTCCAAAACATTTTTGGTCGCATGGAATCCTCACTGCTACCTATCTTGTGAATCGCTTACCCAGTCGAGTGCTGGATTTTAAATGTCCACTTGAAGTATTGCAGGGCAAAGCACTAGACTTGTCTCATCTCAAAATTTTTGGATGCACTTGTTTTGCACATGTCTCAACTGCTCACCGTGACAAACTTGATCCTCGAGCTGTTAAATGCATATTTCTTGGTTATTCTCAAACACAAAAGGGATACAAATGTTATGACGTTCTCTCCAAGAAGTTATATGTGACTAGAGATGTCCGCTTTGCTGAACAAATTCCATACTTTGTCGCCTCCAATCAAGAAGGGAAGCTGCCTGAGCTATTTCCGTTGCCTAGCACTGATTATGGTCATCAATCTGCTCAAGATTCACATCCTAGCCAAGCTATTTCAGAACACTGTGATAATGGCTTGGATATCTCTTGTGTTCCTTCTAAGGAAACTGTTACAGGATCACCCGAGCAAGTTATTCCCAATACACAAGGTGAACCAATTTTTTCCCGGCGTAATCCTCCGCGGATACGTCACCCTCCAACAAAACTGGCAGATTATATTGCTCAAACAGTCAGGTACCCTGTCACTAATTTTATGTCCTACCAACGACTTTCACCTCTGCACACTGCTTTCCTTACAGCTATATCCAACGTTCCTGAGCCAAGGAACTTCCACGAAGCCAAATCCCAGGCTGTTTGGCAGAAAGCTATGCACGAAGAATTAACTGCTCTTGTTGAGAACAAAACTTGGACTATAATGCCTCTCCCTCCAGGAAGACATGCAGTTGGTAGTCGTTGGGTTTTTAAAAGGAAATTCAATTCCGATGGATCTCTTGATAGACATAAAGCACGCCTTGTTGCTCAAGGCTTCACCCAGAAATTTGGTGTTGATTACAAGGAAACTTTCGCACCCGTTGCCAAGATGACCACAGTACGAGTTCTTTTATCGGTTGCTATCAATAACGGGTGGTCCTTGTTTCAGATGGATGTAAAAAGTGCATTCTTGCATGGTGATCTCGAGGAAGATGTGTTTATGAAGCTTCCTCCCGGGCATCCTCAAAGTGGAAATCCAAACTTAGTCTGTAAACTCCATAAATCAATTTATGGCTTGAAACAAAGTTCCCGTGCGTGGCATGCCAAGTTGTGAACTGCCCTTGAAGCTCTTGGTTTTAAAAGGAGCTCAGCTGATTCATCTCTTTATGTACTACTTGGTTCAGTGGATAAACTTATGGTATTGATCTACGTGGATGACTTAATCATTACCGGGAATAATAATGATTCTATTGCTCGGTTCAAAACAAAGCTTCAGCATATATTTCCAATCAAGGATCTTGGTTCATTGAAGTACTTTCTTGGAATTGAAATGGCGACCTCCAGCAAAGGACTATTCCTTAACCAGCGCAAATACATTTTAGACTTACTTCAAGATGCTGATATGTTACACACCAAACCCGTTGCTACTCCTCTTGATAGCAAATTGAGGCTTGCCTCTACTGAAAAGGCCCTTGACTCACCAAGTTACTATCAGAAACTTGTGGGAAAGCTCATCTACTTGACTATCACGAGACCGGACATTACGTTTGCAGTTAGTCTTGTTAGTCAACATATGCATGCCCCAACCATTCAACATCTAGGCATGGTAGAACGTATCTTACGGTATCTAAAAGGCACGATTGGTCGGGGAATAGTCATGACTCGTAATGGTCACACTAATATTATGGGATATACCGATTCTGATTGGGCTGGTAATGCACTCGATCGTCGTTCTACCACTGGCTATTGCATGTTTGTTGGCGGTAATTTGGTGTCTTGGAAGAGTAAAAAACAACATGTGGTTGCTCGATCTAGCGCTGAAGCCGAGTATCGTGCGATGGCTTCTGCAGCCTGTGAGCTTGTCTGGCTCAACAGTCTTCTTTCTGATCTAGGTTGTCCTACCTCCATTCCTATGAAACTTTTTTGTGATAATCAGGCCGCTATGCACATTGCTTCTAATCCCGTGTTCCATGAAAGAACCAAACATATTGAAGTGGACTGTCACTACATTCGTCAACAAGTTCAATCAAAATTAATCAACACTCAATATGTGCGTTCTAATGACCAACTAGCCGATGTGTTCACCAAAGTATTGACGACTACTCAGTTCCACAGGCTCTTGAGCAAGCTTGGATCCATCAATCCTTTGGATCCAGCTTGAGGGGGAGTATTGAAGCATACAAGAATATTAGCATTAAAGAATACTCTGTGTATATATGTCTTGCTACATTAGTGGAGGAAATTAGAGTATATTTTTGTATAGGCTTATTAGTAGGAACTGATTATTGTATTTCCATATTCCTAGGCTAATTACGTGTGATGGAGATTGACTAAAGGTATCTCTATATATACTTGTAACGTGTATGTAATCGGTATGAATAAGAGTTTTTTCTATCTCAATTTCTTCAATATAGAACAATATCAATAATAAACCACACTATTTTTCGAAGTCATGAGCCTGAAACTTCGATCTGTCGACACCTGTACATATTGGTGCAATCATCGTTTACGATCACATAAAAAAATAAAATTACACATCTAACTTTTAATCTTATAATAAACATTTGATCGTGACATAACATAAACTCCAACTCCCATTTATAATTAAATAAATGAATAAATAATGTTTTTTAACGAGTTGTCATATTTATAAGTGATTTTGCAGATCAATTTGGTGACATCCTTGCATTTACTTTATTTTAAAAGAGGTATTTGATTTTGTTTATTTCATATCCACACAAATTATACGTGACGACTGACTCGCGTTATGTATTTTAATTTTATTTAAGCTTTTTTAAAAAATAGGAATATGGAAGGTAGTTTTTTAAATACGATTTCATTTATATAATATTATATAGGTTAAGTTAGTGTAAATATTCATTAATAATTAGAAGTTCAAAATCCGTAATATGTGAAATTATATTATAAGGGGAAAAAACATTATTTGATTATAAAGCTTTTAATTTTTGTGGAAATTACTCCTCCAATTTCTAGACAATCTTGTACCTCTAATTTTTTTTAAAAAAATGAAAGCAATTATAATAGCTTTGAATAGATTATTTTATTTTAATTTTTAGTATACCTAAAACTATATATTATTCGATGTAGAATATAAAATATACGCAAAATATGTAGCTAGATATTTTCTAAAACCTAGTTTACAACGTGGCAATAGTTGATTTTGTACGGTCAAAATAGAACCTATACCTTCATTCATCGCAATCCTCGTCACATGTATTATTAATTTTCACGAAAGTGTCTGTAATTCCAATTGCTTATAAATAAAAAAAATTAAATTTTTTTTTAAAAGTAAAACGATGAATAATATAATCCATGTGACGTCACAGATGACGAAATATCGAAAATATTTTAGTATTTTTTCCTGAACTATGAATATTAAAATGGGTTAGAGAATCAATATATACAAATCTTGATACGCTTATAAGATTATTATTATTTCAAGTATAATATCGTTTGGATAAGCACAAGGGTTTTTCTTTTATATTTTTTTCAATATGAATTGTTCCACGCAGGCTGTCTATATTAATCTTATAATATATGAATAATAGACAAAATTGTCTTTTTAAAAATAAAAATAAACCACTTGGTAGATAATGCTATTTATAAAGGTATTATATCTGTAAAATATAGATCAACATCCATTCTTGTTCGAGATTTTTTACCTTAAGAAATCGAAATTGAATGGAACAAAAAAAAAATTGTTGCCAATAGAAATTATAATTGAGAAGAAAATAAAACAATTCGATATTAGAATTTAAAAGAATGGAAGAAGAATATTGAAATATCAAATGCATTGTGCGTATTTCAGGTGCAATCAAGTATAGTCGAACTCGAGTAACATGCTATTTGAAGATGACTCGATTTTTTGTTTTAAATACTCTAAATAGAGCTCGACTCGACCCGATTATTAATTTTAAAGCTCGAGCTCTGCTCAATAACATATCATGTTTCTCGAGCTCATAAAACTCGATTCCGATTTTATTTTAGTTTTAAATAAATATTTAATATATATATATATATATGATGGATTTGTTCGAGTAAATCGCGAGCCACTCCATTATATATATATATATATATATATATATATATATATATATATATATATATATATATATATATATATAATGGAGTGGCTCGCGATTTACTCGAACAAATCCATCATATACTTGAGCTCTACTTGATTATAGGCTCAAGCTCAGTTGTATATGTATGAATAGGTGTGTAATCGAGTAGCTCGCGAATTACTTGAATAAACCTTTTATATACTCGAACTCGACTTGATTACGGGCTCGACTAGTTTGCACCCATGATGTATTCTACATTATACATGTTGTAGACGAGGGAACATGTTTTGTTGGAGAAAAATAATTTTTTTTATTTTGAGGTCTGACTTGTCTTCCCGAATATATAATGTTCATGTCTTCCAATACGCCAAGTGATGTATAGCCAAGTGATGTATATAATTTCGATAATTTACTTCGCTACAATCGATATAACTTCAAACACCATTAAAGTTTTTGTTTATTTTCATAATATTGATGGATAATTATTATTATTTTTTTGGAAAAAAGGTTGATAAATTTTCTTTTCAAAGAATATTCTCTTTTGGGACTGTGTGTGGCCTTGAAAGCTTTGGAAGATTTAGGCTACGTCCCTCTCGTCATAATAACAATGCCTGTCTTTATTGCTTTTGTTCATGAGAACTCATTCAAAGGACATCTTCGACGCTGACAATTCCTCATTATCCTTTAATCTCATTTCCAAAAAAAAAAAAAACAAACGGTTCCTTAATTCTTGATTTTCACTTCTATATTGAATTTTCTGACTATAAATAATCAATATTTTTTTAAAAAAATATTTAAATATATATTTATTATTATTAAAATGACCCATAACTTTATCTTTTTTCATAATCCTCAAAAAAGGAAATAAAATTCACAAAGAAAAAAAAAGAGAAATAAAAGCTCTATAGTGAAGCTCAATGTACTCCTCTTTTGCTGACTTACAGAAAAAACGGTCACCTTTCTGGAATATCCGGAAAAAAAATTCTTCAAAGAACATATATATATATTTAAGAGGGTCGCATAAAAGAATGGATCCCATTTTTCTGCAGCAAATTCTGGTTTGGTGGTGTTAATATATTCTGACGGGGCTGTGGGAATCCTGATGATGCTGCAGCAGTAGCAAACACTTGAGCCTGGTGATTCATTTGCCATTGCTGTTCATTAGTTGAGACATTACAAAAATCCACTGCTCCTCCCCTGATTACATTTCTGCCACCATTGGTAGTACTATTCGCGGCGGCGGCGCTACCCAAAAAATACTGGTGATGATGAATCTGAACATAGCGTTTTATTCGATTTCAGGAAACATTATGCATGAAGATAAACAAAACACGATCAGCGAATTAGACATATATAAGGCGCGTACTTGATAATTCTGTGGGCTAAATGGTGCGGTGTACGTTGGAACAATGTGGGGTTCGTTCGGTTTTCCGAATCGTCCGTTCTGGCCGGAGGAATGAAGTTGTGTTTGGCTTAGAAGCTGCAAGGTTTCGGTCTCGTTGTATCCATCTCTTCGCTGCCGATGATGCGCAGTTTCAGTTGAAGTCATTTGGTGATGGAAATTAAGCTATGATCATAATAGGGAAAAAAACATCAACACCTCTAAAGAAATTTATACGTATAAATGAGTGTACACGTAGTTATGTATACCTCAGGCCTCAATCCATGGCGTCTCCGATCAACTTCGAGTTGCTTGGACTTAGAGATTTGATCTCTAAAACCCGATTCCCGACTCGATTTCAACACTGAACTCCCCAAACTTAGGTCTAGATTATAGTCTGTTGTTGCATTGCCTGGTGACACTACATATAATATACATGCAACAAAATTCTCCAATTAGTCAGTGTTTATTCATCCTAATTATCCCGTAAGAAATATGTACACTACAAGAATTTGCATTTCATCGTGCATGTATATATTTTCAAAATTACCTGCTAATTTCGTTTCTTCTTCGTATATGCTGGGATCAAAATTGGTAACAGCTTCCTTCCCATTACATTTTATGGCGGCCTTATCGTAAGCCCTATTCAGATTAAAGAAAATAACAATTGATTAATTGAAATGGACAAAAAATTACGATTCTTTTTTATTATTATTATTATAAGTTACTTAGAACTGTTGTAAATATTACTTGTTATCCCTAGCACTTGGCCTAATCAATCATGATTAAACGTACCTGGCAGCTTCGATTTCTGTGTCAAAAAGACCCAAATAAACGTACCTGTTACAACAAAATCAAGAACCCGAGATTAGAAGTTTATTAACCAATTAACATAATGCAGACAAGGGCTTTTAAGCATTAATTAATCAATAGTCCAAAGCTTATCAAAAGCAAGAAAAAAAGAAAGAAAAGAGAATGATTACTTTTTGCCTAGAAATTGGCCCATTCTTGCTTCCCATCTACCACATTTGTGCAAAGTAACACCCCGATACTTCGAGCTCCCTCTTGGATAACCAGTACTCTGTCGCCGCAGCACATGCACAAATTCCTCCTTTGTCAAATTGCTCATCTGCAATTTAATTGAAATGGAAATTAAATATTTTATTTAAAAAAGAATTTTTAAACAGGAAAAAAACTGTAGGAGATGAGGTATTTTAATTTATTTACAAGTGACCTGCCTGTTTCAAGTCTTCTTCGTAATCTACCAGGCTAAAGTTTATGTCTGCTTCCACTCCTCGGAATTTAATGGCTGCTTTATCATATGCACTGCGTGTACATTTACATTTCAGATGTTGTTTATGTAGATTTATTTGCAGGTTTGGGTCAAAGAATTATGATGATGGGGCCTAACTCACCGAGCTGCTGCATGCGCTGTATCGAATCCACCTAAAATATAACAAATTTAAAGCACGGAAGATTAATATATATATTTCATTTCACGGATTATGCAGATTAGTTGGTGAGGAAAATTAAATGATGTTTTCCACGAAGAAATTAACCAACCTAGATAGACTTGTTTTCCGCAATCCCTGATTCAAAGAAAAGAAATTGTGTGATAATAAAAAGGAAAAAAGAAACATTTTTAATGGAGAAGATGAAGAAAGGAAATATGCGTGTATATATTTTACCAGATGTGGGATTCCCAGCGGCCAGTTCTCCGGTAGAAAGTGACTCCGCGGTACTGGGAGCTCCGGGACCTGGGTCCGCGGCGGCTTTTCTTCAGAGGCTGAGAAACCTCCATCATCGGCTTTCCCGCTGGGGCGGCGGCGCCGTCGATGGGTTCAAACTGGCAGAATTTAACTCCCACCCAGTGGGCCCTGGGGAAATCGGTAGGTTCTTCAGTACCTCTCATTCCCGACTCGTCCACAGGGAAGAACTGCCGCGTTACCGGCGGAGATCCCGCACCGGCGTCATCATCTTTAAGGTCATTCGCCACAGGGAGCCCGAAGATTCTGCTGTTCCTCTTCCTCCCGCCGGACCTTTCAGCTTCCTCTTCCTCGGAACCGTCCTCGATAGCCACCGCCGATGAGCTGGAATTCGACACGGATCCGACCCACTTCCCCTTCTCGTCGGACCACCCCTCTGATTCCTCATCCACCCTCCGATCCGGTGAATCATTAAGATTCCACATTCCACAAAACACAAAAATAAATAAAGAAAAAGAACTTGAAAAACCAAAATTACGACACAACCACACAAGAAAATCACAGACGCCTTTTCTTCTTCTATTTCTCGATCGTCCCCCTGAATTCTGATCGGCACGGTCTCATCAAGATGCAGAGAGAACAAATCTCGTGTCCCGTATAATATCGTAAGGCAGCATAAAATAAATATTCCCCTCCGCTACAATCTTCAAATACACTGTACACAGGCTCCCGAAAAAATATAAAGAACCTACAACCATAGAGTAGAAAAAAAGGCTTTTTCAAGAAAATTTCATGAATGTAGATCTCCCTCGATCACCATACATCTCCCCTAGCTAGCTACCTAGCCACCCACCCACCCGATAATCCTCCACAGTGAAAGGCTAAAATCCCCGCCCCATATTAATGGGTTTCAATGGATGGGTTAACAAGTATAATAAGCTAGCTAGAGCCTGTGAACCTAGAGAGGGAGCGGCACCCTTTTTTGCTGCTACGTTCAATCAAGTCAGAAATAGTTCGAGGGTTTGCTTTATAAAACTCTTTCTATTTATATACTCTGCTGTGGTGGTAAAATTTACCATTCTCTTTCCTTAAAAACTCTGTACATACGTGTATAAGTGTGTGTGTCTGTGTGTATAGTTTTGTACGTTTGATCACACTTACTTTAGAGTACTTCGAAATCTATCTAAAGTTGTATCTCTCCATAAAATCTATGCATCAAGTTTTCCTTGAACAAAAAATACACCAAATCCTGAGCGAAATAAATAGGTTTGATACCTAAAAAGGGTGTGTGAGTCATTTTTGGAATCTGGACAAAAAATTAATATCAAAGTAGGATTAGTACATAGTTGATCTCGAGAAGTCAAGAGGCAGCCAGTTCAGATAAAAGAAGAGTAACATGTTTAAATAATCTTGGGCATACAACAGCCCGATAAGCATATAGACCATTATGGACTCATACAATCTCGGGTTTATATTCTCGTCTGGACAAGACAGGGTTGAATGAAACTGTCCAAGTATAAAATAGGTGTCTGGCCAGGTAGAGAACCCTTGACATCCACGACACTTGCAATAATTCGGAGTCTTCCATGACCAAGCAAGACAGGTTACCCGAGAATATTAAGTTAAATGATCGTGGAGTCTGTCCACGGGTAATCAAGGTTTCTGTTTACCTCCATGTTTCCAGACCATTCGACGCAGGCTCACCTTACCGGGTCAGCAGCAGGAACAGTATGAGTCGTCATGCCTACTATCAGAAGGCAGGACATAGGTAGATGTATAATTAAGAACAATGTCCAGACACTGTAATCGATTTTAACATCTCTCCTATAAATACTCAGATTAGATCGTTTATTTGAGATAGAGATATTGCATTCTACTGCGTTCAATAAATTCTCTTTCTAATTAGTGTACCATGTACTGACTTGAATGTCAGAGTGGTCACGTTGAAAATCCTTTCATCGCCCATTAACATTTTCATGTTGAGTATGTACATATCATGTAACCTCAGCTCATCTTACACGATCAAGAGTATTCACAGCAAGCCAAACCACCCGAGATCATCTCACTGGGTTTAAAATCTTCACAAAGAAAACACACATTGTTGTCCAATAGATTACCTACTCAACTCACCCACTCGACATAGGTATCACGAAAGTATATATAATCAAGCGATTTGAAAATCAAACACAATTACCTCAGTAAGAAAAAAAATTACCCGACTTTTGAAAGTCGTGAACATTTTAATGCTTGTCCATCAATACACTAGAAATATCTTAGTTATTTTATTAATTTTCTTCCTCCAACGTAGTATTCTCAACAGAAAATATGGTTTAAATATAACACCACTTTTCATTAAAAAAATTGGGTGGAAAAACGACAGAACCATCTCTATCTCACACCACTTTCCGACGTTAACCAAATCGAAAAGCAATTGCTTCTCTCTCCACAGTATTAGTGTTTTTATATATATATAAATCATTTATCCCTAAAATACCCACTAATGGAAGTAGACAGCACCTACACTCCATGGATGACTTACTACTCAATTACCTTTATTAGCTAAACTAATTATAATTGCTTTTTCATCCAATCGTCAAATCCCAATCCCAATCCCAACCTTTTGACAATATTCTCCGCAACTCTCTACTATTCATTTTCCAAGAAAATCTAAATGATATTGTAATTTTTTTATCATAATATAAATTAAATAAATGCTATGTAAAATTTGTAATGTTTTTAAATCTTAATACAAAATTATATTATGACGTCAAAAATTGTTGATGTCACGACATATATTATTCAAACGAAGATTGTTCCATTAAAAAAAAGATTTTACATATTTTTTGTAATAAAAACCACCTATGTATTTAGTCTAAAAAAGAAGAAGAAAAAAATCATGTAAATATTTATCAATTTTGGATTGGGATGAGGGTATATCGGGGAAAAGAAGTGGAATAATTGAGAGTAGGGGTGGGCAACGGTCGGTTTGGTTCGGTTTTAGTCTACAACGATTCGGTTTTTCGGTTTTCGGTTTTGAATATCTCTAGTCCAAAACCAAACCATTTTATTACGGTTCGGTTCGGTTTTTTTGTAATACGGTTCGGTTTTTACGGTCGGTTATATACGGTTGGCTAAAATTTGTTGAGAGATAAAATTATAGGTCACTTTATGTCTTTAAAATCTAAATCATAGTATTTTTCAAATATTTAATTTGTGAAACTTGATCATATATATATATATATATATATATATATATATATAACATGTGTTGTGTATAAACATGTCATACGAATATAATAACTATATATAACTAATTAACCATGTAAACACGGAAAATGCATGAATCCAACGGAATATTCAGTAATAAGAATGATAACAAGGTGTCAACCAGCTCGAATGGAACACAAATAATCTTACGAAATATTAAAGAAATATATACAGAAAAAAAAGAGAACGTCGACTGATGAGTGGTGAGAAATAAGAGAAAACGGTCGGATTGAAAAATTGAGGGTTAATGATACTAAGTTCCTAAATCTTAATAGGCCCATTATATATAAAAAGACTTATATTTAACAATAATATGACTCATTATACATAAAAACCTTATATTTAACAAAAATATGGCCGGTTCGGTTTTTCGGTTTTTTTGGGGCTTAAAACCGAAAACCGAACCGAAAAACCGAACTTTATATATTTTAAAACCATAACCGACCGAAAAACCGATAAAACCGAACCATTTAAACCGAATTATTCGGTTCGGTCGGTTTTTTCGGTTTTTTCGGATTTTATGCCCACCCCTAATTGAGAGAGATGGCCACGGGAGAGGGCAGAAGGGTTTTGGTCTCAGTCTCTCAGAAAAGGAAAAGGGAATAATGACAATAAATGGAAAATATAGCGAGAAATGTCCAATCCGTCGGGGTACACTCTGTTCAGGCCCACCACCCAGCTTCCCTCTTTTGTCATTTCACCCACCAATGCCTACAGCAACTTAGTATTTATTCATGACTCTCCCCCTCCCATTCACTCGAATGAATATACATCGTATCGTTGAGAAATTTGTTATAATGGGATCTTACGTAAAATATTTTGTTCTAAAATCTGAGATTTAATTTTATCTTGATGTAAGATTTGCCATTAATCATAATATTCCATTTTTCTTTTCATTTGATTGGAATTGCAGTGGTGAAAGAAGGAAATAGAAGTCTTTCGTCAATCGTCACAATAGTTATATCCACACAAATAACGTTTTAAAAATTATCTAATGATGTATACCTAATAGAATTGAATGTGAACAATAAAACCTATAAAATAATAAGAAATAAAGCCAACTTCCAGAATAAATTATTTAAAAAAATTCCCAATTTTTTTTTTCCAAAACATAAGACCAAAAACAAAACATCCCTTTAGGTTTTTTCCCCCTCCTTTTCCGATCGATATATTATTGAGACATTTATTTTGTGCCATTGAAAGCTCCACATAGGTATGCTTAATTATTTTTCTAGGTGAAGTATTGTATATACTGAGTATCTCTCTTGTGAGATGGTCTCACGAATCTTTATCTATGAAACGAGTCAACCCTACCGATATTCACAATAAAAAGTAATATTTTTTCAAGGATGACCCAAATAAGATATCTGTTTCACAAAATACGATCCGTGAGATCGTCTTACACAAGTTTTTGTCTTATATATTTTAGACATATATCAAATAATTATTTTCAATTAAAAGGTTGGATGGGAAATTTATTTTTGGTTCGTCACAAGTTGAAGATGCCACCCTATAAAAATACAAATAAATATTGACAAGTCTAGCTAGCTATGAGTACATTTGATTTAATATTATTATTATTATTTGGACACAAAACATGTGATTTATGGAGAGCCAATAAAAGAGTGTAAATGCATGGCCATAAAAACATGTGATTGGGGACCAAAATGGAATACCCATATTCAAAATTATAGGAATCATAATTTACCTCAATTAAGAAATAAATATTTTATCTAACATAGTGCAAATTTTCCTACCACCCCTTCAAATAATTATGTTCCTATTTGATGAAGCCTTTTTTTTTTAAATTCATAGTCTCAATTTAGTTGTATTTTTAAAGTTACAAAGCAATAATGTATAATAACATTAATATATAGGGTGGAGAGGCTTTGTATAATTTACCTCATTTGGTGGAGCAAGCAATGGGGGGTACATGCAGTCTTAAATTCTAATTATGTATGGAAAAAAAATTAAAAGGTGAAAATAATAAAATTTATTATTATGTATAATAATAACATGCATACCTGGCTAGCATGTTAGTTATGGGATTATTTTGTATTATATATATGATTTGTATGAATTTTTACCAATATTTCGTTGAATTTAGATTTTTATAATTATATATTTTTGACGCATAAGATTATACTGAAGATTTATAGTTGATATATCGAATACTGTGTTAAGTATTTCATTATATTTGTTGGCAAAATTCTCTCAAATTATCGAATAAACAATTTTCAAAGCTAATATACCGTTTTTTATTCACGACGAAAAACTCTCGTCTACTATTATTTTAGATGTGCAAAAATAAATCTCGGATATATGCAGTAGTTTGTAAACCAAATGCATCACATAATTAATATTCCATACCCTGAATAAGAAGTTGATATCATTTATTTATTTGTTTTTCCTTCCAATTTTAGCATAATAATAATAATAATAATAATAATCATAACTTAGTATAATAATAATAATAATAATAATAATAATAATAATAATAATAACTAGTATACTAAATCAAATTGATTTTCCCCCGTGGACCACTATTTGCCTGTCTTCGACCCATCTTTATCTAGGCTGCCCATTTCGGATATGGACTCAAACTCAACTTGGGCCTTGTTTCTCTATATTGGGATAAAAATATAAACTACCCCTTGGCTTAAATATTTCACCACCCTATATTCGTTATAATTATCTAAAATAAAATAGTTTTTGTTATTTTCAAATTAATGATGTTCATATTTATTACGCAAAAACTTGTGCGAGATAGTCTCACGAGTTATATTTTGTGAGACGGATATCTTATTTGGGTTATCCATGAAAAAATATTACTTTTTATATAAGAGTATTACTTTTTATTGTGAATATCGGTAGGATTGACCCATCTCACATATAAAGATTCGTGATACCGTCTCACAAGAGACCTACTCATCGAGTGATATGATCATCTACAAAATTAATAATATAGATAAGATAAATAAATTTTTTTAGTAATTTAAAATATTTTTGAAAATGAATAAGATAAGTTACAAATTACTAAAATAGTTTTTTTATCTATAAAAATACTTTAGACATTACACCTACCTTTTATGTGTGTATTATTTCACTGTCTACACTAATTGAGATCATGTTGTAAAATCGTTTTAGACATATTTTTCTTTACCTTAAACCAATGTTGTAGCTAAATCCTTGATAGATTTTACAAATATGTCGCATTTTATTATATTACGTTTATTTACGCATAAATGAATCATAAAATCTCTAAAAAAAATTTATTTAAACTATTCTAACGCGAAATAAAAGAATATTTATCAAAAGATATTCAATTTACATACATAATATATTTATCAACTCAAAATATTTATAGGTTTGTTTTTGAATTTATAATAACCAGTTATACTAGTATAATTGACATTACGTGATTAATAAATATAATAGGGGTTTTCGTTATGATTTTTACGTATTATTTTCATTCACAGTCATATTATTCTCCAATTGTTGAACCCTCCACCTCAAGTGACATAGTTACTCTAAATAAATAAAAATATTTATTATGTATTTCACGTATAAAGATTGTTAATTTAAAAGTACTTGATTTGTTTAGCTTTATAGTGACAGATTGTAGATCATATGTTATACACATATTATCACACTGTGTAGATTGATTATGCATTAAATAACATTATATTCATTCACGACCATATTATCCGTTTAATCCCCTATGTTCCAAAACTGGATCTTTTACTTTTCATTTTTTTGGAAAATTTTGGTAATTTACCTTGTTAAGTGGAAATGTTCACGTGACAATAGACACATCAATGTCGCGCGAAAAAAATGAGTAAAGTGGAAAAAAATAAATGAATAAAACTGAAATTTGAGGATATAGAAACCGAAATTCGACACGACAGATATAAAATGCAAAAGTACTATCGCAAGTTTCCCAATCGTCAAAATACTTTTAATAGTTTTAATTATATTTATATATTTTCTACATAAATATTGAAATTAGTGTATCCGACAGCCAATACATTGCTCCAAAAAGTGAAATCGCTCATCTCAAGCGCCTCTCATCCTCGGCCCGACATGAATGTGAGAGGAGGTAAATCATGGTGACTCAGCCAACCAGCAGCAGCTAGACCTTATGATACGCCGCGCACAAGGAGCTCCCCCTCATTGGAGGGAATTTAACTCCCACACTGCCGCTTGCGAGACTCGATCCCTGATCATTGCTCTAAGATTTACTGCTGCTGACCAACTGAGCTAAGCCCATGCGAGCTCCGACAGCCAATACATACACATATGTCGACATGCATATTGTGGTCCATTTAATTAGTACATGGTCCCAAAAACCTCGAATGTATAACTTGCCATTTTTGAATCCCAACACCTCCATTTTCACACGTGGTTGGGCTTTTTCTTTCTCAGTAGATATCGTACTTTGATAAATAAATTAAAAATTCAGAAATATTTTTCCAAGAGATATATCACAAAAAGGAAAACTACTCGACTTCACGAATTTACTTGGTTGTTCGTTTCATATCTTATTTGCGATAAAAACAAGATTTCTTTTTTCTCTTCGATTTTTTAAGTTATAAAAAATGAAAGCAGAAAAGAACGAATGGACCACGATATATAGAATCCAACAGGACCTATGGTTGTTGGATTTCATGCATTCCTTCTTTGGTTTTTTTTTTTACGGATTTTAAATGTACATATTTGAAAATTACACTAAGCAATTAGAATGAAAATAAATTCAGAGTAGGTATATTGTGAGGCGGTCTCACGAATCTTTATCTGTGAGATTGATCAACCCTACCGATATTCACAATAAAAGGTAATACTCTTGTCATAAAAAGTAATATTTTTTTATGTATGACCAAAATAAGAAATACGACCCGTAAGACCGTCTCACACAAGTTTTTGCCATAAACCAAAAGTATTCAAATGAATCAAATCTTAACGAATCGGCTTTAGTGCATGAGTATTCCAAACTTGTTTCGTATATCTCACCACATCACTTTAGTTTTAAATAAGTGATAATTCTTTTTTTGGGGGGAAATTATCTTATAGGCTTTTTTAACAACGGAAACAAGTAAAAGAAAATCGCAACTTCAATTATTATTATTTTTAAAAAATCAATGTTCATAAAAGAGTGGGCTGGGCCTACATGATAAGAAAAACTAATGGGCCTATATTTCAAGAAATTATAGGTCCAAACCCAATTTTCCCGTTGACCCCTTTCAAGTTGGGCCTTCATTGAGGCCGAAATATTTCCGATCAGAGAAGATATTTTATTTGTCGCCGTTTCTAAATCCCACTGCTCCAGCGGCCACCGCGTTCACGAATGACCAAGATGATGTCAGCTTCGCTGCCGGAATCTCTCTTCCTATCTTCACTCCGTCCCACCTCCGCCGCGTGCCACCTCCAGCTTCCCTGCATCTTCTTATACCCGCTTGGACGGAAACTATCGCCACCCACAATTCTTCTTTCAGTATCCGACAAAATTTCCAGCTCACACGGGCTCGTTGTGGCTGCCGGTGACTCCAATTTGACTGCCAAAGTTGTTCCCATTTTGCTTCATTATTCCCTTATTTCAGTTTGTTTAATCTTTTCGAATGTTACTTTGATTTTGTGTCACATTTTTCTTACTGAATTTGTACAGCCAACAAATGGGGTGTACACTGTGGGTGATTTCATGACAAAGAAAGAACATTTGCATGTTGTAAAGCCCACCACTACTGTCAATCAAGGTTTTTGTCTTCACCTTTTCACATAGTTGCTTGCTTCATCATTATCTTGAAGATTATTTGATAGTAATAAAGATTTTTCTAAAATTTATTTTTTGTTAGAACAGCTTTGGAAATTCTTGTCGAAAACAGGGTAACTGGTTTTCCAGTGATTGATGATGAGTGGAAGTTGGTAAGTTTTTATTTTTTGTTTCTTATCTTAAAGAAAATTCTCAACTTCAACTGTTTTGATTATTTTTTCCCTGTTGGTAGAAAATTCTTTGATGGCAATAATTTTTATGATCTATTACTTTGGTATTGAAATATGTTTAGGCAAGTACTGAATTCTTGCTTCATAAATTGAATAAAATATTTGAATAAGGTTATAATGATATTGGTTATTAAAACACTGAACTACGTCTTCTGCTGCTCTGTAAACATGCTCTAATTTTTTTTTTCTATTTTTAGAGAGGAAAACTGGTTTCATCATTGAACAATTTATATTGAGAAGGCAGACTGGAAAATTTTGTTTCGAACTCGATAGACTTAATTAGAATAAAGGGTTGACTAACACAAACTAAGAATATGAATCTCGTGAACTTATGTGTTACAAACCATGTTGACGAGAATAGATGGAACATTTTCATGGAGGCACAGGGAGATATAATCTAGTTTGAAGATCTCAATAAGTTTACTGATGTTGTGACATATCTGCCCATAAAAGAGCTCATTAACACTTTGCTCTGTGCTGGAAAGCTGCAAAGCTTCATTGTGTAGTATTTGCTTCTATTGAGAAACACTCCCATTTCTTTGCCCCGCATTTCATTCTTTCTACATGTTTGTGGTCTTTATGCCATGTGTAACTTTGAAAAAGTCCAAATATATAATTTTTAAAATGTCATATGATAACGAGGCATGACTGATCTAGTTTTTTATCCAGGTTGGTCTTGTGTCGGACTATGATTTGTTAGCGCTGGACTCTGTCTCTGGTAAATGATTTACTTCGTTTATCACTTTCAGTCTCTATAATTAGATGGCTTCAAGTTTTCATTTTCCTTAAATATTTTCCTGCATGCATCTTATCCAACTCATTTTTATTGACTTCTTGCTCTGCGACTTGAAAGAATTTATTACGTTCTTGGATGGAAAGAGTAAATGTATGGAACTTTATAAAATTTTAAGTTTTTTTTTCTGATTTAATTTGTTCTTTTATTTATGTGAATATACCTTGATGTGTGCCTTAAGACTTTAGAAATACTGATTGTGTACAGATGCATTTAGTTCTTAACAATAAAGAATTTTCGCTCATTACTATCAGGTACTGGAAGATCGGATACAGACATGTTCCCTGAAGTTGACAGCACTTGGAAAGTAAGTATAGATTTGATTCTTGAGTTTATATTTTTTTTTATATACTGGTGCAGAGCAGTTTGCAAAAAATTATAAATCAATGCTATCCATGGGAATAAATAGGTTAAGAAGAGGCGGAAAAAACTTTATTTTAATTACATGGTAGTCTGTCTAAAAATGAGTTTTTCAATTGGTGAGAAATCTTTTTAAGGCATCCAATCAAGTTCTCGTGTTTCTGATACTAATTGGCTGTTGATTATCCCCTTACTCCATATGTACGTGCTAACATGGGATGCTGCCGTAAGAAATTTATTTTTAGAATGTTTACCATTATATTCTCGTGTCTCTAATGCTGAAAATCCGCACTAGATATTCAATGAAATACAAAAGTTGCTTAGCAAAACCAACGGAAAAGTGGTCGGTGATTTGATGACAACAGCTCCGCTGGTGGTTCGTGAAGCCACCAATCTCGATGATGCTGCAAGGTTGTCGCTTTGCATATAATTTATTTAGTCGTATCATTTAAGCTTTTGTCCCTTTTCCCGTGTTTTTATAGGCTAGACGCCAGAGTGTCACCAATGTAACTTGCATTTGTAATTAGGTTGCTACTCAAGACAAAATACCGCCGCCTTCCCGTCGTCGATGGGGATGGCAAGCTGGTAATCACCAAAACGTCATTTTTTCCTTTGCGCGTTTATATATATTTTTATGTTAATGCTATTATTTAGGAAAATTCATTTTCCTCCTCCCCAATTGACTAATTTTCGCTGCTTTGAAGGTCGGCATCATTACTCGAGGTAATGTTGTGAGAGCTGCTCTGCAAGTTAAACAAGATGAAGAAAAGGCATGAGCTTCTAAATTTGTACATATGCAAAAAAACTTGTGGTAATTCTTTCCCCATTTATCAAGTGTTAGGGAGCTGCATCTACAGAACTTGAGGGAGCAAGATAAGCCCCAAGTTAAACCAACAACCAAAAATCACTCCAATAATAGTTGTAGCTAACTACTAACGTTGAGTTAATTTGATTAGTGGACCCTGATTATAATAATATACTTTTTTTATTGCTGAGCCTTGTGCATCTACTTCTGATAGGCTGTCGTTATTTTTCGTATATTTCCCATGATTTAGCCGGCGGTTGAAATTGCAAAATTATTTATTTATATATATATATATATGTAGTTTGAATAAAATATATCCAAGAACTCTCATCATGTTCAAAAATGTTTGCATTTGAATTCAAAATGATGTTTTCTCTTCGATATCGTATTCTTGCTAAATCCTTCTCCCAAAAACCTACTGTCGAGTAGGATCAGGCACACAACTCATGCTCGAAAGAGATTTCGCGAGTTTGGACGGACTCTACACGAAGCAAATGTAAGTTATCCATTTTCTTCATGGATGGCGAAAGTTGCGCATTCTTGTAAAGGGCTATATTCATATTGTGTTTCTTGGAAATTTTTTCATCGTCAAGAATTGTTTGTGCTTGCCATTCGTATAGGTTTAGCATTATCTTTTTGGCTTGACTTAGTATTGAATCAATATTAATGATATCGGTTGGAGACTTGTATATCTTCCAATGTGACTGATCTATCTATACATATGATGTGAATGATAGGATGTTGAGGCAAATTCCTTCATATTAGTATAAATTCAAGACTGTAAAATCACTGGCTCTTGCTCAGATTTGTCTTTTCATAATGTAAATTTGGTGGTCTAATTTGTTATGGGATTTTATAAGGTCGTATTTGGAAAGATGAATTTGATTTCAGCTTAAATTTTTAACCGGAATTCGATCTATACTCGTCTTAAATCTTTTGAAAGGTATCACAATTGCCCATGAAAATGTCAATGATGTGATTGTGAATTTGAAATTTAAATAAACTCAACTCATTTAAGATGTGATGTATTTCGAATGAGTCGTTTTAAATCCGTAATTTAAAAAGTAATATAGTGATTTGGCTAAATCTAGTGAATGTGATTTCAAATTCATCTCTTTTCTTGTAATTGTAAGTTTTGTAAATACACACAATATTTGTGTTATTTAAAATTCACTTTTTAAATTATCCCTCAAATCGTGTAATGATTATAACGAATTTAAATAAATCCAAATGCATGTTAAGATTGTGTTTGGGATGGTATGTGTATTTCAATTTAAAAGAAAATTAGAAAAAAAAAGTATTTGAAAATTATTTATTTGAAATGATATATTATTAGGATAATTTGAAATTATTTCAATATAGAGAATATAAAAATTCAAATACCTTGCCAATCATTTTAACTTATACAATCAATTTAGGTTGAGAATTTGAGTTTCATGTATTTGAATTCCAACTATCTTAATACAGTTAAATGATTTTGCCCGGAATGTTGCTTGTTTTTATCATATATTGAATTTTTTAATATAAATTATGTACATATTTTTCATTATTAACTGATATCTAATCAATTCGAAAATTAATATTTTCTTATTTTCTACCGTTCACATAAAAAAAAAATTTATTTGTGAGACATATATCTTATTTGAGTCATCTATGAAAAATTATTATTTTTTATGCTAAAAGTATTACTTTTTATTGTGAATACGAGTAAGGTTGATCGATCTCACAGATTAGGATATGTGAGACGGTCTCATGTGACCCACCCACTTAAAATTGGTCATTAATTTGTGTTCTCGATGATATTTTTCAAGCCGAGATTGGAGAGTGACTTGTCAAATGAAATTTCATTTCTTTTAATTTTATGAATTGATTAGTTATTTTCAATAGTTTATATATCAATATGATAGCCGACATTTATCTTGTGTGTACTGAGTAAACTGAACGAGTCTTTCACACACACACACACACACACAAGAATATAGACATACATTTCTACGTTAATCTTTAATTTTGAAACTACCAACAAGAAATTTCTTAAAAGTCTTCCTTCATTACACAAAATTTTAAGTGTCATTCTCCAATCATTCAATATATATTTTTGCATTGCGCGTATATAATTCAATATATAAAGTATTGTTTTAATAATTATAACAAAATTCGATATGTATTAATACAATATGGTAAATTAAAATACTATAGATCGTTTAATAAATACAATATGTAGTAATATATATATGTGTGTGTTATATGTATTATATGTATATACTTATATACGAATATAGATACGTGTATCTAATATTGAAAATACAATCTATGCAAACATCTAAATATCAATACTTTATGATAATGCATCACGCACCAAATACTTGGCCAAGCCTATCGTGTGCCTCCCTCAATCAGACTTGCTTTTTATCGGAAGCTTGACACTGAAAGTTACCATTTAATAATACAAACTTACACGAAAGACATGAAAATATAAGATTCAATGTAAATACGCCAAAAGATTGGGATCTAGCTAATCATACTATAACAAATTCTCTATTTTTATTAAATTTTAATGCACAAATAAATATCACAAAAACTCTTGTGAAACGGATATCCTATCTAACTCAATTCACGAAAAAATATTTTTCATGATGAATATAGTTCAGATCGATTTATCTCATGAATATAAATTCGTGACATCGTCTAACAAGACACATGTTAAAAACACTGATAATCTAAGAAGGCGTGACTTTTTTATAGCACATTATAAATTTTCAATCAACACGTACCAATTAGTATAAAAAGTATCATGTAAGATGAAATATGATCCTAAGTCATCTCTTCTGCAATAAAATATCTATTAACATTAATAAAGTTCAATATACATATATTTTTTGGAAAAAAGATCCACTACTTCTCGAAAAATAAAAATTAGGAAAACAACTAAATCCATCCCAATGTACAAAGTAATCAATTTTTTTTTTCATGTCATCTGTTATATTTCTGGAGTATGCACCGACAATTATTGTCAATGTAACACCAAATATTGCAGACATGTACGACCTCAAATCTTATTTATATATATGATATCATGTTAACGATGTGATGAAAGGAAAAAAAGCGTGAGACGATCTCACGGATCGTATTTTGTGAGACAGATCTCTTATTTGGGTCATCCATGAAAAAATATTATTTTTATACTAAGAATATTACTTTTTATTGTGAAAAAATAAGGTTGATCCGTCTCACATATAAAGATTTATGAGACCGTCTCACAAGAGACCTGTTCATGATAAAATAGAATCGAACTTTTTATTGTGAAAAAATAAGGTTGATCCATCTTACATATAAAATTTGTGAGACCATCTCACAAAAGACCAACTATGATAAAATAGAATCGAAAAATAAAAATTTTCGACATACTCAAATGAACAAAACACAGTGGGATTTGTATCATAGTTTTGGTAAATTTCTTACTGTGTGTATAGTGATACAAGTTTCATGTTTCAAGTAAGATGAAACAAATTTAACCTACCGAATATCCACTTGCAGCCAAATAGAGCATCGGTACGTAGGGCCATGGCTGTTCCTCCGCGCCCCCTGCATCACTCGGATCCCACTCCCCCCAATTATCGTCGACACCTGCCATCGCATGCAATATAATATTTTTGAATCGAAACATTAATTCTTACATGAACCAAGAAACTAATAATTATAATCACTCATTAATTTACAGACATTAATTAGTGGGAACGAAGTAAGAAAACTGTTGTATCCAAATTTAAAAATAGCTACGAGGTGCCTGTTTAATTGTACTATCACACGACCTCTGATGAACTGAACTACTAAATTAACATCAAAAGCTTAATACAATTATTTAAGAACAACAACAAGAATAATTAAAGAAGATACATATACTTTCTTAATCTATATATATAATATATATATAGTTATTTTCTTGAATTTTTCCAGATCTTCACCAATATTCAACAGATGGGTCATCGGTCTCGGTCTCGGGCTCCGGCTCCTTGTTCAGATCAATCTCATCATGGAACCAAGAAGGCCTCGGCGGCTGATGATTCGTTGCATGTTCACTCTTTCCGCCGCTCTGCAGCGCGTCCACCCTAGCACCGACCTCCGCCGCCACCCTCCTTATGGAGTCGGCGGAGAGGTCCTGCAGCCCGACGGCGGAAAGCTCGTCCGGGAAATTCATCTTTGCCGTTGGCCCGCGGAGGTAGTACACAGCCGTGTCGTAGGCCCGAGCCGCCGCCACTGGGGAGCAGTAAGACCCTAGCCAAATCCTCGATCGCTTGTTGGGCTCCCTTATCTCTGCCACCCACTTCCCCCACTTCCGCATCCGTATGCCCTTGTATGGCTTGTCGCTCTTCCTCCGGCTCACCTCCCTGCTCGCGCCGCCAGGCTCAGAAACGCCGCTACCCTCCATGTCTGCCTGCTGCAAGCCCAAGAAAACCCTCTTCTTTTAGGTGATTTCTAGGCAGTACAGGGTCCCGGTTAAATAGGAGGAAAGACCTCAAGAAAAGACAGAAATAGCAACGTGAGACATGCGAGGAGCTGTGAAATCTGGCGTTGGTTTGGCAGGCTGCGGCTTGCGGATTAAGGTTCTTGTCATCTGGGCGTACAGACACGTTAGTTTATCCTTAAAAGCAAGTTTAATGAGCGAAAACTAGCTTACAAAATGCACCGACACCACCACAAATCTTCTTCTCTCTCCATCATTACGTTAGCTAGTTGCTCCCCTCTCTCTAGGATACTTATATATATATATATATATATATATATATATATATATATATATATAGACGGTAGACTGGTTTGGGGCATATGTGTGTATCGATGTGTGTATCTTTACAACGTCAGCCCTTCTTAATATTCATCCATTATATTTCATGAGAATTCAGAATTTAGTGAAATCGGCAAATTAATTTTTAATTAAATTTTCGTATTTATGTTAAAATAACGTATAAAGTTTAAATATTTTCCATTAAAGAAATTTCCGATGCTCGGTTTACTTGTGATATAGCGAAGACAGAGGTTTGACACAAAACCTAGGTGTATACTAGTATTGTTTGGTCGAAGATAGAAAATTAGATGTAGACCAAAAAGAATTGGACAATGAGAAATTTTGGGAAAATAATTTTTACTATGTTAAATTTTGTAATGATAAAGTTAAATGATTAACTTGAATCTATCTCTGTGTCTCCGAAGCTAATTCAAAAAAAAATGTCTAAATCTATATATAGAACAACCAAAAACTTAATTCAGTCGATGTGACATATCTAACACATCTTCTCACACCAAACAATGAACAATTGGAATGTGAAGTTAGATCACCGAGTTTCTCATTATACAATCCAACACATAACGATAGATATTGTCACTAATATTATGTGGGTAGATTTGTATTTCACACGAGATTTTTAGTGGACAACATAAATAATCGATCTGTCTCTAAGTTAGCAATGGATTGCAAACTTAGTCCCTTGTGTACATCAAAATCCATATAGGAAGGAAGGGTCAAATATATTTAGACAATGAAAGTGATTATTTTTTTTTATACTTAATTATATACGCATTTTTATAATTTTTATGTTTAAGAATTTAGAGGGGGGTTAGGTCGGTGGTCGGCAAGTTGAAAGATACCCTTGTGACTTGACTTGACTTCACTTGTATTTTGTTTATTTGGTATCAACAATATATATACTTACATATATATGTATATAAATTCGATCTTCTCCCAATTTAATGCACGACTAGTAGTTAATTTATAAGTAGCAACTCTACATGTCTATACGTTCATTAATTAATTAATGAATTATAATTTACGACATTTACGACATACATAGGATATATGTTCAAATTTAGATTTAGTTATTAACATTTGTATGCCAATTAAGTATTGACTTGTAGATATTTGTATATTTTAGGGAATATTTTTTAGGGCAAATTGGGGACAGTCCCCAAACCAAACAACCTTTATTCCAGCTCCCCGGAGAGAGAAAACCTTTGCAAAAATACCTATGTTACCTTTTTTTCTATTTTAATTTAATTGATCCTCGCGCGTTCGAAACGGACCATTTCGAACGCGCGTTTGAAATGGTATCAGAGCAAGGTTGATTTATTTCAAACACAAAATTTTATTATTACTAGTAACTAATTGTATGAGAAGGAGAATTTTAAAGAAATTATGAATCCGAACTTCGGTTCAAGGAAAATAATTTACAAGGAATATTCCAATATTTTGGAATATAAAAAAGTACATCTAACTATTGTTAGATATCAGAAACAGAAAGGGAAGTTACTGCACCCTCAGGTAAAATCTCAGGTAAACTTATGATCCAAAATAATAAGTTGCTGGAGATAGTTCCAGATTCCTCTAAGCTCTCTTCAGATCTTAGGGAAATTCAGAAGATAGTACAAAATTATGGCAATATGCTATATTTTGTACCGCAACGAGTTGAGAAAATCCTTGAAACCCAAGAAGAAATTCTGGGATTATTAAAGGATATTCAAACAAGAATTCAGAAACTGGAACAACAACCAAGTTCCAGTAGGAGAACTTCAGGAGGTTGGTTACCACCATCTTTTGGTACTGAACCTTTGTTACATCAACAAGGGAAGACCAGAGTGGTATAAAAACCTTTGACTGAAGAAGAAAATATGATCAATCTAATCAAGTCTGTCTCAGAAAAGAAATTCATCTGATGACAACTTTAGAAAGGATTGGTTTAGAGGATCTACAAGAGCTTGCGGAATCATTCGCAAATCTCAAAGTAGTAGATCTAAAGATGAACACATCAGTAGGTGAAACACCACCTGCTATAATCTGGTCATCTTCTCAGGAACCACCCAGGGAAAGTATGGGATCTCAGAATGTAAACATGAGAGAAGCACAATCTGATTTCCATACTGGTGGAGGATCACACTCAGCAGGGACAAGGGCAAGGAGAACTCAAATTCCTTTGCACCAAACACCCTATGGGAAAACTGTTTTAGATCCTATACATCCTTACGGGGTTATGCTTAACCATTATGTATTAGACTTCAAAAACAGGGAAGATCTCATAGATGATTGGACATCTGCTATGAGAATTGCAGCAGGAACACTCGATCTCAACAAAGAAGGATTCATTAAACTTTTAGAAATGAGTCTTATGGGATCAGTAAAAATTGCTTGGGACATGACTTCAATAGACATGAAAGAGTCAGTCCTAGCTGGTGAATCTCTTAGTGAGATTGCTGGAAAAATGACCACCCTATTTAAAGCACATTTTATAGAGGTAGACTATTTCAATAGTCAAGATACAGAGAAGAAGAAGAAATACACTCAAGCTCTGTATAGTCTTGAATTACATGACATATGTTTGGTGGATGAATACATTATGTTATTCACTAAATATAGATGGATTTCAGGAGTCGAAGAAGATATAGCTATGCAGCTTTTCTTCGCAAAAATGCCAAGCCCTTGGAGAGAAATGCTCATAAGGGAATATGTACCTGGTAATCCAGATACGTTGGCAAGAAGAGCCTCTTTCCTTAAAGGAAAATTGGCAGAATGGTGTCACATGACAGCATTACAAAAGAATTACAAACGACTAAGGGGTATCAACAAGAGAACTCCTTTGTGTTGTAAGGAAAATGATCTTCCAATAATTATTGGGAGTAAACCACAGAAGCATAAAAGCAAAAGTTTTAGGACTCATCCTTATGCACGAAGTGGAAGAAGTTCTTGGAAACCAAGAACCGTATGGTCTAGACAGAAAGTCAGATCTTATAAATCTGGACAAAGAAGCGGACCATCAAGAAGTAGGATATCATCCCAAGCATCGAGTACCTCTCGAAGCACAGGAAGAACACCTACCAAGAAAACTTTCAGAAAGGCTCATACTAGGGCCAATGAAAGTTTCAAAGACTGTAATTGCTGGACTTGTGGAGCAAGAGGTCATATCTCGACCAACTGTCCAGAAAATGAAAAAAGAGGTATTAAACGCTTTGATCCTACCCCGGATATTGAAGAAGCAGTTTACTACCAAGATCTTGTTCAAGTATAGCGATTTGAGGACATCGCCTCAGATGAAAGTATATATGAAGAAGAAGAAGTCTTAAGTCAGGAAGAATCTGATGGAACAGAATCGGAATCTGACTGAAGACGAGGTGTTTCGACACGAAACACATGAAGATCTGTCTGGGTTTTTTAGCCAGACAACAATATCTCATAACATGGTTCAAAGAATCATGAGAGAAAATCCGAGTCTACAGAGATATCAAGATTTCTCTGCAGGACAGGTAGAAAAGTTCTTAGGAAGTCTTGGCCTAAGAAACAGAAAGCATCATCTAATCTATAAAGTTTCAAGAAGGGAAATGGCAATCCCGGTGGAACTTACAGGAAATAGAATGGAGATGCAGTTAATTCCTTCCGAATAAATCAAGGAGGAATTACAAAAACTCAAGATAGAAGTAGCAAGGACTATGTCCAGGATTCATATAGGAGCAATCCAGATTATGATAAAGGCTACTTTCAAAGAAGGGATAGATTCACCAATTGATATTGCTATATGCGATAAAAGAATGGGGAATCTACAAGATTCAGTACTGGGAACAATCTCAGGAAACCTCTGTGCAGGAAAAATTGTAGGGGTAATCTATCCAAGGATAGCCTACAACCTGGCAGATCGAGATTTCAGCCGAGCCTTGACATTGCATCAGAATTTCAAGGAAAAAAGGTTGATGAAAGAAGGTAATAGACCATATTCTATTACCTATCAAATTTTATATGCTCTATCTAATACACATCATTCTGAATTGTTTATTAGAAATGAGTTTATTGAAATCCCTGAGATATTCGGAAAAGTTGTTCAGGCAATTTGTCCAGAAAAAGTCGAGTTTCCTTTAATACAGGAAACAGATATACAAATCCAAGACAAACCGATTCTACAGAGGAATCAAAGTCTTAGATTGGAATCAAGAAGACTATCTTTTCAAGGAGATAAAATTACAAGTTACAGATGGGATAAAAAGCCTGTCATAGAAACCCAACAGGAGCTAAAAAGTTTTTCTACAATAGGAAAACTTAGATGCCCAGAAGGGTGGAAAGAAGTTGAAATAGTATTTGATATTACGAAACAAAGGAATCGATTTCCTTGTAATACCATATACTATTTGGAACAACCTACGATAGGAACTTACCAAGGACTGATTAATATCGGGGAATTGGAAGTCTATATCCAAGGTATATCCAAGGTATTCCAGGGAAAGAATCAGATCGACTGATTCTTGGACTAGACTTTCTTGAGGAACATAAACCTTGGAAACGTCTGAAGTATGGAATGGAGTTTATGGCAGAGGATAAAATGTGGAAAATCCAATGACCACAAGTCCATTCTCCATATACATTCCAGTAGGAATGTTATATGAACAATATAAAGCAGAATATTTTGCAGCTTATATTGATTCAGATGCTGGAATATGTACAGCAAAACGAGGAGTTTTTCCAGATAATTTGGAAGAAGAATTACCCAAGATTGCTGGAAGAGATTTTTCCAGAAGAATCTTAATTCTATGTAAAGGGATTAAGATGACTGAAATCATGATTGGCGGTGCTGGTCAAACACCTTGGTACAAGGTAAAGACACCACCAATTTATTTTCATGATACAGGAGCTGACATATTGTTAGGAAATAATTTCCTACAAATGTTCAAGTCCTATACACAAGAAAATGAGACTAGAAGATTAGTGTTCACAACACTATGTGCTCACAAAATCATAGTCCAGAAACTTAGAGAGGCATTTTACAGAAAATTGCCAATTCAGTTTCGCAGCAAACGTGGTGATTCAGGAAAACTTCTGAACCCAAAACTGAAGGATTCTAGAAGGTTTGGAGAAACAATGCTCTAGTTAAGAGCAGATAAGGAACTTCAACCAGAAGATATAGAATTCCTTAAGATAACTCTACAGACAAATGAAGTAGAGTTTGAATCCAAGGTATCACTGGAAGATGTCAAGAAGAGGATCAAAGAAAATTATAACGAAGATCCCTTGGCATGGTGGGACAGGAATCAACTCAGGGCTTGCCTTAAGATCAAGGAAGGCAAAGAGTATGAATTTGTCCTGTTGTAAACCCATCCCAATGAACATCATTGATCAAAGGGATATGCAGATTATAATCAAGGAACATTTGGAACTTGGTTTGATCAAAGCAGGTATGTCACCATATAGCAGTCCAGGTTTTCTGGTAAGAAATCATGGTGAGATTAAACGAGGTAAACCCAGATTAATTATTAATTATCAAGAAATTAATAAAATTCTGGAGTTTGATGGGTATTTTATACCAAGCAGAGAACATCTAATCAGTTGCATACGCAATGCAAAGATATTCTCTAAATTTGATTGTAAGTCCGGATTTTATCAGATTCGGATGGAGGAAGGAAGCAAGAAATTCACAGCCTTCTCCACACCTCAAGGAAATTATATTTGGGAAGTGTTACCAATGAGATTGGCTAATTCACCCCAGATATTTCAAAGGAAAATGGATAATCTTTTTAAAGATTATTTTAAGTTTATGTTTGTTTATATTGATGATGTTTTAATAGCATCTAAAGATATGAATGAACATGTTAAACATTTGGAGATTTTCTCTAATGTTTGCAAGAAAGAAGGACTGGTTTTATCTGAAAAGAAAGCAGTCATTGCTACAAGAAAGATTGAATTCCTCGGAATAGAAATTGATGAGTCAGGAATAATTCTGCAAGACCACATAGTTGAAAAGGTGCAGAATTTTCCAGAAAATCTCAAAGACAAGAAACAACTTCAAAGTTTCTTAGGAATTGTTAATTTTGCTGGGATGTTTATAAAAAACCTAGCAAAACACAAGAAAGTGTTCAGTCCATTGTTGAAAAAAGATGCTAGATTTATATGGACAGACGAACACACAAAAGGACTTATACATTTAAAGGAAGTTTGCAAAAATCTTCCGAAAATGGCTATTCCTCAAGATGAAGATGATCTGGTGGTATATACTGATGCCAGTGATCATTGGTGGGCAGTAGTTCTTACTAAGCTCACCTCAGATGGAGAACAACCATGCAGATATTGTAGTGGGTTATTCTCAGATGCAGAAGCCATAAGATGGCATATCAACGAAAAGGAATTTTATGCAGTAAAGAGAGCTTTTGAAAAATGGCCATTATTTCTACTTGCAAAGAAATTCACTTTGAAAGTTGATAACACTCAAGTTAAAGCTTTTTTAAGGAATAGAATTGAGTCTAAACCTGAGAAGGCTAGATTATTACGATGGCAAGCACTATGTCAGAATTATATTTTTGATATTGTGATAATTAAATCTCATGAAAATATTCTTGCAGATTTTTTAACAAGAGATGGACAGCATTGACATTGATGCTATTATCAAGATGCAGAGATATTTGAGGGAACACCTTGAAATGCTTCAAACCGAGTTTAACAAGTTGGCCGTTAACGCAGAAGTTGCGGGAAGGCTACAACAAGCTGATAAGAGAATTGTCTCTGATCGAATTGCAGGTTGTTTACAGGCATAAACTCAGTTATGGTCTGTAATGCAAAGGCCTATCCTCCAAGGCATTGAGAAGCCATTAGTTTCTCAAATGGAGAGTTTTCGAGTACAAGACTCTATACCAGTAGCGGGGGATTCAAATACCACATGCACAAGTGTTAAGTCGGGATCATCACCAGATGAGTCGGCCAAAACAAAAATTGAGACTCCTGATCCTTATCTTGAGTCCTCAAGTCAACCCTTCACCTCGAGAATCGAAGAGGGAGAGATCAACCTTAGGCCTCGTATTGACAAATGCAAAACTAAGGTTGATACTAATGAAAATGTAATTTCTCCATTTCAGATTTATCAGCAGAATTGGGAGAAATTGAAAACACGTATTGGCATTAACCCAGCTACAAACAGGGTTGATGTTTCAGGAAAATATCCCAGGGTATGGATGAAACAAAATTCATTTCCAAAGGAGGTCAAGGCATGGTATGAATTCGGGGCTCTTTCCTCAGTTTATACTACATCACCCAGCTTTCCAGAAATTTCAGGTCTATCGAAATGGATCTAGGAAGCTGTTCACGAGACTTGGGCGAATAATGATTATTTGTCCAGAAGGGATGTTTTGGAGCTATACTTTTTCAGTGCAGCACCAGAACCAGCAGGAAAAGGTTCTCATGAAGCCTTTCATTTCATCAAGCTAAGGAGGCCGGATACCAATGTCCAAAAATTTATCAAGGATCCTCCAACAGAAGAAACACCCCTGCTTGCTTCAATCTCTGAAGATGATATGTCTACTAGAAGAGTTTGGGGTTTATGGGTCTGTCTTACCGAGATGGACAAAGTCAAGTTTCCGTTCAAATTCTATAATCATTCAGTGAACGGATCATTCCTATTAAATACCATGACAGGAAAAACTACAAGTTTTGCAGAAGATCTATTCGAGAAAAAGAGAAATCTTTTGTGGAACAGCAAGCTGCCGGCTAGTAAAGAGACTCGCCGAATATTCTGTAACATGACACATATAGGAAGATGGTCAGAAAACATCTGCCTTGAATGCCAAAACCAGAAGGAACCTGAATTCGGTAAAGGATTCAAGCCGAGATCTGATCGGAAGCACTTTACCGACACAAGCACAAGTGGAGAGGGACCACAATCACGTTTTTCTCGAGGACAGCGAAAGCCAAAGATTCCTCGACAAAATTGATAATGGACATGTGACTCACCCACTAACCAAAAGAAGGACCACCATGTGAAGAATCATGTGAGTGGAAGGACAGGACCACCAAAAATCGGTGGAAAAGGACAAGGACCATTGAATACCTAATTTAAAAAAGGAATCCAATGAACCAAAGCAAGACAACTGGTCCCGAAATTTTCATCTATAAATAAAGATAGATTGGAACCAGTAAAAACATACCAAGAAAGAAACCTAAAGAAAAATGTATTTCACATATCTGAAGGTTTTGAAAAGAAAACTCAAGTACGAGAGAAGTGAGCTAAAGGCCCTCAGATCAATAGCTCAAATGTACCAAGAAAAGGGGGATGAAATTACAGCTGATCTTTTTCAAACGCAATCCTACTGGCAATGCGGTGAAATAAAAGAATGAGAAAAGTTGATGTCTAGATTAATCATCTAGAAAGAGACAAGGCAGGAAAGGACCACTCAACCACTAGAGGGTCCCTAAGCAAGTTGTAAAGGCTTATGAAGATTTGAAGTCCGAGTTTCAAATCCGAAGGAAGCCTTCTATAAATAAAGAAGCAGAAGGAAGATGAAGGCATCGATCAACCTCTTCATTTTTCTTCAACTCATTTGTAATATTTCTTTCAAGTTTATGTGTAGTAAGTTCAGCTACTGTGAGTAGCTAAACAAGTTTCTCCTCCTCTACAGGAGGTTACTATGTAATAAATAAATGTTTGTGTTTGAATAAAAGAGATCTTTGCTCTTAGTCCCTCTCATGTATTATTTTCAAAATTTTATTTTATACTGTACACTCTAAGGTAGGAAACGAATTAGAGTTGTGCCAAGTGCTGCTGAAGGAATCTATGTCAGTAACCATCGGTTGCGATCGCGTGGTTGGGCTGTGAGGAGCAATCTGTAAAATACGGTGGATATAACCCGGCGGTACTCCGGTCAAATAGGTATAAGATTTAATTTATTTTACGAAAGCATGATGGACCATTATTTGAAAAGAAAAATCAATTTAAAATATATAGATAAGGGTAAGATAGGTAATGGATAAATAAGAGGGAGTAAAAATAAAATATTTGGTCAAACGGGGAGTGATTACCAATTCTCCCTATTTTTTACCTATGTGTACGAATAATAATCTGAAAATAAAAAAATTAAGTCACTTTCAAGTGACAGTTACGTATTTTTTCCTAATTTCTGTTGACATATTCAAAGTTCAGAGGTAAGTCGTCCAACTTGGTCTGCCGGCTCAGTGGAACTAATTGACGAATGGTTCAAATTAAATTGTATGGAATTATCCATTTATTTTTGCCATATTTTATTTTTAATAATCATTGAATATTTGAATCTCGGAAATTATGTGGTGGATTTAATTTTTTGAGGCTCCTGATTTTATTGCTGCATAGGTTATGGCTTCAAAGAAATATTTGACGCATTTCATTCAATAAGTTCATATATATATATATATATATATATATATGGCAAAAATAAATGGATAATTCCATACAATTTCATTCAATAAGTTCATATATATATATATATATATATATATATATATATATATATATATATATATATGTTTGGTGCAATAATTGTCCTTGCTTGGTAGAGCAATCGAACCGTGGTGCTTGTGCTGCTGTGCGGTTTAAAAGATTTGAGTTGCACAATTACCACTAGCTATAGCTTTTGGTAAAGCGGTAAGCACTCGGTCCTACAATTGGTATCAGAGCCAAGGTCATGGGTTCGATTCCCATTGATTGCAAGGAGTGCAATTATTGGGAGGGAGATTGTTGGGTGCAATAATTGTCCTTGCTTGGTGAGCAATCGAACCGTGGTGCTTGTGCTGCTGTGCGGTTTAAAAGATTTGAGTTGCACAATTACCACTAGCTATAGCTTTTGATAAAGCGGTAAGCACTCGGTCCTACAATATATATATATATATATATATATTATAACAATATTCGATCGCCCCATATGCTTGAAAGAGCCACTAATGAAGGTGTTAAAGTCAACATATAGAATTAAATTTGGAATCAATCAATAAGATTAAAAATGTCGAATAATAAATTGTTACAACTATTATCCTCGAACAATATATCGATCATTTGATTTTTTTTAATTAAATTGTGATTTTCAGAACAATTTTGTAATTTTTTTTTCATCAGATGATTGCAAATTGCAAAGTCAATGTTCAAATCTTATGTTCCATTTATTATTTCTTTTTATGGAACTTACAATTGTAAAAAAAAATATTAGTACTTATTATATAATTTTATATTATATTATACGAATAAAAAAGGTAATGAATTTGTGAAATAAAAGAAGAATGATTTGGAACATGCGCTCAATTGTTTTTTATGTTAATATCCTAAATTATAACTTCAGATGTAATAATTGTTTTTGTTAGAAAAGTGATTGAAATATAAAGATGATGTTTGGATTTTTGTATGATTTAAAATATTTAAGTTATCATAGTTAATATCGTCTATAATATTTGGTAAAGCTGCAAACATTTGATCGCACAATTTTATTGTGATCTTAATCTTTTAACTTGTCAAATTTATATTTGAGCCCGATAAATTTGTTTCTTTTACAATTTAGTCATTTTCTTTATAGAGTACTTTTGATATAATATCAACCATTTAAGATTGGAACTTAAACCTAACTAAACCTCAAAAGCTAGTTCAATAGAGATGATTCTCTAAGTCAATATATGCAACTCCCATAATTAATTTATCCAACGGACACCCAAAAATGAACAATTAGAGCATGAAGTTTACAAATGACTCAACTATGAGCAGAACAGATTACTCAACTATGGGCAGTCCAACATATAACGGTGAAACTTGGATTGAAATTTGGACCTAACTCAATCTCAAAAGTTAGCTCAATGGAAAAATATTGTCTATGCCCATAAATACAACTCCCGAGAATTTTATCCAACCGATATGAGACAAACAACAATATCAACCATGTTAGCAATATTTGACTTACTACTGGATATGCTATAATTGTAAGAATTTCATGTATAGAAAATTCAAGAACATTAACAAACAATAATTTATATCACAAGATGTTTTTTTTCTTCTCATTAAAAACTTAGAAACTGGAGAGCGGTCGAAATATATAGATTCAATACGTACAAGTACATGTGGGTTTTTATCGGTTTAATTTTATGTTCAAAGTCTGAAAAAAAAATATTTTTAACGAATGTTCTCATTAAAGAAAAGTAATAGTATAGGTTGATTTTTACAATATGGAAAAAAAAACACTAATTATTTATGTTTTTTGTTTATGGTTTTACAAAAAAGCATTACTCTATCGGAAGTATCACAGTAAAACCCCATGAAATACACGTGGTTACAAAGAAATTAATTCAATCAGATTTTGTTTAATTACAAATTCAAGTGATGTAATAAGATTGTAAATCTGGGAATCTAGGACAACAGTGGCTGATATATGTACTAGTCAACAGTATCTGTTGCAGAACAAAGTACAGGGAATCAACAAATCTTTTCTAACTAAGATTCAATTCAATGATTCAGTCCCAACTTTTGAACACAAATTAAAGGACATGAATTAACAATCCTATTACAATCTTTTTTTTATTACAATCGCAATATACAATATTTAAAATAAAAATAAATAAATAAATATTTTTTTTTCCTCATACCCTAACCCACGGGGAGAAGTAGACAGTTTGAGAATGATACATGTTGGCTGCTCACTACAACTAACGATGTAGATAAAGTCAAAAGTTGGTAAAGAAATAACAGGTCATACAATAATTTCATAAGCCTTTCTTTAAGTAAGACAAATACAGTGCATTATATTAAAGAGAGGTGCAAAGGAAAAAATTTCTGGGTATAATTATTTAAGATCCTACACGTATCTTGTGATATGATTATTTTATACATTGTTAAATTAATTATTATATAAATGAGTTGAAATTAAATATAACTGAATCACCTAATCTTTGAAGTTATGAAAGTTTAAAAGGTGATTTTGGCTTCTCTTACTAAATAAAATCCAAGGATAAGATTCCTTGCTCATGAAAACGAAATTTGTTTTAAAGTTTAATTTTTTTCATCTTTGGAAAATATGATGATTATCTTCAATAAATTATTTTTGGCACATCAAATTACGCGCTTTTAGTATAATTTTGAAGCTATGTTTTAGCAGTCTGTGTTTAAATAATATACATTTTTAATTGTACTAATGAAATATTTGAGGTGCAAAAAGAACAATATTCGGTATAAATTAAATTGTGAAAAGGGTAGAAGCTAAATTAAATGGCTCAGAAATTTCAATTTGCACCTAAAACACAGTATCAAACCAGCACACAACATCAGAAGCACCTACTTTCAGTATTGAACCCAGTTCAAACCGACTCGCGTTGCTACGCAGTTCCTTCACAATCCATGGTGGGACGGTAGGTTCAAGAACCCTTATGAGAGAAAAAACTTTCTAGAAGCTTCAACGATTAAAAAAAGGGGGAACAAATATGTACTCATTTAAATAAGAGGTGGGTACTGTTTGGCCTGCTGCTAAACCCTCTTCTTGTAGTCAACAGCATCCTGCATGCGTATTGCGAGTGAATAAACCTAGCCAACACCAAATTTGAAACTCTATCTACTCGAAGATCGTACGTGGCTAATAGCATTCCCTGTGTTAGCCTACCCTTTGAACTAATTATGATTCTTGCGTATTTATATGCTCCAAATGGACTTTAAAATATGCAAACTAAGTATTATGATTGAAAGCACGCAACATGTGTAAGATAGGTAACATGATACAAAAGCTATAGGACCTGTATAAACAGTTGGTACCCATCAGTTTGTGCTGGATCAGATGGATTTGGTTGATCCAACAAATCCTGCCTGCCGACCAAAATTTGCTTCACTGTGATGCCTTATCCCCACCCCTATTGATTAGAAACATGTAAAGCTCTGAGTTGCGGTTCATGAAGAAGTGAGCAGTGTGCAAATAATTGTCATGTGGCTAAAAGCAACAAAATGTACTTACACTATCCTCCTTTAGGATTGAGAGGCAAACGGTTCCAGATGGGTATATATTAGGACGAAAATACCCTTGGGGAAATTTACATTTTGGTGGCTTGCTTGGATAATCTTCACTGAAGTGCACTGTAAGAGGGTAAAAACCTCCTTCCCAATCAGACTGCAAGAGTTTTGATAATTAAACACAAAAGAAACAATCCTGCTAGGGACAAGTAAATTAACGACTACATGATGACTGCTAGTAGCCATCAACTAAGAAATTATGAACATCATTCCATCAAAACTGGCAAATTTCACTTAGAACTCAACAATCTCGTGTTCTCAACCTAAACAGTGGCACAAGAAATTGAATATCCTAAATTCTCCGGCCAAATTGATCACATAACCATTTTAATGATAAGCTTTTGCTAGGTAAAACTCAGGTAAACTCTGAACCTAAAAAATTTCAGCTCTGGAAGCATTCTTCAAGATTAATGGAACTTCTCATAATCACACAGGGACAACAAAAAGTTATGATTTGTCAGTTTTGATCAAATAAATATTGAACTTCACATTCCTCAAACACGTATATATATATATATATATATATATATATATATATATATATATATTTTCGCATTCAATATGCTATCATCCAATTTTTGGATGCTAAAAAGGGAACTAGATATCTGGCTTGTTAATCTATGATTGGCTATACTTCGCATATAACTGGGAGAAACATATCCAACCAAGTCATAGCATTGTAAGGCAACCATGCTAATATTTTCAACAGTTCAACAATGTTAATCAAACCAAGTGTTACTATTACAGGGCAACAGGGCATTGCACTCTGTTCATCTTCAGTCATTATCAAGATATGCGAGCGCTGCATGACTGTTAAGTTGCTCTTCATTATTAATTTCAAATTTTATTTTATGCTTAAACTATATTCAAGTTAAGTTTCATAAACACCATAACTTCGTTCCAGTAAACCATTAAGCTAACTGAGGACATACAAAGATCAATGTCTTGCATCCCCATCATACGATGTGCGCAAAAAAAGAACAGAAAAAATCCCCAAGCCATCACATAAAGATGGTTTGCAACCAAAAAGCACAATGAAACACAGAATGACCTAACAAAAAAGCAGAACAAAAGTCACAGGAGTTAAGAAGAATGAAGTGAAACAATCTGCCACCAGAATATCAATATGGGAAAATTAGTTCTCCAAGTTGTCATGTTTCTCATGAGCTCGTCTTCTAACTTGTCAAAATAGAGTCTAAGTCACGTAACTTTGATTTTTAATTCTATTTCACCGGAGAGCAGTGTGACACGTTAGCAATTTTCTATCAGCATTTTCAGTGCTATGTCGGCATTTTTATCGCTTCGCCAGCGCCTGGTGGAATAGGACAAAAAAAAAAGGAAAGTTACGGGGTTAATGACAACTTAAAGATCGAAAGTGAAAAGAGGACAACTTACGGAACAAATTTTGCGATTTTCTTATTAATATCACGACAACTATCAAAGATTCAAAGAACCTCCAAATAACATTGGGCCAAATTTCAACATAATAAACTTGGGACTTTCGTATCACTGTTTTAAGAAGATGATAATCAACAGTAAGCAAGAGCCAGCACCGTATTTAATCATTCATTTCATGTACATATATAAAGATATCTATTTAGACTTATAAACCTATCACTCCAAGGATGCTGAAAACATATCTAACGTTAAAATAAATGCATTAGGAATCCTTAAACTGATCAAAATCACATCAGAAGATACTGTAAATACTTACCCGGCCTTACCTGGGATTATGCATTGCCCCACCATCAAATTCACTGTACCATCGGACGGCATCTCCGGTTTAGCCACAAAACCCTGAGAAATCGAAGGCATTTCACATAAAATTTTCTGAATTAAACAACAAATCAACGAACATAAATAAAAGAAAATCAAAACAAACAATAAGATACGAAAGATTCACAATCGAACATGAGGATGATTTTTGCGCCAGGCTTTTCGTTCTTCAGAGAGCCGTCCGCGCGCGATTTCTCCGAAACACGAGATTACACATTCATATCCACAAAATTTCTTCAGACTAGAAGAAAAGATACGAGCAGATTTTTGCGCTGGATTTGAGCTTGGGGACTGGGGATCATATAGAGAAAAGGCATTTGTCAGAACCGACGCCTGAGCTTTGATTACTAGAATGGTGGGACTAAGTAGTGCTATTATCATATCACCACGTAATTGAATTCAATTTGATTTTCAAACCAAATAAAAGATATTCAAGATAATTGTTGGTAAAAATCAATTAAATATTTTGTAAAATATTTAAAAAATTTGTAAGTTGAATGGATAAAAATATTTTTGGTTGAAACATTTGACAAACAATATTTTGGTATTTGAAGAGGGTAAAAACTTGTGTGAGACGGTTTCAAGGGTCGAATTTGTGAGACAGATATCTTATTTGTATCATCCATGAAAAAGTATAATTTTTTATGCTAAGAGTATTACTTTTTATTGTGAATATGGGTAGGGAGACGGTCTCATATTAGACCCACTCTTTGAAGAAACACGTAAAATTCTTCAACAATGTATCTTTAAAACAATAGAAATGATAATTAAATGGCAAAAACTTGTGTGAGACGGTCTCACGGGTCGTTTTTGTGAGACGGATCTCTTATTTGGGTCACCCATGAAAAAGTATCACTTTTTATGCTGAAAGTATTACTTTTTATTGTGAATATGGATAGGGTTGACCCGTCTCACGGATTATGACCCGTGAGACGGTCTCACATGAGACTCACTCTAATTAAATACAATAAATAAATAGATATGATTTTGTTTATGGATGTTCGGAGATTAACAACTCATACATCACATCTTTTTCTTTTTATGATTAATCCACTATAAAACTTTGATTTATATAATTTTTTGTACAAATCCATTTCAAATTAAGACTTATCTTCTGCATCATTTAAATTCTAGCACTCTTATCTCAAGACTAAAAACACAATTTTTCATATCTTTACGTGAAAACTAATTCAACTAAATTTGAAATTCAACTCCTATTTATATGTCTGAGTGATTGTGTGTGATTATTTAATCCATTACAGTATGGGTATATCTCAAATATATCCTCACACTTGAACTTGCTGTCATTCTAGTTCATTTCTTCATCTAGGTTGCCCATGTTTTAAATCTCCTTTCAAAACTTGTATTTTATTTTCAAGATGTTGTATTTATAGGCTCCAACAATAATATATACATTAGATACAAGAATATGACTGTTTGAAAAATTTATGTACTATTTCTGATATTTAAATGATCATTTTCGCTGGACATTTTTCCGAGATTGAACTGGTTATTCAGTTTTGCTCTTTATAAACTGGTTTAGTTTTGGTCTGTTCAACTGGTTTAGTTTTGCTCATCTGCGAAACTGGTTAATTTTACTCATCTGCTCAACTGAACTTGGTCAGCTGCTCAACTGAACCAAACTGATGTGGTCTGCTGAAATCAACTTTACTGATTTCAGTCTGCTCATAACTTGTATTTTTATTATCATTTATTAGCATCCTATACTCCGATTCAACTTTGACTTATGATGATGATACGTAGATCATCATCTTAGATTCGTAACTCATATTGAATCGTTACGTTTGGATAACCGAACTGATCGGACTAACCAAAATACAAAAACTGTTATACTCAACTGATTGTTGTTTTATTACAATTAGTTTGGTGTTTCAACTGTCAGTTTGCCTAGATAAAATCCGATTTAGCTAAACTGACGTGAAATACGAGTTGTCCTAATTTGAGTTTTCTATTTAGTCGTGTTGACGGCTTATCATTTGCACCAATGAGCTGAGAGATATCATTGAAAGACCGAAACTTTTCATATTTTCAGTTTTGCTAAATTCGAGTTTCAACTTCCATATTGAGCTAGCAACTTCACATTTGATTAAACATATTAGAAACACAATAACAAATTTTTTTGTCATGAAAATCAAGATCGTTTGTATTCCTCAACCCAACAGTGTTTCTAAACACATATTTTTTATTTTATTATTACTAGTAATATGATTAATAAAATAATAATAATAATAATAATAATAATAGTTGAAATATGAAACTTTTGAATTTTCGTACACAAATTTTTGAATTTGTACTTTTTATTTTTTAAAAACAAAATCTTTTATTTATTTAAATATACATTGATTTATTTTTTAAAAAAAAATATGTGTATGTATGTCGATTCACTTATTATTATTATTATTTTGTTTTTAAAATTAATGATTGACGAAATCAAGTTTTACAAAAGGGCCAAATAATGAGAGGAACAAAATCCGAACACTCAAAGAAACCTGAGTCTTGAATTGCCTTCTTGGCCAACACATGAGCCATGGCGTTGGTTTGCCGTTTACAGTAAAAAATATATTAAGAACTTGTAGTCTTGATCGATCGCTCGGTACAAATGTATGCAAACCGTTGCAAAATTATAATTTTTGGCAATGGCTTTAACCACATTAACAGCATCCGTTTCTCAACTCCATCTTTGCCATGGTAATTAAATAACTGCCGTATACCTTCACTAACCGCATTGTAAATGAAGACCCTTTACAAATAGGGTGGGTCTCATATGAGATTAGTAATAGAAATTACATTAGTAGGAATATAAGCCGAAACATCCCCCGATTGAGTTTCAACTATTGGTAAGGCAGTCATACTTCTTTCACCTAAACTAGACCTTGATTTAGCGGCTCTTTCCAAAAGACGTGAATGCAAATAAAAACCATCCCCTGGATAAGCTTCGCGACTCGTTTCACGGATCATAATCTGTGAGACGGGTCAACCCTACCCATATTCATATTAAAAAGTAATATTCTTAGCATAAAAAGTAATATTTTTTCATGGGTGACCCAAATAAGATATCCGTATCACAAATACGACCTGTGAGACCGTCTCACACAAGTATTTGTCTTACAAATAATTATAGACATCTGAATAACCAGAAAAGCGTGCATGAAGAACAATCAAACAATCTCAGACTATATATCTTGCAAGAGACAATCTTGAAAAAACATGAATAAAACTCAACATATATATATATATATATATATATATATATATATATATATATATAATCGTAATCAAATTAAAAAAAAATTACCTACGTTTCTTGATTTGTTGATCAATCTTGCACACATATATAGACAAAGAAGAAAGCAGAATGTGGCGGCAGCAACAACATCATCAAAACGTCGTTGGAAAACGACATCAAACGAAGTTTTCCAACGACGTTTTGATGCTGTTGTGGCTGTGGCTACTGCTGATTTCTTTATATTCTCGATTAAAATCTGAATCGAATGGATGTTTCTTAGGTTTTAGATCCAAGAAGATACGTACATGATGTATGGAAGAGGAAAGAGGGAAATTTTAGTTGTTTAATAATACATATTCTAAAAATGAAGGAATATGGATATTTTATAATGAGAATTTGGGCTGGACTCACAAAGATTTCAATGGCGATGACCAAATTTACAAATTGATCGAAATTGAAATAGCAACGAAAATTTAGGCTTCAGTTTCATATCTTCACGCCTTTTTCCCACATTGAGGCCAGGTTGGGTCTACAAAATTTCCACGTCTGCAAGCAGAAGGCAGGTAGGCAATGCTTCAGAACAAGGGGTAATTTAACAGTTTACCACATAATTATAAAATAATTAATAATTCAAGGCAGTTTGAACCAATTAAACAATGAGTATGTTTTTTTGTAAGACGATCTTACGAATCTTTATCTGTAAGACGAGTCAATTCTATCGATATTCACAATAAAAATTAACATTTTTAACATAAAAAATAATAATTTCTCATTGATGATCCAAATAAAAAATCCGTCTCACGTAAGTTTTTGTCTTAAACAATCTACGGTAAATGGTGACTTTATTACTTTTTTAAATAAAATATAAAAAAGAATGAAAATTGACGTGACAGATTTATGTGAAATGGCGTGTCTTTATTACTTATCAATTGAATTTTGTATTTTGAACATAAATTATAACTTTATCATTATTTTATATAGTGAATTTATGATTAAAATAATTAATTATGTTTCAGTCTATTATCATAATCACTGGAGTTATTTTGTTATTTCAAAATTAATATGTAAATGCTATATAAAAAATCAGTATTTTTATTACTCTATTTGCATACCGCATACGTAGTATAAACTTTTTTTTTTGAACAAACGTAGTATAAACTTATTATTATAAAAATTATTATTTTATTATAAAATAAAAATAAGATCTATTGTTGTTTTTAATATAAGTAATAATGTAATATACAAAAAATTACTATTACAATTTATTTATTGGGAATGGACGTGACTTGATTAAAGTATCACGTCGTACGTTAGACTGTTATCTTTTTAAAATTTATCTTATTTTAATAATTAATTTAATATATTGCAGTAAACAGTGAAATTACCCTCAGAAAAAGCACGCTAAATAGTTTTTACTTAAACATTCAAATAGTTAATTTTAAATAATCTGGATAAATTATTATATTATGAATATTTTAAGTTTGAAATAAATATTTATAATGATACATAAAATAAAATTCAATTAAAAATATTTATTTTCGTTGAATTTACATTATATTCCAAGTATTGCTACATTAAACGAGCAAACGTAATTTTCCACAAAATTTTAGATTAATGATTTTTCAAAATGAAAACCTAGTAGCATAAAATAAATAATAGATTCATAAAATTGGTTTTTCGGTTTTTCAAAAAAAATTATATTTTCTAAACCCGATCATGGGAGCGAAAAGTATTTCCACCCAATCCAATTACTAAAATATCATATTTATTTTGTTTTTTCTTTCCATGATTATGTTTATTCAATTTTTTTTAAAGGCCAGCTACATATTTTGTTATACAATTTTGATATTTTGCGATTTATTTTTTTACGTTCCTTACTAAAAATTTTAGATAGCGATGACTTCCAATTTGATACAAATTATCTCAAACCCACGTTTCAAGAAAAGAAAATTCCTCATTTTTTCGTGATCAAGTCTCTTGTGAAACAGTCTCACGAATCTTTATCTATGGAGCGAGTCTCATGTGAGACCGTCTCGCGGATCATAATCTGTGAGACGGCCGTGAGACGGGTCAATCTTACCTATATTCACAATAAAAAGTAATACTCTTACCATAAAAAGTAATATTTTTTAATGAGTGACCCAAATAAGAGATCCGTCTCACAAATAGACCGTCTCACACAAGTTTTTGCTTTATTTATAAGACGAGTCAACCCTATGATATTTACAACAAGAAATAATACTCTTAATGTAAAAAAATAATACACATTTAATTCAATCTAATTTATCATATTAATAAGATTGACAGAGCATTACCAGTGCTGCCCATTTCTACTGTCTTAAAAAAATATTGAACACTGAGATATATTACATAATAATAGCACGACAACCTCTTATCGACATGAAAATTGAATAATTTTCTTGTTCAATTAGAATAAAGTCTCGCGTTTTCAATACCTCTGCAGAGCAGTATAAGTTCTGGGTTGAGCCATCAATCTTCGGTGCGGCCTCGATTTTTCCGGCAATGCGGAATATTTGATCTTGCATGGAACTTTATTCAGGGAATTCTGATCCGCGCATTTGTTGCGCTTCAAGAAGAAAGCTTCGCATTCTTCAGCGCTTCTCTGCTCTGGGAGATCCAAAACGCAATTCATTTTGATATCAAGCACTTTGTTATTGATGAGTCTCCTGCATTCGGGTCCAACTTGTGTGAAGTAGTTGAATTTCAAAGTCAGCTCGAAGAGGTCGCTAAGCTTGCACAAAGATTCAGGAACTGCACCGTAGAATTTATTGTAAGATAAATTTAGATACTGCATATCCTCCAGGCATCCGAAGGACTGGGGAATCGGGCCTGTGAGATGGTTCTGGCTCACGTCGAAAAGAATGGTTTTTTGCAGCAATCCAATCTCATAAGGAAGACAACCGGAAAGCTTGTTGTTTAGCAACAGGGCTTCGAGCAATGTGTTCGAAGTTTGGCCAATGCTGCTCGGTATCGGGCCTTGGAAATTATTGTTCGCTAAGGTAAGATATAGTACAGGAGTTTGGCCGAGGTTCTGTGGTATGTTTCCGACGAATTGGTTGTTGTTTAGGAAGAGAACATCGAGGTCTAATGTGAATACCTGTGGTGGGAGTTCTCCTGTGAGTTTGTTGAATCTGAGGTCCAAGAATGTAAGATTTGTGGCGGTTAGGACTGCTTTTGGGAAGTCTCCCTTGAGCTCGTTGTTACTCAAATCGAGTTCGAATAGAGACGAGATCTTGGAGATCCCGGAGGGTACTTGGCCGGTGAAGTTGTTGGAGTTTGTATGGAAGACGATCAAATCTGTCAACCCGTCGAGAAAATTTGTGAGCTCCAGTGGGTTGCCGTCGAAATTGAAGCCGTTGAAGTTTACGAGAGCGACTCTAATCTTGTTGTCGCTAATGGTGGTGTCGCATATGAAGCCCTTGTAGGTGGAGCTGTCTATACAGATTCTGTTGCCCGTCCACGTATCAGTAATTCCAAGTGGGTCGTACGTTATCGTGGCTTTGAATCTTTGTATGACATCTAAGGCTCTTTGGAGCTCAATGGGAGGAGTGTAAGGTGGTGTTCCTGGTATAGTCGACGGTGATGATGGGGGTGGAGAGTGCTTGGATGGAGGAGGCGGCCTTGGTGGCGGAGATGGTGGGGGTGGAGAGTGCTTGGATGGAGGAGGCGGCTTTGGTGCCGGAGATGGTGGCGGTGGTGGTGGGGGACAAGGAGAAGGTGGAGGAGGTGATTGTAGTAGTGGAGGAGGACGAGGAGGCTTTGGTGCCGGAGATGGTGGCGGCGGTGTCGGTGGCAGCTTCGGCGAGGGAGGAGGACGAGGCGTTGTCGGAGACGGTGGCGGTGGTGGAGGAGGTGATTGTGGTAGTGGAGGAGGAGGAGGAGGAGGAGGAGGAGGAATTGGTTCAGGGCACACAGCGGATGGCGGCGGAGGGGGAGGAAATTGTTCGGGGCACACAGTAGGGGGTGGTTCCGGTGGCTGAGGGCAACCAGGGCAGAAAGTTTCTCCGCTTAGCACCGCAGTTTGTGCATGTATGCTGCCCGGAATCGTGGCATTAACATGCTGAAATCCAAATCGTAAGACCAAATTTATAACAAGAAATAGATAGAGAGTAGATCCTTCACTCATCTCCATTATTTATTTACTCTTTCCTCTCGAACAAAACTATATATATATATATATATATATATTCAAGATTTGGTCATTCGAGCTGCAGGATTGTTGGTGAGGTAGAAGAGTAGTGCTATTTATTGTTTAGTGTAGAGTAGATGCACCATTTAAATACATGAGGTCCTATCTCCATTCGGGAAAGGTCGATCCTGTGCTCCACACCCAATCAACGGTAAAGATTCTTTTATGGGGAAATTTTTAAAAAATATATATATATAAGGGTCAAAAAAATTCTGATCCTTAGATCTGTCCCTGCAGACACTATGAAATATTCCCTCAATTCGGGTGACAGATCATTGCAGCCTCTTCCTCTAAATGTGTCACACACACACACGTCTTTTCAATTAGTTTGTAAAATGTTACTTTGGTTTATTTAAAAACTCAAGATAATGATTACCATACCGTTGTAGAATGAATACCTTGGAGATATGTCGTATGATTACGAATAATGTTTATATTTACGATAATAAATAATATTTGTTTTATAAAAGTCATGTTAAGTTTCTTGTGAAATAGTCTTATAGATCTTTATCTGTAAAACGATTCAATTTTGTTTATATTTATAATAATAAATAATATTTTTGACATAAAAAATAATACGATAGAGATTTTACTTTGAAAATGAAATATCTAAACCTCTTTTCATTTTTTGTAATTGCTACTCCTACGAGGATGAGATACCTAACCAACCTGGAATTTCTATTGGACCGAATACCCAAGTTTGAATCAACATATTCTTATCTTTGATACGATATATTTTTGTTCATATTTATAATAATAAATAATATTTTTAACATAAAAAGTAATAATAGGTCTATTATAAGACAATCTATCCGTAAGATCGATCAACAATATCAATATTTACAATAAATATTAGTATTTTGGTATAAAAAATACTATTTTTCAATGGATGATTAAAATAAGATATTTATTTCACAAAATTGATTTGTTATGTCGTCTCACAATTTTTTTTTGTGAAAAAGTAATAATTTTTTTTAATGACCTAAATAGAAAATATGTCTCACAAATTTGTCTATTGAAATCGCTTCACTAAAGTTTTTGTGTATGTAATATATGTTTAGAGTAAAATTGTAGCTATTGCATCCAAAAAAAGAAAAAAAAAAAAAAAAGAAAATCTGAACATGAATCCCAAGGAATCTTGTAAATCTCTTCCACGAGATAAACTATGAACTCCCAAGAAAAACAAAGGCTATTCCATATTTACAAGTCCAAGAGGCATGACTCGACTAAAATTTATGACCTTTATTGTTTTCAATTACTTAAGGAATTTGTTTAGTAAATTTGAATTAAATAATTTTAAATGTCTCAATCTAACATTAACCATATATTCATAATAACGAAAATATGGTATTTAATTCAAATTATTACTCTCACTTAAATAATATGTGTACCGACAAAATAGGACTCCATTGTCGGCTTGGCGAAAGGGTACAATGCCATTGCTTTCCTTTAACATGTGAAAATAAAATTGGTCCTCACCACCTCTTCCCAATTGTAAGAAATAGCAAGACTTGCGATCTCCCTCATTAAATGCAAATGATGTTTATTTTACAAAAAAAAAAAAAAAAAAGAGAGAGAGAGAGAGAGAGAAAGCTAAGGAAAAATTAAAATAATATTCTATCCTTCAAATAAATTGGCCCACTTTCATATCTCACTCATGGCAAGGACAAATGAAACCAATATTATAAGATCGATTACCTTCGTTACCTCTCGCAATCCAAAAGTTCCTAATCATGATATACATTCTTGAAAATTTCCAAATTCATCTAGTAATAATCTCCTCAAATTTTGATATTAAACCAATAACTTGATATCTTTTCTTTTCACGCTTCATTATGCTGATACCGCGTAAAACATGATGATTTAATATCCGATGTAATTGTCATGATGTCTTGACATAACATCGAATAATATTGCTGATACCACACCATATCGGCAGAAACAAGATCAGTAGTTAAAAAAGATCAATCTTCAACAATGTGAGTAAACAAAAATCAATCCATGACCATTTCTTTTTAGAAAGTCGTCTGAAATTGCAACCAAAAACATTGGAGTTCTTCCGATGAAAGTGGTTTATTTCGAACCAAAAAAAAAGTCTGGGGAAGGAAAACTTTTCACAGACACTGTGTAACATAAATGTGGGTCTATAAGCATTTATGTCACTTTTAATAGCAGTAGGTCTTTGAAGTTTTCGGTTAGCTAGCATGGCCACACCCGCCCAAAGCACATGGAGTAGTGGTAAGCATTAAATGGGTGTCGAGCACATGTAAGTGATCCCAACTCTAGCTTGACATCTCAACCTCTGCATCGATCATGAAGAGATTGGAATATCATTGGCAATGAATTTTGAGAAAGGATCGATGATATATAAGTCCTAAACATGCCGATTCGCAAAACGAAAATGGTGGAAATGTATGTGATATTTACCACGCCTGTGAAGTTACTTTTAAGCCGAAACCGGTTCGAAACCGGAGGATTTCAACCTCGATACTTCTCATGTTATCAACAATACTCACGTCTTCTGTTGTTGGATCTTATGAGACCACTTACATAGTGTATGATCGAGATTATGAGAGATTTAATTAAAAAAAAATAGATTAGTGTTTGGTTTTTAATTGATATTTATCAATTTTCAAAATAAAACCAAAGTCATTATACTAAGAATAGTTTTATTGCGTGTGATACTGAAGCAGTCGAGTACTCGTTATTTTCAAAAGTGTAGTTTGCCAAATTTTGATTTTTCATTATTATGTATTTGACATCGATATTCTTCTACATAGTTCGAATGATGAGAATATAACTTATATCAGACAATAAAATCTATTTAAGTAAAAATAAAGAAAAACAACAAGTTTTTCCCTCTTATTTTAAATATTGATTATCTTTTTACTTTTTCTTTTTCTTTTACTTTACTTTACTTTTACTTAATAAATTTTAATGTGTACAATATGTGTTTTATTCACCACATGAGTCAAGTAGAATAACTATGTTACCAAATAAATAATATTCGATGAGTTTAGTAATTTCTGATGAAAAAAACGAAAATCGACAAAAAAATTTAAGTTAATTGATGAAAATAAAATTTTAAAAAGTTATCGAATTAAAATTCGAAACATGTCAACTTATGGAACAAAATTTCAAATTTTACTCCGAATCCCAACTAAAAAGAAAAAGAAAAAAAAAGATGCCCTTCCCTCCTAACAAGGTTTGAATAAATTAAAATATCCATGCATTTATAGGGTAGATGATATATGCACCACAGCCTCCGCTTGGAGCGGGTCAAAGGTCAACTCAGTTGTCTTTTTTATTTATTATCTTTAGGGTAAAATTAAGTACTTGTTTATTTTATTGTGTAGGTCTCTTGTGGGACGTTATCACGAATCTTTATCTGTGAAACGTTCAACATTACCGATATTCATAATAAAAGTATTTTTTCATGGATGACTCAAATAAGATATATGTCTCACAATCACACAATTTTTTGTCTTATTTTAATAGCATGCAAGTCGGATTAGGGAAAGTTTGTGTAAACTATTATTGAGCTCTACCTAACTCGAAAGCGGTCTCTCAAAAACAATTTAATGACCACAATTGCAATATAACAAATTGGGCCAAAATGAATCTTACGTATTTGAGACATTGAATAATTACAAATACCCAAATAGTCGATGGCTTTATACTTAATTTGGTCGGTAGAATAATTGAAAAACATCTACGACTTTCATAGAGAAATTTATTTCTCAAACAATCAAACATATACATATATATATATATATATATATATATATATATATATATATATATATATATATATATATATATATCCACAATAGGTAAACATAATAAAATTTATATTTATTAATTCATCTGTTCAATTAGAGAAGACTCGAGACATTTTGTTTTTTAACCTTGTTCCACTATTTATTTAAGAAAATGACCAAAATAAATAGTTAATATTTGCAAATTTCCCCACAAGAATATATTAGTCTGACCTGATGTATACGGCCAAAAAACTCGTATTTGACCACTCTTGCTCACATTCAAACTCAGACGATTGACACAATCAACAAACCATATACGGGAGATTAGGAGTCAACGGATGTACAACATACGAGCAATTGTAAGATTCAAACGTAATATGTACATGAAAGTGTTACAAACAAGTCATTAAACTCGCCAAAACTTTTCCGCAGTCTGAACCCCGTGGTGAAGGACTAGGAGCTTGCAAGAGCACAGCATGATACAATTCCCCCCCAGAATGTTTTAACATTTCAAATTTATCGTAGTTTCAACATTACGGCGATACTCAGAAAAACTGATCAAGAATGGTTGCTTTTCATTTCAGAGTATCCCAACCGTTCAAAGAGAAAAATCTGCTTAATATTCTGACTAGTTAATGAACATCATAGGAGAAACTATACATTTATAGTTCTAATATCAATAAGAAAGTGAACACCAGCTAAAAAGTACAAATTCGATAGAATGTAAAATGAGATGGTATAAAAAAGAACCAATTCCAATGAGAAGGCCGAATAAGTTCATATGGTGTAGACTGGGGATGATAATAGGAGTAACATGGAAGAGAACATAAGAAACGAACTGGATTTCATTTCAGTTTAAGATGAAACATAATAGTGATTATAATTTGACTGAAATTGGATATCGTGCATTTGATTATTGTCCCTATTGTATGCTTCTACTATAGATGATCAGTATAGTCGATCATGCATAAAAGAGAACAACAAATTTGACATTTACATTCATTCCATTTAGTGTCCAATCTATATATCAAGTTTGAGGAAGTGGGAATAAACTAAAAAGGAACATAATAAGATTGATTCTGATAACTAAACAACAGAAGAACACGAGAAAGTATATACCATGTTATAAAATCCCAATATTCAACAGGAAGAGGGGTCTAAATTCGACAAATTTGAGTGGCAAATTACACAATGATACCGAAGTATCCAACAGTAGAAGTTCAAGCCAAACTATGTTTACGTACATGAAACAACAGTACACACTGAACAAGAATTTATCTTTATCTCATCCAGTCCATTCATAAGCTATAAATTTGTACTATTACCGATTGATAACCTTTGAAAAGCACTAGCAACGAGAGCCCTTCCGGCTAGAAGGCTAAACCTAGACCTACTGGACGATCTAACTCCGTAGCTTGTTGATGGGGTATCAATATCTGCTGCAGCAACATTTGCACCAACGCTAGTTACTGTTACATTGATTATCGACGGGGACACTACACCGTGTGATCCTCCATCACTAGCACTCACCTCCATGGCCTCAGGTTCGATCTCATCTGCATCCAAATTCACAGCCAGAGATACCCTTCTGGCTCTCAGCCAGTCTGCAACTTCGCTCGTTACTCCCTTACATTTCTTCACTTTGATCTTCACAAGATTGGGACACCCAAAAGCGAAGGCCTCGATCCCTGTATCTGTCACACGACAACCCTTTATGCATAGCTTCTTCAATGCCATACATTTAGCTGCAATACAGGATATCTCGGGATCACCTATCGTTTCACTTCCACAAAGCGCCAATCTTTCCAACTTTTGACAATTTGAAGCCATAGCCATCAAACTCACGGAACTCGGGTTCACCCCAATAAGAACCAGTTCCACAAGATTCACACAATTCTTGGCAATCGAAATCAGACCCTCATCGCCTATCCTGTTCGTCCTCCACCCATCTATATGTAGCTTCCTCAAAAGCTTACAAGTCTCCGCGATTGCCGAAATCCCATCGTTCGAGCAGTCAGGAGCCTTGACAAGGTGCAAGATCTCCAAATCCGGGCACTTCGAAATAGCCATTAGCCCCAGATCACTCACTTGCAGCCTCTCCAAATGTATCTCAGTCAAACAATTCTTCCTCTTAGTAATAGTTTCCAATAACGTATCCCAATCACCCAAACACCTCAATATCTTCAATGTTTTCAAACTTTTTGATCCGATAATCAATGGCCCAAAACACTGACCGTTGTAAAGCTCCTTGAGAGTAATTGACTTCAGCGACAATGCTGCAACCCCTGGTCCAATCATCTCAGCAGTAAATCCATCATTAATTCCCCGCAAACGTTTCACGGAAAGTTCCTCGAGCGAATATGAATTATCCAACAGAGCGTTCATGCCCTTGGCTCCAAACATACACGATCCGCAAGAAAATTTACGCAAATACTTACAATTTTGAGCCAAAGCCAACATTCCCTGATCAGAGATCTCACGGCAGCCGCGGAGTTTGAGGCGGGTGAGTTTGCGGCATCGGAGGGAAATCAACGTCAACGCATCGTCGTTTATGCTCACGGACTTGCGGTCGCAGCGGAGGGCAAGCTTAGTGACCGAATCAAACCGGGTGAACATCACGGGGAGGTGAGTAGAAACCTCGTTTATGGCGTTAAGGGAAAGGCGGCTACGGCTCTGTCCTTCAACGACGAGCCAGCGGCGGCAGACCATGGAGCAACGCTTCCTGTCGCCGGAGCTCAAAGACTGGAAGATTATAGCTAAGCAATCATCGGGAATCTCGAACGTGTGATCGTGTTGTGGATCTACAAAGACGCCCACCGCGGGCCGTGGATTCGAGTCATCGGAGCGGGACTCTAGGGTAAAGTTGGGGTGAAGGATATGATTCGAACTCCCAGGCGAATAGCCTTGCATGGAGGCGGTTTGACCCATTTCAGGTTGCTTCACGACGGCGAGAGGAAAACACGCGCCGCCAGGGTGAAGCGGATTTTGGTGGTGGGATTGAATTCAGATTCGGGAGATGAGGAGAAATATAAACGTGTGGTGTTAAAGAAAATTTGACCTATGAGAAGTGTGCTTTTAAAGGTTTTTAATCAGATAATACAAATATTACCAAATATCATTTTTTTATTATCAATTTTTCAATTATTTATAAACATTAAATTTTTTTAATTAACAAAAAAAATGTGAAACTTTAATTTTTTTTTAAAAAAACTATTATTAATTTATACACATAATTGATTATATATGATTATTACAAAGAATAACTAATAATAATAATGATATTACGAATAAAAATTAATATTGTGAAATAAATTAATAATTATAATATTATAAATAGTAAATAAGATATATTATCAAAATTAATAAATACTAAAACAATATTAACAAATTAAAATTAAATATAATTTATTATTAATATTTTAAAAAAATAAAAAGATTATATTAATAATAATAAATAATAATTCATATTATTTTCGTGACGAGTTTCATAATAGAAATAATATCATCATAAATGTCTCGAACTATTTCGTGAATTAAAAATAAATCTTCGAATCCAAAAAAATCCGAGATCCGTCTCCATTGAGTAGATCTCATGTGAGACCGTCTCACAGATCACAATCTGTGAGACGGGTCAACCCTACCCATATTCACAATAAAAAGTAATACTCTTAGCATAAAAAGTAATATTTTTTATGGATTATCCAAATAAAGATCCGTCTCACATAATACGACCCGTGAGACCGTCTCACACAAGTTTTTGCCGTCTCGAGTGTGTCTCATGTGAGACCGTCTCACGGATCATAATATGTGAATTGGGTCAACCCTGACCATATTTACAATAAAAATTAATACTCTTAGCATAAAAAATAATACTTTTTCATGGATAACCCAAATAAGAACTCCGTCTCACAAATACGACTATGAAACCGTCTCTCACAAGTTTTTGTCTTATTTCTATGACAATATGTGGACATGAGATGTAAAGAAAAGGATATGAAGTTTTATAATATCTTCAACTTTTAAAATAAACTAAGGAACAAAATCATGGTATTTATTCGGTGAAATATGTAGGGAAGTAATAATTGTCTTTGTTTGGAAAGCTATCAAAACATATTACTTAAAGAGTGAGTCTCATGTGAAACCGTCTCACGGGTTATAATCCGTGAGACGGGTCAACCCTACCCATATCCACAATAAAAAGTAATACTCTTAGCATAAAAAGTAATACTTTTTCATGGATGATCCAAATAAGTGATCCGTCTCACAAATACGACCCGTGAGACCGTCTCACACAAGTTTTTGCCTTACTTAAATTGCTTTTCGATTTAAAATATGTAAGTTGAATATTACCACTAACTATATTTTTTATTTAAACGGCGGTATTTGATTCATAATATGCAATGGTAAAATGATATTTTATTTGGAGAGCAATTGAAACGTATTACTCTCTATTGGTAATGATGGAATGATATATTAATTATTAATTACTATTAAATGATTAAATGGTACAATTCATTTGCATTAGATCTTATAATTTTTTCTGTTTTTTCATGCATGATTAAAACCCATAATTTGGATTTTGTCACCATAATTTTTATTATTTTTTAAAAATAAAATATTACAATTAAAAAAATGCGTGGAAACATGTAGGCGTAGGGTGTAATTAAAAATAATGACTCAGCTTTCCGGTAAGGCATTCCATTTCCTTAAGCATGTAAACATGCGATTATCGAAGTGCCCAAAAAGCCAATTTTAATAATTAATAAATGTAAACTTTAATGGGCACCAAGAAATTTTGTCAAGTTACAATCGATTTCACATGTCATTAACTAAACTTGAAGGAAAAAAAAACTCCTATTGTATCACTAAATAAGATGGATTAACTCGCGAAAGAAAGTCGATTATATATTTGAGAATTATCCAAGTTTTTTAAGTAGATCCGCGCATGAAACAATTAAAATCTAAATCTTTCGATTCAAACACTTCTAAAAAAAAATCATTAATTCTGATTTATTGACTTTAATAGTTGAATGACTTCTGACTATGAACACTAATGGTCCCAAATAGACAGCAAAGCGCATATTTCTTTTTAAAAAATCAACGTTAACTTGTATTCGTGTACCACTTGTGCATATGTTGCATCTTTTGTTATTTTGGGTAATTATTTTTTTAAAAAAATTTAGTTATTTTTTATATAAATTTATGAAAATGTTACTATGCAGAATATTTGCGATTATTTAATTAATCCGATTTTGTGACACTGATTGAAATTCTTAAAAATGCATCTACCAACTTAGAAAATTAATTTTTTTGTTTTTAATTAAAAATTCATGTTTTCGTTATAATTTACGATGTACAAAACATAATAATCGAAGATATTCTCAACCTAACTGATGGTCGATGTTTTATATAGAAATTAAATAAACTCCAAAAATATTATTCTCAAAAAAAAAAAAAACGAAATATACAAAAACGCACGTTGACATAGAATTGGACGTGGAAGTGAATGACTAGACTTATGGGCCCATGTGAGGTCGTTTAACGGGCTAAAATTGGCAAAAGTATTGGGCCGATTTTAACGGCTTTAGAAGATGATGTTGGACTTATGATTTAGTCTTTTTATGCATTGAATTTTGCTAGTAAACCTTTTTTTTTTCTCTGATGTAAAAGCAATTTGCAACACAAAAAGGCAAATCATAGCATCAGATTTCAGTTCTCTTTTTATCAAAGTGATTTCCAAATTGAGTCAAAGGAATAAAAAGCAAGTTGACTCGAATGTTCAATACACAGACGACGAGTCGACTTGATCTATAATTCTAATAAAAAATAAATATTTTAACATAAAAAAAATAATTTTTAATAATCTAGATCGAATCAGGAAACCGTCTCACAAAATTGATATGAACTTTTTTTAAATCAATTTCAATTATATAACATAAGATATGTCAAAAAAATTATAAAATAATTCTTGTTCATTGCAACATGTAATTAGTTTTATCTTTAAATATTTAAACAAAGTTATAAAAAGAAATTAGCGATTGCGGTTTTCGGTGCCGACCGTCGGCAAATAAAGAAACCTAAGGAGTGAGTTACACATGATCTGCCTCCCCAAACCATACAAGGGCACGTCGATTTTTTTTTTTCTTTTATGTTCTTTGAATTTTTTAAAATGTAGTATTTTCACATTCTACATTTTTAGAATGTACAATGCTATGCATTTAACCATGTTTCAAACTATTATAGATTGATCATGAAATTGATTCAGAGTCAATGTTACATATTCAATTTTCATGGATTGCAAAGAATGAAATTATAATGATGCAATAATTATCTTTTTTAGAAAGGACAATCGAAGAATGTCTTTTAAATTGTTATACGATTTAAAAGATTCGAGTTGATCGCCACCAGTTATAACTTTTAATAAAACAATAAACACCGGATACACGTAATAGTAAAATAGTTCGAGTGATGAAAGGGGACAATTATTTCCATCCATCACCGTGGAGTCATGAACTTCACCTAACCGGGGGAGTAACAAACGTTGTCCCGATTTTAGTCGCATCTGCAAAGTCGTAATTGTGAGTAAAAAGTAATTGGGCACAGATTTTGACCTTAATTTATAATGGATTCAGTGAATTTGAATGGTCGAAATTGAATTTACAAGCCTTCTCTCTTTCTTTCTTTCTTTCTTTCTTTCTTTCTTTTTTCACAGTGTTTGGGCATTCAAAGCATTGATTGAAAGAAGCGAACATGTCTGAACTGAAAAGGACATGTAATCCTCTAAAGACGAAAGCCTATCAGACGATGCATCATACTACTCGGGCTACAGAATAGCAACTTTTGAGTACTGCTAACTAAAGTCGCATTTGTATTTGTTCCTATCAAATCCAAAACAAAAACTCGTTTGTTTACATACATTATTATTATTATTATTATTACACTAGATCGCTAGCTGTGATTGATGTCTTACCCACAAATGGTCCCGATTTTTAAAATAATATTAAAATAAAATTGGTAGTTCACATAAATTTTAAAATATCTGGGAAAACAAATGAAATTCAACCTGCACCTCGCCGTGGTCCCCTAAGTACTCCATATATATCGTAGAACGAGCCACTAAAAATGGGTGTTGAAGACATAAATAAAAGTAGCTATAGGCTGAAGGATAGTGTTGTTTCTGTGTATATATATATATATATATATATATATTATATTTGTGATATTATATAGTTTTATTAGTTTACTTTTATTACCAATTGTTACTTAAATGTCGAGTGGATGCTCCATTTATACACATGAAATTTTAACAGCTAAGTTGTCATAAAGGTGAATTCAAGACATCATAATTTCAATGTATCAGTTTAAGTAAATTTTACTGGAGAGTAGAATGTTTGTCCACGTTATGAATATTAATCGTCCTGGACAAAATATAATCAGCCAAAGAGAACAAAAACAAATTTATACGAAGTGATCGTGGCAAAATTTCATGTTCTCATAAGAGTTTTTATGTTAATTTTAATACACAACAACACATACATATGAGGTTCTATTATTTATAATATTTAGCACATAAAATGTATATACCCAAACCAATTTCAATAGACCCCCACATGGCATCACAAAGACATTGAACTAAAACCATAAATTCCTATATTGTGATAATTAATTTTATGTTATAGTCCACCCTATTGTTTTTTTTTTTTTGTGAGCACATTAAATTTTGAATAGGTTTCTTGTGAGACGATCTCACGAATCTTTATCTGTGAGACGAGTCAACCCTACCGATATTCACAATAAAAAGTAATACTCTTAGCATAGAAAGTAATATTTTTTATGGATGACTCAAATAAGACATCCGTCTCACAAAATATGACCCGTGAAACTGTCTCACAGAAATTTCTCATCATATACAATAATCTTGGACAACTTATTATTATTATTATTATTTTTTATTTTTTTTTGCATATTATACAGCCAATAAGACGTACAATCAAGTAACCCTTCGTGCAAAACTTAATGATAATTTTTATTAATTTGAGGGATGGCCTATGCACAATAATTAGCACTTATTTTTCATCGTTTTATTTGGTGAAGAAAGAAATGAGGTCATCGAGAAATCCTAACTTTCAAAACGTTAATTAAAATTTTTATTCAAAAACCTAAGAAAATTAGTCTTTTTTTATCCCGGAATATTGACGTGACATTAGAGACGTAATCATATTTTGATACCAAATAATCATTTTCCAGCGCCACGTAAAGTATTCCGATGGAAACGACTAAAAATGAGAAAAAAAAAATGCAACTCAATGTTCTAAAGTCATGAATTGACTGATAACATGACAAAAAACAAAAAAATGTGCAAGTTATAACACCAAAAAATTACTGTCTCAAACAAATATAATATTTCCATTATGAACTTTATTCATCTAGAAACCAACTTGAATAATAAATTTTATTTGTAATTTTCTACACAATATCGAGTCCGCAAATCAGCCAGACATGCTCGTTTTAAATTAGCAATATTTTTAGGTGAACCCCTTTGATTCTTGAGATTTTAATAGCGACAATGGCCTCGAGTGTTGAGTTCATTATTGTACATATATAATTTAAAGGGTGTTAGATGCAAACTTTAAGGGGTAAAAAATTTGGTTTTTATTTCGAAATCAACAAATAATTTGATTAATAAAAATCAACAAATATTTTGATTAATAAAAATAAAAAATGAGATATATATATATATATAGACATATATTCAGCTTGAATCTTCCACATTCATTAAATATTTTAACAACCCTCTTGAATATTTAATTCATAAAATACAAATTAACTCCGAGAGAAATTCAAGGAAACCATATTTTTGTGAGTTGTCACCTTTTAAAGACATTGCAATAATCGAGAGCATAAATCCTTCCCCGGTGGAACATACGTTACGTCTTTTAGTTCAACATGGGATTCAATTCCTTATTTATTTATTTTATTATAATGATTTCTAAAAAATAATGGATTAATATATTACGGTCAAATTCGAGAGCAGTTTGACTGTTCATGGCATTAAGCACGCTTCTTTACTTAAAGAGTGGATCTCCTATTAGTTTTTAAATTTTGCCTCGTTTGTTCAAGTATTAAAAATTTCTACTAATCTGCACTACTTACATTTAATTTAAAAATATAAAATAGTAGGAAATATTAAAAATCGGGAGAATTTTTTTAAATTTTTTTATATTAAATGTAAACAAGTTTTAAAGTGTTTAGGAGTGCATGTAACATAGTGTTTGGTTGAATTCATAAGTTATATAAAAATTTAGATTATAATAAATTTCTTATGAGCTAGTAAACTATTAGCCACTAAAAACTTTTACATATATATAATTATATGTATAATTTATTTTTAAGAAAATAATAATTATAAGCATAAATAAGCAGCTTGGATAAATCCTTAAGATTTTGAATTAATTTACTTTAATTCTGAAATTATAAAGCTCTGTTCTTTTTCCAAAGTTGAAATTAGCAGAGCTAACTTGGTTGCATTTTAATAACCACAATTAATCATGAGACATGATAATTGATTCCAAGTAGTAGATTTGGCTCTATGTCAATGCTTAGACAAATATAAGATAGATTTGGTTGTCACATTAAAATTTATTTGATAACTAATACAATAAATATATATATTATTTGATAAGTAGGTCTTTTGTGAAACGATCTATGAGACGAGTCAACCCTACCGATATTCACAATAAAAAGTAATACTTTTAACATAAAAAATAATATTTTTTCATGGATGACCAAATAAAATCCGTCTCAGAAAATACGACCCGTGAAACCGTCTCATACAAATTTTTGCACACATACTTTTTTATAATTGGCGGTGGAATTTTACAACGAGTCTCGAATCTCCTCCCAACAAAGAGAGACTATGTATGTTTCAAGAACACTAACTTTTTTTAATCTATTTTAGAACCAAATGTATAATTTTTTAATTTGAATAAATCTAAAAATACAACAAATATATCGTACAATAATATTTATAATAATTATATCATGATATTTTATTATTTAATCACGAGATTTTAATAAATAAAAATTTTATATTGAATGTTTTGTGCGTAAGAATTAACGTATAAATTTTTGATTTTATACGAAGTACTATTTTTTTTTTTTAAAATGAAATGAAATAAAAAAAAGAAGGGGAAAATGGACAGGCGTGGAGAGGCGGACAGATTAAAAACCTTCACTCCATGAGGCTTTACTTAGCCCTCCTCTCCCCTTCCTCTCTTTCCAGTGTCCCTAGTGAGGAAAAAAGGGCTAAACCAAGCACAAGAAGATATGATAAAGAGCTCAAGATTCAATCTTTCGAGCTTTCCGCTCTCACCTTTAAGATAATGTGCAAAGGCTCCTGTATCTTCTTTTCAGAAGAAGATGGTTTCTCATTTCCAAGAACAAGAATCCCTTCTGCAAAATTCGATCTTTGATGACCTTTACTGCGAGGAAGAGCGTTTTGAGGACGATTTGAGCGGTGGGTCTGGCTTGAGGGTGTCGGAAATCGATGATTTTAATGAGATTAGTGGAAATCCCTTTGATTTTCTTGGTGACCGCGACCTTTTCTGGGAGGATGACGAGCTTCTGAGCCTGTTGTCTAAGGAGAAAGAACAATCTCATTTGAGTTACGATGCGATAAACTCAGATGGGTGTCTGAAAATGGTGAGAAATGAGGCCGTTAAATGGATGTTGAAGGGCACTGCGTGCTATGGATTCACTGCCATGACTGCTGTTTTGGCTGTGAACTACTTTGATAGATTCATCGCAAGCGTTTTCTTCAAGAAAGATAAGCCATGGATGAGTCAGTTGCTTGCTGTTGCCTGTCTTTCCATCGCGGCAAAGGTCGAAGAGACGCAAGTGCCTCTTCTCGTTAACTTTCAGGTATGTTTCTTCGTGACCATTTATACCATTTGTTCGTTTGCAATGTATGTGCTTGTGTAAATGCATCTAGCTGATTTGGGCTTTTGTTTTTGTGTATCTCAGATGGAAGAGTCTGAATATCTATTTGAGGCGCAGACTATTCAGAGAATGGAACTTTTGGTTCTTTCCACACTCAAATGGAAGATGAATCCCGTGACTCCAATCTCATACATTGACCACATTGTTAGAAGATTGGGTTTGATTGGAAACTTGCATTGGCAGTTTTTGGGGAGGTGCCAGAATCTCATTCTCTCTATTGTAACTGGTATGATATCTGTTGTTTTGCAGTAAAGATTTCACCCCACAATTTGGATAGATTTTTATCTAAGATCTGATACGCATTGATCTGTAATAATGTCGATCTTATAGTGATCTTTTCATGGTTCAAGCGACTTGACTTCTAATGCAATTATATACACAAATGCAGATTGTAGGTTCATGTGCTATCTTCCTTCGGTTATTGCTTCTGCGACAATGCTAAATGTTATTAAAGAGATCGATCCTTATAAAGATTTGGAATTCCAAAATCAGTTCATGAGTTTGTTCAAAATGAACAAGGTTTGCTGAATTAATTTGCTTCTGTGTTTAATTATTGAGACCACGCCTCAGACCGTACCTCAATTTAACAAGATTAACATTATTGATTGTGAATCTTATAAACAGGAAAAGTTGGACGAATGCCATAAACTTGTAAAGGAGGTATTGGATGGTCATGTCCATAAGCTTTGCCACAAACGCAAGCATGAGTCCATACCAAGCAGTCCAAGTTGTGTAGTTGACGCCTATTTTAGCTCTGATAGCTCTAACGATTCGTGGGCCGTTGCATCATTTGCTTCCTCATCGCCAAAGCCTATGTTAAAGAGAAGCAGAGCTCAAGATCAGCACATGAGCTTGGCTTCACTAAGCAGTCCCTGTTGGCGTGGCTAACCATCGTCTCATTGAACTCTCATTTGTCACTCATCTGATAGTTGCAATGGTACTTCACAATCACTGTTTTGCTATGTTTTCTGTCATAAGTCTGTCCAATTATGCGACATTTCAACTATTTGTTATTGTAATTCTTGCCAATCCCATGTGACGGATCGAATTATTACTTTAACAATCGACTCTCGTCATCTCTTTGATTTGGGGATGGAGAGTAATTTTGAGAATTGTCGTTGAGCAATATTATCATTAGACTATCAAATTCATTACAATAGTTTACCTCTTTGTTCAAGAATCAGAGATAGGGATGGGTGTCCCAAGTCTTTGGTTGTTTTCTCAAAGGAGGAAATTCTTGAATTAAAGAATGTTTTTCAATGTTGGACAGGTTGGCAATTGACTTTTTTTCTTCTTGACAGGTATCTTTGTTATAGCATGTGGAGCTAAGTTTTTGAATACCCGGAAAATTTCGTTCTTAATCTTCTATCATGTTTATTGTCTCACTTTGTGTTGTGTTCTATAAACTTGATTCTTGCTGTGTGTTTCATACAGATAACATATGTGTTGAACATTCATTCAGTTGGCGTTGATTAGGCCGTGAGAATCTAAAATAACAAACAATTCTCACCGTTGCGACGGGACTTGAGTTGTTTAATCAGTCTTTTCTTGCTTGATCATGACCTAAGTAACAAAAACATTCAATCTTAAGGAACAATCTAAAATGGAGGTGACATTTTCTTGCTTGGTTTTGAGCCAAGTGACAAAAATAGAATAATCTAATACGAAATGCTACATTTTCCCACAATCAGCCTTGTTTTACTCCATTTGGATTGTAGTTTAGATAACTAGATTCTGTATGTATATATGTAGCTTAATTGAGATCCGCACATGATATAATCTCAGTGGTTGGACCTTCTATTGGCGCGAACGATACTGCAGATTCGATTTTTTTTTTTGGTTAGATGATCATAATATTGATTTAACAGTTGCGAGTTACAATTTATTAAATTTAGATAATGCTGAAAAATCTTGGGTTAATTCCATGATAGCGTTTTTTTGTTATGTTAGATATCATATAGGATTATGAAGGTTAATTTTTTCCACCTAAAAAACATATCATCGGATCAAATTTTAAAACCACGTTGTTTATTCCAATAGTTAATTTATTTCAAAACTGTTAAGATTGAAACTTGGACCTAACTCAACCCCAAAAATTAGCTCAAGGGGGGAGGATTGTCCAAGCTCATATATACAACTCTCAAGTTATTTATCCAACCGATGTGGGACAATTAACACACCTCTCTTAAGCCCAAGAATGAACATCTGGAGTGTGGAGTTTACAAATGACTTAATTATGGGCAGAACGGGTGGTCTAATTATAGGCAGTCCAACACATAACGGTAAAACCCGAGCTCTGATACCATGTTAAAATTAGAACTTGAACCTAACTCCACCCCAAAAGCTAGCTCAAGGAGGGGAGGGATTGTCCAAGCCCATATATACAACTCTCAAGTTATTTATTCAACCGACATGAGACAATTAACAAAACATAGTGTTTGTGTGTGTGTGTTTTTTTTTTTTTTGAGAGAGACCTATTGTCTTTTCATTATTTTATTGTAGAATCTAAAGAGGGGATTAAAATATTAGAATTTAAAGTTAAAAGACTTGTATATTTTTTTGAAGTCAACTAATCTCTATATTCATCATTTATTAAAAATTAGTTTGTTGCAGCTATTTAACAGCATGCCAGATCCATATGCATTCTAAATGCTGAAACCCGCCTGTCTTTATTAGATATATTCAATCATTTTATGCAACGATAATGTACTTACATCTGATCTATTGCTTCCATGTCGAAATTTTTTATTATTTTAATTGTAAAAATCCTCATTTTTTCTTGAAGAATAATAAATAAAGGACAGGCAAAAAATATTGTATCTATGTTTGTCATTTACTGCTTAACATAGTTTGTTTGTTGAATAACACCATGTTTGCTATATTTTTCAATACTCAATATCTCATTCATTCCTCCATTCTCGACTTGATCATTCATTTGAGGGTTTTGCCCCCTAACTGGTTCGAACTCTAGGTCTCCCACAATAGAGAGAGGATCATGTCTTTATATTTTTCAGTACAATTTTAATTGTTTAATTCATATGGAAGGCTCACTTGAATCACATGATAAGGCTTTTAAAAAATATAATGTTCCAAATAACTCTCATTTCTAACACATACAACACAAACATTTTGAACTAAAAAAAATGTACTTGATTTATCTTCCCAGATGCACCTGTGATCTGGTTCGATCGTCCACCTCGAATCCAGCCATCTCAGCCTCCTGGCATATTTCTTTACATTTCGCTAATCTTCCGGAAGCTAAATAAAAACTAATTAGCTTACGGTATATATCAAAAGCCGGAGCCAAACCAGATTCCTTGAGTTTGGAAAAATATCTTGAAGTCCTCGGAAAATCATTCAAGGCGATGAAAAGCTTTATCAAGGTGCGATAGGCTGGGAGATCAAAGAGTGTATTTGAAGCCTCCATTTCCCACACCACAGCCATTGCCTCTCTATATTTGTTCTCAGAATACCGACTATGAATCAAAGTGGTGTTCATTACTACACTAGGAGTGGCACCAGAATTTTTGAACCAATTATAAAGTGACTCTACTATGTCGAATTTCCCCAGCTTTATGCAAACTTTCATGATAGATGTGCAGTCCTGTTGAGTCAACTTAAGGTCATCTCTTGCTGCTAGCTCCTCCAACAAAGGCAGTGTGAGCACCCTTCTATCAGGATTTTTTCCAAGTTCTAGTATTAGCTTAGCATATATGCAGGAGTCTAGCATTCTTTTACCTTCTTTGGCGGCATAAAGAAGCTTGCAAGCAAGTCTCAAGTTTCCACCTTTTATGAAACCTTTTACCATAGCCTCGTAGACGCTCCGGCTAGCCAAACCAGCGAACTTGTCCAAGTCAAAAGGCATTTGTAACTCATTTGCCCTTGCCAATACTTCTACCGTGGAAGCAAGGATGCGATCGTCTGGGAATAAATGGGGCTGATTTTGAACCCAACAAAAAACATGTAGAGCTCGATCTGGAAGACTCATATGGCCCAACTCCCTGATCGTCAATGACAAAGACCCTTTCCTCAAAAACTGAGCCCATTGGCTGAGAACAGTGGACACATTGGTCTCAGCAGGAAGGCTTCTAATTTCCCTGGCTAATCCAATCAAGAAAGTTGGATTCTTGTAAATTTGATTTGATATTGGCTGTCTCACAGAAACAGCAAGATGGTTCTTGGTAAGTTTCTTGGGGGTGGGAAATCCCAAAGGTCTAATCTTGTGAGGAATAGGTAGGGGCAGAGGTCTTTTCCTGTTTAAATTCCCAGGCTTCTGAGGAACCCTTCCCTGAAAAAGAGATGAAATGGCTTCGATTTCATCCGATCCCCACGCTAAATTCTCATCCGCATTGTCGCCATCATCAGTTTCATCACGATATTTCTCAACAATAGGGGCTATGCTCGTGGAATCAGTCGATGACGCGCTGCTCAGACTAGGTTCTTCACTATGCAGCACCAGGGGGTAGAAGTCAGGCGGAAGCTTTGTCCGTCGTGGGTTACGAAGATTCTTGGGAAGTTCTAACTTTCTACTCTCATGTTTTCTTCGATGACTATGTGCAGCAAAAACTTTTCTGCTCCAAAATATTATAAATTTACCGTTCGAAACTGGATATGCACATCGACAAGAGAGCACAATATCCATCCAAATCAGCAATTTGCGAATAGTCAGGGATTGTGTCGAATCAACATGCAGCTTGTGATAGACATTTTATTAAACAGCACGCACTCCTCCAAGCACATTCATAACCTCAAATAATAACCAGCCTCCCGCTTCAAACAATGATATCTTCGAAAATGAAGCATTAGACGGTTAACAATCAACAGTTTTGGAAAGATTTACGAAACCATTCGTAACAGCAGTCTCTTCCCTCACTTATCAATGTGCGCTTCATCATTATTCGGACAGAAAGTCAGTAAAATTGAAGAGAAAATATTATTACCAGTTCAACTACTCACAAATTCGGTCACAAACAAAAACCGACAGCACACATCACACGAGGAAACTAATAGTCAGATTTGAGAAGGAAAGTAGAAGATTAATGATACTGCATATAAGCATTGTAAACATAAATGATAACATAAAATAGACGATTTCCACCGAGGCCAATTTGTTGATAAATGTATCAAATAAAAAACCGACAACATTTCAGCCAAGAAAGGACCAAAAATGTAAATCTTTAAAGGAACTTAACAAAGTTGAGAAACTACTCAGAACTGCTTGCATATACGAAGTTATTTCAGCAACAAATCATACACATCACCAAATCTAACAAAAAGAGCATCTTGAAGTCATAATAAACAACCATGCCAGGCAAACAAAGAGCGAAAAATTTCATTCCCCGGTCATCTAACACAATCTTAATCGAAATATTTACCAGAACACACACACACATGGTGATGGACAGGAAAAAACACACACAAATCAGAAGCTTGATATCCTAGCAGAACATCGTTCCCACATCAAGCTAAAAAAACAGAGAATCGAAAATAGAACTGCCCAGATCAACAAAATGAAACACGCACGGAGAATACGACATTGGTTTCTTCATGTGGTTTTGTGATTGAAAGGGGGAAGGGAAATTGTGGAGATCTAATCAATGGAAAAAAGGGAAAAAGACGAGAGGTTCGCGTATCAACGGTTGGAAGAACAAAAGAGAGGTGCAACTTACAGAGCTAGCAGGTGTACCTGGGACTTTCTTCAAACACTTTCTGAGCAAGAAAGTATTCAACAGCGTTGCAGCTAGCGTGAGTGAGAGAAAGCCGACTCAAAATTGACGGCAATTCTATTAACAAACATTTACTTACCGTCTTCTTCCTAAATTGGTGCCTGTAACAAGAAGGTTGTAAATATTCATGTTTTTATATGATGATTAATATTTAATAATGAATAAATAATAAATTTAATTATAACTTAAGATTTTTAATATAAAATTGATGTATTTTACTTAAATTAAATCGATCTTATATGGAAATTATATATTTTCTTATTATTAATACTAATCATGAAGCATATTATAAAAGGAAGCATATTTTGGTCTTGTCCCGAGGATAATATTCATCCTAAAATTCTTCCCCTCGGTGCATGTGGCTGCTACTAGGAGACAACTTCTCTGCTGTAGTTTTTCGGACAGCTGCTATGGATTGGTAACAAAAGTTTGTTGAGGAGACGGATTTCCTCGTGGGTGCTCTCCCTTCTAAAATCATATATCTGAATTGATTTTTGAGTGGAATCCATATCTATGTTTATATGACTTCCAACGAACGACGTCAATTATGATGTCCGACTAAATCGGGTGAACTTGGTGGGTAATTTATCGGCAGCGGGTCGGGTTAAGTTCTTTTCTTGCGCATGCTGGTGAAAGAGTAAAAGGGATCCCGGGCTAGTAATCTATATAGTTGGAGAGCAAAGAACGTTAGTGGACATCGAAAAAATTTCCGGCGTAGTCACTCAAACGCTTAAGTCATTCGAGTATCCTTTTAAAAAAGTGTTGTATAAATAATATATAGTGGATGCTTGTGAAAATGTTAAGTGAATATTCTAATCATCAAGCAAACATGAGTATTCGTAGGAGAAAAAGTAATGATGGCCTTGTTTTCAGTGTTTAGCTACTCATCATGATCATATAGTTGTCTACACCTTTTTTTGACACTATTATGACTGACAACTCATATTACTTTTAGTTTTGTCACATCGCCTCCACGTGTGTTGATTGATATACTAATGATTTCGAGAGATGACGATACTTACTTGTGGACCCAAATTCAATGCTTGTCCCGAGATGCTCAAAGAGTTGTCATTATGTGAGGGTACAAAGAGGGTCCTGATCCATTATCTTAGTCTTCTTACATAGCTCAAGCTAGGTTAGAAGCCCCGGCTTGTATGAATATGCGCTGGTTTAATCGGCTTTCGTAGTTATTGCATACCAGTGATGGTTTATATAAAAATACTTTCTTTATCTGGGCTGGGGATAACCTGGGCTCTTTCTGGGACATCACTAATATTCATAAGAAAAGTTAACTCGACCCAATTTTTTTTAGATTTTTAATTAACAATAACAAGAAGTTGTAAATATTCGTATTTTTTAGTTGATGAGTTTAAAGCATAGATGTATTCAGAACTTCAATTTTTTAATATGATTAATGTATTTTTACACTGCCATTAAATCGATCTTACCTGAAAAGTATATATTTTATTATTCATAATAAAGCCTAGTGATAAACAATTTAAAGTACTTTTATAATATATTCAAAAAAAAAAATATCCAGTACAATACAGGTAGATTTTATCCAATAATAACATTGAAGGGAACAGTTAGATAAACAACGTGAAATCTTGCCAGGAGCGTTTGATAAATTTGCGGGACATGTAAATTGAATTAATAAACGAATCAAGAAAGTAGACACTTTAATATATATAGATATTAGATATATAGATAGATATATATATATATATATATAATATATAGCTATATATATATATATATATATATGAAAGTAACCATTTGTGTATTATTACTAACACCAATTTAATAATAGCTCGGGACAAAAAAAAATTACATGATTATAGTCCAAAATCAGCACACTACCCCTCACACGACATCGCAAAACCTATGAATAATCACTAAAAAATTAAAACCTTTAAGAAACCGGGGAAAAATTTATTCCTAAGAGATGTCAGACAAATATTCACATTTCAAAAAATGGGTCCATCCATTTTTTGAAAATCATCATCATTACAACTTACCATGAGGGCATGATGAAGAAAATGAAAAACATGGGATCTTCTCAAGTGATTGGAGAACTTCTTTCATTGTTGGTCTCTTTTGAGGCACACAAGATATGCAACAATACCCTAGTTTTAGGAGTGCCAACAAGGCATCTTCGTTACCCTCCATATCAGCACGGATTGCCACATCAGCCATCCTTAATATCTTTTCTTTGTCTTCTTCGACGGATGTGAGTGTCCCGATCGCTAATCCGTGTCCCGTTTCTTCGGATACGATGACTTTTCCGGTTAAAATTTCGAGTAACACCACACCGAAGGCGAACACGTCCCATTTCGGATTGGGTTTGAGGCTTCGTAATGATTCGGGAGCGTGATAAGGCGAAATGCCTATCACACTAGGGCTTGGGCTTGGAGTAGGCTCGGCGGAGTAGTTCTGAAAGCTGTCTCGCGAGGCCGTGGATCTCTTGCTCCCGAAGTTTTGGGCCGATCCACCGGGTAATTTGGAACTATCATAATTGGATACCAGCCGTTCGAGCCCGAAATCTCCTATCTTGGGCACCATGTCGTGGCCCAAGAGAATATTACTGGGCTTTAAGTTTCCATGTACGTGCTTCTTCTCGTGGATGTAACAAAGCCCACATGCGACACCTTTTGCTATCTTGATCCGCATTTCCCAAGGCAAATGACAAGGGGCAAAACCCATTTTTCCTGAAAATTAAGACCCAAAATGCGCATGTAAGTATCTAGAAAGAGGACAAGGTTGACTTGGCATATGTTTGTGTGTGGGAGGGTTGGTTGGGGTTGCTTTGCATTTCAGGTGTACCTACTCCGTCGTTCTAAAGTCAGTAAAGTCCTAGTGATCAATCAAGAACAGATTTAAGTAACATGAATATGTAAAAATATAAAATATATAATTATTGTTGACCCAATATATTGTATTTGGAAACAGTACAAAATTACAATACAGAAGAAGCTCGGGAGAAGAGCGTTATGTTGTTATAAAATATATGTGTTGGAATATGTAAATTAAGTAGGACTTACTGTAACGAGCATTAGCCAGGTTGCCATTGGGGACGAAGTCGTAGATAATCAGCTTCTCGTCGGAACCCCAGTAGAACCCTCGAATCCTGATCAAATTCGGGTGCACCAATCTTGCAATTACTCGGATCTGGTTCTCGAAATCCCTGAATCGCTCCACGCCGTTTTCGCCAATCCTTCGGACGGCCAGTGCGGTTCCGTCTTCGAGCACTGCTTTGTACATGATGCTGGACCCCGATGCTCCCAAAATGTAGGCTGAGGCTTTGAGCAGTGTCTCCAGCTCCAGTTGTTTTTCACCGTCAACTGTTACAAGAGACCCTTTTTTCTGTTCTTGAAGGCCGTGCAGTTCGTGGTTCCTTGGCGGGTTTTCGGCTTCTTCGCTGTAGGAATTCGTGGTTACCGAGGATGTCTCTTCTTCATCTCCTGCGGCGGGGTGTCTTTGTTTCTTTAAGCAAGACCATGTTCTCAGCCAGTTGTATTCTTCCGAGGATGATTCCGATGTCCAGCCGAAGTCTTTTCCTTTTTCCGTTTCTTTTTTGATTGTGATGTCCAGCTTCTTCTTTGTCTTCAGATGATACACGTAGATGAAAATGGATGCCAAGATTAGAATCCCAGCTGCGTCTCCTATTACTATTCCCAAGATTGCTCCGGTTCTCAGCCTGGTTCTTCTGCCTTTAGACGAAGATTCAGCATCTCGGCCGCCTGGTGCCGCGGTTTCTGGGTCGGAGTCTATGGTCTTCGGAATGGCGGCGATCGCAGAAGGCGAGTCAGGGGCAGAAGAAACAGTAGGCTGAGTGGCTGTGGAGGATGGAATTGAACATAGCTTGTTTAGCGGCTTCCCGCATAGCCCTGGGTTGCCAGAGTATGAGTTTATAGCTTGGTTAAAGAAAAGATTGGAATCTGGAATCGGGCCTGTCAAATTATTGAATGAAAGATCTATGGTGGCATTTGTGGGGATTTGTGTGCCAAACTCCGGCGGGATTTCGCCGGAGAGTGTGTTAAACGAAACATTAAAATATGCGATACTAGTCCCGCCAAAATCCGGAGGCAGTAATCCGCTGATCAGATTGAAAGACAGATCTAATATCCGAACTGAATTAAATCCACCAGGAATAGAACCAACAAAATAATTGTTCTTCAAAGAAACAACTGTTAAATTTGGAAGAGCTATCAAATTTCGCGGCAGGCTCCCCGCCAAAGCATTGTCGTAAAGATTAAGAACCTGAAGATTCCTCAACTTCCCCACGAGCTCAGGAAACTCACCGGTGATCATATTGTTCGAAATATCAAGAATTTGAAGCTCGGAAGCGCTGAATAGAGTCTCGGGAATGGAACCATTAATGGAATTGCTGGAGAGATTAAGGTATCTAAGATTCTCGATCATTCCAAGAGACGACGGGATCGATCCCAGAAGCCCGCAACCTGGGAGCGACAAGCCCGTAACCCGAAGATAAGCTTCCGCCAAGCCCGAAGTCCCGCAGCTGATCCCATTCCATGAACATGGAGTCTCATCATATTCATTCCAGTTCCGCAAAACTCCGAAAGGATCACCCAATATACCGTACTTAAAAGACTGCAAGAGCAGCCCATCAGCATTCAGCCCGAAACATCGAACCCGAAGCAGCATAATAAAAGCAAGATTTCTCCAACGCCATAGACGGAGGTTATCGAAACTTGGAGCGCTCATGATTATGCATCACAATCAGCCCACAGGCCACATCTTTCATCCCCTCCAGAAAAAGAGAAAACCAAAGCTAAACTGAGAACAGAAGGAAGAATTTCGGAGAAAATTCATCGAAAGAAACAGATATTTAAGGTACAGAAGAGGCCATGTGAGGATAACGCAAGTGTGAAAGAAGATGCAACATATCGAAGGAAGAGTAACAGCTCACTACTTTTCTTACGAAAAATGCTCTTTCTACCTTGGGCATAGGCCTGGATTATTCTATGTTATTATTATTCTTATTTTTTAGTCAGTTGTTTAGTTTATAATTTTCATAAAAATACGAGAAACTCAAACGATCTAGTATAATTACAATAAAAGAAACACTTCTGATATAATATAAACTAAATATTGGTCGATAATATAAGGGTAATTTGTAGAAAAATACATCTGTGCAAGATTAATTTAAGATTCAGTACCAACAATTTTTTTTTTAAATTTAGTACCTGACAGAACACCAACTTAGTTTTTACTACATATTTCATGCATTTTTACATTTTTACCCTTTCAATTAATAAAAAAAGTATATAAATACTTATTTTGGTTGCACATCTTCTCTTTCCACTCATCAATCCCGATTCATTTGGATGACTTGTATATTTAATTTAAATATTTTTTATTAAAAAAAACAAATTCACAACTAATTGAATTTTTTGAAATACTTAGTTTTACTTATGAAATACTTAATTTCAATTTTAAAATACTTGATTTAGTAAATGAAATACTCAGAATGTTTATTAAAAACTGGATATTCGAATATGCATTTAAATAAAAACCGCAACTAATTGAATTTTTTGAAATACTTAGTTTTACTTGTAAAATACTTAATTTCAATTTTAAAATACTTGATTTAGTAAATTAAATACTCAGAATGTGTATTAAAAACCTGGATATTCGAGTATGCATTTTAAAAAAAAACTTTACGCAACTAATTGAATTTTTTGAAATACTTAGTTTTACTTATGAAATACTTAATTTAAATTTTAAAATACTTGATTTAATAAATGAAATACTCAAAATGTGTATTAAAAAGCTGGATATTCGAATATGCATTTAAAAAAAAATCGTAACAAATTGAATTTTTTGAAATACTTAGTTTTACTTGGGAAATACTTACTTTTAATTTTAAAACTACTTGATTTAGAAAATGAAATACTCAGAATGTGTATTAAAAACTGGATATTCGAATATGCATTTTAAAAAAAAAAACAAATTCGCAACTAATTGAATTTTTGAAATACTTAGTTTTACTTATGAAATACTTAATTTTAATTTTAAAATACTTGATTTATTAAATGAAATACTCAGAATGTGTATTAAAAAGCTGGATATTCGAATATGCATTTAAAAAACAAAAACAAATTCGCAACTAATTGAATTTTTTGAAATACTTAGTTTTATTTGTGAAATACTTAATTTAAATTTTAAAATACTTGATTTAGTAAATGAAATACTCAGAATGTGTATTAAAAAGCTGGATATTCGAATATGCATTTTAAAAAAAAATCGTAACTAACTGAATTTTTTGAAATACTTAGTTTAACTTGTGAAATACTTACTTTTAATTTTAAAACTACTTGATTTAGAAAATGAAATACTCAGAATGTGTATTAAAAACTGGATATTCAAATATGCATTTAAAAAAAAAACAAATTCGCAAATAATTGAATTTTTGAAATACTTAGTTTTACTTATGAAATACTTAATTTTAATTTTAAAATATTTGATTTATTAAATGAAATACTCGGAATGTGTATTAAAAAGCTGGATATTCGAATATGCATTTAAAAAACAAAAATAAATTCGTAACTAATTGAATTTTTTGAAATACTTAGTTTTATTTGTGAAATACTTAATTGTAATTTTAAAATACTTGATTTAGTAAATGAAATACTCAGAATGTGTATTAAAAAGCTAGATATTCGAATATGCATTTAAAAAAAAAAAAAAACAAATTCGCAACTAATTGAATTTTTTGAAATACTTAGTTTTACTTGTGAAATAATTAATTTCAATTTTAAAATACTTGATTTTGTAAATGAAATACTCAGAATGTGTATTAAAAAACTGGATATTCGAATATACAACGCAAGTTCACCAAATGCTCGCATTTCCATCCAAGATTCATTTGGATGAAATGTTTATTTCATTTAATTATTTTTTTTTTGTTAAAAATCAAATTCGCAACTAAGCATTGAACTTTTTCAAGTACCTAGTTTTACTTGCGAAATACCTAATTTCAATTTTAAAATACTTGATTTGGTAAATGAGATACTCAGAATGAGTATTAAAATACTGGAAATTCGAATATGCAACGCAAGTTCACCAAATGCTCGCATTCTATCCAATATGCATTTGGATGACATGTTCATTTTATTTATATATTTTCTTTATTTTTTTTAAAAAAAATTCGCAACTAAGTATTGAACTTTTTCAAGTACTTAGTTTTATCTGCGAAATAATTAATTTCAGTTTTAAAATACTTGATTTGGTAGATGAGATACTCATAATGAGTATTAAAATACTGGATATTCGAATATGTAGCGTAAATTCACCAAGTGCTCACGTTTCCATCCAAGATGCATTTGGATGACATGTTCAAGGACTTTTCAGCAGCCACAAAGCTTTGAAAAAGAAAAAAGGCTTAGATCGAAGATTTGAAGATTTCCGGACAATGTTCTTTAAGAGAATATCCCGTGATAGGAACAAGTAACTTAATCCGTGTATTTAAAATTTACAGATAAATATGAAGTCGGATATACGTCGATAGTCATAGTTCAGTAGGTCGAAAGCTAGTGGATTTAATAAAACGACATGCAATTCACCCTTGATAAATAATTAAAGAGATTTAATTAATTCACTGAGTTGAATTAGTTTGGCATAGCTTGAGAGGGCGTGTTCAATTGGATATGAAATCTCGTCGAAAGCATAGATCATTGTCGAACCAATTAAGTAGTTTAGCGAGGGGTAAATGAAATACTTAGAATGTTGTATTAAAATACTGGATATTCGAATATGTAACGTAAGTTCACCAAATGCTCGCATTTCCTTTCAAGATACATTTGGATGACATGTTCATTTCATTTTAAAATACTTGATTTAGTAAATGAAATACTCAAAATGTGTATTAAAAAATTGGATATTCGAATATGCATCTAAAAAAAAAAATTCGCAACTAATTGAATTTTTTAAATACTTAGTTTTACTTGTGAAATACTTAATTTTAATTTTAAAATACTTGATTTCGTAGATGAGATACTCATAATGTGTATTAAAAACTGGATATTCAAATATGCATTTAAAAGAAACAAATTCGCAACTAATTGAATTTTTTGAAATACTTAGTTTTACTTGTGAAATAATTAATTTCAATTTTAAAATATTTGATTTTGTAAATGAAATACTCAGAATGTATATTAAAAAACTGGATATTCGAATATGCATTTAAAAAAAAGTCGCAACTAATTGAATTTTTTGAAATAATTACTTTTAGTTGTGAAATACTTAATTTTAATTTTTAAAATACTTGATTTAGTAAATGAAATACTCAGAATGTGTATAAAAAACCGGATATTCGAATATACAACGCAAGTTCACCAAATGCTCGCATTTCCATCCAAGATCTATTTGGATGACATGTTCATTTCATTTAATTATTTTTTTTATTGTTAAAAAAATAATTTCGCAACTAAGCATTGAACTTTGTCAAGTACTTAGTTTTACTTGCGAAATACCTAATTTCAATTTTAAAATACTTGATTTGGTAAATGAGATACTCAGAATGAGTATTAAAATACTGAAAATTCGAATATGCAACGTAAGTTCATCAAATGCTCACATTCTATCCAAGATGCATTTGGATGACATGTTCATTTTATTTAGATATTTTCTTTATTTTTTTTTTAAAAAAAATTCGCAACTAAGCATTGAACATTTTGAAGTTTTGCTCGATCACTAAGAATTTTACAATGAAAGTTTTGCTCGATCACTAAACATGGAACATTTTGAAGTACTTACTTTTATTTGCGAAATACCTAATTTTAATTTTAAAATAATTGATTTGGTAATTGAGATACTCATAATATGTGATAGAATACTGGATATTCGAATATGCAACGTAAATTCAGTCATGATTGGCCAGTATTTTAATACAACATTCTAAGTATTTCATTTACCCCTCGCTAAACTACTTAATTCGTTCGACAATGATCTATGCTTTCGACGAGATTTCATATCCAATTGAACACGCCCTCTCAAGCTATGCCAAACTAATTCAACTCAGTGAAGTAATTAAATCTCTTTAATTATTTATCAAGGGTGAATTGCATGTCGTTTTATTAAATCCACTAGCTTTCGACCTACTGAACTATGACTATCGACGTATATCCGACTTCATATTTATCTGTAAATTTTAAATACACGGATTAAGTTACTTGTTCCTATCACGGGATATTCTCTTGAAGAACTTTGTCGGGAAATCTACAAATCTTCGCTCTAAGCTTTTTTTCTTTTTCAAAGCTTTGTGGCTGCTGAAAAGTCCTTGAACATGTCATCCAAATGCATCTTGGATGGAAACGTGAGCACTTGGTGAATTTACGCTACATATTCGAATATCCAGTATTTTAATACTCATTATGAGTATGTCATCTACCAAATCAAGTATTTTAAAACTGAAATTAATTATTTCGCAGATAAAACTAAGTACTTGAAAAAGTTCAATACTTAGTTGCGAATTTTTTTTAAAAAAAATAAAGAAAATATATAAATAAAATGAACATGTCATCCAAATGCATCTTGGATAGAATGCGAGCATTTGGTGAACTTACGTTGCATATTCGAATTTCCAGTATTTTAATACTCATTCTGAGTATCTCATTTACCAAATCAAGTATTTTAAAATTGAAATTAGGTATTTCGCAAGTAAAACTAGGTACTTGAAAAAGTTCAATGCTTAGTTGCGAATTTGATTTTTAACAAAAAAAAAAATAATTAAATGAAATAAACATTTCATCCAAATGGATCTTGGATGGAAATGCGAGCATTTGGTGAACTTGCGTTGTATATTCGAATATCCAGTTTTTTAATACACATTCTGAGTATTTCATTTACAAAATCAAGTATTTTAAAATTGAAATTAATTATTTCACAAGTAAAACTAAGTATTTCAAAAAATTCAATTAGTTGCGAATTTGTTTTTTTTTTTTTAAATGCATATTCGAATATCCAGCTTTTTAATACACATTCTGAGTATTTCATTTACTAAATCAAGTATTTTAAAATTAAAATTAAGTATTTCACAAGTAAAACTAAGTATTTCAAAAAATTCAATTAGTTGCGATTTTTTTTTTAAATGTATATTCGAATATCCAGTTTTTTAATACACATTCTGAGTATTTCATTTACTAAATCAAGTATTTTAAAATTACAATTAAGTATTTCACAAATAAAACTAAGAATTTCAAAAAATTCAATTAGTTACGAATTTATTTTTGTTTTTTAAATGCATATTCGAATATCCAGCTTTTTAATACACATTCTGAGTATTTCATTTAATAAATCAAGTATTTTAAAATTAAAATTAAGTATTTCATAAGTAAAACTAAGTATTTCAAAAATTCAATTATTTGCGAATTTGTTTTTTTTTAAATGCATATTTGAATATCCAGTTTTAATACACATTCTGAGTATTTCATTTTCTAAATCAAGTAGTTTTAAAATTAAAAGTAAGTATTTCACAAGTAAAACTAAGTATTTCAAAAAATTCAGTTAGTTACGATTTTTTTTTTTTTAAATGCATATTCGAATATCCAGCTTTTTAATACACATTCTGAGTATTTCATTTACTAAATCAAGTATTTTAAAATTTAAATTAAGTATTTCACAAATAAAACTAAGTATTTCAAAAAATTCAATTAGTTGCGAATTTGTTTTTGTTTTTTAAATGCATATTCGAATATCCAGCTTTTTAATACACATTCTGAGTATTTCATTTAATAAATCAAGTATTTTAAAATTAAAATTAAGTATTTCATAAGTAAAACTAAGTATTTCAAAAATTCAATTAGTTGCGAATTTGTTTTTTTTTTTTAAATGCATATTCGAATATCCAGTTTTTAATACACATTCTGAGTATTTCATTTTCTAAATCAAGTAGTTTTAAAATTAAAAGTAAGTATTTCACAAGTAAAACTAAGTATTTCAAAAAATTCAGTTAGTTACGATTTTTTTTTTAAATGCATATTCAAATATCCAGCTTTTTAATACACATTCTGAGTATTTCATTTACTAAATCAAGTATTTTAAAATTTAAATTAAGTATTTCATAAGTAAAACTAAGTATTTCAAAAAATTCAATTAGTTGCGTAAAGTTTTTTTTTTAAAATGCATACTCGAATATCCATGTTTTTAATACACATTCTGAGTATTTCATTTACTAAATCAAGTATTTTAAAATTGAAATTAAGTATTTGACAAGTAAAACTAAGTATTTCAAAAAATTCAATTAGTTGCGGTTTTTTTTTAAATGCATATTCGAATATCCAGTTTTTAATAAACATTCTGAGTATTTCATTTACTAAATCAAGTATTTTAAAATTGAAATTAAGTATTTCATAAGTAAAACTAAGTATTTCAAAAAATTCAATTAGTTGTGAATTTGTTTTTTTTTTAATAAAAAATATTTAAATTAAATATACAAGTCATCCAAATGAATCGGGATTGATGAGTGGAAAGAGAAGATGTGCAACCAAAATAAGTATTTATATACTTTTTTTATTAATTGAAAGGGTAAAAATGTAAAAATGCATGAAATATGTAGTAAAAGCTAAGTTGGTGTTTTGTCAGGTACTAAATTTCAAAAAAAAACTGTTGGGTACTGAATGTTAAATTAATCTTGGACAGATGTATTTTTCTACAAATTACCCATAATATAAATTAACGAAGAAGATGGGGAGAGTGGTATCTTAGCTACGTGACATGAAGAAGTCAAGAAGTGTACTATTTTTTTCCCCAAAATGCCATGTCGTTGAATCTTGCAGATGTACATTTTCGGGTATGAAAATTACAGTAAGTGTATATTAATTGAAAATTGAGATCGACTAGATCTGTATGGTATTAGCTCTTCCAATATTCAATTTTTTATTCAAATATAAAATTTTATGTAAACCAATTATGTATCAAGAGTAAGTTAGCAAATTTAATTCTTAATGATTACCGATAAGATATTACAATTTCTATCTTCATTTACTAAAATTTAAAATTAATGTAGTCGTTTCCAAATAATTATTGAATATGTCTCTTGTGAAACGGTCTCACGAATCTTTATTTCTGAGACGGACCAACCCTACCGATATTCACAATAAAAAGTAATGCTCTTAGCACAGAAAGTAATATTTTTTTTATGGATGATCCAAATAAAAGACTCAACTCACAAAATACGACCCGTGAGACCATCTCACACAAGTTTTTGTCATAATTATTTTCGTCTAGTCAACTCATGCCTAAATTGTTTCTACAGTCAATTTAAAATAGGGGAGACCATTTTCCCCCCTCGTCAGCTCTATATAATTCGACCCCTTTCTAGTAAATGTAATTAAAATAGGGTTTTGATTTCATATTTTAAGTCAATTGATATATTAAAGATAACTAATTGAACTTAACTGGATAATGTGAAATCATTCGTTTATCAAAAACCATAGCTCGTAATTCTGAAAATAACTCAATTATCATGTCTTCAGTCTCTCTTTGACTAAAAAAAAGTAATTATTCTTAACCTAATAAGCAAACTATTTTGTAATTCTTTAGACTAGAACGCATAATCTTGAATCTAAAATTAATTGTACGATCGAACTTTTGTCATTTCACAAAAATTATGGTTAGTGGTAGCGTTGCAAGCCGGATTCTTAGATTACCGGGTTAATAACATTTTATGGGGTTCAATTAACCATAAATTTTCAACTGTATCATATATTATTATATTAAAATGGAAGAATAATTATAAAGCCTTAATTAAATCGATTTTTATATTTTATACGTCTTGCACAGAAGATGGATCTGATTTTTACGTTGGAAAACATAGGAAACAATATTAAAAACGACTTTACCAATAAAAAAACTTTGGCATCATAAATTAAATTAATGCGATCTCAAAAAAAATTAAAATTTAATGGGTATGGTACGGGTTCAATTCAGAAAGAACTGAAACTTTATTAGCCAGTGGTATACCCGCTGTTCGCATTAAATATCAAGATTACAATTATCTAATTGATTATTATAAATTTTGTTTTAGTTTTTCTTAAAAAAATTATGGAAAAAAATGTAATAAATTTAGCCTTAAGTAAAATTGATTTTTTAAAAAGTAAATTTTTTAATCGTATTTCTGTCTCATAATGTCATTTATCTAATAATAGTAAAATAGTAAAACTCGCATTATTTGACCACCAAATTTTATTTGGACTTGGGCATAAATACGTGATCAGAACTGTATTGATGTTGCCATGTTGGCTCCCACAAAACGCGCCACACTTCCAGTTTTTGTATATCCCTCCTAAAAAAATGGACAAAATTTTTCGTGAGCCCGTCTCCGTATTTTGTGAGACGGATATCTTATTTGGGTCATTCATAAAAAAATATTATTTTTTTATGATAAGAGTGTTACTCTTTATTGTGAATATCGGTAGGAATGACCCGTCTCACAGATAAATATTCGTGAGATCGTCTCACAAGAGACCTGCTCAAAGAAAATATTGTAATTTTATTGATTCAAAGTAAGTTCTTTTGTTACAAAATCTTCTAACCAAAACAGAAAATTCCTGTGTTCAAATTTTAAATTTTACTCACACAAAATACATAATATTTTGAATCAAAATTCTCTCATTTATTCTATATTCGTCGAGTATAATAATCATCTCTACAAAAAGAAAAGCCAACACATGGAGTGTGGGTCGTTATACGGACCAGATATTTGAAAATACACATGAAGTTATCACCCTCTAATCTTCTGCTTGAAGTTGACTAAAGGTAAACAAAAAAAAATTAAAAGGAAAGAAATAAATAAAGAAAAAGGTATTCTCTTTTTGTTACGTCAATGTGGCCTTTATAATATGTTCCAAAAATAGGGCTTTTATAAATAATTTAGATTTTTTTAAAAAAAAATTATTAAAAAAATCACTCACCTTTTTAATTTTATTTACCCCTCCAAAAGGTGATTAGTAGTAGTCGATTTTGTGATTTGCAACATTTTATAGTTGTCGTAGAATCGCATTAATATATATATATATATATATATATATATATATATATATATATATATATATATATTTGAATCTTGATATAATATTTCATTTGTTTGGCATGAAAATTGAATACGAGTCTTAAATCTTCATTTTATTTTTGACAATTTTGGTTCTAATTTTTATTATAGTCATTTTCTAACGATAATGCTAACGTGACATATGATATATCGACATTATATTAAAACGATATTATTTAAAAAACAAAAATTGTTAAAAAAAAAGAGTAAAGGTAGATGTTAAGACTCATGAGATAGGGAAATAAAATTGGAAAAACAAATAGAACGGGCCAAATTTATAAATATTGCGAGAAACAAAATTCATTAAAGAAATCATAATCCCTTGCTCTCTTTATATATTACATTGATTTTGAATTTTCTAGGCGCCTAAAAAAAAAATTGTCTTTCATTGTTGGAAAATGAATTGTATATTTGTCCAATTTGAGAATTGGCCGATTAAGGCAATCATCAAATGTCTTTGTATTTTTTCTTTTAGAAGAAGCAGAAAAATTTCCGATTCCGTGCTAATTGGATTTTTTTTTTTCAAATCAAACTTCGAAAACTCATAACTTTATAATAAGAAATCGTAATTCACACCAGATGGAATGATTGAATTTACTTAAAATGTTAGAGTGGTCAGTGAATCGCTATCCCAAACCGAATATTGGATCGTGAATTTTGAGTAAAAAATTTCAAATTCAAAACGTACGATTAAAATCCGAACGCGAATTAAAATAAAATGGAAGTTTAATAAGTCCGTCCATTTGTCAAGGACGTACTAGCAACTCAAACCTAAAACTTTGAAAAACGATCTTAGCGAGATAGAAAGAAAAAAATTGTGCAATCTTAAGTAAAATCCAAAGCAGTGGCAAGTGAACAAAATTCTCATAATAGAATGTCTAATGTATTTAATTTAATTTCATTATTTGTCATCGTATTTCGCAATGAACATCACAAAAAAAAAAAACATGAACAATTTTCGTCCCAAGTTCAAAATCTAAATTTTTAGACAAACCGTCGCTACTTCGAGACATTTCTCAAAATCCGTCTCAGATAGCGACTGCTTTAGTAAAAAATCATCGCAAATTGTTTGTAAAAAACACTCCTCTTCCTTGAGTTTTTGCGGTTTCACCAATTTGTTCTGGTACGAACAAGTTTTTTCTTCCCCCTCCCCCACCCAAAATTTATGTGTTTTAATTATATTCTAACATGTGTTTTCACTTATTGTTGCATATCTGGTGACCGACTTCAATTTTACCCCACACTTAAACAATATTCGATTTTACATATATTGCATGATATTCCCATAAGGATCCGGGCTATTGATGACCTAGGTACTGTTAAATGTCCCACATCGGTTAGATAATTAACCTTTGAGTGATATATATGAAATTGGACAATCCTCCCCCCTTGAGCTAGCTTTTAGGGTTGAGTTAGGTCCAAGTTCCAATCTTAACATGGTATCAGAGCCCGGATTTCACCGTTATGTGTTGGACTGCCTATAATTAGGCCACCCGTTCTGCCCATAATTGGGTCATTTGTAAACTTCACACTCCAGATGTTCATTCCTGGACGTGAGAGGGGTGTGTTAAATGTCCCACATCGGTTAAATAATTAACCTTTGAGTGGTATATATGGAATTGGACAATCTTCCCCCATTGAGCTAGCTTTTGGGGTTGAGTTAGGTCCAAGTTCCATTCTTAACAGGTACTATCATCAAGAACCCGAGCACGTACTACGTCTCTTCCCGGGTGTTCACCAAACAGCCCGGGCTCTCACGCGACCACCCGGGTACTTTACTAACGAGACATTTCTCTTTTTCCCGGGCATTCAAGGACCCAGGCTCTCTTATGAGTTCCCGAGTATCTTACCACTTGGGCCACATCGAGAATTGCACCACACTCGAGTGTGATGGATACATGCGGTCTAATATGTCAGAACAACTTGAGTTTGGAGTGTCCTAGAAAACATCAGAAGCTAGAGTATGAGTAACCGACTTGTCATATATACTTAGTAGATGACACTAAAATCGAAGTATCTACCCCATTTTCTACTATAAATAGCAGATATTAATGTCATTTAATGATTCTGAATCTTTGAACTCTCAAGCACTTACATATTTTCTCTCAAATATTGATTGTGTTCATCTAAAAACCTGCTGACTTTAGCATCGGAGTGGCTACGTCGGACACCCCCTCCGACGTCCATTCACGAGTTACCTTCTTGTTTGCAGGTGTTAATCCATGTCATTATCTTCAGTCAAAATTCCCGAACACTATAAATTGTTGATTTAATCCGTTGGAGGTCCTTAGTTGGCTCACCCATTTCAGCGCGATCACTTCATTGCACATGTATCATTTTGAAAGATTTTTAGGTAAGTTGAAAAACAAAGTGTGTAATAAGGCACGGCTCTAGCAGCAGTGGGAATTCTAAACCAAGGTTTCAGAGTCAAAACAGGAAGGCTCGAGAAACTCGTGCTGAGTGAGAGGGCATTAAGTTAAGATTGGGATTTTAGCTCTGACAATTAAAAAACAAACACGCACAAAAAAAAGAAGATTATTCATCTGGGTATAAAGAAAAGGTTAAAAGTAGATATATAACACAAGAGAATGGGCATCCGATTCTCGAACACTACTTCAAAGAATATGGAACATTAAATTTTGATATAAAGCTGCAAAAAAGATGGCACATGCATGTATGATTCATGCACTATTTGTTCATTTCTCTTGACTGCAAAAGTTCACCTGAAGTGGCGATAAATTTTATTCTTGCTTTTAACTTTGAAATCATATAATAACAATACTAGTACTAATAATAATAATAATAATAAAATATGAATATATGGGCGATGGTGGGATCTTGAGAAACAATTTATTCAACTTTGATTTTGGTGTAAAAGTTATCTGTGCCACTCATAATTTGTCAGTATCGTTAGCTTCGATATAACTTTATTGCATGCATCATGTGTTAATATGGTGGAGATGCTAAGTACCACAACTTTTTGGAAATATGGTCAACAAAACTATGATATAATCAAACAAAGCTCGTCTGTGATTGCACGTGGTTTGCCGCTGCTTCTTAATTTATCTAAATTTTACATCTGAAAAAACAACACTTTTTAATTTATAGTATAACAAATAATTAATATTTATGCTTTCGAAAAAAATCCTTCTTCTTCTTTCTTCTTCTTCTTACTTCTTAGATATATTTTCGGGTCAAAATTACATTTTATTGTTGAGTTCGGTTTGAAATTCAAAAACGAGGAACTACTTCTCGGCTCATATCAGCTAAAATTAGAGTAGATTTGAACTTGGGATTAGTTTATGTAATTATGTAATTGTTTAACTTATCAGATATGTGTTGGTTCGAGACTCCGAGTAGTTAGTAGATCATGATCATGGTCCTTACAATATAATTATGATTGTTATTGAACTTTATCAAATAATGACTCCAATAATTGTAAAATTATTATTAAATTTATTTATTTAAAGTTACCAAATAACTCATGATTATTTAACGAAATAATTTGAACTCGAATCCATTCAAATGGTTAATTTGATTAAGAATAAAATAATATTTGTATCAAATAAAAAAAACTCTATGATTTTTTTCCTCTTGTTTTATAAATATAACTAATTGCTAGCCTTTCTCCAATTTATTTCGACTAGATGTTGATGCGGGGTTAGATACCAGACATAATAAATTCAGTGTTGGAGCGATAATTAGATATTCACAGGGAGTAACTATAGGTGACCATGCTCTTATCATATGTAACCCAGACAGTGTCCTTGCAGCCGAAATTTTGGCTATTCGTTGTGGTATGGATCTTTGTCTACAGGTGGGAGCTTATTCTGTTTGTATCTATTCTGACTCCAAGGAGGCGGTACGAGTAGTTCTCAACCCAGATCTGGACACTGGTCCTTTGGGTGTCTTACTCTTGAAGTTAATTCTATGTTCCTCGTGAATCATTTTATGTCGATCAAACATATGCATCGGTCGGCTAATACTGTGATACACTTTCTTGTTCATAGAGCATTTAGTAGCTCTTCTAATTTAAATTGGCTAGATGAAAATATTATATTTTTATTTTCTTGTATTATAATTCGAGATTTATCGACTTGATGTTATGAATGTTTAATTAAAAAAAAAAACTAATTGCTACTTGCTAGCCCATATGTTGTTTGAGGGTTTTTATTAAAATTAATCTAATTTTAAAAATTTTTTTCAAAAATAATTTTAAAAAAAAAACCATTTCAAAACTACCCCAATCCGCGTTTACGGAGCGCGGACGCTGCACACGTGGCACGGACGGTGGTCTATGAGATAATATTAGCGACGGAAAATATAACAAAACCGTCGCTCATTAGCGACGGTTTTAAAAACCGTCGTTAAACCGTCGCTAATAATAGCGACGGTTTATAATCCGTCGCTGTAATGGAATCTGCCACGGTTTCAAAAACCGTCGCTCATTTAGCAAAGGTTTTAACCGTCGCTAAATGCCTAAAACCGTCGCTAAATGCGCATAATTTAATCAGACGAAAAAAAAGACAAGAAATAGGGGTGTTCATCGGTCGATTTTTTTCTCTATCTGCACTATGCACTAGGCGTGTTCATCGGTCGGTTCGGTTTTAAAAATATATGATCCGATACCCGAATCATTTTTCTTCATATTGGTTCGGTTTTCTACCAAAACGGTTCGGTCGGTTAATTCGATTTTGATATAATTATTTAAATTAATAATATAAATATATTGTAAAATATAATATGTTAACTTTCTACATGTTTTCTTAGTAAAATCTTTAAATATAAGGTCTAAATTAATTAAGAAAACAACAATCAACTAAAAATTGCTCAAAATAGTTCTTCATTCACTAAATATCATATCAAAATATATAAAATAAATAAAAATATAAAAAAATCATTAATTTAATGAAATTTCGATTTTTTCGGTTTTGACATATATAATCCGAAATCGACCAAATAAACTTTGGTTTAATATTTAGATCTGAATTTCAAAATTCGATTTTCGGTTCGGTTCGGTGTTCGGTTTCTTCGGTTTGGATTTTCGTTTTTATCCGAAGTTTGAACACCCATAATCTTCACTACAAAAAAATGGCTTTTCGCAGCGCAAATTCTCTTCCCGCAGCGTTTATTGCACGCTACAAAGTTGCAGGCCGTTGAAAGTTCAAGATTATCCGCAGCGTATATGTGCACGCTGTTGATACAATTATGTGTAGAGTGCGTAGAGGTAGGTATCTCGAAATTAAAGTGTGCGTCATAACAACAAACAAGTTGAAATTGTCACATCGATAATATTGGATCGTCGATCGGGATTATAATGAGATTAATATAATGAGGACATGGATCGTGGGCTTGCAAGAGTATAAACCCATCATGCAAATTTATTAAAGTTGAAATTTATTAAAATTCTAATTTATTAAAATTCTCATTTAGCGACGGTTATGGCGACGGATTATTAACTGTCGCGTGTGTTAGCGACGGTTTTTAAAACCGTCGCTAATTAGCGACGGTTTTGTTATATTTTCCGTCGCTAATATTTTCGAAAAAATATATATAAACTACTAATCTTTCAATCTCATTTATATAAATTTATTTGTTTTTGATACCTGTTAAGTAACATTAGAAAAATAAAGTTTATAAATAAATTTTTTGTTTTATCATTATTTAATTCAATTTAAGTTTTTGTTAATATGGATATATCAGGAAAAAAAGCTCTAAGAAAACAAAAAATATATAACTATATATTTCGGAGAAAAATAATATAATTTAAACGTCTTATCTAAATATATTAAATAGCATTAAATGTATAGTCTGCATTAATTCGGATAGTCGCAGATGAAATAAATGAATAAGATTGACTTTGGGGGCTGCACTTGAAGATTTAAGGTCAATTCAGTCCGCGGGGCCTTGATACCAAGTAAATTTGTTTAAGACCATCTCAAGGATCGCATCGCATTTTATAATATAGATATTTTATTTGGGTGAAATCTTCAAAAAAATATTTAAATAATAAACAGATGCGATTAATTATGTTTAATCACGTTTAATTAAACATCTTAATTACGTTTAATTCGGTAAAACTACAATTTGACCGTTTTTTTCCGTTTTTTTCCGAAACTGGACTTTTTTGTCGAATTTCAGACTTAAACGCGCTTAAACTCCGCTTAAACGTGATAAAAAATTTCATTAATGTTTCTTTTTTACAAAAATGGGAAAACTACAAAATTATAGTTGGGTTTGCAGTGTAACAGATCGTCTGAACCGGACGCAGCTGTCTGTGGTTAAAATGTCATCAATCCCGTTGAAACTGAAGACTCCACTTTCCTGCCGACTTAATACGACTTTCTGAGAATAATCCATTTCTTTATTATATTATTTTCTGAAAATATAATAATAATTTTCAAGAAATATAATATAATATAAATGTCATTTTAATTGATTTTTGGTGGCAAGAAAAACTTTTTGCAATGGCCACTTATTTCTCACGTGCTATTGATGTTTCCACCAATAATTCAACATAATGAAGAATTAATCTTTCATTTTCGCATTTATTGAATTGAAAATAAATCTACATGATTTATTGATTAAATGACGTGATAGTAAAACTTGTAAACATCTTATTTCTCTGTTTTTTTTTTATAAAACAATCTTCACTTAGTTATATACTTTGATAATTGAACATTTTGATGCCGTCTTACAATAGACCTGCTCATTAAAAAATGCCTCTTCAAACAATATTAAAAATTCAATTTTTGGCTCGGCAATTTTAAATACTTCCAAGTTTTTTTATTTTCTAATGATCTAATTTTTTTTTTCCTATTTTTGTGAAGAAATAAGGTAAACCACACACGAGTCTGGGAAGAGCTTGGTGTTGTCTGATATCTCCTTACAAAAGAAATTTCAGCAATATCATCTATTGAGATGCAACCAAAGTCCCACATTAGAAGATCTAGAGCAAGATCATGGGTTAATAAAGATGAATGATATCTCCATTGGTACGATACCTTTTGGATGGTTCCAAAAACAAATCCATGATTTTTAAAACACAAAGTGGATAATATCATACCAGTGTGGAGATATCCGGATTCCATTGGTCCCACCACCATCGTATCAACAACAGATTGAGATATGCATGCAGCAAGCAAATGTGAATGACGGGTTCCGGAATGTAGCCATGAAGCGTATTGGAATCAGAAGAATAGATTAATTTAAGAGCCGAGCGATTTGATCTCTGTTTTTTGTTTAGTATGGAAGTCTTTTTTTAATCTTTTCATGTTAAAAGTAGCCAAAAGATTTGGTGCGTCATGTATAACGAGAAGAAAGAAGGGATGTGTGGAAGAGTACTCGGAGAGGTGAAATTCATCCAATGGAAAGATTGATAATCTAATGTGTGATGGATTGTTTATATACCTACTACAGTACTCCAATGGAGGAGCATAACAGAGAGGGCCAAATTCGACAAGTCTGATAGGATCCGAGCTGTTAAAAGAATGTTGGAATACAGAAATGCCAGGATCTAGGATTTTTATGGGTATGCTTGGACAAGCATTTGAAATCACCCATGGATCCGATGTAAAGTCCTTTCCGTTCATGTTCGTTTGTCGTGTATATTTGAAAATATCGAAGGAAAGGATTACTCGCAAGTTCATGTCGTTTTACAGATTCCAAAGCAAGAAAATCTAGGAAATTTGGAGCTTGGTCATTGAATAAATACGGTAGTTAGATGCACGAGTAAATTATCGGTCACGACAGTATGAACTCAGACTTCACAAAACAAAAATATAGAAAACATATTTGAATGTACGACACGATCATCGAATAGACGCAAATTATGACCCGCAATTATGCCAAATCGAGCTCGAACAACGGTATCCCTACTTGATTTCGCCTTAAAAAACTGCATTATTCTATCTTTCACCGAGTATAACCAAGTAAAAATTGCATTATTCTATGTTCCACTGGGTACCCGGTGAGTAATTAATGGCTCTAACCACAAAACACGTGGTTCCTTCACGTTTTGAAGGCAAGGCACCGACCCCATCCTACTATGATGGCTGGTTAAGTATCAATGTGAAGATCACCCGGCACAACATAAACTTGCGAGGGTCTCGATGTTTTGGATTTTAGAAATGTAAATCATTTTTCTTGATGATTAATTTGCATGCAAAAAAAAAAAGATAAGAAAATGGTTTTCTTATTGTCTTGAAAATGTACATTGGGCTACTCAAGTTTACAAGAGAACGAGGTTAGTTTTGAACAGAAAATTAGATGGGTTTGTTGGGCATGCCAGCCCATTACTTCGTTTTCTGGTGTAGATATTTTAAAGTTTTAATTTTCTCATAATTTTTTTTCTTTCAAAATTGCAAATTAATTAATTATTTTTAGCATATGGAAATTAATTATTTACGTAAGATATATTAAGAATTTAATTTTTTTTATGTTTTCAGCTAGGATTTTAAATATAATATTAATAAAATAAAATTAATTTTTCTAAAATTTTATTTGGATAAAAGATTTGGTTGCATATTGATATGAATATCAAATTATTATAGAAACCCCATTTGAAACGAATCCATCTCTCCAAAAGTTTATTCTGAAGTTGAATAGAGAGAAAATTTGCCAATTTTGAATACTTTTGTCAACATAGGAAAAATAGATCAATATACTGAGTTTTCTAATTCAATGGTAAACCTAAGAAAATGGAAAAAACAAATAAAGAATTACTATTTTAATATGTCAAATTCGTATTTGTAAAGAAGATTTTAAAGGTTGAAAGTAAAAATAAAATTATATGTCGTCATTTCTGTGGTGGTCGTCGTAAAATGTAATATGTTTACTGTAAAATGTACTCTTGCTACATATTATGCAATATGTGCCACTTCTTCCAGAATTCTCTACCATTATTTTTGTAAAAAAAGTTTATTGATTGTGGTAAACCCTTCTATATGAGCCAGATGCTCTTTAATCAAGACGAGAAAGTAAATCAAGGGATGTGTACGAGTAGACAGAGACCTTAAGGAGAGGACAACAAACACCGACTCCGAGAGTATACCATGTACATACGAGTGTGAAACTCATACAAATTTATTTGAATGACAAATTGAAAAGGCTGAAAATAGATTACAATGAAATAAAATAAACAAAAAAACAAAAAAATTGTAATAGTTAAAAACAACAAAATAATTATCATAAAGAGGATTGTTTCATGCAACGCAATCTTAACTAGTGTCCATCTCCGGGGCTTGGACCTGAATTTTTTATTCCTCCAATCGTTAGAGAATCCGTAAATTTATGCCCATCGCCAGGGCTTGGACCGGATTCCTTGATGCCTCCGAGCGTGTAGGCGTTGGTGAATTTATGTCCATCGCCCGGACTTGGGCCCTCCTTTATGGCACCAAGCGAAAACCGACCAAGTGGTGGTGCATGAACGTTTGACTCATGGAGACGGCGAGCCTCTGTTCCCAAGGAATCGATTCAAGTATCAGAAGGACGAGGAAAAAATATAGGGTTTTTGTTCCTATAACAGCCATTTGAAAAGTAGCTAAGTTGGCAAGAAGGCGAAGGGAGATTGAGAGAATTTGGTTTGATTTTGGGAGAAAATTTAGTTGGATTTGAGTTTGATTGGTGACACAGATTCAGGGAGGAATTTATAGTGTGTGGTTATTGACTAATTGGTCCATAATTCAGACCAACGTGAGAGTGAAAACATAGAAAATGGGGTTGCACGAACTTGCATGGGAAGTTCTCAATTCTCTGAAATGCAAAAATATTTAACAAAAGATTGCAGGTCTTACTTGGATTGCATTCAACTTCTATGCGCATTTTGTTTTGTTTGTTTGTTTTTTAAAGTAAAGTGATGGTACCCTTATATTGAAAAAATAAATTTTATAATTAAAGAAATTTCATATTTCACTCTTTAATTGGATCAAAAAATTTGTTGGAAAACAAATTAAATAGGGATAGATTGTTAAAAGAATGAAGAAAATAATATCAAATATGAAAACTGTATAATTACATTATTTATCAGACAGACGAAGAAAGAAATACAGCCTAAATACATGGGAAGCGTGACCATTATGTATATATGTAGGATTTTATGTATGCCTATCATATAAATCAGAAATATACCTTAGTTTCAACCCGTCAAAGATCACATTCTATTAGATTACTAAAGCTCAAAAACCCTAACACCTTAACAAAGTAAAGATCAAATCCAAATCGATCGAATGTGATCGACAGAAGCTAGAATATTAATCATTCAAAACACCCTTAGAAATGTTTGTTCATATAAAATTTGGGTAGTTTTTCTTTTGATCAGTGAATGCATGCGTGATGCAATTGGTTTGAATTCAACTTTTTTGACTTTATGAATTGAACTGATACCAAAGTGGTCGATTTCAACACGTGGTACTATATAGCGACGCCACCAGTCTAAGAAGGCATGTATTAAAATTACAAGGCAGTCAAATGTATGATTTTTCTTGAAAATATTCAATAAGTATTTTTTTAATAATGAGGTATATTCCATATTTTAAAACATATTTAAGCTTTCATATATCACCGGGATAACTTTAACTTAAAGAATGACATATATCATTTCTTGATTTGGTTGGGGACTTGGGGTCGTTCCCTTTCTCATTGTCATCTGTTTTTCAAGAACTAGCAATATTTTACAAAGAGGGATTGGGAATTCGGATATTTCAAAAGTATATATAATGAAAAAATAATTTGAACTTTGAAGTGAGAGTTTGGTGTATGGAAATGTGGTAGTTGCGGTCCTCATATGGAAATGTTATATATATGTAACAAGTTTTGAAAAAGTAAAGAAAATATAAATTGAGACACTTGGCGCTGAAGCTGATATTAAAAAGTGGGTCAGTGATAACATCCTTAAAAATGAAGAATAGACAACATGAAAGGGCAAGACACTTAGAAAATTTAACTTGAGGGAGTTTTGAAAATTCTAAAGTTGTTTAAATTAGGCTTACGGGCTACTTACGAATACGACCTCAGATGAAAAGATAAAAAAAAAAAATTAGGCTATTTGTTCAGGTCCAAAGAAAGAAAAAAGAAAAACATATATCACCACTCCTCAAATGCCCAAAAACATTCACCAACTTATCATCACCTCCAGATCCCATCACCTCCATATCCATACGTGTGTTCAATGGGATCTGAAGCGAAATTTTAAAACATGTTCTCTTGTTGCTATAAATAATGTTAAAATTCAGTTAACAAATAATAAATACACAAGAAACAATATATTACATAAAAAAAACAAGTCGAAAAATATTTAAAATAATTACATAAATGATAATTTTCTAGATATTTTAGAGGAAAAAATATATATCAAATTTGCATAATCCAGTTTTCGGATCATTTCTTTGTCAATTAACAACATAGCTAGCTCATTTACTCTATTTGTGACATTATTGATCAAAGATAAATGTTTATTAACTTCAACTTCAATAAACTTCTTCTTACTTATGCAATTGTTACTAGCATATTTAACAAAATCTTATAGGTAATATAAGTATTTGAAAATAAATCATTTAATTTTGCCACAAACTGTAGCATCTTAAAAAATTGCTGAAGTTCTATACGATACTTCATCAAGATAGTTAAAGACTAACTCGTTAACTTCTCCAAACTCAACAAATATCCCGAAGTCTCTTGATATTATTTAAATTGTTCAAACCGAACTTGAAGAAAAGATCAAGTTTGATCAATTATAAACAAAAAGTAATCAGATTACTCTTTTTTTTAAATATCGGACCAAAAAAATTTATTTCAACAGGTCATCAACTCAAAATATATATGTTAGACCACATAAATGACCGGGTCCTGAGGCGGTGGCCTCCTTGGCCTCATAAAAGGTCAAGCCCTAACCACCTCCCAAAAATCTAGTAACATTCCAAAGCAACAGTAATATCCAAAATCAACAAGATAAACACATAATGTGGAGCCATCACATGAAATTCACATAGCACACACATGGTTGCCGGAAAAAAAAAAAGACAGTGGCCCAAGTAATGCAATTATAGAGCTCTTAGGGGAAGGGAATGGTGACCCGGTGATATGAAAGTTACAAAGCAAATTTATACAGATAGATGCTAGCATAGGGGTGAAGTGACTAGGGAAGTGTGCGATACAAATTCATAAAAGAAAAATAACACATCCAATTTATCCTAAATCAATTCACAAAGTTTTTACCATCATCAGTCGCCTGCAAAATTTTGTCTGAGTTTAGGAATGGCCTTACAATGGCGTCGGCTTGGGACTCTCTCATTAATTATTGTAAATTTAAAACATTAAATGTTTTACAACTTGAAAATTTATTTATTTGATATTATGTTTATGATGTTTCTATTATTTTTATCGGGAAAATAAATTAAGTTTTTAAAGTTGGTTTTAGATCACTAACTTTTAATTTTTAGATATTTTGTTTCAATTATCAACGTAACATTAGATAAGTCAGTAATTTTTTATGGACAAAAACTCGTGTGAGACGGTTTCACTGGTCGTATTTGTGAGACAGATCTCTTATTTGGGTCATCAATGAGAAAATATTATTTTTTTGCTTAGAGTATTACTTTTTATTGTGAATATTGGTAGGGTTGACCCGTCTCACAGATTAGTATCTCTGAGACGGTCTCACATGAAACCTACTCTTTTTTATGTCACTTTAATATTTTATGGTGTCATCAACACTTAGGTGAAATATGACTGAAAGTAAAAATAAAAAAACAAAACAAAAATTTGTAAATTTAGTGGACCAAAATCTAAATAAACATTTTACGGTGTCATATTGCTTGAACCAAAGTAGTTTAGATATCTCTTATTTATATATAGTTTTTAGAACAAATTATCATCAGGAACTAAAATTGCCAAAATTTTGATGTCAATAGATCTTTCTCGTATATCATAATTAAGATTAAACAATTTTGGACCCAAATAATAATGAAGAGAAATGTAATTATTCCTCTCTTCTCTCATTTTTATTCCAAAGAAATACAAGTCAAGTCTAATTTTGCATCAATGACTCGATATAACTTGCGACCAGGCAAGTCCAAGTTGTAAACACTTTCTTATATTGGCGGACATTTTTCTCTTTTTAGAATTCTCCTAAAACTTTAGAAAATTCTTTTTAACCATCATAATTATTAACTAATATTGGAATATTTTACTTAACCGATTTTCAAAACTTTAATTCCCGGTCAAAATTATAATTTTTAATAACAAAATTCCAAATCCAGAACTCTAGCTTTTGTTTGAATAATTCTTGATTTCTTGCAGTATGCGTTCATTTAAAATTTAATCTTTAGACGATTAACCACTTTAACATTTTTACATTCATAATACGCGCAATTTGGATTAAATTTCACCGAAGCAATATCTGCTACTAAATTTCTCCATGCACCTAGCACCAATGGACGAAATTTAGATAGAAAATTGCAATTTTAATTTTATATTTTCCAACAGTTATTTGCAAAATATCAAAGATAGTAAATTGAAAATGGAATTTATAATTTAGAGAATCAAAATCTCAAAGGAAGATTCCTCCATAATTTGTGTTAAAAAATCAATATGTCAAGAGAGTAGGAATTTTTTTTATCAATAAATATATTTTTGATGCACGAGGACCTAATTTTCGTATTAAAAACTAAATTGGTGTTTGCGTAACCCAATTTTATATAACATATTGATACCTAACTTTCATATAATAGTGTCATACAACGTTCAGATTTTTTTAAAAAATTATGATTCGTAAAAATTATAATATTAATATTTAAAATTTATTTTCACATTTACCTATTATGAAGTTATATGATTTATAAACGGAAATAATTGTTGTAAAAAGAAAATTTTTAATATTTAAATTTATTACTTTATCAAAATCAATAACATGAAAGTTTGACAAATATGTATGCTCGCATCGATTTATATATAAAAAGATATCTATGATTTTTTTAAAATGATAAAATATATAAAATATGTAGAATCGAACGATTGTCGTTTTACTAAAAATTATAGCTGGTGGTAATGATACAATTTAAATATTTTAACTATACAACAACTCAACCAACACGTTTCGATTGCTCTACTAATAAGGACACTTATTGCACCCAACAATCTCCCTCAAAAAATTACACCTCTTGTAATCAATGAGAATCGAATATGTGACATTGACTCTAATAATAATTTTGTTTGTGGAACGATGAACTCAATTATTTTAAATCGTACAACAACTCAAGTACTAAGTTTCTATTGTTCTACTCAGCATGACTGCATGAACAAATATTGCATTCAACAACATATTTACAAAATTTGTTTATTCTAAACTCAACATTAGGATCTCCTAAAATAAATAATCACCAAATAATTAAACTCTTATCATATTTAATTTCCAATTGTTGGAACAAATGAAAAATAAATTACGGATTTTGTTTCTTCGCCAACATTTAGGCTCCACGCATAGATTTCCTAAAATAAATAATCGCCAAATAAATTCCTATAATATTCAACTTCTTATAGTATTGGATCCAGAAACCAAATAAAATACGCGTATAAATAAGTCGTTTGGAAGCACTGTATCTTCTTTGAGATTCGATTCTTTAAACCTAAAATATTATAGATCATACCTTCTAATAAGTGGAAGATTGAACGAAATACAAATATTTAGAGTGAGTTTCATGTGAGATCGTCTCACGCATCTTAATATGTGAGACGGGTCAACTCTACCTATATTTCCAATAAAAAGTAATATTCTTAGCATAAAAAATAACATTTTTTCATGGATAACTCAAGTAAGAGATCCGTCTCACAAATACGACCCGTGAGACCGCCTCACACAATTTTTTGCCAATATTTGATTCTAAAAACGATGGGAAAACGTGTATGTAAATTGGGATTCAAAGATGTGCGAATAACAATAAAATCTCTATTAAACATATCATTTAAGGGATCGGGATAGCAAAGAAACATGAATTATGTTGAGATTATATAAATTGAGTATATGGTAGGAGATTTATTAGAACATATGAATAAAATATATTTGTAAATTTTATTTAAGTTAATTTACGGTGTCTTAGGGTCTAAAAATTTGAAATTTTAGAATAAAATTGAGGTTAAAAACTTTAATTAACTAATTTTATTCAAATGATAAAGTAGATGAATGTATAAATGTGTCGGAACACTTACATTAGCACAACTAATTTGCAATAACAAAGCTTATATAAACCATAATTAGAGTATTCGGAATTTTTTTTATTACAACACACAAGGGAGGGGAGATCAAAGGGGAGCCAGTTAATCTGGCGAGGTGAGATCACTGGGCTATAAGCTTGGTCTCAGAGTAATTGGAATATAAACCCATAAATCAGCGGAAATATACTAAACACGTGGAATAAAGTAAAACATAATATCCCCGCAACACAGAACTGATGATTATATCAAACTGGAAAATCACGTTCAGTCTGGAAGTTCCTGAGTCTGTAGCATATTGCTCTGTTGAATAAGTTGGTGACTCCCACACTCAATCGAGATCTTGGACCTGAAGTGTTCTGGGTCACCGCAACACTCTACTTCATAGCATCATCGGGTGGCTCTCGGTATCCCGTCGTCCAAGGAACAGGGTTGATTGATCCTCTCTATATCAAGGAAACGAGGCTTATCACAAGGGACAATCAGACTCAACATTGTTATATGAATTTTTTGGGATAATACCCATTTTCGTCCTTTTCGTTAACCGCTTTTCTCATTTCAGTCCCTCACGATTTTTGACTGCTTAATTAATCCTTCGTGTTTTCAAAATATTCCCGAATTGGTCCCTACCGTTACCCTGACGTTAAGGTTAACGTTGACTTGTGAAAAACGGTAGAAATTAGCGACGGTTTTTCAAAAGCCGTCGCTAATTAGCGTCGCTACTATTTCCATAAAATAAATTTTAAGTTTTTTTTAAAAAAATTATTAAAAGTAATTTTTTATTTCATGGAAATATAATTAGCGACGGTGTTTTGAAAACCCGTCGCTAAATAGCGACAGCAATTGAAAACCGTCGCTAATTAGCGACGGCTTTTTAAAACCGTCGCTAATTAGCGACGGTTTAATATTTCCATAAAATAAAAAATTACTTTTAATAATTTTTTTAAAAAAAACTTAGAATCGGAGTATGCTAACAATATTAATGATCTTAACTAACACTTAATAATTTACAAAAAATTAAAGCGAAAAAGTTTACCCTAAGTCGAAACTAAAATCGTGTAAGAAAAAAAAAATTTAAGTGATTTGAAGTGGTGTGTATGAAAATGGAAAGAGAGTATATTTATAGACAGTTTGCTTTATGCTTTTGGTAAAATAGCGACGGTGATTGCAAAACCGTCTATACTTCAAGGTTAATAATATTACCGTCGCAATTAGCGACGGTGTTACCAAAACCAGTCGCAAACTGTCTATAAAAATACTCTCTTTCTATTTCATCTACACCACTTAAATTTTTTTTCTCTTACACGATTTTAGTTTCGACTTAGGGTAAACTTTTTCGCTTTAATTTTTTGTAAATTTTTAAGTGTTAGTTAAGATCATTAATATTGTTAGCATAGTCTGATTCTAAGTTTTTTTTAAAATTATTAAAATTAATTTTTTTTTTTTTTTTGAAAATATTAAACCGTCGCTAAGTAGCGACGAAGTTTTGAAAATCCGTCGCTAATATCAAGTCAACGTTAACTTTAACATCAGGATAACGGTAGGGACCAATTCGGGAATATTTTGAAAACATGAAGGATTAATTAAGCAGTCAAAAATCATGAAGGACTGAAATGGGAAAAGCGGTTAACGAGAAGGACGAAAATGGGTATTATCCCGAATTTTTTGGTTGATTTAATTTTTATAATAATTTTTTCAAGAAAATTAATTTGTGATTTCGAAGATATGGAGATAATTGAAAAAAAATAATTTTTTCAGTATTTGTTGAAGATGTTGGGAGATATTATTTTGGGATTGAGATTGTGGGTTTCCCCACAGCAGCGGATACTGTGCATTAATAAAAAAAATTAATTATTTTAAAAAATTTATTTTTTTAATATTTTAATTATTTTAAAATCAAAATTATATTTTTTATATTAAAATATGTGATTAATAATCCAATTTAAAGTTATAAATTTAATTTTTGGTTACAAATATATGTTGTGGGGGTAAAATGACGTGTCTCTTATTACTTTTTCTTTTATAATTTTTTCAACTCGTTTTTTTTTTTAAATTAATAAAATTTTAATTTTTTTTTACAAATATGTGATTCCGAACGAACGAAAAAAAACGACGGTACATTCAATTTTTTTTTAAATATTATAGTTCTTTTGTAACTTGTTAATTTTTTATTTAGAACTTAAAATTTTATTAATCACATATTTTTAACAAAAATAAAATTAACATCTAAATACATGAAATATATATATTTTTTAGGGATATAAGAAATAATCCAAGTTTCGTCAAAAAAAAAAAAAGAAATAATCCAAGTTAAAAAAAATTCAAAAATGTTGAACATATCGAACAATTAAAAATAATACCACAAAATTGACACGATATAAAAAAAAAATTATATTGTATAATTTTTCTTGTTCAAACGCTTAATTTTTTTTAAATTTTTTTTTATATTTTTTTTAAAAATTGGATTATTTCTTAAATCTCTAAGAAAGGAAAAATTATTTTTTGTATTTAAAACTTTAAAAGGAAGGAGAAAAATTAACAATGCAAAAAAGTAGAAAATAGTTTTTTGCAAAATAATTAAAATATAAAAAAACCAATAAGATTATTATTTTTATTACAAATATGTGATTAATAAAATTTTAACTTCTAAATAAAAAATTAACAAGATAAAAAAAAGACAAGATAGTTTTTTATAAAATATCTATAATATTAAAAAAAATTGAATGTACCGTCGTTTTTTCTTGTTCGTTCGGAATCATATATTTGTAAAAAATAAATTAAATTTTTTATTATTATTTTTTTTAAAAAAAATTGAAAAATTATAAAAGAAAAAGTAATAAGAGACACATCATTTTACTCCAACAATATATATTTGTAACCAAAAATAAAATTATAACTTTAAATTGGATTATTAATCACATATTTTAATATAAAAAATATAATTTTGATTTTAAAATAATTAAAATATAAAAATATCAAATTTTAAAAGAAAATAATTTTTTTTATTAATGCATAGTTCCGCTGCGGTGGGTTTCCCCACAGCAGAGGATCTCAATCCATTATTTTGCATATATGGAAAGATATGGCTTGGAAATATTTAATAAAAGATATGATGGAAATATTTACTCTATCTTAGATATGACGAAGTTCTTTTATGTATCAAAATTCTCATTCATTTTAAAGATTGCTGAGCGTGACCATGTGTGGTCAAGGGGGCCAATGTGCTTTTATTATAAACACTGCCAGAGTGAATTTGTTGGTTGTTGCTTTTAGGCATTGAATTCCTTTAGATATTCTATGGTAGAAAAAGGATAAGCTCTCAGGAGAGAGCAATATCTCTTCCATAGCACATATATAATATTGTGAATTATTGGTTGGATGACACAACTTCAAAGAAAAGAAGACACGTGCGGTTTATTTTGTGTCGTTCCAACTTCTTTGACAAAATTCTGTCAGTACCATCATATTCATTCTGATTTTGAGATTTTCAATTGCTAGTGGTACACATACTCAAAATCTTGTGATTCATACCTCTGAAGAGGAAATTGTACGTTCTCAAGAGAGAACAATGGAAGTTTGAATTTTGACGGATCTTGAAGACAATTGATGCTCGTTAAGTGGATTCTACTAAACATTTTAATCATAAAGACATTATAAGAAAAGATGAAGTTTTTTAATTGATTAAGTCTTTGTATGATCGTAACATTTGAAGTTCAATAAATTTACTTGATGTTTGGGTATAGTCTCGTCTATGTAGGTCTGTTGGACCAAACTACGTTAAAGTTTCCAGTGTCTTTTATTTTGATTGCTGTTTTTTTTTTATTAATTGACTAATTATGAAAACTGGGAAATAAGAAAAAATTGGATCAACAAACATGATATGCAATTGCCGCATAAATAACTTGACAATAAAACATGCATCATTTGATAAGTAAAATGCAACACATAAAAATGCATACTCAATTGGATATCTCATTTAATACTTAGGCAAAAACTTGTGTGAGACGGTCTCACGGGTCGTATTTGTGAGATGGATCTATTATTTGGGTCACCCATGAAAAATTACTATTTTTTATGCTAAGACTATTACTTTTTATTGTGAATATGGGTAGGGTTGACCCGTCTCACAGATTATAATCCGTGAGACGGTCTCACATGAGACTCACTCTAATACTTACGTACATCTAGCAAAGTGGACAAATGATAGGTTGTCGTGGTTTGCGGTTCAATCCACTCCGCATAATCTAACTTAAAATTGGATAAGCCCACCCACCCAGTGATGTCAAATGATTGGTTAAATTGGGTTGCAAATCAGCTCACACCAATACCCGTTTTAATAGTATTTATAGTTTCAAATTGTCGAAAAAAGGATGAGCTAGAAATTGTGTATATTGTGAATTGCAACGGGCAGCATCAAAGACAACAACTTTCAGTTATTAAATAATTAGTATTCAATCGTACGATGCACGAAATGTTATTTTACGTAATTAACGATTAAAATTAGCAAGTATTAGTGTTTGAATTATTATTTAAAATTATTCATATAATATAATAGATATATTTAAATTGTAAATATTTTTGTATAAAAAAGTTATTATGTCAAAATATTTATGTCATTTGAGATAATTCTCAAATGATGATAATAATATTTTGTAATTAAATTGACTTATTTATATTGTTTAATGAAATTTTTATTAAGAACAAAATAATTAAAAAATCATATAATATTTTGTTTATCAAAATTTTAAACAATAAATAAATATTTTTCAAAAATTTAATTTTTTGGTCATTTATTAGATGAATAAATTTTGATTAAAAATCTAATTATTTGTTGGACATGTTAAAAATATTTATATTAAATTTCTATTAAGATACATATATTAAAGTTATATTAAGATACATAATAATAATATCAGTTTACATGCAGTTGATATATAAAAAATTCACGACATTCTTTTATAAAGTTGAAAACCTAATATTATATTAAAATTTGATATTTTAGTTAGTAGGATATATAGTAGTAAAATTTAATATATAAAATTAACACACAACTCAAAATCATAATCGAAAATTAAATAGAATGATATAATCCTTGCAGATATTTAAATGCAGCTTATATTTTCATAGAACATCAAATCTAAATTTTAAAAAATAAATTGAAAAGAATTCAAATTTAATTAATTAATTATTTCCTATTTATTTCAAATATTTAATAGATAGAAAAATACATAAATAATGATAAATTTTTACTTTTATATCATATTATTTTTTGCTGAAACTTTTCAAATATGATAAAAACTATTTTATATATATATAGCGGGCGCTTGATTATTTCATATATATATATGAACACTATAAAATAAAAAAATATAAATAATACCCCTACATTAAAAAAATTAAAATACATGAAAAAAACCTCTTGATAATGAAAAATATATTTTAAACTAAAATATATGTTGTTTCCATATGCATGTAGATCATATCAACGAACTAATCGGAGTTCAAGCGCCAAATGTATTTTTGAATATAATCAATGCAAAAACTTAAAAAATAGTTTATGTTTTCAATGAAATTCGGTTTCAATTTGAATAAAGAAAAAAACATAAATTCATAAATTACATTTGAATTGATATAAAAAATGAATTAATTTCAAATTTGAACAAATAAAGGAATTGATATAATCAATACAAGAAAGAATTGAAGTTATCATTATATCTATATATTTTTAGAATTTTTATTTTGGCGAAAACTTACTATTTTAGGCAAAAACTCATCTTTTATGTATACATAGATATCAAAGAAATTAATATTATGCCTCAAAGAAAATGAAAAAAAATCAGCAAATTACGTATTTTGTGCCGACTAATGAGACATCATCATTTATCTATTGATTGTGATGAAGTACATCCAAATTGTACATTCAATAGCTAAACATTGTTTATGTGTCTGATGTTATGTTATTACTCCGGTAAAAAAAATTTGAAAAAATGTGCAAGTAGGTGGATAAGAAACATTTGCAAGTTACATGCCAAAAATATATTTTTCCCCACAAAATTTCAACATAAACTCCGAGTTTTATTCAATTAGTAATTTTTTATGTAATATCATAAGGGAGACATTGAATTTTAGAAGGTTTGGTACAAAGTTAGCTAGAAAAGTACAGAAATTTTGTGTACTAATAATCGAATTATCGAAATTGCTATATATCGTTGTCGTCATTATAAATATTATTTATAACATACAAGATATCTATGCACACACATTAGTGCAACATCATGATCATGAAATAGCAACAGCAGTTGTAGAACTGTCGAATGTTCTGAAAAATGTAAAGACAAAATAAAATTGTTGAAACATTTATTTAATAATTACTTTAAGTAGAGCTTCATTCGATAACTTTGAAATTATAAATCTATTATTTAAAATTTATTCGAAATCAAAATTATTACATCCTACGATTGTAATATTGCTCCTTGAAGAACCTCATACATAACCTCTCTAGGCTTGCACATCACTTCCAATGGTTTCAACTTAGGCACCGCCAACCCTATACCTTCATCCAGATCAACCTCTTCCACGGTTGTTCTTTCCCACTCGAAGCATTGGACGAGCGATCCCAACGCCAATCCCACGGTTCGTTGGCCGAGACCCAAACCTGGGCATGCCCTCCTTCCCATTCCAAACGGCAACAACTTGTGTGTTTGCACCTGATCTTTACCTTCAAATCTGTCGGGATTGAATACTGTTGGCTCATCCCACGCATTAGGGTCTCTGTGTACCGCCCACGCGTTAATGAATAACATTGTGCCCCGAGGGATGTCATATCCTCCGACCACACAATCCTCGGATGACTGGTGAGGTATTAGCAATGGCAAAGCTGGGAATAGGCGAAAGGTCTCGGATATGATACAGCGTAGGTAAGGAAGGTTGGGCAAATCTTCTTCGTTGATCAAGCGATGAAATCCAACTCGAGAGTCCAACTCTTTTCTAGCCTTTTCCAGCATATGAGGATGGTTTACAAGAAGGGTCATTGCCCATTCTAAGGTTACAGATGATGTGTCTGTTCCAGCAAAGATCAAAGTCTGCATATTGTGAATGAAGCATCCCACTCCACATTAAATGTCGAAAATATGGGAAAATTTATTTGTTTATGGTGTTCGGTTTTTGTTAAAAAAATATTTCTCAGAGCATAATTCTTTGAAAATATACTAAACTTTGGCGGATATATACATATAATTTGATATGTTTTCACCAACTATGTTCACCTCTGTATCAAACTTATACATTTATTAATTCACGGTTACATCAATAGTGAGCTTATGAACAAGATTGGTTGACATCATATCATATCTACATAATTGATGATTTCAAATAAAAAAATTATAATAACAATTATATTTTTGGTCTTATATATATCAATTTGCGATTTTGATCGTCTTTTTTTATCAAATTTTAATATTGATTATTTCTTATTATTTTGTAATTAATTTATTTTTATTTTACTAATTATTCTTCTTCCGATTCGTAATTGTTATTATTTATCAAAAAATTATTTCTTATTATTTATTAATAACTTTTTTTATTATACAAATCCTGATATTAATAATAAAAATTCATTTTTTTTATTTTCAAAAATTATTTTTTATATAATAATTATTCTCGTTATAATTAATGATATATTATTTTAATCAATAATTTAATTATAGTTTCATCATTAATTATAATTATAATTAATCAGTAATTTTATTATTCAATAATTTCTTATTAATTTAATTAAATTTTTTATCATTATTTAAATTTTTATTATCGATATTAATTTGTATCTTCTCATTTATTATTATTATTATTATTATTATTATTATTATTATTTTACATCTTATTATTTATTTATATTATTATTATTATTATTATTATTATTAAACATATAAATAACGGGTATGTAAACCTCAATATAGAAATAAAATTAATAACCGGATATATTAATGGATTTTACATGAATAAAAGTTAAAATTTAATTAAATATTCATTTTAAAAAATTAAATAAATAAATTTGTCGATGATTGAAAATTAATAAATAAAATCGAGGTAATATTAACGAATTCTTATCATATATATTATTAAATCATATGTATAAATTTAGTTCATACTTGTTATTAAAGGGTAAAATAAGAATTATATATTATTGTCTTTAGGTTATATAAAGAATCACTTGGACAAGATGTGATAGTTAATCTCTCATGTAATATGTACAGTGTGGGCCATACATAGCCCATGTGATAGTCCACAAGATAATTGAGAGTACCAAAATTTATGCCAAACATGTGATGAAGAGTGATTATTCAGCAATCACTCTTTTATTATTCACACCAAACATATCCTTAACATTAAAGTTTATATTTTTTTATGGATGACCCAAATAAGATATCTATATTATACAAGATACGACGTTACTGTCTCACAATAGTTTTTGGTTAAAATCAAATGATTTTTATTGTGTAACTATATTTTTTTTTTTCGTTTTTGAAAAAATGTGGAAACGTGTTTTTGTATTTTGCAGAATTCGATTCTAAGCAGAGCTACTGATCTTACGTCCCAGATCCAACAGGAAGAAATATTAAACTCAAGGAAGAAAATTTACCAAGACAATGCCTTTAATGGTTTCATCTGTGTAGAGCTCTGGCTGGGATTCTTGTAGAGACAGCAAGTGAGCAATCATCGTGTTCCTCTTCTCCACTCGATGCTCATCCACCAAATTCTGTAAGAAACCATCGAGTTTTTTGCTAAAAGCAATCAGCTTCTTCTGAAAACTTCCATAATCAATCCACTGTAAAAATGGCAAGAAATCCTGTGGATCCGATGCCTGAGCAATCTCAAAAACCTGCTTAATAATCTCCAAGAATCTCCCTTGCTCGCTCTCTTTTTCTTGTGTGAAGTACCTTTTGCCCGCAATCATTCTAAGAATCAGGTTGAAGGTGAATTCAGAAAGTCGGGGACTGAGTATCACTTTCGAGAACCCGTGGCGGGAGGTTTTCTCGAGGCCGGACAGTAGGTGCCTCAATTCGTCCACTCGGATGTGTAGAAACGCGTTGAGGCGGGCGGTGGAGAGCAGATCTTGCGCCACGATACGGCGGAGGCTCCGCCAGTGGTCGCCGTAGGGAGCTCCGGAGATGGTCTTGTTATTATATCCCACGTACTTGTCCACGAGGATTAGCGGCCGGTCGGCGAAGATGGTATCGTTTTTAGCTAAGCATTCTTCCACGAGATCAGGCGACGACACCACTACGGCGCTGCGAACGCCGAGTTTGAGGGAGAAAATGGGGCTACCGCTGATTTGGGAGAGACGGTGGAGGTGGCGGTGGAGCGGCTGCTTAATAAGGTGGAGGTGGCCAATTATGGGAAGGGACACGGCGGGGCTGGGTGGCAGTCGGCGGCCTCGTGGAGCCAAGGATTTGTACACAAGATAAACAAATAAGAAAAGCAGACTGGTGGAGATCACAAGATTCATTTCCATGCTTATTTTGATTTTCGAAGTTGTCCAATTTATGCTGCTTATATAGAGTTTCGAAGTTATCCAATTTATGCTTCGGAACTGGGTACCAAACCGATTTGACTTTTCTTTTTCTTTTTTTTTTTCCCTAAAAAAAATTGGTCATCGAAGGGAAATATTATAGTGCCGTAGATTAGATTTATTTTAGCTTTTAATTCTATGATTGATTGAATTGGGAATATTAACATGGTATATAATCTAATTATTATCGATAAATGAATAAACACATATAAATATCTTATTTTAATTTAAAAATATTACCAAATTTTGTAACATTAACACAAATTGTGTGAATCTCGAAAATGTATCCCCTTTGAATCTTGAAAATATATATATATATATATATATATATATATATATATATATATATATATATATATATATATATATATATATATATTTGAAATGAAAGAAAGGGAAATACATGGATTTTCTAGTATATTCAACAATCAACCAATAAATTTATTAATATTAAAATTCTTCTAATAAGAAATTTTATTACATTTAATAAAATATTCAATCTAATTTATTTAAGTATGTGTGATTAAAAAGGTAAAATTATTTAAATTTACATATTATAATTATATCAATAATTAGTCGCAGTGATTTGAACTTTTTCATCAAAACTATTTTAAAAATTGATTTAAATCGTGATGACTAAAACCCAGTTTAACTAAGATATTTTGACCCCATTAGGATTAGGAGATGAACGGGAATGAACTTGGTCAAATATTCAATTGTGTTTGAAATATATAAAATTTGACAAAAATTTGTGTGAGACGGTCTCATATATCGTATATTGTGAGATATATCTCTTATTTGGGTCATTCATGAAAAAATATTAATTTTTATGGTAAACGTATTATTTTTTATTCTAAATATCGACATGATTGATCCGTGTCATAAATAAAAATTCGTGAGATCGTCTCAAAAAAAAAAAACTATCCATAAAATTTATGATATTCTCAAATATATTTGAAATACGTTTTAAATTTTTTTTTTTTAAATAATAGTTGGCTTCCATCGTGACATTGGAACATAAAATTTAAGAAATCCATTTTATCATCTTCCTTTGTAATATTCCTCGTTATCAATGGTTGGCAGAGCTAGGAAGAAAAAACGTAACTGACATCGCCCACCCACAGGGAGAGGGGGCACCCTCTTCCTAATTTTTTATTATTTTTTTACTTTTTTTAATACTTTTTTATTTTAATTTTTTTTATTATTTTGTTTATTTTTTAATAATTTTTTGTTTATTTCGATTTTTTTATTTTTAACTTTTAAAATTAAATTCGAATTAAATTATTAAAAATCTAAAAAAAATTTAATGGCTAGTTTGAAATCCTTTATATAAATACTCACCAATATATATACATATTTTCATTGTAAGTCACCTACAGTCTTCAAGTCTACTCTCTATCATTCTACACATCTATTTTTTTTAAGTTCCAACAATCATATTTTCTATTCGAAATAGGTGAAAATAATAAAGTATTTATTACAAATTTTTGAAATTCTACAAACAACCCGCAATAATATTCATCTTCCAAAATCCACAATTCCACCAACACACCATTCAAAGAACCTGCAAGAATATTCATCTTGTATTTAATATGAAATTTTTTGAGATGATTGAGTGAAACGTGAGACCAATAAATAATGCGTATTAATGTTAAAAAGAATGTGGGTGAAAGAGATATGTTGTTATAATAAGTACGTGGCAATGGACCCCACGATTTTTGATGAGTTTGTGGATATTATAACAACTCACCATTGTGGATGCCCTTACTTTGAAGATATCATATTAATAATATAGTATAGAATAATACAGATAATATAAGAATTATAAACTATAAATAAACAAATATCCATTCACGTAAAACATCAAAGTATTCGACAATATAATGTTTGATTCAATTTTTTGTTTTGAATCCGTCTGATTTGGTTTTCGAAACCGGAAGCGTTGACCAAGAGTTAGAATATAATGTTGGTCCCACGTGCGGAATTTGAGATAATAAAACCCGAAAATAAAAAATAAACTGGACACCGAGATTTACGTGGAAAACTCCTAAAAATTATTAGGGTAAAAACCACGGGCAAGATGAAAAGAATTTCCACTATAATATTTTGTGGTGTACAACTCACTCATTGTGTTTTCAAAAAGAACACACACTCTCTTAATACAGGAGAACAAACACATCACAAATATTGTAGAACTAATAGGATGAGAGAAAACTCGAAGACGGAATGATTTCAGAATAACGGAGGAGCTCTATTTATAGAGCCCCTGTCAGTGTGAAAACGCGTATAAAAACGCGTATAAAAATGCGTTTTCTCTTTTATCTGAAATTTCCACGAAGCTTACGCCAACCACTTTCTTCGATCGGATGAATTCAACAAATATGTGCTAATTTATTTAGCTGACCCCATCAATAATTGTTGCCAACTTGATCTGCTGACATTTCTCCCACTTGCATATTAGATTGAGAATCAAACATATCTCCACACATCCTTTCAATCTTGTCATTCCTTGCTACTTACGTTTCTGCTAGACCACTTGAGGATCTACACCACTCAAACTTATCAGTGTTCACTGGCATGGTCAGAAAATCATCTATGTTTTCTTTCGTATGGATCTTCTGTATAACCACGCTTCCTTCTTCTACTACCTCTCGCAAAAAATGAAATTGTACTCCAATGTGTTTCGTCCTGGAATGAAAGGCTGGATTCCTTGCAATGTGCAAGGCACTCTGACTGTCACAAAACATAGGAACATTCTCTTGTTTGTGTCCGATCTCCTCCAATAAACTTTTAATCCATATTGCTTCCTTGCAACCTTGAGTAGCTGTCATGTATTCTGCCTCTGTTGTAGATAACGCCACAACTGTCTGCAGTTTTGAAACCCAGCTTACTACTCTCCTCGTAAGTGTAAACACATAACCAGTAGTAGATTTTTTCTTATCAGGATCACCTGCATAATCTGAATCGACATAACCCTTGAGTGTAAAATCCGATCCTCCATAACATAATACAGCATTCGAGGTACCCTTATTGTATCTAAGAATCCTCTTAACAGTGTTCCAATGCTCTCGTCAAAGATTCGCCATATACCGACTAACTGCTCCCACTACTTGAGCAATTACCGGTCTTGTACAGATAATGACGAACATCAAACTTCCCACTACTGATGTATATGGTACTCGAGACATCTTCATCCTCTTCGCTTCACTGTTGGGACACATCTCGGAGGATAACTTGCAGTTAACAGGAAGAGGGGACGAAATTGGCTTACTATCTTGCATGTTGAAGCGTTGCAAGATTTTCTTCAAATAATTTTCTGGGAAAGCCAAATCTTTTTGTTACTTCTATCTCGGTGAACTTGCATCCCTAGAATCTTGTTTGCTGATCCCAAGTCCTTCATATCAAATTCCCTAACCAACTGTGCCTTCAATATTTGGACCTGATCTTTGTTGGGGCCTGCTACCAACATGTCGTCCACATACAACAACAAAATAATATAATCATTCTCCGGACCTCTTGAAATATCTACAAGGGTTTGCACTTAGTATGTTGTATCCAAGGCTCATGATATATGAATCAAATCTCTTGTACCAACACATCGACGCCTGTTTGAGACCGTACAGAGATTTGTTCAACTACAAGCCAAGTTCTCTTTGCCTATTTCCCTAAAACTTTCTGGCTGGAGCATATAGATTTCTTCTTTAAGATCTCCATGAAGAAATGCCGTTTCCTCCCTTGTGGTAGTGTAACAAGATTCCAAGTTTTATTCTTGTCTAATGCCTCCAATTCTTCTTGCATTGCTATCATCTATAAGGATACATCCGAGCTTTGAGTAGCCTCGTGGAAACTCGATAGCTCACCATCCTCTGATAATAGACAATATGCAATGTTGCTTTCAGTGACATAATCTGAAAGCTAACCTGGTGGTCTTCTGTCCCAAGTTGACTGCCTCACATTGGAAACTTCAGATTCAACATGTTCTTGTTCTTCGTGCTCTGGTACTGCTTCACAAGAAACTTGACATTCGTCCGTCTTATTTTCTACATGAAATATACTAGTTTCTGAATTCAGTGTGCATTTGTCTCCCTTTACTTTATCTTCCTCGAAGATAACATCTCTGCTGATGACAAGCTTGTGAACAGTAGGATCCCACAAGCGAAACCTCTTTACTCCATCAGCATAACCCAAGAAGATACATTTTCTAGATTTCGAATCCAACTTTGGTCTTTCTTGCTCATTGTACAGAACGTACACCAGACTTCCAAATGTATGCAAATGAGAATAATCTGTCGGCTTCCCTGATCCACATCTCCATCGAAGTCTTCTGATCAATCGCCACTGAAAGAGAACGATTGATAATATAACAAGCGGTTTTGACTGCTTCTGCCCAAAAGGACTTGTCTAGACCCACAGTCCTCAACATAGCTCTTATTCTGTCCAACAAGGTTCTATTCATCCACTTTGCCACTCCATTCTGTTGAGGTGTGTAAGCCGTCGTGAATTGTCTTTTGATGCCCTCGTGTTGACAAAATACATCAAACTCGTCACTGATATATTTTCCTCCATTGTCAGTTCTTAGACACTTGATTTTCTTTTCAGAATCAAGTTCAACTCGCGATTTGAAATCTTTGAAGACTTGGAAAGCGTCTTATTTCTTCTTGATCAGGATACACCCAACATCTCCTAGAGAAATCATCAATGAACGAGACAAAGTATCTCGTTCCTCCTAGAAATACTACAGGTGCTTGCTAAACATCCGAATGAATCAGCTCCAATATGATTTTGCTCCTAGCAGTAGAAGTGACAAACTTTAATCTGTGTTGTTTACTGGTAACACAATGCTCACAAAAGGGTAGTGACACTTTTGTAAGTCCCCCGCAGTAGCTCTCATTATGAGAGAATTTTCAACTCTCGTTCTGACTTATGCTCGAGCTTTCTATGCCATTACACTGTTAATTCCTTTCCTGAACCAATTGATGCAACAACTAATTCTGCCTCTTTGTGTGTTTCTCCCAAAAGTACATATAGATTTGCAGCAACTTTTTCCGCTTTCATAACCACAAGCGCAACCTTCACAATTTTCATGATCTCATTCTCGAAACGGGTTTTGCACCCGATGTCATTCAATTGCCCTAAGGTCAAAAGATTTTTTGTCAGTCGTTTCACATGTCGTACCTCTTGTATGGTGCGAATGGCTCCATCAAACATCTTTATTTTGATAGTACCGACCCCAGCGATTTCCAAGGCATGATCATTTCCCATGAATACAGATTCTCCTGAGATTGGTTCATAATGATCAAACTATTCTCTCCGAGACGTCATGTGCCACGTCGCTCCTAAATCCATAATACATGTGTCACAAAATTTGTGACTGCATTCTACAAGTGTTGTTGCTTCGCTGAATAATATTTCACCACTGCCTGAAGTACTTGCCACATTTTCTTGAGAATTTTTATCGACACTCGTACATTCTTTATTGAAGTTCCCTTTACTGCCACATTAAAGCAATAAATATTTTTCTTCTTACTTCTTGACTTTGATCTACCTCGTCTTTGGCTCTCACTGAAGTCACGGTCCATAAATCTTCCTCTTATCATCGGTAAAGCCTCTATCTGCTTCGAGGTTATCAACCTATCTTCCTTATTCTTGCGTCGATTTGCTTCTCCGAGAACCGCATTTAAGACATCGTCGAATCTTAGAAAGTTCATAAGAATATTGTTGGTAATGTTGATGATAAGTTGATCATATGAATCTGGTAGACTTTGAAGTAGAAGCTCTGCACGTTCATTTTCCCCTATTTTATGCCCCATGGAAGAGAGTTGGACAAATAGAGTATTTAGTGTGTTAATGTGATCGACCATCGATGAAGATTCCGCCATCCGAAGAGTATAAAGTCTTCTCTTTAGGTAAATCATGTTGTGTAACGACTTGAACTCGTACATCTTTGTCAGAATATCCTAGATAACTTTGGTTGTTTTTATCTCAAAGATACTTGACAAAACTTCGTCTGCTATAGCCAAGTGTAAATTGACAACAACATTATCATTCATCTCATTCCACTTTCCATCATCTGTAATCTCCACCGGTCTATCTCCAATAGCCGCCAAGCAATTCTCTTTTCTTAAAACTGCTTGTATCTTTATTTTCCACAGCATAAAATTGCTTCCGTTGAATTTTGTTATCTCGTACCTACCCGCCATTATGTCTACAACAATTTTAGTGGACTGGACAAAATAATCCCGCCTTATTAAGAAAATATCAAAAAATCTTTTCTGATGTGGAAGATCAGTATAGGCTGTAACCACAGAGCATACTCAAAATTTTAAGAAATTTTAAACCAAGGCTCTGATACCACTTGTTGGTCTCACGTGCGGAATTTGAGATAATAAAACCCAAAAATAAAGAATAAACTGGACATCGAGATTTATGTGGAAAACCCCTAAAAATTATTAGGGTAAAAACCACAGGCAAAATGAAAAAAATTTCCACTATAATATGTTGTGGTATATAACTCACTCACGGTGTTTCCAAAGAGAACACACACTCTCTTAATACAGGAGAACAAACACCACACAAATATTATAGAACTAATAGGATGAAAGAAAAGTTGAAGAAGTGATGATTTAGAATGAAGGGGTGAGCTCTATTTATAGGACCCCTGTCAGTGTGAAAACGCGTATAAAAACACGTTTTCTCTTTTATCTGAAATTTCGACGAAGCTTCTGCCAACCACTTTCTTTGACCGGATGAATTCAACAAATATGTGCTAATTTATTTAGCTGACCCCATCAATAATTGTTGTCAACTTGATCTGCCGACATATAAAGTATAAAATTGAACAAAAATATACCGAATTTAATAAATAATTACAATGAACATTGATTTTTCTTTTACCATCTTCCATTAAAGTGTTATTTATTTATTTTTATAAAAAAAACCAGGGAAAAGTCTGAAGATGTGGAAGATCAGTCTAGGCTACAAGAATAAATGCTTATGATGACATTCATAAATGTCATCATATTCAATATTTAGTGACATTTAAGTTTTAGTGACACCTACAACAAGTGTCATCTATTCAAATGTCGTCTTAAACTTACTGATATTTTTTAATGTCATTATAAGATGTTAATGTCAGGAAAACTCATGTTTAAATACATTTATACATGCCTTGTTATTATAGTAATAATGACAAATTTATATGTCGGTTAAAATCATTTATAATGACAACTAAAAGTGTCGTGTATGTTATTTATAGTGACAATAATAAATGTGGGAATATTTGGGTTGGATAAATATAGGAGGAGGGAAAAATAGATAAAATAAATGTGAGAATACAAAAACATAATAGATTAGTTATCCTGACATCTTTAATTGATGTCATTTTTTATGTGGAAGGAGACAATTATTTTCCCCCTCCAATATTTATCCAACTCAAATATTCTAACACTTATTTATGATGACAATTTTTAGTTTTTTAATGATTATTTACGATGTGGGAAAATTAATTATTTCCTTCCATATAAAAGATGACATCAATTAAAAATGTCATGATAACTAATCTAATATGTTTTTTTACTTTACACATTATTAAATTTTTACAAATGTCATTATTAAGTATTTGTAACAATATTTAACCATATAGATTTAAAAATATTTGTTAAAATCGGTGTGCACAGTCCTGTAAAAATAGTAGTACTACTCAAGAAATAGCAACTTGAAGGTGCCAAATTCCAATATTAAACATGGATTAAAAATTGTTTCATGTATTTTGTAAAAAACCTACTTTAGTAAATTGGTAATTGATCCTCTTCTCCTGACGATGCTCATCGATCAAATGTTGGAAGAAACCATCTAGTTCTTTAATCTTGCTTAAAGAAATAATCTATTTCGGTTGGCAAAGATAATATCGTTTTTGGTGAAGCATTCTTCCACGAGATCAGGCGACGACACCACGACTGTGCAATGCACTACAACAATAAATGGTTATTGTGACACTTTTTTGTAGACACTTTTAATTAAATATTGTTACAAATACTTAATAATGACACTTGTAAAAAATTAATAATGGGTAAAATAAAAACATATTAGATTAGTTTCCCTGACATTTTAATTGATTTCATTTTTTATATGCAGAGAAACAATTTTTTTCCCACATCGTAAAAACTCATTAAAAAACTAAAATTTGTCATTATAAATAAATGTGGAATATTTGGGTTGGATAAATATTGGAGGAGGGAAAATAATTGTTTCCCTCCATAGTAAAAAATGACATCAATTAAAAATGTCAAGATAACTAATCTAATATATTTTTTTATTCCCACATTTATTTTATCTATTTTTCTCTCCTCTAATATATATCCAACTCAAATATTCTCACATTTGCTATTGTCATTATAAATAACATAAACGACACTTTTAGTTGTCATTATAAATGATTTTGACTGACTCACTGACATATGAATTTGTCATTATTACTCTAATAACAAGACATATATAAATGTATTTAAAACATGAGTTTTTCTGAAATTTAAATTGTCATTATATGAATAATTAGTAACACGTATGAAGTTGTCATTAACATCTTATAATGACATTAAAAAATGCCAGAAATTCACGACGACATTGGAATAGACGACATTTGTTAGAGGTATCACTAAAACTTAAATGTCACTAAATATTGAATATGATGACATTTATGAATGTCACTATAAGTATTTTTTTTTGTAGTGACGTACGCCGAGTTTGAGGGAGAAAATGGGGCCACCATTGATCTGGGAGAGGCGGTGGAGGCGGCGGTGGAGAGATCGCTTCAGTAGGTGAAGGTGGCCGATGATGGGAAAAGACACGGCGGGGCTTGGTGGCAGGCGGTAGCTTCGTGTAGCAAAGGATTTGTACACAAGATAAAATAAGAAGAAAACCAGGGTGGCGGAGATGAAAAGATCCATGCGAGATAGAATTTTTTAATTGATATTTGGAGTTTATTATAGAAATGATTTAATTTATAGTGTGTGGGAACTTGGAATTCTGGACCAAGTTTGAGGATGTATTTAATGTAAAAAGGCATTTAATATTTAAATTTGTAGAGAGTGTTTATTTTAGGGGAAGTTGGTGAAAAATCTCCAATCAAAACATTTCTTTGGCTTCACTCACTATCCATAAAATTGTGGTACTATGTCATACAAAATGTGGTACACTTCACGTGGAAATATGGTACACTTCATGTGGAAATTTGGTACTAAAAAAGTATCTAAGGACTGAACACAAAAAAAAAACGACGGCTGAAGAATGAAGGCCAATTTCCCGTTTATACTCTCGGTTGACTTGATCAATAGAAAAGATATGTGTCTAATCAATTAATCATTCTTGGTTTGGTTTAGGAATTTGTTTAACTTTGAATTTTCTTCAATTAAATTTGAATTTTTGAATAATTTTGTTTTGGTTTTGGTACAGACACGTTTCTTGTGGGTGGCTAACTAATATTAGACAAAACTTGTGTGGAACGATATCACAAATCGTATTTTGTGATACACGTCTCTTATTTGGATTATCTATGAAAAAATATTACTTTTTATGCTAAGAGTATTATTTTTTATTGTGAATATCAGTATAATTAACTTATCTCACAGATAAAAATTCGTGAGACTATCTCAACATGTTTTTAACGTTAATAATCGAACATTAATCCTCCAAACTCTTAGCCGAATTTCTAATCAATTCTCATAATGGCACTACGCTGGGTCCACGCTCTAGGTTTGGTGTACCCCAACCCACACAAATCATGACATATCACCAACATTATCCCGATGACCTGTATCGAATCAAATCAAAACAAATAACTTCCCGTTGTATCAGTGTCGTGTACTTCTGAGTGGGAAAAAAGCAACAAATTATATGGCAAAAATTTATGTGAGACGGTTTCACGGATCATATTTGTGAGACAGATCTCTTATTTGGGTCATCTATAAAAAAATATTACTTTTTATGCTGATAGTATTACTTTTTATTGTGAATATGGGTAGGGTTGACCCGTCTCATAGATTAAGATCTGTGAGACGGTCTCATGTGAGACTCACTCAAATTATATAATATTCGAAAATTTTGATTTGAAAATCAAATTTCAAAATTTTTAATTTGAACCAAGCCGAAAAAAATAAAACCAAAAATTAGGGGTTGTTCGGACTATAAATTATGATAAAATGATAGCGCAATCACATAGATGTATCCAGGTTTATTTGTGGCTTTGATTACCTGACAAACAAATATCCAATCAACTTGAATTTCACGATAACTTTAAGGTATTAATATGAAAATTAAATAAATTTGTTGGCACGCTAGGGATTAGGAAGGGTCACTACTTGATGATCGATCTTTATCGATCGACTTTTCAAAGTTGATTTGTATCCAGTACTTCGCAATTACTACACATAATGACCGCAACTTGATGGCATGAAGACAAAGTAATTAATAGTTGGGAACTCAATTAATTCATGGTGGAGTCTCGTTAGATGAGATACTACTTATGTGGACACTATCCTCATTTCATTTCAACGGGTAAGATCTTGTCACACGTACAATTTCCAAAAAAAAAATGGGTCATATATATGCATGAGCAAATCTTGGTCATCCATCATATCATGGGGACAATACCCACATAAGTAGGATGAAATAAACCGTCTCGTAGGGTCTATAATAGCAAGCATATTAACCCAAGTTGCCAATCTGATGCTTTATTTACTACATATAAAAATGCATGTTTCATTAGCATTTGAAATCGTAGCAGTAATCAATCAAGAAAGAAGTGCAGAAAAGACTTGAGAGCATTTAGTATATTATGTAATATATGTTGAATTGTAGTTTTATATTGTTGTTTGAATCTCTTACAATTTTATCGAGTTTCTCATAATAGAGACAACATATATACTTGATGTCATGGTCATGTTTTTGTTTTCTCTTTTTATTTCATTATTTAAAATTGTAATTTAGTCTCTCATTATTTTTCACAATTATGGTGTGACATTCATTCAAATATAATCAAATTAATTATAAATAAGATTGAACAAGCACGCGTTAGGTTCTCTAAATAAAGACAAGACACTTGATGTCATGATTTGTTTTTGTTTTCTCCCTCTTTTTTTCATTATTTCAAAATCACAATTTAGTTTCTCATTATTTATCACAATGATAATACGACTTTCAGTCAAAATTTCAAATTTTCAATTTAATCCCTAATTGATTTTCACAATTATAGTATGACACTCATTTAAATATAAATCAAATTAGTAAAAAAAAAAAATTATACAAGTACGAAACATGTGGCAACAAATAAAACTAATTTTATCATATTTTCTTTTATTATATAGCATAGTTTGCGATTATTACATCTGAGCATATGTATGTTAAAAAATCATATGCAAATCATTTATAGATTCCATCCTAAACTACTTGCTTCTGAATAACATCGTACATTACCTCCCTAGGCGTGCACAAAAACATCTAATGGCCTCATTTTAGGCATCGACAACCCCATACCTTAATCTGAACCTCTTCCATGGTTGTTCTTTCCCACTTAAAGCATTGAATGAGAGATCATAAAGCCAATCCCCCTGTAACCCGACCCCCTTCCCATTCCCATTCCCAAGGGCATGAATTTGTGCATGTCCACCTGATAAATTACCTTCGAACCTATCCGGGTTGAAGAATGTTGAGCTCATCTATTAGGGTCTCTATGTACACATTGATAATTAACATTGTGTCTCTTGAAATGTTGTATTGTAAAATTCAAATTTTTGAGATGTTTGATCAAAATTAATTAAAGGATTTTGATTCTAACGAGAAATTTAGGGTCCGATTTCGGTAAGTGTCACTAGTACAGACACAGGGTTTTTAAATTGTCCTGAACCTGAAATCACTAAGAAGACCGTCAGAAGGGGGCCAGAAAGATGTCTTGACGTACCCCTCCGAATCGCAATATCGGTATCGGAACGGCCGTTCCGACCGTTCCATAACCGGAACTTCAATGGCCGATACAAATTTCCTACCTGGAAAGGATGGTGCTCTGAAGCTCCGATAATCACCGCGATAACGGTAGAACGGCCGTTATGTAGGAAAATAACGGATTTTAGCGAGAGGAACGGCTAATTTTGCCCTAATTTTTCCGCCATGTATGTTGGAGAAAGGCGTGTGTGTATAGGAGAGAGGAAGAGTTTGGACGAGAGAGAGAGGGGCCAATTTTTTTCTTTTCGTACTCTTTTTTCCTTCAATTTTTTATGATTAAAAAACATGATATTAATAATTTTGAAAATGATTAGTGATCAATTAACTACTTGATAAATATAAAAGTCAATTTTTATTTTAAATAAATGATTGTATTTTATGTTAACAAATATTTTAAATTATTCAATTTTATCTTCCAAAGCTTTTACTAAACTAATTTTTTTAAAAAAACTTTGATTTATTCGAAATTAAAATTGAGCGTATCCGTTTATGAAATGTGGTTAAACCAATTTTGATATCTATACTATCTATATTATTTTATACTATATTATTAAATTTGAAACACTTAAAGTAACTTCTTTTAATGTCATGATCTATTTTAATGTCATCGATTGTAAAATATTGATTTTAATTGAAGTATTTTAATTGATGTTAAATAATATGTAACTCTAAAGTAAGCTTTGAAAAAATTGAACTCCAATTTAGGTTAACATATGTACCTCAATTGATTTTTTTTAAAAGTTTAATTTATTATAACTCAAAACTTTCTTAATAGTATTTTAATTTTGAGAGAGTTGTGAAAATTTCGATATATAACAAAGATATGTTTTGTGATTCAATAATATATGAATAAAATTTAAAAAATATATTTACTATCTTATTTTCATCAAATAATCTATTTAAATGATATTTATTTTGATTTACATATTTTTAAATATTTTTTCAACATTTTCAATTTATATTAATTTTTAAAAAATATCCGCGCCGTGACCGTTCGGTGAAATGTCATGAGAGCTGGAACGGTGACTTCCGTGATGGTCTCCGTGACCGCGATTGCGAACCATTGGAGTAGGACATTAGACATATATCAAACAAATCTTTCAAAGTTTGTGAAATAAAAGGACATTTTACATTGCATCACCTAAATTTTTTGTATATGGCAAATGCACGTACATCGCTTATATTTCTAATCTATAGATTGCAAAAAATAGTATTTTTTTTTTTAAATGTTGGGCATCATTTTCTAGAAGAAAATCTATTTCCTTCTTCTGAAAATACAAATAATAAAATTTATTTTTATTCTCTTTTATCGAAAAACAAAAAAGTATTGGTTTTCGCTCCCACAACATAATTATTATTATTTTGTTTTGTTTTTTTTTCCGAAATACTATATTAGTACATTACTTTTTATTCAAACTGTATTATTTCAAAATTTTAAATACTTTTATTCAAGCACAACTAACATGGTTTAATATAAAATTATAGTTTTATTTTATATAAAAAAAAACAAATGCAAACCGATCGAATTAAATTGGATTGAAATCGGATTGAGACGAGATTGACACCAAACTGAAATCATATTTTTTTAAAAAAAATCATTAGGAAGATAAAGAAATTACATAGAAGTTTCATGTAAATTTTTAATTAATTTATTAATTATATATGTGTGTGTATTGTACATAATATCTAATATAGTTTTATGAAATTGATCTTGAATTAGTATTTGATTCAACGGATCGGATTGAATCCGGATTCATTTCGAAGCAACCTAATCTGATTTACTATTGCTGTTTTGAATTTGATTAACCCAAACCGATATGTTAGTTCCGGATTGAACTAAATTAAACCGAATTGAATTTGAATCAGTTCCGATATATTTATAGAAAATGAAATGCATAATTCAAACCATCTTAGAAAACAAACTCGATATCAATAAAACAACAAACTCGAAACAGTAATACAAATCAAAATCTCATCTTTGTAACATAAATTAATAAACGTTGAAGATGAAAAAGTATACTAAACTTTTGCAAGTAAAGAAAACATCATCAAAGGGAAAAAAAAGGAGATATTTTTCCACCAATAAGTGTATTTTTAATATTTTATTAAGGAAAAATCCCTTCCATAAACTGATAAAAAATTATCCTTTTCACTAAAAAGTCCGAACGGCCCCGTTCGGAACGGGATGGATAATTTTTAAGTTTGTCTTGAAAATGTGGTTAAAACCATTACATTCAAAATCATTAAATAAAATCAAAAGGTACTCAAATGCAAGAGAAATCAGGCGGAAGCCGATCATCTAGCAATAGCGATGATTGATGATGATAATGATGAATATGAAAATAAGATAAATTCGATAATTTCAAATACGAATTTTTTTTTTCTGAACCACCTAGATTTATTTGCACCTTCGAGAAACGTAGGCGTATTGTCTAGTTATTCTAAGATTCGTGACATCTTTTATATATATATACACACACACACACACAAAGGGTGACCTCCAGTGGGTCATCGTGAGCCACACGTCCGAGTAGCTGGCATCGTATAAGATTGGAGAGGACACATGCAATCTACATATTTTATTAAGTTAATTATACAGTCATCTGCTTTGATTTCATCTCTATCAATTCCCTGTGTCCAAAATAAGATCCGACATAATATAAACCTCTTGAGAATAATTTCAGTTTTTTTAAAAAACAAAAATAGATTATCTCAAGTAATACAAAATACAAGGAACGTTGTCTTAAAGGTTGATTTGACGGTCCAAATTCATTCACATGTGGGGAGTCCACATATTTGATCACTCAAATCCCACGTGATATTGAACCTGGATTGTCCGACTAAATCACAAGCATCACTATACATGAAAATGGAGCAAAACTCAAGACTAGTAAGAACCCTTTTGGACATATCTCAGTACCAGCACTAGCCGTACTTGTCGTACAGAAATCTTGCATTGACACATCGCGAAATTTCACACAACCATTCAACCATTCGAGTGGTTGAAGAGAAAAACTTCGCGCAGCACTTCGCGTGGTTTGCATTTCGCCTCGAGCGGTATAGCTTTGGGCATTGATACACCTAACCCCTCGCTCAAATCCACCATTTCCTCGCTTATTTTTTGCCACTCAAAACACTGAACCAGCGACCCTAAGGTCAATCCCACAACCCGTAGCGCCAGACCATTTCCAGGACACGATCTCCGGCCCATCCCAAACGGCAGCAGTTTCGCGGGTCCAATTTCTTTACCTTCGAATCTCTCGGGCTTGAAGCTCGCGGGATCATCCCAAATCACGGGGTCTCTATGGATGGCCCACGCATTTACAAGCAAGATTGTCCCTTTCTTTATGTCGTATCCCCCGATCTTGCAATCTTCGGATGATTCATGTGGTAACAATAATGGTGCTGCGGGGAACAACCGAAAGGTCTCGGAGATTATGTTTTGAAGATAGGCTAGCTTGGGTACGTCTGTATCGTCGATCAAGCGATTACTTCCCACGATGCTGTCTAATTCAGCTCGAGCTTTCTCTAGCTTTTCGGGATGGTTGAGCAGAGCAGACATTGCCCACTCTATGGTCACCGATGATGTCTCGGTTCCAGCAAGTAGCATCACCTGAAAATTGGAATAGTTCATGAATTCCACTCTAAAAGGGGTAGATTTGTTGGATTTAATGATGTTTTTTCCCCCATTTTCAGTGTAATTTATAGTCTCTCTTCTTCTTCGGGTTATATATACTCTATTTCAAAAGAATTATGCTAACTCACCATCATAATGCCTTTGATTATCGAATCTGTATAGTACTCAGGCTGCGTCTCTTGCAAATCTAGAAAATGGCCGATCATGGTGGTTTTAATTTTATCACGGCGGTGCTCATCAATCAATCCTTGCAAGAAAGCGTCCATTTTCTTGCTTACCCTTTGCATATCTTTCTCTTTACCTTTATAGTCGATCCACTTCAACACCGGGAAAAAATCAGCAGGATTCGATACACCACCGTACTTAGAAACCTCTTTAATCAGCTCGCGGTACTTCTTGGCACGTTCATTATCCTCGGATTCACCGAAATACCTCTTTCCCGCCACCATTCTCATGATGATATTGAATGACAGCTCGGAAAACAGGGACTTGAGTTCAACTCTCGCGAAATCGAACTGCGACTTTTGGTAGAGCATTCGCAGAAGAATCTTGATTTCATCTTGTCGTATAGATTGAAACATGTTTAAGCGCGCCGAGGAGAATATCTCGATTGTAGTGAGGCGCCGGAGATTGCGCCAATGCTCGCCGTACGAGCTAGTTGATAGGCTCGTGTGGTTGTAGCCGATGTATTTGCCGATAATTAGCCGAGGCCTGTTGGCTAACACGATATCGTTCTTGGTGAAGCACTCCTCGGCAGCGGCATAGGACGAAACTACCACCACGAGGCGGGTTCCGAAGCGAAGGGAGAAGATGGGGCCTAATGTTTCTGAGAATTTGTGGTAGATTCGATGCATAGGCGGCTTGAGGAGGTGGAGGTGGCCTATTACAGGAAGCGCAAGCCCGGGACTAGGAGGGAGTTTCCGGTTTCTTACGTTTGATGGGAAGACTAGTGCCAAAAGAAGAAGGAAGAGTGGAAGGAGAGTGCAGAACGAGGCTATAGCCATTGCTGGTTTGTGTTCGCATTCAAAAATCACGTCTGTCTGTATTTATATTAGAAGGATTAGGTTCATTGAATAATTTATACAAGAGTGTGTCATGTGAACCGTCTTACGGATCTTAATCTGTGAGACGGATTAACATACCTATATTTACAATAAAAGTAATAATCTTAACATAAAAAGTAATATTTTTTCATGGATGACCCAGATAAAAGATCTGTCTCACAAATATGATTCGTGAGAGCGTCTCACACAAGATTTTGCATTTATATAAAATCTAGAAATATATTTGTTAGGTCTCCGATCGCAATATCTATTTTGATACAAATTTTACACTAAAATATTGTGATTTCTGAACCAAAATACAACATTCATCTCCAATCATTTTACTTCAAATTTTACACCAAAAAGATTATTCCCAAAATATTTTTTTTATTTTATATATATTAATTATTATATTTTATTTAATATATTTTTAATTATGACTAATGTTTTATTATTAATAAAATTTAATTAATAATATATGTTTATAATTTAATTATATAACATAAATTAATTTATATATAATATAAAATTAATATACAAATATTATTTAAATTGAAAAATATGAATATAAATTCAAGGCAAAAACTTATGTGAGACGGTCTCACGGATCGTATTTGTAAGACGGATATCTTATTTGGGTCATCAATGAAAAAGTACTACTTTTTATTCTAAGAGTATTACTTTTTATTGTGAATATGGGTAGGGTTGACCCGTCTCACAGATTAAGATCCGTGAGACGGTTTCATATGAGACCCACTCTAAATTCAAACAAAATACAGATATAACTTCAAATATAATAAGAATACAATTTTAAACATTTGAATGACTATATTAATCACACAAATGATCAATTATAGATTATCTATAATTGAATTATGTGTTTCAAGTTGCATTTGTATTTAATTATCTTTTTCAATTTAGTTATGAATTGTATTGTTATATTAATTTTTTGTATTTGTATTAAATTATATTATTTAAAAATCTAAAAACAAATTACTTTTAAAATATTAATAATTAACGTAAATAAATAAGTATTATAAAAATCAACAATTATTATTTTAAAATTTTTATGATTAAATATCCAATTATTATAATAATAAATAAATATTATACTATTAATTAAATAATATTTATAATTTTAATAGATAAATATCGAATATAAAATTATTATTGTAATGATATTATAAATTCTAATGGTTTTGGATTACGAAGACCTGTCCCTTTCTATTTTCAGAAAATGAGGTCTTTTATCTTGACTCGCGACACAGAAATGATGGGTTTTACTGTTCTTGTCTAACTTGGGAGGAAAAGCATTCCTACATTAATCATAATGACAGAAAAGTTGACGAAAGCAGTGAGCTCATCACTGTGCCATGACAACATAAAAACACACATAAAAATTTTTATATTTGGTTTTATAATTCATCTTTTTATGCATTTTTTGTGTTATAATGTCAGTTTATCTTTGTTTTTTGGACAGTTTCTAGACTGAGTACATAAAACATGTGTTTCTGGTAAAAGAATTTGTTATTCCCAAAATTTGTAATTTTATTTAGAAAGATCAAGAGTTACAAGATTTACTAACCACAACAGAAGGAACTCGTCATTTTTCCGAACAAAAAATGAATGAGAGCAAGAAAAAAAAAGAGCAATACTATGAACCACATGATTATTCCGATTTCGATTAGATTTACGTTCCCAGAAATCGTGGTGGATGTTTGTCGTGCTATCACAATATTCTTCAACTTTCAAATTTTTTTATTACGTTTTGTGTCCATATTTATCATGTGTCGACATTAATATATAATTTTGTTTAGAAATATTTGTATATAATATCGCTTAAAATATTTGCAACAATCGGTGAGTGGTTCTGTTGTCCTCAAGCTTATCCATTGGGTTCAAATTGTTGTGAAAAAGTAAAAATTTATGGTAAAAAGTAAAAATCTCAAACTCTCAAAATTTACCAAATTATACACTTTATAATATTTTTCCCTGTACTCAATTGTGATTTTCTTCACAAATGAGAGATCTATTTATAGAGTTTCATTACACATAATCCAAAAAATAAAATACATCATTACCTACATCATCACACACAAATTTCTAATTTTACAACTCTTATTTTCAACATTCAAATATTCAACTATTACTTTTCAATATTCAAATCATTTATTTTCAACACTCCCCCTTGTGATGATGATCATGATACGATGATGTCTTCATTACGTGTTTTGTACTGCCTCGTTAAAAACCTAACTTGGAAAAACCCATTGGGATAAAAACCATAGTAAGAGAAAAAGAGTGCAGTCACGTAAACTCCCCCTGATGTTGACATGAACAATTCTTCACAAATTTCGTAGATTGCGCATCTCAATATTATATATGTGTTTTCTGAATATTGACGTAGGAAGTGTCTTTGTGAAGAGATCTGATGAGTTTTCACTTGATTGAATGTGACGAATATCAATACATTTATTCTTCTCAATCTCCTGGGTGAATGCGAAGAACTTAGGAGGAATATGTTTAGTTCTGTCGCTTTTTATGTATCCTTCTTTTATTTGAGCAACACATGCAGCATTATCTTCATATAGTATCACAGGCTTCTCATCAAATGATAATCCGCATGAAATTTGGATATGTTGGGTCATTGATTTTAACCACACACATTCATGACTTGCTTCATGTAGTGCAATAATCTCGGCATGATTTGATGAAGTTGTTACGAGCGTTTGTTTCTGTGAACGCCAAGATATTGCAGTGCCTCCACGAGTAAATACATATCCAGTTTGGGAACGTGCCTTGTGTGGATCAGATAAGTATCCAGCATCAGCATAACCAATTATACTTGGATTAGCATCTTTTGAATACAAAATTCCCAAATCTGTCGTTCCTCGTAGATAACGGAATATATGTTTAATTCCGTTCCAGTGTCTCTTTGTTGGATATGTGCTAAATCTTGCCAACAGATTCACGGCAAAAGATATATCAGGCCTTGTACAATTTGTAAGGTACATAAAGGCACCGATGACACTTAGATATGGTACTTCTGGACAAAGAATATCTTCATCATCTTCACATAGACGGAATAGATCATTTTCTATGTTTAATGATCTAACAACCATTGGAGTACTTAAAGGATTTGATTTATCCATATGAAAACGTTTAAGGATCTTTTCTGTATAATTTGTCTGGTGAACAAACATTCCACATTCTTTTTGTTCAATTTGTAAACCCAAACAATACTTGGTTTTTCCAAGATCCTTCATTTCAAATTCTTCCTTCAAGTATGACACAACTTCTTGAATTTCCTTATTCGTTCCAATGATGTTTAGATCATCAACATATACATCAATAATTACGCATTCGGATGTTGTTTTCTTAATTAAAACACAAAGGCATATTGAATTATTTACATATCCCTTTTTCATCAAGTGATCACTTAGTCGATTATACTACATTCGACCTGATTGCTTTAACCCATATAATGATCTTTGTAATTTCACAGAATAACATTCCCTGGGTTTCGAACTTTGGGCTTCAGGCATCTTAAATCCTTCAGGGATTTTCATATATATATTAATATCAAGTGATCCATATAAGTAAGCTGTAACAACATCCATAAGACACATTTCTAAATTTTCAGATACCGCCAAGCTAATCAAATACCGAAACGTAATTGCATCCATTATAGGAGAATACGTTTCTTCATAATCAATTCAAGGCATTTGAGAAAAACCTTGTGCAACAAGTCGAGCTTTATATCTTACTATTTCATTTTTCTCATTTCTCTTTCGAATAAAAACCCATTTGTATCCAACAGGTTTTACACCTTCAGGTGTAAGGACTATAGGTCCAAAAACATTACGTTTATTTAGCGAATCTAATTCAACCTGGATGGCAACTTTCCATTTTATCCAATCCTGCCGATTTTTACATTCACCAAAAGATTTTGGTTCATGATCTTCGTTATCATTTATGATGTCGATTGTCACATTATAAGAAAATATATCATCAATTTCATCTATATCTTTTCGGTTCCATATTTTTCCAGTATTAATGTAATTGATAGAGATTTCATGATTCTCGTCAGTTTGTGGTTCTGACAGAACATTTTCATCATCATGTGTTTCTTCAGGAACACCATTCTCTATTTTGTGATCATCATTTGTTTCTTTTGAAACATCATTCTTTATTTTGTGATCATCGTGTTTCTCTATGAATTTTCTTTTTCGAGGATTTTTATCCTTGGTACCGACTGACTTCCACGCTTCAGGCGTTTAATGACATCATGAGTATCTTCCATTTGTTTCTTTGGAATTTCAATTCGACCAGGGGCATTTGCAGCATATATATATGATTTAGTTACCTTTTTTGTGTTTGCAAATGCATCTGGTATTTGATTTGCTATTCTTTGCAAGTGTACAATTTGTTGTATATCTTTTTCACATTGTTTTGTTCTTGGATCCAGATGTAACAATGATGATACATACCATGTAATTTCCTTTTCGGTATGTTTCTGTTCTCCCCCTAACATTGGGAAGATTTCCTCATTAAAATGACAATCAGCAAAACGTGTTGTGAACACGTCGCCTGTCTGAGGTTCAAGATATCGAATGATTGATGGACTATCATAACCGATATAAATTCCAACCTTTCTTTGAGGTCCCATTTTCTTTCGATGTGGTGGTGCAATAGGCACATACACCATACATCCAAAAATTCTCTGATGAGAAATGTCTGGTTCTTTACCAAATGCAAGCTGTAATGGGGAGTATTTATGATATGCACTTGGTCTGATGCGAATTAATGAAGCAGCATGTAAAATTTCATGTCCCCATATAGAAATAGGAAGTTTTGTTTTCATAATCATTGGTCTAGCAATCATTTGCAGACGTTTAATCAATGATTCAGCCAATCCATCCCGTGTATGTACATGAGCAACATGATGCTCAACAATGATTCTCATAGACATACAATAATCATTGAAAGTCTGGGAAGTAAATTCACCAGCATTATCAAGTCTAATTTTCTTGATTGTATAATCGGGAAACTGATTCCTCAATTTTATTATTTGAGCAAGTAATCTTGCAAATGCAACATTTCGAGTTGACAATAAACATACATGTGATCATCTGCTGGAGGCATCAATCAATACCATAAAGTATCTGAATGGTCCACATGGTGGATGGATTGGTCCACAAATATCACTCTGAATACGTTCAAGAAACATTGGTGATTCAGTTTGGATTTTGACTGGTGATGGTTTTATAATAAGTTTTCCAAGAGAACATGCTTTACATTGAAACTTATTATTCTGAAAGATCTTCTGGTCTTTCAGTGGATGACCATGTGTATTTTCTATAATTTTTCGCATCATTGTTGAACCAGGATGTTCCAATCGATCATGCCAATTGGTTAATATCGAAGAATTATCAACTACCATGTTTGATTCAATGAGACTTATATGTGTATAATGCAATCCAGTAGGGAGCATTGGTAGTTTTTCAATCACATATTTCTTTCCTGATTTATACGTGATAAGACACATATATTTCTCATTCTCTTCATTCATTGTTTGAGTATCATACCCATGGGAATATATATCATTAAAACTCAACAAATTTCTTTTCGATTGTGGTGAATATAAAACATCATTGATAAAAAAAAAAATTGTACCATTAGGTAACAAAAATTGTGCTTTACCACATCCTTTAATCAAGTCTACATGACCTGATATTGTATTCACCGTTGTTCTTGTTGGTTTTAGTTCCAAGAAATATCTTTTATCTCAGAGGATAGTGTGCGTTGTACCACTATCTAGTATGCAAACTTCAGCTTTGCTCATAACATTTTCCATATTTGAACTTCAAAAAAATATGCAATGAAATAAATTACTGGCAATATATATTTAGATATAACACATATCATAATTATACAATAAAACATTATTCTATGAATACATGAAAAATAAATTATTGTACATTTATATTCTACCATTATATTGTTCATTTTCAGAGAAATCGTTGAGAAAATCTGCAACATAAATATTGTTCATTTCTATCCCACCAACATATCGATCATTTCCAGAGAAATCATTCATAAAATCACCAGCATCAAAATGAGTTGAATCACTCAAACGGTCACTGCGTTCAGTGAAGTTGGTCTCCTTTTCTTTCCCCTTTAATGATTTTTTATAAAGTTTACAAAGGTGTTCAGGGGCTCGACAAACTTTGGACCAATGTCCTGGAGTACCACATCTGTAACAAGAACTTTCATATCTTTTTGAGTGATTCTCATTAACACTTGTATTCTCATGATGCCTTTTCAGTGGATGGTTTGGGACGCTCTTTTGAGATGAGTTATAAAAATAACTATCTCTATTATTTTCAAAACCACGGCCGCGTCCACGACCACGACCAATTCCACGTCCAGGTCCACGTCCACGACCTCGACCTCGACCTCGACCAAAACATTGTCTTTGAAATTGATTTTGGTTTCCAGGTTTAAATTCATTTTTACTTACAACATTTACTTCTGGAAATGTTGTTGATCCAGTGGGTCGGGACTGATGATTTCTCATTAATAGCTCGTTGTTTTTTTCCGCCACAAGAAGACAGACGATGAGTTCAGAATATCTCGCGAATCCACGTACTCTACATTGTTGCTGTAGAGTAATATTTGATGCATGAAACGTGGAAAATGTTTTTTCAAGCATCTCAGATTCTGTGACCTCATGTCCACAAAATTTTAATTGCGAGATTATTCTATACATCGCCGAATTGTAATCACCGACTTTTTTAAAGTCTTGGAATCTCAATGTATTCCATTCATCCCGGGCGGTCGGAAGTATAACTTTTCTTATATGTTCGAATATTTCTTTTAATCCCTTCCACAAAGCCATGTGATTTTTTTCAGTCAGATATTCACATTTCAATCCATCGTCGAGATGTCGACGCAAAAATATCATGGCTCTTGCCTTTTCTTGTGATGTGCATATGCCATTTTCTTTAATGGTCTCGCTTAGACCCAATGACTCAAGATGCATTTCTACATCTAGAGTCCATGGCATATAATTCTTTCCCGTGATGTCGAGCGCAACAAATTCGAGCTTTGTTAAATTTGACATGGTTGTACTAAAAAATTACGATGCATTTTATTAGTTAATAAATATTGCAATACAAAGTAACGGATAAACAACAAGTACAAGTATTTGTAAAAATAAAGAAAACGCACGAGGAGGATATTCTCCGATAAATACAAGACTCGTGAGTATGATAACCAAAATAATTAAAAATATCCTTGAGAAAGCCATCTTCTTTTTTCTTCGAAAAATTTGATGATGAATAATTTTTAGAGAAGAAGAGAAAGTTGGAGTGATTGAATGTGTTTGTGAGATCATATTTATAGGGCAAAAACTAGCCGTTTTTTTTTACCATTTATGACCGTTGGTGTACAAAAAAATAAAGGTATGTATTTGTATAATTTTATGGTAATAATATGGTATATATAATATTAGACATGTTTAAATAATTATGTATATCATATCATAATATTATAATGAATGTCATAATTTATTTTGTTTAAAAACCTTATAGGCTTTTATACTTGTCGTATCCCTTACCGGGAATGTGGGATGTCGTCTTAACATCCTCCCAGAATTTATAACAAGTTTATGAAAAATTTATTTTTATTATTTCTAATAATAACATTATATTGTATATTAAATAAATACACAATAAATAAATAACAGTAAAATAAATATTATTACTTTTGTTACCTTTTTCTTCTGTTTGGAGCTTGGAAAAGTATGTAGGACTTAGAGCTTCGTGCTGATAACGTGTTGTGAAAAAATAAAAATTTATGGTAGAAAGTAAGAATCTCAAACTCTCAAAATTTACCAAACTACACACTTTATAATATTTTTCTCTCTAGTCAATTGTGATTTTCTTCACAAATGAGAGATCTATTTATAGAGTTTCATTACACATAATCCAAAAAATAAAATACATCATTACCTACATCATCACACATAAATTTCTAATTTTTCAACTCTTATTTTCAACATTCAAATATTCAACTATTACTTTTCAATATTCAAATCATTTATTTTCAACACAGATGACAATTTTTTTGTCTTTTGATTATATTAATAATGAATTTATATTTTTATTTTTTAACTTGTATTATTTTTTTTTGTCATGATAATATATTTTAATTTTTATTCATGTTACTTATATGTTTATTTCATATTTGATTTTTTTTACTGGAGTCCATCGTGTTTTGTCAAAGTATTTTTTTACTGGAGTCCATCGTATTTTTTAATTTGTCGATAAAAATAACTAAAAATAAAAATATATACAATTTAATGACAAAAAAATATAAGTTACATAATTTAAATTTAAAATTCATTGTATAAACAAAAATTAAAAAAATACAACTTAATAAATTAAAAATACAAAGTTATCAATAATCTCGACATACGATTAGGCCTAAAATGTTTGTCAATTGACACGATATGATTCATTTTTTGTCCGACGTTCTGTCAAAGCTTACGGTGCACATTCAATGTTGGATTATTATTGTAGAGAGTCTTAACCTTGCGTTTTGCAATTTTGATCTCTATTTAATATTTAATTAAATTTAAGTTTTAATCTATTTTTTTTTATCTTTTATTTTATAAATTTTAGTTTTTCTCTTCTTCTTAAAAAGGATTAAAGTGCAAAACAAATTATTAAAATTGTCCAATATTAAAAAATAAATAGATATAATCCAAATTTGAAAATTTAACGGGCCAAAATCATGTAGACTTAACACAAAAGACAAAAAAAATGTCTCTTTGAGTAGAAAATTATGGACGACATCTGTGTGGTGTAAATGCTAAAAATAATAAAGATGTGAGTTTAAAAATAATATTATTGATAAATGAGAAAAAGTAAATTGCAGAATATTAAAACTAAATGCTTCTTAATGAAGTTTAATATAATATGCACATATCAATAAATGAATTACTTTATTTTATTTATTTAACAATAAAAATAGGAAATCACCACATATCATTTAATGATGATTTTAATATCACCTCATTACTAATGCATTTTTATATTTGGTCCACATTTTATGATCTTGATCCACATATTGAAAAATTTACGATAATATAAAAGATTTAATACCAAAAATCAAATCATCAAGATTGATTCCAAAGAAAATTTTTTCAAGTCTCTGTAGGAAGAACTTTGTGAAGTACGTCCCTTGCCCTGCATCTGGCCTCCAGAGGTATGCGTTTGGGCATGGATATCCCTTTCCCTTCACTCAAGTCCACCAATTCCTCGTCGAGCCGCCGCCACTCAAAGCACTGTATCAGTGATCCTAAGGCCAATCCAATCACCCGTAGTGCGAGACCGCTTCCGGGGCACGACCTCCTCCCCATCCCAAAAGGTATCAACTTCGGTGTTCCAACTTGTCCATCTTCAAATCTTTCAGGCCTGAAGCTTGTGGGATCATCCCAAATCTCGGGATCCCTATGAATGGCCCACGCATTCACGAGCAAGATAGTTCCTTTGGGCACGTCGTATCCCCCAATCTTGCAATCTTCGGATGATTCGTGTGGTACTAACAATGGTGCTGCGGGGTATAACCGCATGGTTTCGGAGATAATGTTGTGAATGTATGGAAGGTTTGATAAGTCAGATTCGTTGACGAGGCGATCATCGCCAACCACGCTGTCCAACTCGGCTCTAGCCTTGTGTAACTTCTCCGGATGGTTGAGCAAAGCAGACATTGCCCATTCAATTGTCACTGACGACGTGTCTGTCCCGGCAAGTAGCATGACCTGCAATTCGGGATTCCAAGCACTATCAATAAAATTGTAGATGTTCTTAGGAGTAGTCAAAATAACGACGTTCTTTCGGATTTTGAACTTTTAAGTTAGGTTTTTTTTTTTTTTTTTTTGTCTTTTGATTAGTTTTTGTTGTCATATTGTATGTGAAACATATAATTAGTTCCCAGATTTTTGAAAAGAATGCTAGCAAAGGATTCACTAGTTGAAGACAGGTAGACGCACCATTATAATCCCTTTGATGATCGAATCGGTGTAGTACTCGGGCTGCGACTCCTGTAAACCAAGCAAATGATCGATCATGCTATTGGTTCCCCTGTTACGGCGTTGTTCTTCAATCAAGCCTTGCAACTTTGCATCCATTTTCCCACTTACCCTTGCCAAGTTCTTTTGAAAACCCTGGTAATCAATCCATCTCAACAAAGGGAAAAAATCAGCTGGAGACGATAAACCACCATACGTGAAAATCTCTACTATGAGTTCTTGAAACTGTCTTGCCTCCTCGCTGTCCTCGCCTTCTCCGAAAAGCCTTTTCCCCGCCACCATTCTCATGATAACATTCAAGGTCATATTAGAGAAAATCGGCTTGACTTCGACTCTTGCGTACTCACGCTTAGACTTTCTATACAACTTCTGCAGCATGATTTTGATCTCATCGTGTCTTATACCCTGAAACACGTTGAGTCGAGCTGAGGAGAAGATTTCTACCGTCGACAAGCGTCTGAGATTGCGCCAATGCTCACCATACGGGGTACCTGTCAGGACTGTGTAGTTGTAGCCGATGTATTTGCCTATTATTGTACGAGGTCTGTTTGCCAACGCAACATCGTTCTTTGTGAAGCATTCCTCCACAACGACGTGGGACGATGCCACCACCACGAGGCGGTTTCCAAAACGGAGGGAGAAGATGGGGCCTGCTTTTTCCGAGAGCTTTTGAAGAGTTCGATGCATGGGTGGCTTGAGGAGGTGGAGGTGCCCGATTACAGGAAGGGCAGGCGTCGGACTAGGTGGAACTTTTCGTTTTTCTCTATTGAAAAAGAGAAAAACAAGAGAAATAAAGAGGATTGCATATAGCCAGATTGTTTCCATGGTTCGAAGTTGTTCAACGGGTATTATTTTTTAGGATGCATCAAATCTCTTGCTCAATATATAGTTATTAGTCGGGGAGAGACTTGTAAAACCACACATTTCAAATCGGAATTAAATTTAAAAAATTAAATATTTATACAGCTGCTATCAATATTTTCTTTATATTTTATCTATGTGTAATATATGAAAAATGAATGGAAAATGTTTTTCTGTCCAACAATTTTAGTTTTCAAAAGGGTTTTATATTTTGCTTTCGGTCCTATGTCACCAAGTGTTCACATGACATCGAAAAAAGTTATTGTGACTCCAAAACCTAATGACTTGACATCGAAAATTGATATCTTGTCTAATGTCATGTCAGCAAAAAATTAAAAAAATTAGATAAATAGTGTATTGAAAAAAAACTATTTTCCCACAAATGAAAATATATGTTTAGGAGAAAAAATATAATGGAAAAGAAGGAAAAAAAGTTTTCCCCGCTGACCTCTTTTTCCTTGAGGTCGTGAATGAATACCAAGACTCAAAAACAATAATTGGCTGTGGACTTTTCCAAGATTAATTACGTTTATAACTTTTTTTACCATGAAAAAAATATAAAAAATTTGGATATTTTAATAATAAAAGAGACAATCATTAATGCGATCCCTATAATTTGGCAAATAATGCGAACCTACGTGTTTTATTTTGGCATCTAAACAAATATCAAATCGAACAGCGTGCAGCTCAAGTGTCTTACGATAATTTGTTGTCTTCAAAATTTCAAATGTTGGTTTGACACGGAATAGAGGAGTCTTAATTTTCTAGATACTGGTTCGAACCAAATTGAATTCCATTGTTTTATAAACATTCTAGAAGACAATAACCTTGTACATTTTTTTAAGGAATAAAATCTTCTATTCTATTTTTTATAGCATAACAATAAGATTAATATTATAATATATAATTAAACCGATCTTTTTCATAAAAAAATAAATATTATCTTTACAATGATACGAAAATCAAAATAACTTTGATTATTTCAAAGTTTGACATGGACGAGAGAAAAATATTATTACTGCCTTTTTGATAAGCGACATCTTAACAAACTGAAAGTTCAAAATTTGTACGCTACGATTTGAATATTATTTGCACAAAGTTTGAATATTATGCTAACGATGTTTATAAAATTAATTCAAGATTTAGTATTTTTCAAATTCGATTTTGCAACTAATACCCAAACAATGAAGGTTCAGGCGTATCGAATGGCTAAAAGAAAATTCTGCCTCAAGTAGACGAAATCATAATTTCGCAATATAATTTTAGGAATTTTCCAGATTGATGTAAGGATTAGCTAGGTTAACAACTATTTGATAATAATGCAATGTTTTAATGAATAGTTTCACTGACAGTAACTTAATTATTTATTAAAATTTTAGCTTCCGATTAATTTTGATGTAATGTAATGAATGTATATTAATAAACTCTCTAATTAATGTATGGGCAAAGGATAAAATAATTATGATTTACCAAACGTGTGAGAACCATGATTCGTGGGCGAGTAATTAATTATTTATTTAATTATAGATATGTACGTCTATAATTGTATTTTCGAAATTTTGGTATTATTGTAAGTAACAATAAATTCGTAAATATTATATAATACATGTTATTCAGAATTTTCAAACCATTAAATATATTAAATTTGAAATTTTAATGCAATATATTCATGGATTTTCGAAATTTAGGGCTAGAGTATCAATCAAATTTGGGAGAAAATAATACATGTAAGTTAACTTTTGCCAAACAAGGAAGCTAATAAATTCATGCAATCTAGCTACATCATGAACTTTTTCAAGAAAACAATCTATATTCAACCACCCGCTCCAATATAAATTTCGAAAATTATATAAACTTAGGGACCAAGTTTTCGAAATTGGAAAGGTAATATATATGGAAGGAATGTCTCGAAATTATGGAAGAAATATCAACCAAGTTATTATAAGATTTTCACATCATCTTTATAAGTACTCAAGAGTGAGTCTCATGTGAGACCGTCTCACGGATCCTAATCTGCGAGAAGATTCAATCTTACACATATTCACAATAAAAAGTAATACTCTTAGCATAAAAAATAATATTTTTTCATTAATGACCCAAATAAGAGATCTGTCTCACAAATACGACCTGTGAGACCGTCTCATACAAGTTTTTGCCAATACTCAAACCCTCATTCTCGAAAATCACACCTAAATTTCACTCTATATTTTCGAAACTCTCTCTCCGAGTGCCATAAAATTTTCGAGTCGAAGTCCTGTCAATAATGAAAGTGTTGATAATGTAAATAAAGGTAAAATCCCAAAGACAATGATAAATTTACAATTACAACTGTGCAAGAGAAAATAGTGTATTGGGTTAAACATGCATAAGTTAGAATAGTAATGTAATGAGTGTCCTCCTGAAAAGCTCTTATGCGTCAAACTGTTAACGTTGCGCTGCTTGATCTGATTTGTTATGTGAGTCGCAAAAGAGTGATGCCAGATTTTAACATACAACACTGTTTTTGTTGAGGACAAAGCTAGCGGTAGGAGAAAAGTAAGACTGATTAATAAGGGATATGAGAAAGAACAAGTAGATAGACACGTACATCCCTGAATCCTTGCGCGTAACAGTCTTACCCATTATTATCCAAGTAGGTTCACTCTGCGTCGCCACGGGAGTGAGGAAATAAATTTATTCCTTCACTAACAGCTATAGATTTTAGCTAGTGATAAGTGCTTGATCTTAAAATTAGGTATCACAACGAGGTCATGAGTTCAAATCTCCCAAGAAATAAACTTCTCTATTTATTGTGAAGTAGGAATGTTGGGTTAAGCGTGCATGGATTAGAGTAGTACTAATATGATTGACCTCCTAAAAAGTTCTCGTACATCAAATTGCAGGCTGATTTTGCTTGATCTAGTTGACTAGGTAGACGGTAAAATATTTATCTAGTGTCTCTGTTGCGAATATGGCCGTCAATAGAAAAATGGTAAGACTGATCGCTAAAGATATGAGACAACATCATCAGACAGACATACATCTCCTTAGACTATGGGCCTTAGAGCCCAACTCATTAGCCCCCAAATAGTTACACTATGTGTTGCCATGAGTATAAGAAAGTAAAGTTGTACATTGACTAACAAATATAAATTTTGGCCTAGCGATAATCGTTTGATCATAACATAATGATATAGAATAAATGATATCAAACGCACAATGTCATAGTCCGTAATAATCAAACAATATATCTACATTAAATCAAATGCATATTTTGTCTGGATTTAATAAAAGTCTCAATATTTTATAGTCGGGAAGATTTCTTGTGTACAATAGCCATATTGACATTCCAAATTAGAGATAAGAAAAGGAATACAATAAATTAATATGTGAATGAGAAAATTGCATTCATAGTTTGGGCTTTTGAGCTTCCCCAAAAAAAACTACGAATTGACTAATAATTATAAATTTTGGCACAATGATAAGTATTTGATCATAATATTTAGTTTGCTTTGTATTGTGTTCTTAGAAATAATAGACATTTATAAAACAAAAATTGTAATAAACTCCAAATTAATTTGTCACAATGATGGTGAAGGTCAACCGAACAATATGGTCTTATTGGAAAAGATGCATCAAGAGTCTGGCAAACAAAACTCATAATGCAAAGACCATGGAAACCACTTTAAATTATTTTTACTTCATTTGGGATAATGGAAACTACAATAATCGCATTCCTATAGAACACTCACATCATGGTCTAGTGTAACATTTTACCTTATATAACACTTATTTCTCGATGTTGTTATGAATAACCGTTATTGATATCATTCAATCATGCCTCAAGTTTAGGTTTGTGCAATCGTAACCAAATAATGAATTAATATAAAAATTACTTTGACTTGATTCGTTCATGAACCACACCATACCAGGAGATATTAGGCTCTCATATCATTCTGTGATGCCTCGATTCAATGACTGTCTCTACGCCAACATTATTCTTTATGTCCTCACTCACATGATCGAGCATGCCCAGCCAGGGGTGTGACATAATGAATCGGATATGGTCATTAGTAGGAACATCGAGAAATAAGTGTTATGCAGAACAAAATATGTGTGTGAAAACTATCTCTTAAACCTGTAGGACAAAGTGCTACATGATGGGTAGCCACCTCTTAAACTTGTAGGAGCCACTTCTAGATACCTGGTGTTGATGGATCGAGAGGTCGGAATGCGATGAGGACGTCACATTATAAATGATGAGTGATTATGATACCCATCCCACAATGATTTTAAATTGATAGTTAAAATGATTTTTAATGACTTACAATGGACTCTCACACTAACTTGGGTTAACAATTTTCGTAAATGTTGAAAATTTTATAGAATTTTCGCTGCAAAAGTATATTGTACAGTCATGCTTATATAAGCTTGAGCTCAGGACATGACAAATCGGATTTAATACGTGAGATAACCAATTAATTAGTCTTTATTAGGTTTGTTAATGAAGTGAAAAATAAAATGATGCTGGTCCATGTAACAAGCATCCCACAAACCAGCTAAAGTTTACCTCTAACAAATTTAGAGACACGGAGATAAAGCATTTGCTACGGAGTGCAACTATATATAATGGATATATGTAGCATCTGTTTTATCTCTGTCTTCTTTTTACAAAATGGTTAATTAAAGTTTACAAATCTCAAAATGAGCTATGCCTTTTGCCAGTCATATATAATAGGTGGATTGAGTTGATAATTTCTCAACCTACCAAAATAGTGGGCTGACCACCTCACCCGCTTATGCTAGGTTGTGGCAGGTTGTCATACGGCCTGTCCTGAAAAGCCAAATTACACATAAAATTCATTAGTCATGTCACCATGTTTATTAAAATAAATTGGTTGAGTTGATAATTTTTCAATCATCTCATTAATTCATTTCGAAGTGTCTATCCAAGTTACTACCGAAGTAAATAAAAATCCAATATCATAAATGAAATATTTATTTTTAACACATGTAAAACAAGTTGGACTTGCAATAGAAGCACAAATATTAAATCAATTTTTTAATGAGCAATAATACTATATGCTGTTTGGTACTTACATACAATAGATCAGGAAGGGGTTTTTGCCAAGTCCTCTATTGGGACAATATCACTGTGCCAAGAGATCTGTCCTCTTTTATTAATAAATAATTCAATTATGCATGTGTGCTTATTTTTCCTATTTTTCATTTTTCATATTTCCTATAGAAAAGTAGGAAAAATTTGTATTTGATACTCCTTTATATTTTATAACTATCTAACTGTTAGTTTACAATTATAATTAACAATGAATTTTGTATACGAAATTATTTGGGCAAAATATAAAATTATTGAATAAATATTTCGAGTGATTTTTTAGGGATACGGCAGAAAGGGGTTTTTCGGAAAAAATTCCTGGCTAAACATCCATCATCATCATCTCCTCACAATAAAAAAGGGAACCCTAGCCGGCTCGAGTGGGCGAAGGCGGCTTTTTGGTCTCGGTAGGTGATTTGGAGAATTTTATTTTCCAAAAGGACATAATATTATTTCACATCCTCTGGGCTTCTTTTTATTGGATTTTATGTCGTTAATTGGGTTTTTGTCGACTTTTGTCTTTGTTCCCATTAAATTTTACGATATTGTTGGACCTTACTAGCCCATCACTATACCATTTTGATGTTTGACCTAGTTTTGTCGCCTGAAATGTCGAGAAATACGTATGTTAAGATTTCTTTTGATCATAATATTGTTCTCAAAAAAAAATGAAACTTGTATTATTTTGGTTTAATCTTTTGAGGGGATTAAAACTTGACTGAGTCTCAAACTCGAGGTCTCGTCTAAATGGTGGTGCCACAAAGTATTTTTTCCACTCATATTTCATGTTTGGGTTTTTATTTTTATTACGTCTTACATGCTTACAAAAATAAGTAATTTATGAGGGAAAAAAAAGTATTTCGGGAAAAAAAAATTAACTTTTTTTTTGGATATTACATGTGATTATACGTAATAAAAAATCAGGATCACTATAATTTTTAAGATTATGGAATCAAAGAAGATACACTACGCTCATTTGCTGATATTCAGTTTTCAACTTTCTCTTTTTTGACGCTCTTATTAATATATTTTGACATTTATGTATGTTTTCATTCTCACATTGTTGGATACTCGAATCCTTTCTCACAACCTTAGCTTTGACCATAAACTTTCAAAGCTCGAACTTTTTCTTTAAAAAAAATATATTATATTTTTCAACTTTTTTTAGAATCTCAAAATCTCATCAAATTTCGAACTTCCCTCACACCAAACTAATGTTTCATTAAAAAAAATTAAAACTAGTATATCTACATAATTAATGAAGAAATTAATGATAAAGTCAAGGGATTAATTTACTTGGCGATGGAAACTAAGGAAAATCAGGAAATCATCGTGTAGCAACGTATCCGACGTGGAGATATAAGCATTAATGGAAATTTAATGTAATTACAAAAACAAAAATCCTACCAACAACGTAAATTACAAAACCGAGGACGTCCACGCCATAACTGCGTGATTAATATTTTAATCAGCACTGATTAACCCTGATTAAATTATCTAAATATGAATGGTTTAAGGTAAACAAGGTGACGTCACCTGGGCCCAAGTGTCTCCTTTTCGTGGGTACATTACCTTGGGAAGATATATATATTTCTTACATGTGTCCATCCATAAAGAAAATGAAGGAGGAGATACCAAGTCCGGCTGTCCCCGAGTTTAATCTAAAATAATCCTAGTATTTGTCTAATTATACGTACTAGTGAGATAATTAATTAACAATATTATGTTGACAATTATATATAATATATGTGATATAATCTCCATTTATAGCTAATTTGTATCTGTTTTATTCTATATATATGAAGTGCTATAATATAAAAAAATTTAAGTTATTATTCGATTATAGAGGTATTGAAAACGAATATTTGATTCATTTAATTTCGAATTTAAAGTCATCTTGGCAATTGGCATGGTCAATTTATCAATTTAAACGATTCAAAAAGTATAGTTTTGAGAAGAGAATATACTATTATACTATACAATAAGATTGTACAATTAGAATATTAAACAAGGATGAAATTTGATTTCAACTATATACTATGGTAAATGAAATATTTAAAATAAACGAGGAATAAAGAATATTACATAACATAATTTGTAATCTTGTAATACTTAACTCACCATAAAATAGGTTGGAAAGGACAAATGTTGCTTCCTATTATCCTATATAAACCAAGGCTTACTCTTCAAAATTTCCAATATACACACACAATCTTGAAACTCAATTCTCATCAAAGTCTACAATACCTCAGTTTTCTTTCTCACTTTCTCTGATCATGGCGGTTGACTCTTTGCTCTCTCCGGCGGCTGTGAACCCTCCGCCGAACGAGAAATTCGCTAAGGCACTTCAGTTTATCGAAGAGATGACCAAAAGCACGGATTCTGTACAAGCAAGAGTGTTGGCTGAGATTCTGAGCCAAAATGCTGATACTGAGTACCTCCAGAGATTCGATCTTGGCTGTGCTACCGATCGGGATTCGTTCAAGTCTAGGATCCCGGTGGTGACGTACGAGGATCTTCAGCCGGAGATTCAGCGTATCGCTAGCGGGGATTTCTCTCCTATTCTTTGCTCTCGCCCCATCTCTGAGTTTCTGACCAGGTATCGGAAAGGAAAGTTATATATTCGTATATTCTTTGCTTATTTGTTTCATTTTTTTTGTTATTCATTTTAATTCTGCATACTTTGCATGTCCCGTAAAAGTAAACAAATTATTTTGTGAGATTTTTTAAGTTTTTTGATGTTTAATGAAATTAACGTTACCTATTTTCACTATATATGTTCATCTTTTTGCACGTGTCTCATCCAATTTTATACATATTAAAGAATAAAATGACATTAAACTACGTTTGAAAATAAGATAATTTATGTTTTATTACACAATCAGTCATAAATATTGTTAAACACATTAATGAAGCAAAATTTACCAAGAGATTCACAAAATTCGATTTAAAAAAATAAATGAGTGCTTTTCTTAGGGTTTTCTGACTACTTTGTTGACTGAATATGCAGTTCTGGAACGTCGGCTGGTGAAAGAAAGCTTATGCCAACAATAAAGGAAGAAATGGACCGCCGACAATTGCTGTACAGTCTTCTCAACCCTGTAATGAACTTGTAAGAATATTATTGCATTAATATTTTCCCATTTATACAAATTCTTGATAAATCAATGCCATATTATTATGAATAATTTTCACATAAAACAAGATTTGCCAAATAAATAATGACTCTTCTTCCGTTAATTGTGACCACCAGATACGTTCCAGGGCTTGACAAAGGGAAAGGATTATACTTTCTATTTGTGAAGGCAGAAGCGAAAACTCCGGGCGGGTTGGTTGCACGCCCGGTGCTCACCAGCTACTACAGGAGTGATCAATTCAAGAGCCGCCCTTATGACCCATATAACGTGTATACAAGCCCCGACGAAGCGATTCTATGCTGTGATTCATTCCAAAGCATGTACACTCAGATGCTTTGTGGCCTTCTCATGCGTGAACAGGTTCTCCGAGTTGGGGCCGTTTTCGCCTCGGGTCTTCTCCGGGCCATCCGGTTTCTCCAACTCAACTGGAGGCAACTTGTGCAGGATATCTCCACAGGGTCCTTGAACCCTAGAATTACAGACAGTTCAATTCGAGAAGGCATGGCTAAGATTCTTAAACCAAACCCTGATCTTGCTGATTTTATTGTTAAAGAATGTGAGGGAGAAAATTGGGAAAGTATAATTCCGAGAATATGGCCGAATACTAAATATCTTGACGTTATAGTAACTGGGGCCATGGCACAATATATACCGCTTCTTGATTTCTACAGCGGGGGCCTTCCACAAGCTTGCACCATGTACGCGTCCTCCGAGTGCTATTTCGGGCTTAATTTGAAGCCGATGACGAAACCTTCGGAAGTTTCCTACACCATCATGCCTAACATGGGATACTTCGAGTTTATTCCTCACGACCCGAATAACCCGACAACTCTCTCCCGCGATTCGCCCCCACAGCTGGTGGATTTGGCGGACTTGGAGTTGGAAAAGAGTACGAACTTGTGGTTTCTACCTATTCAGGGCTGTGTCGATACCGAGTAGGTGACATACTCCGAGTAACGGGTTTTCACAACTCCGCGCCACAGTTCAAGTTCATAAGGAGGAAGAATGTTTTGTTGAGCATTGATGCTGATAAGACGGACGAATCTGAGCTACAAAAGGCGGTCGAAAACGCTTCGGTTTTGCTACGCCAGTACGATACTACCGTGGTGGAGTACACTAGCTATGCCGATACAAGTTCAATTCCAGGACATTATGTAATCTACTGGGAACTGCTTATCAAAGATCCAACAAATCCCCCGAGCGACGATGTCTTAGCCAAGTGCTGCCTAGTTATGGAAGAAGCGATGAACACAGTTTACAGGCAATGCCGAGTCGCGGATAATTCTGTCGGGCCACTAGAAATCCGGGTTGTGAAAATGGGGACATTCGAAGAGCTGATGGATTATGCAATATCAAGAGGCGCGTCAATTAATCAGTACAAAGCCCCGAGATGCGTCAGCTTCACTCCCATCGTGGAATTACTGAATGCCCGCGTGCTGTCAGTGCATTTCAGCCCTGCAGCTCCGCAATGGACACCAGGGCGCCGCCTTTGACTCTCTTGCATCAGATACCGTGGATCATGTGAAGATTTTCTACCAATGCTACCAAAAAACAAACATGCTTTGGAGACTGTCGACCAAAAGAATCCCTTTAATGTCCCTTTTGTTCTTTATTGTGGATTGTGTTTAACCCTTTAGAAGTTTGAATGGTTTCAAGTTTTCTTTTTTGAATTTGATGGGATGCTTCTGTGTGTAAGATTCAAATAATCTGCACTTTGTGATTCTTATTTAATTCAGTATGTTAAAACTTTCTTAAATGTGGGGGAAAGCTAGCTGTCTAAAGTTGTAAAGTGTGATTGTAGGGTTGAGCATATCTTTGTTTCGGTTATCATCGAGTTATATGTGAAAATGTTGTTACAAATTGCGATTCACTTGTCTCGAGGAGGTAACGTAGTGCAGTGTATCTGTGGCTTTGTTTGCATGGAATTTGTTTCACGTGTCGCATGCCTGCTTTGCAAGTAACTGATCATCATTCTTACATTTATAGGGAAGTTAATTAACGATTGAACTTTACCCCATGATATATATATAAATGTTCTTACGAATATTTTAAATTGAAGAGGAGTGTTATTACTGTAATTCAAACCCCATGTTTTATTTTTAAAATTTGAAATCTTGATATCAAATGTATTGTATAAAAATAATATTTGAAATGCTATCAAACTCTTCTATAACGAGAATGGAAAAACTCACATTATAGAATATGTAAGTTAGTAGACTAAAATTGTTGACCGACCGAAAACATCATCTCATATATTTTTTATAAGACCTACTTTTATAGATATGCATCCAATAGTATATGCTCCGATCCATATTAAATATTTTTCTCCGAGATAACATTAATGATCCCTTTTGAAAAATTGGTGATATTGTTGAAATTATTTGCTTTTTTTAATTCTGAGATAATTTTTTTGGAGGAATTTTTACTTTTGGTCTAAATCTATACCATCTATATTATATTATATCTATTACGTATATTCAAAAAATACCCCTATCAAATTACAAAAATAATCAAATTTTATTTAATAAAAATATCCTAAATATTATTTTAATTTACTTATAAATTATCTATACCAAAATATTTGATCATTTTTTTAAAAAAAAACTTTCAAATTGCTAAAAAAAATTATTTATCTTTATTTATTTATATATATTTAAATGAATATATCACTCTTAATAAAAGAAGATATGAAAAATTTATGGCTTATGTGTGTGTACTTTAATATATATGCCAAAATTTTGGTTATCTAATATGTCCAATTAAATTGGGAAAATTGCCATTTGTGTCTTGTATTTTTCTCCTCATGCAAATTTAGTCACATGTATTATCAAAATTGAGTTTTAATTCTGTATTTTTTAGATTTTGGCAATGTTAGTTAATTTTTCTCGAAAATGTTGACATGGCAATGGGGTTCTTGACAATGGATTAGATCGAGTATGACCCGACCCGACTCACACCTGAAGTTTAATGGGTTGGACATATTAGACCTTCCAAATCAAACAGTATTAAGTTTGAGCTTGGCTCGTTTAAGATTGTTTAAGGAGCTCGATTCGAGCTTCTATTACCATGCTCGAGCTTGGTTTGTCTTGAAATTAATAAGTTTGGGAAAACCTTGAGCTCGACTCGTTAAAAGCTCGTTTATCATGTTAATCAAGCCGGCTCGAGTTTTATTCATTAATAGCTCGTTTATCATGTTTAATAAGTCTGGCTGGAGCTCGGCTAGTTTTCAAGCTTGTAAAACATAGAATTGAGCTCAAGTTTGAGCTTGTTAAAAATTAAATACATCTATTAACTAATTTTACATCAGACATAAAAATGTAATTCATTTATAAATAACCAAATCGACAAAAATAATAACTAGAAAAAACATCAACTCAATATATTATTGAACATCTCAAAATAATACATCTAGCATCAAGATAACAAATATTCGTCATACATTGATATCACCTTATACATAATAATTTGTAAAGTTACTCAACGTGTATATGACTATGTGATGTAAATTTTTTGGGAAAAAAAGAATAAGTTGGTGTATTTCTGTTCATTTACGAGCCACCTAAACGAGTCGAGCTCGAGCTCGAGAGCCTATTATCGTACATGTTTGCGAGCTCACGATTCAAATATCTTTAGGTTTGAGCTTGGTTTGATTAAATTTTTGAGCTCAAAATCATGCTTGAGTTTGGCTTGATATGATTAACAAACGAACTCAAACGAGTTTTTTATCGAGCCAAGCTCTAGATGACTCACAAACGGTTTGCTTCATTACATCCCTAGTTAGACCTGTCACTGATTGTATTTATACTATATTTTGACATATTCAATTTTTAATTAACACCATCATAACAAAAAAAATGAAAAATTAAATTAACACTTATTACAAAATTAACTCAATCAATTTAATTAATCATAACATTTGTCTTGAAATTCTTTTTCATCATATATATATATATATAGACACACACATACATATTAGAAACCAAATTTAATATATGTCCTCGGCCCAAGTCTTGTTCATACACATACATATAAAATAAATATTTTTCCAGACAAAAATACCCATCCATTTATTATTGGCCAATTTTCCTTTTTTCGTTGGGAAGATAATTTTTTGCGTATGTTAACTTGACCTATTTTTTTATTTTCATCCACTAACTCGTCAAATTTTGATTTTAATACAAAAAATTTCAATTTCCGATTATTTGGGTTCAATTGTTGATGTATTGTCATAGAAGTCCGTAATTTTTTTTATACAAACACAACATTTTCTAGTGTCAGGATAATATTTTCATACGTCGTGTCAATATTAAAATGGAAATACAAAAAATATCAAAGTTTATCAACTAAAACCAAGCTTTAAATATTTATAAGTTGATCCAAACTCAAAATAAAACAAGTTAGGGAATAAAAAAAGTTATTTTTCACTTTTTATAATGTTGAAATTCGTATATGTCAATCATCCGAATTCGATAACTGTGAAAGAAACGTTTTACCAAGGTGACAAGGTCGATTCTAAGATATATTTGGACGAGTTTGAATTTAAAATTGTTCAATCCTTTTTTGGCTTTTTGTTTTTGTTTTTTGTTTTGAAATCGGTTGTACAATAATAACCTCCTTAGGGTTGGCTCATTAAAAAATTGTGTGAGGAACTTTTGAGGTAATTAATAAAATACACAGATGTCCTTTGCCATTGAAAAATAAAAATATTTTATGAAAGTTCATATAATGTTTTGATATCATAATATAAGATTAGATAAACATATATTAATTACGTTTAAAATAATTGGAGGTCAAACATGAAATAATAAAAATTAAATGGAGGTTATCATATCATTTTTGGGGACAAAGGTCCCAATCGAGGTAATACACATTTTCGTCCTTAATTATTGTTTACCACTTTTCTCATTTCAGTCACTCTTCATTTTTGATTGTTTAATTAATCCTTCAAGTTTTCAAAATCTTCCTGAATTGGTCCTTATCATTATTTTGACGTTAAGATTAACGTTGACCCACATCATGTGCCTCTCACATGATCATTTCTTTGTGAAGGCAGTCAAATACTCCTTTTCATTTTACTCCCCACATCTACAACCCTTACTCCCCACCTTTACAACCCTAATTCCAAACCCAAGGCGAACTCGAAAAAAATTTAGCAATTCCAGATTCAATCTAATACAATATCTGCCATGGTAAAAGCTTTTCATTATTTTCCATGATTTTGTTGTAGCTTCTCGATTAGTATCTTCGTAGCATTCTTATTTAATGAACTTTTATGTAATTTTAAAGTGGATATGAGTTGATCCTAAATGGTAAATGGAATATATATGTATATAATATATCTCAACATTTTGGAATATAAATTTCAAAGGTGGTTTAACAATATTTTTCTAATTTGTTAGGCACATCCTGGTAGCATAATTATCATGCTTGGATTTATTTTATATGGTGTAGCTTTATGTAATTTTCCTAGTTAGTTATATTTACTTTTCGATTTTTGTGAAATTTTTCAACAGATTACTAGCATGATTATTTTATTACAAATTTAGTGAGTATTTTGTAACTTTTCCTGTGATCTGCTTATGTGATTATCATGTTTAGTTTATGAATTATTTTTAAAATTTGAAATTTCTTATTTAATGTAGAGGAAAACATATGTTGTATTTGTTGAACGAAAACCCGGTGTTTACGACAATTGAGAGGAGGCTTAAGTGCAAGTGAATAAACACAGTGGACAAACAATATGAAAAATGTTGTTATTTGGATCTAGGCTAACTGCTGTCAACAGCTACCCACTACTATTGGTTTTCAAAAAACATCCATCAACAGCAACCACAGTTCTAAAAGACTCTTTAAAACCTTGTTTACAGGCCAAAAAGCACACATACAGCCTCTGAAATCTTGGCCCATCATCTTAATCAGTCATTTTCAGAATCACAAAACCACTTTCATCGGACCTTCTCAGTTCAGCACAATAATTTCTTATTCGGCTAAATTGTTCTGCTATGCCACCATCAACTAGCTTCAATGTTTTTTCCGACCCAAATAAGCTATGTGAGGGCTACATTCAAAGTAGATTTAACCTCTTCTCTGAAGTCTCTGGTACAAAACTTAGGATTTGATTTCAATTTATTCAAAAAAGTTTCCCCCAACCAGCTTGACTTGATGTTTTTGTTCTTAACATTCCAATAGCAGTTTTTATGCTCAGGTTCCAATGTTTTATCTGCCAGCAACTGTCCTTATTCATTGGTGACACATGAATAACTCATTTACATCCTTGATTTTTGCACACACCTCGAAGCCTACTTTTGTCATTCTTAACAAAGTTCACTACCATTCCTCGTATGATACAATTACTTTCTATAGAAAACTTTGCTTCTTTTTTTGAATTAAATATCATACCAAGCTTTAAATCAGGATTTTTCGAATATTCATACATTTGGAATTTTTGTGGATCTTCCTCTTCATAATCAAATGCACTCTCTAACTCATCACTTTTTGCACATTTATCATCTTTTTCATCACCTTGCATTCTCTCAAACAAATCATTGGAAATATTACCATCAATGACTATAATTTTTCTCCTTTCCCTTAAAATTTCATCTTCATCAAAATCAAATTCATTATTGTAAAATTCTGCCTCATCTTTATCATTGATTCCAACCCTTGTTTTCGGTTCAACTTCTTTGGTTTCTTAGATGCATCTATCTGATTTATTAAAACAAATTCATCATATTCAATATAAATTTCCACTTCAAAGTTTTTGGGGACATAGTTCCTAATTTCAACCACAGTAGCATCACTTTCCAAATATCTACCATTGTTCAAAGATTTACTGATTTTGTGCCAAAATCTGAACATATCTTTCTCCAGGCATCCTACTTCCTCAGCATAACCCCAGAGTTCAATCAAGCCTATCTTATCCATGTCCACAAAATCAAAGTATTCAGTACTCTCACCTTTGTACATTTTCCTCTTGTAACTGGTTTCCATTGAACCATTGTAGTACAATTTAATTGTAACAAGAGTGGGTTCTCCCATCCAGCCTAACAAACAGAATATTAACATAAATAATGTGATAAATCTCAATAAATTTATCTACAAAGTCATCACATTAAAAAGGGAAACATTATCATAATTCGGGGTGAATTGAAGAGAATGTATACTTCTTTTAGCCATTACATACCTACTTTCACTTTATCAAATCTACCAATATGTAATTTCAAAAAAAAAAAATCTGTGAAATAAAAATTTGCGTCAAATATTTGTTGTGTATATCCAAGGGAAAAAAAATCAATGGGGCCAACACCCTTTCACTATCCACTATAAATAAATGAATTATAATTTTTTTAAAGAAATATATAGGGGAATTAGCCAAGAAAATTTCTTGTTCACTCTAGACCAAAGATGGTCACTCAAAGAAATGACCGCTCTAGTCACTGGTGGCCACAGCTCTGCATGTGCATTCAAAGAGAATGATTAGTTGAAATGAAGAAATATTTTCAACAACTGCAACAAATTAATCAAGGAAAGCTTGCTTACTTCTTTGAAAACAGTATACTTCTTCAAGCAATCAGTGGTGTCTCCAACCATTCGTCCTTCGCTTTCCTTCAATCGATTGATTTGGGGATTAGGGTTGTTGTACATGTAGGGAGTAAAATGAAAATGAGTAATCGTCTGACTGTCTTCACAAAGAAATGATCATTTGAGAGGCACATGATGTTGAACAACGTTAATATTAACGTCAAAATAACGATAGGGAGCAATTCGGGAAGATTTTGAAAACTTGAAGGATTAATTAAACAGTAAAAAATGAAAAGGGGTTGAAATAGGAAAAACGGTAAATAATAAAGACGAAAATGCGTATCATCCCGTCCCAATCTAAACATGACATTATTTTGCACAATAACCACTTAAAAAATGGTTTAGAGAATCTTGATTTCGGTACTTCAATAATTTTTTTTAAAAAAAAACGTTTGACTTCTTTGTTATTTATTTATTTTTTTTTGTATTTTTTGGTACAATGAATGTGGTTGCTTGTTTGATATAGTGGTGGAATTAACGGGACTTAATTAACCAAATTTTTGAACACTTATTTTATATAATAATAATATAATGAATTCATGATATCGACCACACTTAATAATATAAAATAATACAAATTAGTGGGGTCGATCGCATTAATGGTTCATAATATACAAAAGAAGCAAAAACATCAGTCTTGCATCAATTATCAAACGGGTAAAGTGACGCTTCGGTTAACAAATATTCATTAAAAGTAATAAGCTCTATTTTGAATTACAAATTGGGGGATAAGATGTTAAGATAGAACCAAAAAGATATAACTATTGATAAAATATATACATATACTAGTTACTCTGCACACGCGGTGCGTGTGTGTACAATTTTTTTTTATAATTATTTATGGACTAAAATGAAATTTGACAAATTATCGAGGTACTAAAGTGCTATTTGAATAATTGTAATTAAAAAAATAAAAACAAAAATGTTTTTTGAAATTAAAAAAAAAAAAAAATGTAATTCTGATATCAAATAGGGGTAAAATAGGGAAACCAAAAAACAGACCAAAGACACCAAAAACAGTTATTCTAATATGCTTAAACTTAATAAATAGTAAAAGATATATATATATATATATATATATATATATATATATATATATATATATATATATTTCAAATTTGAATTTAATTTATTTTTATATTAATTCAAATATAATTTATATATTATATATTTTTTATTTTTTTATTTAAATTGAAACCAATCTCTATTGAAATATAAACTATATTAAACATCATGTCATTGTCATATGCTAACACAATTTAAAATTTTGATATATGATAGTGATTATTAACCAAAAAAATTAATTTTAAGAAAGTTTTTTAAATTAGCAAAAAAATAGTTTTATAATTATATTATTTTTTTCAATTTAAATGTCTATTCATTTTTCACTAATTTTTAATAATATCATCTGTGAATCGCACGGGTTAAATACTAGTTATTTAAGATAATTGAGTTTAATCCTCTTTCAGATTTTTTTTTCTTTTAAAAAATGTCCAAATCGATGATCAAACTGGTCGAGACAATGGAATATTTGTTAACCGAAGCGTCGGGGAGGGTAAAGGGTCACTTTACATAGCGAGCCTCTGGTTGAGGCATGTGCATAACATATATACGTGGAGGCATGACGGGGGAATATATCATCGGGCCAGCTCCTATCGTCGCAATATTATATATGTAAGAGGATAACATTTAATTTTCCGACAAACTAAAATCATCAATATAACTCCAAATGCTTTTTCTGTCTGTGTCCCAATTACATCTACAATTTTAATTATTATCATTTTTTAAGAAAAAGGAGATAAGATCAGCTATCAAACTTGCCAAAGCATCCCCTTTCCAGACATTCTGCAAACTGATCAGTATGCATTTTAGATACTGAAATCAAGAAAAAGTTTTTTGAATTACTTCGAGTTTGAGAAAGGAGCGATAATTATTTGAAAGAGAATGCCGACTGGATACGAAGGGGAAGACGATCTTTTACTTGATTTCGCAATACGTTTGTTTTCTACTGCTACAGCTGCTGGTACTAAATTTATCAGTGTGTTTTGTGAAATTTATCATTGTATATTTTTGAGAAACTCAAAATTTGTTGACGGGTTTTTTGTTTTGTTTTTTTGCCGATAATATACAGTAATATTTATGATGATTATCGCACTGATCGTGAAACTTCTGCGGAGATCCAATGGTGGTCATGAGGAAGAAAACATTACTGTGGCAAATGAAAACAGTAGATTATTGTCATCAAAGAAGGAAGCTTTGTTCTCCAGTTATGGAACAAATTCTGAAGATGATCGCTACTGTTTGGAATCAGGTAAATTCACCTTCTCTTTTTTTAGCACAATTTACTTTTAGGTTCCTCTATGAGAAGAAAATGATTTTTTAAATTTAAAAGTTAAAGTTATAATTTTTTTTGCATTGAAGTGATAGGAGACAAGGGATAAGATGAAAAGAAATGTATAAAATATGGAATTAATTGGTCAAATGACATTTTTAGAATTATTAAAATGCTTCCGACATACCAAAAATTGATTAGTTTAATATGTTTAATTTTAAATAATAGTATATACAAATATAATTTGGGTTTTAATATCATATTTATGTGCTCTCCAAATCTGATTTTCGTTTTCAATGTTTGCTAAGCATTGATAGGCTTATGAAAAATTTAGCATATATTAACTAGAAAATAGTTAAAATTAAATCCTTAAGCAGAGTGGTAGTTATGAGTTAAAATTACGTCTGATGCTCACACTCATGCCCGAGCGATCGTATAATAGATTTCTACAACAACTACTTATTATATGTCATTGTTTTACGAGAAGTAGGTTATATTGTATATAATTACAAACTATTTCAAGAAATCACCCATCAAATTTCAGAAAAGTTTTTTCTCTTCTTTGAAACAGAATTTAATTGTCAAAATGTAATGTTATGTTGTCAACTGAATTTAGTAATACTGGGACAATAAAATTTGGTTTCTTCGCATCATTATTATCGAGATAGGTATCAAAACAATACAAAATGATTACTAATATATAAAGGTCAAAAGATTAACTTTAATATAAAAAAAAATCTTCTTGACCAATTGATTTTGTCAATAATTTTTTTACCTAAAATTTAGTCTCTCAACGAGAAAATCCTAGATCGACCCGTTAATTATGGTGCAGGTAAAGGGAGTTTGTGGACTTCGGAGGATTTGTATGATGGAAAGATATGCGTTATATGCTACGATGATGAGACAAATTGCTTCTTTGTTCCTTGTGGTCATTCTGTTGCTTGCCACACTTGTGCCAACAGGTTAACACTCGTGTGTGTAAATAAATATCACAAAAGTTTGTGTAAGACGGTCTCACGAGTCAATTTTGTGATACAAATATCTTATTTGTTTCATACATAAAAAAAAATAATATTTTTATATTACTGAAAATGTGGACATAGTTGACCTGTATCACGTATAAAAATCCGTGAAATTGTCTTACAAGAAACTTACTAAATAAATAACAAATTTAATGTTCTATTTTAGATTCGTTATAAATAGTATTTTTATTATTATTTCGATAATCTACTTAGGGCTAAGATTATCAATTATGCATTTTTTTGAATGTAGGATTTTAAGTGAAGAAATGAAGAGTTGCCCAATATGCAGAGGACTTATTCACAATGTAACAAAATTCCAAAATTCGTGAATGAGAAATTAATTGTATTTTGTTGCTTCGTCTCTCCCATTTGTTTGAGTGGCAATAGTAACAAGTATATATCACCACCTCATATCAGAATTAGTACTTCATCTATGTATCTATCTCCCTGTGTATTGTGGCTCTGTTTGATTTGACTGATAATGTGAGATTGTGAGTTGTTTTTGAGTTTTAACCCATGTTTGGTACATTTTTTTAACGAAATTAAAATCTTTTGTGTATCTTATTTGCACATAAATAACAAAATTAAAATCTTGACTGCAATCGCTGTTACATATAATTTTTTTAGTAAAATATTACTCATCAGAAGAGTATGGCTAAGCCCAGTACAAGAAAATTTACGTGTTGAATGTTTTCCATATAAGAGCCCGCCCACTGGGCTGTCCATCTTTCGGGATTAGCCAGTGTGGGCTACTTGCTAAAGCTAATCGCAAATGGTCAATTAAAATGACATATTCAATTGCAAACAATCAACGCCCTCGACACCAAGATTTAAGTTACACCGATACCATTGTCTTCGAAATCAAGACTACGGTGAGATCTATCCCAACCACAAAGCTGGTTTATATCCTAGAACGGCTACTGTAGTAGCTCATTCAATAGCTCATTTTCTTGTATCTTCTCACTCTTTTATTGTCTGGGAGGAAGAGAAGTTTCTTTTTTGGTTGGTGCACCTGATGTCCAAACACATCGTAATAATAAGATTATAATATTTTCAGTCAAAAAATCGTCATATTTAAATTATTTAATTAAAATTTTAGATGAATTGATTCATTAATTATTGGAACATTTTTGTGGTATACGGCTTCCGATTTGATTGATGCCACATCCAATAAAAGAAACAAACGAAATTACTTGAGAATAACTAATGCTTCCATAGAAAGTAAAGAACTAAGTGCACGCGATCCCCAAAATTATTGCTTTCGCATAAAGTAGAAGTTGGCAGGGCTACGTAATTGGACTAACGAAAAACGCCAATCTAAATCTTATTTTCGCCGAGCTTATCTTACACAGTAATTCAATTATTCTTATCAATATTTATCAATATTTTGACCGATGTATAAGAGTTGATGGAGTAGTTAAGCGATTAATTAATAGTCAAGAGGTATTAGAGTAGGTGGGTGCTTAAAGCGTCAATGATCGAGAGTTCGATTCCTCGTACCGGCCAACATCTTCTGAGACAAATTTGTCACAAAGAGCTTATTAGTACAGTTTACCTAACTGACATGTTTTATAAATTATTGCATTAATCCGTTGTTTTCAGTACGCACTAAAATTGTGATTGCGAGTTCCTACTTCGTAAAAAATTAAAATCTAACTAGTATTGGAATTCTCCAAATGTGAAGTCCCCGTAAAAATTAGAGAATCTCGAATTAGATTACAGAGAGAACACCGGGGGAAGATTACTTCATAGAATGTGGCATCTGTCAATTTTAATTAATTGGATCTCTCAGTGGACCGTGACATACTCATATTTGGAAAGCAAAATGATACTCACGGGAAATTTAGGGTCCGCTCCCAGCAAGTGTCACTAATCCAGACGCGGGTTTGGAAATTACCCTGAGCCTGAAATAACAAAGAAGATCGTTAAGAGGGGGCCAGGAGGGTGTCCTGGCGTAGCCCCTCCGACGCTCAAGTCAGTGACTGAGGATATATGGGGGGAGCAGCTAAGGGTGCTGCTGAAAACAATATAGTGAATGAATAAACTGAACACCCAAACCTGGTATTTATAGGAGAATACCTGGGCCCTTAGTGGGCCTGTCTTCCATTTGGGCTAGGGCCTTTGGTGGGCTTATTTTCCACTTGGGCTAGGGATGAGCCAGGGAGAATAGGGCCTTTGCTGGGCCTGTCTTCCATAATGGGGCCGTAAGATGGGCCTGTCTTCCATGGGGTATCACCAGTCTCTCCCTCCCAAGTCGAACTGAATCGTAGGTTCAAAGTTCGATTAGTTGTGTTGTCCTTGGTTTATCGGCGATGAGGACGGACCGTGACTTTTAAATTAATTTTGTTTGCCGTTAACGAATGATGTTCACCGCTAACACGGGGATCGACCTGCCCGGTCAGGTCGCGGGGAGTGAGGGCGTGCATTTTCTTTCTGCCGTTCTCGTCAGTCTCCAAAAATTTGGAAGCAAATTAAATCATATCGCAAATTAAATCATATCGCAATCTTGCTCTGAAAGGAAAGATATCAAATCGCAATCATGCTCCAAGTGAAAGATATCAAATCGCAATCCTGTTCAGGAAGAAAAGATTTGGTCCTTGGCTTTCTTTATAAATAGGACTTCTCTCTCACTTTATTACTACTATTCCCCCTCAGAATTCCCTTCACGCTTCATTCTACAAATTTTCTTCGCCTAGTAACCACGCGTCTTCGCTCGGCTGCACCTAGTTCCGCCCTTGCCCTCGCGCGACATCACCCTCGCCGACCACCGCCCATCACTCTCGCCCCACCACCGCCCAACGCCTCGCCCAAACACCCAGTCTCGCCAACCACCGCCCATCGCCTCGCCCTCCTGCCCCAGCATCTCGCCCAACAGCGCCTCACCTTCGCCTCACAGCCCCGCCGAGAGATCGCAGTCTCGCCCAAACTCTCGCCCAACCACCGCCCATTGCCTCACCCTCCTGCCCCAGCATCTCGCCCAAACTCTCGCCCAACCACCGCCCAGTGCCTCGCCCTCCTGCCCCAGCATCTCGCCCAAACTC